>NW_025333960.1:53026875-53673750 GCF_019186645.2 Phyllostomus hastatus
ACCCGTCCCTGGCTCCTGGGAACATTGATGTGATTTTCTATCCCTTATAATTTTGGGGTTTTTCCAGAATGTCATTTAAATGCATGTCTGGCTACTTCCATTTAGCATAATGCATTATCGAGTCTTCCATGGTGTCTCATACAGAGGAGTTCATTTCTTTTTATGGTGCTATGAATACGCTACCAATTCTTTACCCACTCGCCAGCTGAGAATTTTAAACATATTTTAGTTTCTTGCTTCACATAAACTCATAAGAGTTCTGGTTTTAAGGAAAATTCTCTTTCACTTTTTCTATAGCCTAGAGAGATTGACTCAGTTTATCCCATAAATTTCTGGATCTAATGTAGATTTATTTCTGAATATTAATACCTACACAATGTAATATTTCATCATCAAAAGTTTTTGTATATTTAATACAAAGATTAATATATAAAAGTATTCATTGATTCATTGTCTCCTTTGAAAATATATTTGTGAGTAAAAACGTAAGCTTTGAGAAATAAAAAATATTTTACAGAAGCAATAGAAAACATGGGAAATACATTTCATTTTGCAACTAGTAAGTATTGATAAACCAAAAAAAAGTTACTTAGAGTACATACATAATTGTTTTAATAGGTTTAATTATTATTCAGGTTTGGTCAGGTCAGCATATCAGGAGATTATGGCCTTTGGAAAGAGAGTCTGCTACTCACAGTCCCCAAGAGGAGGGGGCTGCTATGGCCGGGCAGTGGCAGGGGGTGGGGGGGCCAGGGAAGCCCCCGGGCTGGTCGGGGGCAGACAGGGAACTGTGGGCGAGGGCCTTCCTTGTGGAATGAGTGAGGCAGGGTAAGCAGGTTTAAGATTGGTTGGTCTGGATAATTTCAGCAGCCATAGGGGCACAGGGGCTGCCCCAAGTCGCTGGTTACCTAGCCCTGGAGTGGCTAGCGCAGGTGGATGGGAACCCGGTGTGTGAGCGCCTGATGACGTAAGAATTGGAGGTAGGGCCCCTGGATTGGTCAGGTTGCCCCTGAGAAGCGTGCTTGCAGGTGAGCTGTTGACCATCCTGGGGTGGGAGGGTCGGCAGCACCGCTGGAGTTAGCGAGGCCCCAGACGGCAGAGCATCAGCGCACAGAAAATAAGACATAGTTACCACCGTAATGTTTTCTAAGTATAGTCTTCTACAAAAGGGAACTCTTTCAATGCTCTTTAAAATCAGATGGAAGTCGCCTTCCTTAGCGTCTGCAGCAGAATGCCACATCAGACAGCTGGTGGGAAGAAGGGCAGAGGGATCAGTGCTGTCCACATTGTGGCCCGAGTCCCTGAGGAGTCGCTCTGGCTCTCTGTGCTTTGGAAGGGGTTGTGTGGAAGGAGGGAAGGGGTGGGGCGAAGCACATGGCAGCTGACTGACAGCTGACGGAAACACGCCATTCCCACACAGCAGCACGTGCTCAGTGGGCTAATTCCCTGGGCAGAAAGCAGCCGCTCTTAGGTGAGTAACAGCACAGCACAGTTTATCGAGAAAGGAGCTAGGAGGCAGGGTTTGGAAATAACAAGGGGGTGAAATTGTTAGAGAAAACATTTCTCTGCTGTCAGGATGAGGCCTCCGTTTAGTTGGAAGAAGGAAGACCTACTCTGTGCCCCACTCATCAGAGCGAGCAGTCGCTCTCTGTCCTGCCAATAGCTGAGCCTTATCCGTGGGAGAGAACGAGTCTGCTGTTTTCACGCGGCCGTGCTCTCTAGCACTCAGACACACCCAGCAGCATGCACTATGGATGCTTATGTCCTCTCTGGTCTGCTGGTTCTCCAGTTGCCACTCGTTTTGCAAGGTGACCAGCTGACCAAAGACAGCGTTGACCAGGGTGGGTCCTGCCCGTGAGAATGAGGAAGACCATCTATGTGAGCACATCAGACTTTGGCAAAAGGAACACTGGGGTCAGCTTAAAATCTAAACAGTTAAAACATTGGGAATTCAACATCGTGATTCAATATATTCTCGACCTTAGTTGTTCTGTAATCTTAGAAGAGGGAAGGATATAATTAAATTGTGGAAAGCAAAATGGGATGGCCACCTAAAGCCCCAGGCCCCCACGTGGCTGGCGAGAAGTTTACGTTAGCATTAATTCTCACCAACAGAGCAGGCTTGAAAGATTAAGCACTGAGCCATGATTAAGGAAACCAAGACTTGCATGGATGGTGTTTTTATATATTTTATCACCTGATTTACATTATTAAGCAGCATAGTACCTACTGGCTTCCTAAGATATTATAGTGTACAATTGCCCTTTTGAATGATCTTCCTGTCTCTCCCTCTGCCTCTCTGTCTCTGTCTCTCTCTCTATACACACACACACACACACACACACACCCCAAATATAATATTTGTTGTTATGTGCTATTGAGTCTGCTCCAACTCCTGTGACTCTGGGAATGAGTGATGTTCCGCAGTGGCCTGTCCCGTAGAGTCCATCCATCAGTCTTCCTCTTTTTATACAGCTTTTGATTTTTCCAAACAGTGCTGTCTTTTCCAAAGAATCCTGTCTTCTTATGACGTGCCTGAAGTGAGACAGCTTCGGTTGTGTCATTTTGGCCTCCAGCAGTTTTCGGGCTTAGTTTTCCCTAAAGCCCACCATTCATCCTTCTGCTGGTACCGGTGCCTGCGGCGCTCTCCTCCGGCGCCGTACTTCAAGTGAACTGATTCCCTTTCCCAGCAGCCTTCCTCACCGTCCAGCTTTCACGTCCATGCATGGCAGCTGCCAATGGGAGGGTGTGGATCATCTTAGCCCTGGCCTCTCACGACACACCGTTGCTCTTAGGGACCTTTCATATCTAGGCTCTTCATTTGTTTTTCCTTTACCCACACCTTTTGGCAGGTAACTCTTTCCCTGGCAGCCCAGTCTTGCAGCCTGAGCCCTCCCTAGCAGTTCCCAGCACCCTTTCCAGAACTCACACTACTTCTGTTACAGCACTTACCACCTTAGCTTATCTTTCGTTACTTATGTAATTGTTGCCTCTCCTCCCGATGAAGCTCTGGAATACCATGACTATGACTTATTCATCTCTGTGTCTTCCGTGCATGTACAAATAAATTAATTCCAGAATGAATAGATTTTCAAAGTTCTATGATTTCTTAATTTCAAAGAAATAAATCTGAACTCGTATTGTATTTATTTCTCAAAAGATATGTGACCGTTTTTATTTTGGGCTAAAGATAAAGTTTTGATGCCGTAATTCACTAAGATATCCTTCATCTACTGAGTCATTCTGTCAGCACTCTCATTCACAGGGCAGAATTTATGACGGCAGGATTTGGAGGAGGTAAACATAAATTGTCTCAGGGAAAAGATAATATGCATTTTAGGGCTCAGATCATTTTAATAAAAAGTTTATCACACATTAAAAAATAATTAGAACACAGCAAGATGAGATACAGTGAAGAACAATGGGAAGAAACAGTGGACAGGAATGACCAACCCAGAGAGAGACACCAGGCCCTGGAGTCGTCTCCTGCAGACTTGGAGATACATGCACTTACAACGATCAAAGAGATAAAGGACAAGATTGAGGATTTAGTCAAAACAATGGGAGCTATTTTTAAAACTGAGCAAATGAGAGTATCAGAACCAACAAATACAATGCTCCAGTTACCCTTCTACTCCATCTGAAACAGTGGTGTAAAATAACAAACATTAGTATTGTTATTATTATAGCATTATTAATATCATTGCCATCATCACCATCTCTGACGAGGCTCAGAGTTGACCGGGTTTGGCTAAGCAGTCCTTGCTCGCTCATGGCCCTCACACGTTTGCAAGCAGCTGGATGGACCAGCTCAGAGCCGCCATGTCTGGAGGCTGATGTCATTCAGATTCAGCTGTCCAATAGGAAGTGGAGCCGCTATACAAGGAGCCTCTTTGATGTGGCCTACAGCATGATGAGTGAGCTCCAAGAGCAAGCATCTCCAGTAGGAGGGGTCAGGTCCAAGCTGGATGTTATGAGCTGAAAGTGGAGGTCATGCATGTCACTTGTGGTGCATCCCATTCACTAGAAGTAAATCACGAAGACAAGCCCAGATTCAGTGGAAGGGGAGTAAGATTCTTTCCTGTGATAGAAGTAATGTCAAAAAATTGCAGGTCCATACAGCACATAAAACAACAAGCATTATGAACTAATTAAATGTGTATAACTACAGATGAGACGTCCCTGAAGAAATAATTAATGAATGCAAAAAAAAACTCAGAAGAAAATATGCAGAAACAAATTATAGACAAAAGGCTAGAAGAGAACATGAGAAACTGAGGAAATTCTTATGTTTAATTGGTGTCCTGGAAGAGAAGAAAGGATGGACAGATGCTAAATTTTAGGATATAATGGCTGAGAATTTTCAAAAATAAAAGACATCATACCACAGAAGCAAAAATTTCTCCTAAACTTAAGATGAATAACTTTAAAATACTGCACTTACAAAGAAACAGGTTATTTTCAGAGTTCCAACATAACTTAGAGCTAATGGCTCAACAGAAGTTATGAAAGCCAAGAAAAAGTCGAATAAAACCTAATAAAATACCAAAGGAAAATAACCATCCACTTAAAATTATATTCTTAGTGAAAATATTCTTCAAGAGTAAATGCAAAGTGAAAATATTTCATACAAACCAAATCGGACAGCAAACCTTCACCAGAGGGAATTCAGACATGCTTTATGCAAAAGGAACCCATCCCCAGATAGAAAACTAGAAATACAATACAGAATACAAAGAAGACACAAAACTTAAGAAGCTGATTTTGACAGTTATATGGAAGTGAAAACAGAGAAACCCCTGTGATTTAGCCAATTCGATCTTGAAGAACAAATGGAGGAGACAGGCCCCCCCAGGGTAGTATTAGCACAGGAATAGACCTTTTGTCATTAGGAGGAACACACAAACGCCTCCACAGATACTTGTTTTACAGCAAAGTGGTACTAGAGAAGCTTGGGGAATAATTCATGGTTTTTGTAAATAGTGTGTGAGAGTAAATTGAATAACCCTACTGAAGAGAGTAACTTGACCCAACCCTCAGATTTGTTATTTTTAGACATTAAAATTTCCTGAATCTTATTTCAGGATACTGAAAGCCAGAACATGTTGAAAAGTACAATAATTCTAGTCTGTACCTATTAAAGCATTTTGCTCTTTTGATATCAGGTTAACTTTCAACTCATTATCTTCACCTCCAACTTCTTAACTGAAAGAATATTTACTGGATAAAAAGATTATGACACGTGGTTAAGTCAGGATTAGGTCGATGTTTACATTTCCCTTTTGATCCTATGTTAATTCTAATGTTAACTGTCTTTGGTGAGGACAATGAAGAAAGAACCATTAAGACGAAAATAAAAAGATCTGAATACAAAGTTCTTAGATACTTTAAACGTGAGTTACCATTGGCCCAGAGTGTCAACGTTGATTTCCTGAAGGATAGTCAGATGAGAGTTCAAATGGTTGAATGTCTTCCATCTATCACCATAATTTACATGGACATAATACTTAACTCGTTCATTTATTTCTTCATATAGTCATAAAATTTCACAGCTGTTGGGTTCTGGCTTTTGAATAATAGTGAGGAAGGTGATTTTAACATCATGTTCCCTTATAAGGCTATTTCTTAACTTCAAAATCAGAGCTTCGAAAGATTGCATGTAAGAAAATTCATTAAGAGTGACAATTTCAATCCAACAAACATACTTTAAAATCTTAACAGGTACAATAAGGAAATTCCTGTACTAAGGACTAAATACAACCGGGAAGAAGGGGTTTTTCTTTTGTTCTTAGAAATGCCCTTACAGCCTGCCCCATAAATGTATTTGTACATTCAACCTTGACTTTCTTATAATTTTTTGTCCTTAATGTGGCTTGTGTTCACTAGCATAAAGATTGCACATAAATTCCAAAGCTCGCCTTCATCAGGTCGTAAATAAGAAGAGCCTATCCTCCTCTACTTAGAATATTATACAAATGCCCAGATTAAAATATTCCCTCCTGTGCTCTTGTCAGAAGATCCCTTCGTAGGTGATGGAGGATATTACCTACAGTCCTTCTCGGAAAGGTCTTTTCTCCGACAAGCAGATTCATTTCTGGCACAGGCAGGCGCACAAAAAATATTTGCTTAATTATGTCAGGCTGTGTGTAGCCTAAGTCAGGTATTGACTTAAGGGAGTGAGGATTTTTTCCTGGGTTATGCCCCCCCCTTCCAGTGAAAGCGCCCTGATGAAGAGCCCGCCAGAGGCTCCCAGGTAAGGAGCTCTGGATCTGGCCAGACTTAAAATAAACACAAACATGAGATTTTCAATAAAAAAGATGTTTATGACCATATAAATTATAAAACTAGGGAAAGAACGTGTTGGTTATCTAAAAGAAGAGAGTGAGGGTAATTTGCTTTCTCCCATCACGCGGGGCGGCTGCGCGTTCTCCAGCTGCACCAAGCGTTTCCATCTCCCTGTGGTTGACATTAGTCATCCATCAAGAAATGCTAATTATATCAGTGCTTTCCTGAGCTGGTTCCCTTGGAAGGAATTTTCCAAATGCAGTAGGAGCATTATTATGGATTTACTTAAAGCGGCATTTCCTACATTTATTGATGAGAAGAATAGAGGAAAGAACCACCGAAGAAGTGTTTTTCTTGCAACTACAGAAGACAACCTTAAAATATATAAATAATGTAAACACCCAACTTTTTAATAAGAATGAAATTAAAGAATCATGGTAAGTTTCATCTTTTCAGTGACAACTCTGGATGTACTGAATAAAACCTACTTAACCTGTCTTGAAACAAAGAGGCTCAAATTATGAGGGAATTTTTAGGCTGCAAAGGGTCAGTTCAAGAGTGTGTGTGAATTTGGAATATTATGGTAAATTGAGGGACATCAAAAGCTCTCTCTAAAAAAAAGATACGGTGTTGTTTCATGCCTCTTTTTAATGGAGACCTTAATTTAATTCTACATTACAAAATAAAATTATATATTAGGGTCCATGTGTCATCTGAGTAGCTGAGCTTTGGCATTCTTCGTATGTTCTTCAGGGAAAAAAATTTTTTTTACTATTCACATTTACACCTTAGAACTTTTCATTCATATTTATAAAAGACAGTGGTTTCCAAGTAAATTATTGTGCTGTCTTCTAACGAGTGCCTTCAAACAGCCTAGCGGCTCCTCCCTATTTGGGAGGACCTCAGCACTGGATGTCACCTGGTGTCTCAGCCTGACACACTTTGCCTTTGACCAGACTGTAGAGCCAGTGACCATGGTTCCTCCCCCAAATGCCCATCTCCTGTGCACCTTTCTCAGAGATTTAACATGGACTGGACCAGCATGATCTTTCAAATGTACCAAACACCTGACTCCAAAAAAAATGCAGCTCTTGAACTTTTCGGCCTAGTCATCATCATAGTTGTCTGGAGAATCCCTTAAGCACACTCAGAGCTCATTCTCCCAAGACTGTCATGGCTCCGGATGGAAAAGTAGTTGAATAACATTTATTGTCATGTTCAGTCTATTTCAGCCAAATACAAGATGATATGGCAGTAGCTTCCCTGGAGATGGACTCTTTGACCTAGTTTGAGAAGTCTTCTAAGTCGAGGCCCTGAAGTGTTTGAATTCTGTGCTCTCTCTCTTAAGACTAAATTCTGAAAAATTTTATTTCCTTTCTGCCTTCTAATTCTTCTTTGCTTCTTATTATGTAATGTTTTTAATTTCTAATTTCAACTAATATGCAACACCTAAATTCACCTATTGGCATGCATGGCCAACATGTCTATGGAAACACACATGTTAAAAATTTTCCCCCATTTAACTGCTACTGCTCAAGCATTGTGTGCTGAGCGAAATTGCTCTATCTGCCCTGAACACTCCAGAAAGCACGGCTTCCTACCTGTTTCTCCCTACCCGGGAGAAAGACCTCCCGGGAGCACCTGTTTTTCCTGCCATCATAGCATATTGACACTAATAATGTATGAGACAAGTCATTCACTTATATAACACAATATGTAAAATAATTATGTTGGACTTCCAGCCCAGTTGAAGGCATAGGTAGATACACCATGCATCCTTGCACAACCAAAAGAAGGACAACAACAAATTTTAAAATAAAAAACAACCGGAACTGCCAGAAAATTGAACTGTATGGAAGTCCGACAACCAAGGAGTTAAAGAAGAAACACTCATCCAGACAGATAGGAGAGCTGGAGATGGGCAGCAGGTCAGAGAGGACATGCAGCAAGGTGGTGCCTGGTGGACCAGGCGGTTCCACACTCAAGTGCAGATAAAATGGGAGGAACAAGTGAGGAGTGACACAGACCGCATAACCCAGGGTTCCAGGTGGGGAAATAAAGCCTCAAACCTCTGACTGAAAACACCTGTGAGGGTTGAGCCAGCAGGAGAAACTCTCAGCCTCACAGGAGAGTTCATTGGAGAGACCCACAGGGTCCTAAAACATACACAAACCCACCTACCTGGGAATCAACACAAGAAGGGCCCAATTTGCTTGTGGGAAGCGGAGGAAGTGACTGAAATCCAGCAGAGAGTGAGCAAGCTGCATTGTTCCCTCTGGGACCCCTCCCCCACAGACAGCATCACAACACAGCCATGTGGGTTCCCCACCTTGGTGAATGCCTAAGGCTCTGCCCCTTATACATAACAAGTGTGCAGAGACAGAAAAAAATGATCCAAATGAAAGAACAGATCAAAGCTCCAGAAAAAATACAACTAGGCAAAGAAGAGATAGCCAACCTATCAGATGCACAGTTCAAAACACTGGTAATCAGGATGCTCACAGAAATGGTTGAGTATGGTCACAAAATAGAGGAAAAAGTGGAGGCTATGAAAAGTGAAATAAAGGAAAATGTACAGGGAACCAACAGTGATGAAGGAAACTGGGACTCAAATCAATTGGTTTGGAGCAGAAGGAAGAAATGAACATTCAACCAGAAAATAATGAAGAAACAAGAATTCAAAAAAAAATGAGGAGAGGCTTAGGAATTTTGGGACAACTTTAAATGTTCCAACATCTGAATCATCTGAAGGGGTGCCGGAAGGAGAAGAAGAAGAGCAAGAAACTGAAAACTTATTTGGAAGAATAATGAAGGAGAACTTCCCCAATCTGGCAAAGGAAATAGACTTCCAGGAAGTCCAGGAAGCTCAGAGAGTCCCAAAGAAGTTGGACCCAAGGAGGAACATACCAAGGCACATCATCATTACATTACCCAAGATCAAAGATAAGGAGAGAATCTTAAAGGCAGCAAGAGAAAAGGAGACAGTTACCTACATAGGAGTTCCCATAAGACTGTCAGCTGATTTCTCAAGAAACCTTGCAAGCAAGAAGGGGCTGGAAAGAAGTATTCAAAGTCATGAAAGTCAAGGACCTACATCCAAGGTTGCTCTATCCAGAAAAAACTATCATTTAGAATGGAAGGGCAAATAAAGTGCTTCCCAGATAAGGACAAGTTCAAGGAATTCATCATCACCAAGCCCTGATTATATGAAATGTTAAAGGGACTTACCAAAGAAAAAGAAGATAAAAAATATGAACAGTAAAATGACAACTATCAAAAATCGAACCTAAAAAAAAAACAAACTAAAACGAACTAAACAACTAGAACAGGAACAGAATCACAGAGATGGAGATCACATGGAAGGCTATCAGCATGGGGGGATGGGTAAATGGGGGGAAGGCACAGGGAATAAGAAGCATAAACCGTAGGTACAAATAGACGGGGGCAGGTTAAGAACAGTATGGGAAGTGGAGAAGCCAAAGAACGTGTATGTACGACCCATGGATACGAACTGTGAGGGCAGGGGGAAATGCAGGAGGGAGGGAGTGTGCAGGGCAGAGTGGAATAAAGGGGAGAAAAATGGGACAACTGTAATAGCATAATCAATAAAATACATTTAAAATAATAAAATAAAATAAGTATGTTGTTTTGCATTTGCAAAGAATGATTCCATCAGCTGTCTGTTAGTATTGTAACAAGTCATCCAAAATGTAACGACTTAGACAACAGCCATCTATGTTTGTCTCAGGTTACATGTTCTGCTCAACTTGGCCAGGTCCCACGGACCTCAGCCAGGAACTGGATGGTCTGATCAGGCGTCCCCTACTAGTATACTGGCTGGCTCAGTGACTAGTTGAACATGACTGGAACATGGGTCTTGTCATTCTACAGATCCCCTGGCTGGTTCACGTGGTGGCAGGGAACCCAAGAGCACAAGCACCTCATAAATTGTTGATAAAACCTCATTTCTTATTTCCCATTGGCCAAAGCAAACCTCAAGTCTGGCCCAGAATCAAAGGTTGGAGAAAAATGCCCCCCTTTGATGGGAGGAACCCCAAAGGCAGGTTGCAAGGGCACGAATGCAGCCTGGGAAGTCGTTGGTGGACATTTTTGCCTTCTATCACTCTGTAATGGTATTAGGAATAGAGGGTGAGCTGTGAAGTAGGTTCATAATGCATGCCAGGTATTACTGTCACCATTAAATTATTAGCACCCACCAGGCAGATCCTTTTCCCTATTTATCAATGAGAAAACTGAGACTCAGAGAGATTAACGAACTTGTTGTCAATTAAGTTGAGCCCCAGCAATAAAGAAATGACCTACTCAAAGAGTCCAAGGAGAATTCAGTGTAGAAACTGTGTAAAGATAGGCCAGAGTGAGTAGGGGGGAAATGTGAAATGATGAAGCACCCGAAGACTAGCAACAGAGGATCAAGGAAACCAGGACCCAGAGGGAACTTGGATCTTTGGAGGAAGAAGGACTGCCCACGCCAAAGGGCTGAGCCAGGAAGGACGGAGTGGGGAAAATACCTCGACCTGCACTGCTCCCTCCCACTCCCCTGTCTGCTGTCAGTACCCCGCGCCCTTTGGCCAAACCAGAGGGCAAGTGTGCCTGGGCCTGCAGAAGTCAGCTTCCCAGGCACAAAGCCAGGCGATCAGGGCAGAAAAGGACGGAGAACTACCAGGGTGCAAATAGAGAGCAATCGATACATTCAAGGTCACGTCAGTCATTATTAGCACATCTGGCAAAGAAAGCCCTCTCTGTAGAGTTTGAATCCAGAATTCTTTTCTCCAACTAGAAGATTTAAGTGGTAAATTATTAGATTGTCTTCTTTAGCATGTGTTTACCCTAGCAGCAAAATACTGCATACTTCTAAAGTTAAATTTATTCATATTTATGTTCATTTAAAATATAATAACCAACATTCAACACCAAAGTCTCAACTGACAACACAGTATTCTGAGGAAATATATATCATTGCTCTATGTACTACTAAAAATGGTTCTAAATGAACCCTGCAATTACATAGAAACCCTAAGGATATAAGAAATTGCCTTACTCTTTGTGCCAAGGTAAATTGCTTTGTTTCAAAGGGAACCCCAGAGAAAAATACATAAAGTCACCCAAATCCAAAATCAAAACTAAGCCTTTCCATGCATTCTAATCCCAATCTGCTATAAATATTTTTGCATGCAGCATTGCTGTTAAAGGTACACATAAACCTGACAATAGCTATAGTCATGGGTTATTTTGCCTGCAATTCTAACTACATTATCTCCATGCTCTGCTGCACTAAATATAATGAAGGTCAGGACGGGGGAACATGGCCCAGCCCAAGCATAGAAATGAACTTCAAAAACAGCAACATGACTAGAGCTATCCAACCCAAACTTCCCGTGGCAGGAGGAGCAGGTCAAAAATGACCTTTATGCCTGGCTGGCATAGCTCAGTGGATTGAGCGCGGGCTGCGAACCAAAATGTCGCAGGTTCGATTCCCAGTCAGGGCACATGCCTGGGTTGCAGGCCATGACCCCCAGCAACCGCACATTGATGTTTCTCTCTCTCTCTCTTTCTCCCTCCCTTCCCTCTCTAAAAAATAAATAAATAAAATCTTTAAAAAAATGACCTTTACAAGAGCTGGTGAAACAGCAACGTGGTTTGTGTTCCCTTCACAAATATCGCCTGGGCTGTTGGAAGCGGAGGCAGCCATCCCCCACCAAACGCTGCCACTTTCCCCGGGGATGTGGTTTTTCCCAGGCAGGTTCTCAGGTGGGGACAATTGCCAGGGTATGACTGAGCCCACCAGAGGGCTTGGGGGGTCGCAGTTTGAGAACAGGAACTGCCACCTCCAAACAGAGACAATGCCATGTGTCATTGGAGGTTGTCAGAGGGGCCAGTGATAACTCAAAAGCGTGGCCAGGAGACGTTCGCTAAGGAGGATGGTTTAGGTCTCCAGAGACAGCAGGAGTCAGTGCTCTGGTGAAACCACCTCTCCTAACCCCACTCGGAATATCTCCTCACAGCGTTGACACTTTTCGGAATGTTTTACGATGAGCCTCGTAGCCATCCTAGCAGGTGTGTGCAGCAAACAGGTGTATGGGTGAGCGGCCGGGGCTGGGAGGCAGGGGACCTTTGCAAGGCAACCCAGCGAAGCCCAAGCGCTTCGGTCTCCCTCAGCATGTCTCCCCAGGGTGCTCTGTGCCTTTCCTGGGTGTCGCCACACCCTTCTGCCTCTCTAACCATGACATGCACCGCACAGGATTGTGCAATCTCTTAACTTGATCTCAAAATCTTTACCACTTCCGTGGGCATGGATCCTTTTTGAAAAGACATTTGCTTTTCAATTCTCTCTTGCTTTCCATCTTACTACTTCCTTCTCCCCCTCAGTCTCTGGTACTTTCTAATGGAAATAGCAGGAGAAATGATCACTGGGAATTGAAATGAGGATTCATTCCCTGGGTGTAAAAGTAGGATGAATTATATAAACATAAGGTGTCTTTGCAGCTCAAGCATTTAGAATCATAGACCACAGAGCAGTTCAAAGCCTTCTGTAATTGAGATGCTCTAACATCCTTCCATGCAATAAGGAGAATGACATCATGTAGATATTATTGAGCAGCAAATGATTGTTTATTCCTGAGAAGATAACATTTTAAAAGAGCACCTCGTGGAGCCCGAACAACTAGCCTGCTGAACGGAGTGTTTCTCACCGAGATTGCTGTGAGCCATGAGAGGTGTTTACAATATGCAGCCGAGGGCTTTGACCATTAAGAAAAATAAAATAAAATGTATACGGCCTGAATTCCCATTAGATCTCAAGGGTAAAAGAGTAAATTTCGCTCAACTGCTTTCCTGTGGCATTTTTATTTCATCTTTGCAACAGTGGGTGCTGGGCAGAGAACAGTGGGAAAGGTGCCAGGAGAGTCCCGCCTTTGTGTTCCCGCGGCCTTTCATCCAGAGACAGGACAGCGGCGGGAGGGGCACGCTGCCTGTCCCCACCTCCACCTGGCAGCTCCGGGAGGGAGTCTGGGGAACCCGGATGAAACCAGCTGTTACATTAGCACAGAGGCCACGTAACCAGCTCTTATCAAAACGACACAGGACATGCAGTCAGCATCGTCTGTCACTTAGGGTTTTCTCTGCGTGCTCCCGTCCTCCTGCTGACCCACCCAACAACCCCTGTCTCCAGGCAGCCCCCTGGCGGGCAAAAGCAGCCAACAGTACGTGGTTTTCCCTTCTGAAGACATGAAATTGCGCTGCCCGGAAAAGCAAAGCTATTGCTGTAACTACTTCTCAGGGACATGAGGCATTCATTCATTTGTCCCACCAGCCCCTCCACTCTCTCATAGGTGTTTATTTGATTAACAATTGAAGACATTTCTGGAAATAGGGAAGGAATGAATTTGGGTCCAGGTATGAAGACATGGTGCATGAGAAGGAGGTGGTGGAGAGAATATAAAGCACTCAGGAGAAGCTCCAGAATTTTACTCAGGTAGCTTTTCCAAGTCAAATCCCTCACTGCACAGCCGCAGACTGGCCCGGGCCAAGGGCCTTGCCTGTAGTGAATGAGAGAGAAGTGTTTGTTGAATGAATAAACAAGCTGATGAATATCTCTGGTCCTGTGCAGAGGCTTGGTGTGGTTCTTAGTTCTCTCTGCATTTAGCAGAGAAGGAAACCACCCTGGGCTTGCTCTACAAGCACTTGTTTCGCATTTAAATGTGCAGAAGGGCCACCTAGAGTGTTCCTGAGATCAGGCTCCATTATCTGAAAACTTATGGAATCAAAACACATGCAACAAACTATACCCAGCCTCAGACAGTGAAATGGACCAGAGAGCTAAAAGCTCAGGGAGAGGCTGCACATCCTCCCCGAGACCTGTTCGATGTGCCTGCATCCCTCCCACACACCTGACATCCAACACAGGTGTTACTACCCCCGAGACTCACAGCTGACACCAGGGACCAGAAAGAATCTGATGCTCTCCCCCCCCCCCACAGCCCAAGTTACCAGGGAAATGAGTCAGTACCCGCAGCCAGGGCTGTGGGCAGGATGAGCAAGGAGAGATAACATCTAGAATATTCTCTGGTGATGAAACTCTGAAGATAATTTTTATATTTTATTTCTATTTTAAAAACCACTTTATTTTATTTTGTTTTATTGTCTCTTTCTCCATGACCATTTATCCTTTCTCGACCCTCTTCCACCCCCACCCACCCTCCTGCCCACCGAAACCCCCATCTTGACTGCCTCCTTCCGGTTCCTGCAGCCTCTTCTGTCCTCGGGATGCGACCGGCTCGCTCCCTGAAAGGTGCTCTTGTTGGAGTCAACGTTTTCCCAAGTCCGTCCGTGCTGGTTTTTACCACCATTTGACTCGCTGGACATTCCCAAGCATGTTTTTGCCTTTCTAACTTTTTCTGAAATTTGCTTTTGCTCTCTCTCTCTCTCTCACCACATTGTTCCTCCAGTTCCTTGCTAAGCACTGATCTCACCTGGGAAATTGTTCTGCATGTACTGACTCGCACTCTCCTGACTCCGGTGCTGAACAGTCACAGCCGAAAAGGACTCCGGTGCTCACACGTGCCTGTCCCAGCAACCCTTTCTGCAACGGAACTCGTAGGAAGTGGCTGAAATCTAGGTCACCGGGGCTTCTTCTAGGACCTGTCATCCTCTGCGCTCAACACCAAAGAACACATTTTTGGTGTGGGCTCGCTCTGTGGGGTTTTTTTTTGACAATGGCAAGAATCTCTTTAGCAGTAACACCCATCAGAATAAAATACATCAGTTCGCCCCATACCCTTAAGTGGTTGTGGGGGCCGGGAATGATAAGGTGGAGGATAGAAAGAAGTGTAGGCAGAGAGTTTGGACGGTCGGTCGGTATAATTGATAGTTGTCCTCTATGACAGAAAAATTCTTGCAGAAACTTACTCAGCCTTCCTGGAAGTAGAACACCCAAAAGAAATATAAATTCCATTCTAAAACACCTTGAAATCCATCACATCATTAATGGCGGTCTTTTTAGGAGGAGTCGTGAAGGGGGATTAAGTGCACACGTGCTAGCGAGCAAAGTATCTCAGCGCCTCTCTCTCTCCCCAGTGTCTCTCTCATGCCCATTCTTTCAAGCCTTGCCGTACCTACCCAGCCACCCCCCAGTCTCTGGTGGTCTGCTCTGATGGCTGCTGGCTCCTGGGCGGGACCCCCGCTCCGGCACAAACAGCAACACCCGCCTTGGCTGACTGAGCAGTTTAATCTCTACACACTCTTTCTGATTTTTCCTGTCATCCCCACCTACCTCTGCTTGCAGGGGGTGAGAGCCTAACGGGAAGACACGATGTTAAAATAGGGGTGATAGGACCCGAGAAGCACTATAAGCGGGTTTATACCCGATGAGGCCGGGGAAACAGAGCTGGCTGGTTAATTTTAGACTAGAATACATCAGTGTGAGCCTCGACGAGCACTAAAATTCTATACCTAGGAAGGTCAAAGATAATGATTTTATATTATCCCTTGATAATATAAATCCCTTAATATAATATAATGCATATTATATTATAGATTATTATATATAAATATATTAATATATTATATGATAATATATTATATTATGTATTATATATAATTTATTTAATATTTATTATGATAATTTATATATAATAATTATTGTGTGATGATATATTATATAATATAATATCAAGGGATAATATAAAATGACTGATACTTTTATTTATGATGGGGAAATATTGGTCCCATTTCTTAGCTTCTACTTTAAGGTGGTCCACATGATGCTTGTCATAGTATCACTTTATATTATTTTAAGGAATACAATTTAAAGTGTTCAATAAAGTTTTAAAATTAAGGTTTAAAATTTACTCACTTGGGATAATGACCTTTGATATCATAAAAAAATAACCTAGGCCGTTTAATTTAAAACCCTTTAATTTCTCAAACCGAAGTAGGTTGATTTTGTCATCGTGGCACTGAGTTTTAGCTTCTGCTTCAAAACAAATGGAAAAGCTGTAGCTTAAGCACACGCCCACATCTCTGGTAACACAAGTGAGCAGTGGCCCTCGGCGTCTCGGAGTGATTTGTGCTGCGGCGCGTCGGGGGGCGGGGTGTGGTGACGGCGGCAGGAGACGGCAAGTTACGCTCGGAGTCACCTGTCCACTAAGAACCTCTGGAGGGACTTTCTACACAGGAAGGATAAACAACTCAATAGTTCTTAACCTCCAGAATGTGCTATGTTGTTACATGCTTCATGTAACCATCTACTCATTTAATTAATTGTATAGAAGTAAAATTAAGTTATAATTTTTAGAAGTAAATATAATTTATAATTTTTAGAAGTTAATTATAGTTAATTTTAAAGAAAATATATATATAATAAGAGCACAGGCTATTCATAAATTAATGTTTATTTACATATTTATATTTTAAATGGTTTTTAGAAATACTACCCAGAAACAAACACGGTGCCTGCAATAGGATAGGTGTCCAAAAAAGTTAATGAATGAATGTATATAACTTAAGAAAAACAGTCAAGCCTTAATTAAGGTAAAATCAAGTATAGCCTTAAGTTTCTTTTCTATTTTGACTGTAATTTAATCACTTTCTTCTCTAGTGACTGAGACACTGAAAGTACATTTTACATAATAAAAAATACCTTAATTAACTATATTTAATGCAAAAAGAGAATGAAAATGTAATTTTTAAACCCTGATTACATGCTCCTTTGCTCTGAGGGAATATAATGATCTCATTTTCAGGTTTCCCTCAAAATGGTGGAGAGGAGCATAACTCTTCTTTTCTACTTCAGTGACTAAATATTAATAACTTGCATGTTAAACTATAAAAGTTGTCCAGCCGTATCCTGGCAGCCAAATTCACTTTGAAAGAGACGTATAATTTCTAAGCAATAGAATGTAAGCCTTCGCCTGACTTGGTTTGTTACTAGCTTTTCCCCAGAAGAAGAGGTTTGAGTCCACAGTGTAGCTCTTTCCTAGGATGGGCTCGCAACTGTGAAATGGGATGAGGGTCCCTCCGCTGGGAACCCAAGAACCCATCAGCTCTCCGTTTTCCTGTTGACTGGTGCACTCCATCCAGAAGGATACACTAACACCATGGGATCGTTCATCCAAAGGAAAAAAACGTTTCTCTCTTTTACATTTTATTTTACTTTATTGTTTTGCTCTCAGACACTACAAAATCAATACCGACCAGGTAGTGAAGAGCCTAGCTTCCCTCACAGATTCGAGATCGTACTTTAATCCCATACTTAACTCTCATACAAGTTGGGCCTATTTCTGGACTTTCTATACTGTTGCTTCTGTTACAGACTAAAGGGGTCCATTTGCCCGCGTGCATCTCAAAGCCCAGTAAGAGAGGAGCAGGTGCTGGCCGCAGAGAAAGGAAGGGTGTATTTCCAGGAAGTAGCCCACCCCCAGAGACAGACAGGTGGGCTACCCTGGCTTCCGTGGCTTCCAAGAGATGGAATATGGGGGGCATGCTGGGGAGGAAATATCATTACCATGGTGACTAAGGGAGTCAGGGTCATGGTCAGGGCCAGGGTCTCTGGTGGGTGCTAGGGTAGGGGTGGTTGATCCTTGCAGCTGGTCCTGACCCTCACATCAGCCAGGGCCTCACCTCATCTGGTTTTGCTGCTTTTCTGGGTCTGGAGGTAAAACACAGCGGAGGCCTTGATGTTATCTCTGGTTTGAGGAAACTCTCTCTGGGGTCAGCAGACCTGAGTCTTTGTTCCTGAGATTATCGGACGCTGATCAGAACCTCGCTGTCCTGAGGGCTTCGTGATGAAGGGAGGGGACGTGCCAGGCAGGGAGAAGGAGGCAGGAGGCAGGTGAGTCAGGGTGCTGGCTGAGGCCGGTTCGAATCAAAAGGAAAGAAAGGAGTAAAGGTCGTGGCGAGGAAAAGAAGTTTCTACACCGTTCCACCTTTTCCTTGCAGCTGGTAGCACGGACCGAGGTCTGACTCACCAGAACTCGTAGGGAGAAACCGCAGCCTCTTCACGGCTGCTTTAAAAATAGTAAACTGCCAGCATTGTTACATGACAATAAAGATTAAACTGTTAACAGCATAAAAGTGTTAATTGGTTTTAACTGCGCCGCAGAAAAGCTGTGCTTTTAAGAATTTCATTACTTTCTATAATTAAACATTAAATTTTAAATACTGAATCGAAATACCAGTGGGGTTCAGGAGAGTGCCCCTGTTCCACTCCACTGCTGAGAGTTTAAAATGTCTGTGTGCGTGCAGGATAAATATTCGGTCGTTAAACAGACACACAAAACCACAAACCGCTCGGCGAGAATGAAATCGCCCAGCTGCGGACATGGGCAAGATCGCCGAAGATCTACAAATTCGTCTGGCGCGAGAGTTTATCTAGACGCCCACGGGGAATGATTCTGAAATATCCACTTTTACTTTTTAAAAAGGAAAGTGTTTCTTTAACGTTTGACTTGGTCAATTTCTTCTGCGCGTCACCGGGAAGAAAAACTGGCATTTGGAAGCCGCCCCTGGGGCTGGGTTGGAGGGTCTGGGGGAGGGTGGGGGAAGGGCGGAGCAGGCACAGCGGGAGCGGAGGGATGGCCTCTGGGATCCCGGGTCAGGGTCCTTCCTCCCCTCGAAGGCGACGGTGGGAAGCATGTCCCACTTACAGTTCAGTTTCCTTCGCCTGGTACAGTACGTTCACGGGGACGCCACTGCGCCTTCTGTGTTACAACATAACAGAGACAGGACTGCCGGTGCTTGTCCTTCCCGTGACTCTGGAAGTGAGCCATCCGTGGGGTGGAATAAGGAAAGAGGGCATACGCCTTTAAGATCCCCAGAAGAATGGAATTTGAAAAAAAAAAATAGCCATTTAGGGGAAAGATTAGGATATTTTAGATTCTTTTTTTTGTAAGATTTTATTTATTTATTTATTAGAGAGGGAAGGGAGGGAGACAGAGAGAGAGAGAGAGAAACATCAATGTGCGGTTGCTGGGAGTCATGGCCTGCAACCCAGGCATGTGCCCTGACTGGGAATCGAACCTGCGACACTTTGGTTCGCAGCCCATGCTCAATCCACTGAGCTACGCCAGCCAGGGCTAGGATATTTTAGATTCTTATATTAAAAATATATTGACAACCTACCACAAGAGGCTGTCTTAGGGGGAGGGCTCTCCAAGACCACCCTTAGGCTCAATGATTCTCCAGAAAGACTCAGAGAAATGTGACTTTACTCGCAGCTGTGGTTTATGACAGTGAGGTCAGTGTGGTTTATGCCTCGGCCTCCCGCAGAGCAAACCAGGCTTTCCCCGTACCCGGCCCCAAGGGGGCAGCTCAGTTCAAGGCCTCGGCCCCCGGAAAACTTCACTCATCAGGCTGAATATTCCAGAGGCTCGGAGGTCACCGTCTATCAGTCAGCCAAGGAACCGTGCCAAGACGGGTGCAGGTTGGAACAGCCCGGGCCCGCCGCATGAACCCTCCCCACGCCGCTGTCACACCCCACACATCGTCTGTTTCAGAGAACGACCCTGAGTCCCAGTCCTGCTGCCCCTGTTTTATAGGGAGGGGTCAGTGGGTGGGTGGCACCCTTTGCTCAGCTCAGGCGCCACCGTCTTCCTCTCCATCCTGCGCTTCTCCCTGGGACACTGACCGCCGCAAGCACGCCAGTCTCTGAACAACGCTAACCTGGCCAGCTCCTGGGAGGCTCAGAGGCGGTGAACCAGGTCTGCTTTCCCTGCTTTGCACCCCCGTGCTCAAGACCTGGCCCGGCCTGCAGCACGTGAGAAACACATGCTCAGGGGATGTGCTCGGCCGTGACATCGTGGTGGAAAGCTGTGCCCTTCGTCTTTTGATGTCCCTTAGATTACAAAGTCAAAACAAAAAAAGAAGAAAGAAAGAAAGAAAGAGAGAGAGAGAGAGAGAAAGAAAGAAAGAAAGAAAGAAAGAAAGAAAGAAAGAAAGAAAGAAAGAAAGAAAGAAAGAAAGAAAGAAAGAAAGAAAGAAAGAAAGAAAGAAAGAAAGAAAGAAAGAAAGAAAGAAAGAAAAAACAAGCTAGAAATAAGTGTGTTGGTCCCACCTACTTCTTAGATTTTTTCAGAAGCTCTAAGCCTTAAAGCCGAAAGGGACTTTATAGATGATCTTTTTTAACATTTTTATTTTAGGTAGGGAAATGTAGTCATTTGGTGTAAGTGCCTTCTGAAATATAAAGATAGATGACATTTCTGTAATTGCCTATAAATTTCCATAGCATTCTAGCTTGGAATCAGAACAAACATACACCGTCCAGGTTTTCCCTAATATCTGTAAATAAACGCAACTGAAGGGTGTGCCTGTTGGTGACATGTGCCCCTGTTCACACAGTCAGATGTGACGGGTACCTCTGTCCTGGGTGTCCCAAGGTAAGGAGAGGATTCTTCTAGGGTTTTCTTTTTTTTCTTTTTGTCCTGTTGCTTGTTTTCTAGCCCTCGGTTTCACAACAAGGTCTTCAGCTGGGGTTTCTAATTTGTCCTCATTTGGGTCCGAAGCATCACTGCTCAGACCCCTTTGGCGAAGCAGCGAGCCGTGGCACGGGCTCCCCAGGCCGGCGCCCCGCACGCTGGAGCGTGCGCAGGAATCGCTGGAGATGCGGCCAAAGGCAGGACCCGTGTCCGCGTGTGGACCGGCGCCGGGGCCGCGGGGGTGGGGGGGGCGCAGGTCCGAGGGCCGCACGCTGCACACCCAGGCGACAGCCGTCAGAATCAGGTCGCCTGCGCCTCCGTGATCTGCTCCAGTGCTGTCTGGCGACCAGTGAGCTGTTCAGACGCACAAGAAAAAAGTCTCCATATCTGCTGCTCACCAAAGAACACGTTTCAAACAGGAAACAGGAAACCTAAATGGTTTATGTCAACGCTGCTGACAAAAGGCACAAAGATGAACCAATCTGACTGAGGATTTTTCTTTCTCTTCTTTTTTTTTTTCCAATTCCAGTTCACATTCCAATTTAGTCCGTCTTGCTTTTGGAAGGGTTCTGCCCTCAGCCTGGCGTTAGGGAGGCGCCTGCCTTGAAGAAAGCACCCCTCCACCCAAAATGCCTTTGCTTCCTAAGGTGGCCTGTTTACTGCCTCGTCCCTGATCAAAGGATGAAGTTCACGGGCGCATTTATGTCGGAGGCTGGAAGAAACCCCTCTGGAGGCACCCAGACCCCCTCCCTGGGCAGAGCTGCGTCCCCGGACGCCGGTGTGAGACCTCTGCCTGTGGGTGCCTGGGTCTGAAGTGACAGCTTGTGTCCCCATCCTGTCATCTCCGCAGGCTCACGGGCGGCGTTTTTCAGATGACAATGAACAAAGCTCAACCTCAGACCAAGCGTGCTCCCTGCTTCCCACTGGTTTTCCTGCCCCTGCCGCGGGACTGCCTTCCCCCGCCTCCCAATCCACTGTGGAGAACGCCCATTGGTTTCACTCTGTGAAAACTCTTCATTTCCCCCCAGACTTTCCATTTCACGCTGGGTGGGTTTTATGAAGGTCTCTTTTGCAGAAGCTAAGTGCTGGCTCCATGCGGCCCTGAGGGAGGACAGTCAGAGCCTCTGGATCGTCTGTAGCCTCTTGAGACGTTTCTTTGCCACCGAAAACTCCTTGGAGAATCACAGCGAAGAACCTGAAATCTTTCAGGTGCTGGAAGACACAGTTTGGTCGTGTGAACGTTTTGTGCGAACCTTTAGACGTTATAACCTGAAAACCAGCCACACAGCAATTCAGCGACCGTCCGATGTCTGAGTGGTGACATTGGATTGGTAATGAGTTTTTCCAAAGGCCTCCAATTATCTTTCAAAACTGGCCTAAACTACTATTTTAAAATATTTTCCACTGTAGAATGACTCTTTGTTAATAAAACGTAGCTATAGTCCTGTTGCCTAACAGATTGTCACTGGTTTTAGTCCAATAAAAATAATTGGGAAAAAAATGTGTGTTTTGATTTTCCTCTTGAATTTCTGTAATAAGAATTTCCAATGTATTATATGCTCTTAGAAATAACAAAAATAGTTGTGTAATAGTCCATCTGATAAGAATATAAATAAGCCAATCATTTCTCTATAGTGGATATGAGATTAGCTCCATAATTTATCTGTGGTGAAATAGGAATAGCTAACATTTTTGAGCATTTAACCTGTGCTTAGCGACACTATAGATATTTTGTATATCAAGTGTTTTAACTGTCATACAGACCCTATGAGATGGGGACTCTCGTTCTCATGTTGGAGATGTGGAAAGGAGGTAAACAAGTTAGTTAATTTGCCCACGGTCTCCCTGCTGGTCAGTGGCAGAGCCGAAGTTCAAACCAAATAAAAGAGTCTCTTTTATACCAAGTGGTTTCCTAGGCTATACCAAGCTTTACATAAGGATTACCCAGTTTAAATAAAAGCTTCATCCTATGTGTGCACATTCATAAACTAAAACCTTATATTCTCCTCACTGGTCACTACTGCAGTGAGTGTATAATTGCAGATTTTTCTTAAGTTCCTCTGTTTTCAAGAGCTACCAGGTCACAGGCGGCAGCACTGTGATATCACACATGTGAAAACCCTGTAAAAATAACTATGTGTTTTTATTCTTCATGCATTGCAATAACCCCAAAGACTTTAACCTCTTCTTTTACACTCTCACGAACACTTCGTCTAAAAATCCAAATGTACTTGGATTTTCGCCCTTAGTTCTGTTCCCCGTGCCATTTAAAGATGGGTCGGTGGGTTGGTGGGTTGGTGGGTCGGTCAGTGGGTTTGGTCAAGGGTGAATCTGCTTCACTAGCTCCCGTCAGTCGAGGAGGAGGGCGCCCCAGGGCAAGGGCGTCTTTCCCGTGGAGAACTATTACGCACTTGAACCCATGAAGACCCATCTCTTTCCCTCTCTGTTCTCACAGGATGTGTGACACGGGAGAAGGACTGTTCACTTTTCAGACAAGGGAAGGAGAGATGATCTATCAGAAGGTCCATTCCGCGACACTGGCCATAGCTGAGCAACACGAAAGACTAATGCTAGAAATGGAGCAGAAGGCCCGGGTAAGGCTCCCTCCTCGGTAACCGAACAGCTTCTGATGCGCGTCGTGTGTGTGCGGGTCCGTCTGTGTCTCCACCCCAGTGTCCGCCCCCACCCCGGCCCCCAGAGCTCATCCCAGCGGCTGAATCTCATCTTCCTAATTCCCCATTCAGCTGCTGAGAAAAGAAGCTACTTATGGTGACTAAGAGAGAACCTTGAACTCTGTGTATCTACCTATGCATGACCTGTTGCCATGGTTACCCAAAAAGGGTGGCGTGCACAGAGAATGGAATAAGCAGCCATGTCCTCTGCATAGCCCCACATACAGCTGGACAATCAGAAATTCAAATGTAGGCCCAGGAAAACGTAGTAACCACCAGAAAGGATGCCACTTTTCTTTTTGTGGCATCCTAGCCACTCCTAGCATTTCTGAAATTTCTCTGTCTTTCGGTGTGGGATTCAGAGCCAATAGTAAAGGAGCTTCTGTTGTTGACAGAGGAAGTGCATTGCCTGTCTACTGTCCAGTCCTAGAACCATACTACCTACAGTTTCGGGGATCAGCTAAGAAGCAATTTAGTAAAAAATCTGCAATAGTAAACTACACATGTAGCTGGAAAAATTATAAGCTTTACTACTGACTTGGAAAGGCAAACAGTGGGATGTTTATTGGCTACAATCTTAAGAGGTGAACAGGCGAATATTGTTTATCTCTTCAGGACTTCCAGAGATGGGTGAGATTTTACCTGTGAGAGCACAGGCAGCGCTTTGGGAAATAGGGTCCCTCGTCACAGAAAAACAGTGACTCACTTCGAGTTTAAGACTAGAGACTTCTGTATCTAGTATTATAGTAGTTTTGATTTTAAAATTCCTCAATTGCATAACATTTTAAATATAAAAAACAAAGTAGTTCAACAGATGATCTCATGTTATTCTTAACACATTTTGAATTTTCTCAACACTCTAAGCATCATTTTCTCTCTCTGTCTAGGATGTGGTTTAAAGGGCTTTCTCAACACCAAACGGTGACACGCACAGTTCAGGTTCATATAGGACATTTGGCCTTCCACAGGGGAAAATGAGCTGCTTGAACATTAGTAGGATTATTATGATAACTAGGGGATTAATTAGATGCATTAATAGGAGGTTGGAATGACCTGGTCTTCTAGATTTGAGTTAAATTTAAGCCACTGTAGCAATGATCTAACTAATATGACATTTTTCTAGTGGCTTCAATAATTGCCAAAAAAAATTACATTTTTTTCAGAATCCTGCACTTTCCTTATCAGTCCATATTTGCAATTGACAGCCAAATGATTGGCAACCAAAAGTAATACTCATGATGTCACTTTCTACTGGTTAACAGCTGTAGTTCTTCTTTACTTATACTTGTTTCAAACAGGCAAAGTGCTCACAAGTCATTTAAATTATATTTGCACACAGGACATTCCACGAGCTTTTTCACACCACTATAATCGTCCACCACAAAGGAGATCATTCAGTGTGTGTTCTGGGTCCTCAGTTCCACCCCTTACTCACTGTGGAATCTCGGGCGAGTCATCTAACCCCTGAATGGCTTGTTGTCCTTTACCTGTGAAGTGAGAACATAACGGTTCTATTTGTTTGGTTGCTGTGAGGTATCTGCATTTATGTGTGTGCGTCTCATAGACTTCTGAGAACAAACCTGGCCCATAGAGAGTACCACACACCATTCCTTATTATGACAGTGAGCCATCTGCAGGAGTGACTTTGAATATGTATAAGATTTGCAATGTTTGTGAAGACACTCCCTCGCTATTCCTAAAGACGGCTAAATAACATCCTTCAATCCCTTTCACCTATGTCTAGCAATCTTGTGCCAAAAAAAAATTTGGAAAGCAGAATTCAGGCAGCACGTGCTGCTGATGCTGTGCGTGTTGCGGAATCCTGGCCCTCTGAGGGCGCGTCTGGGGAGCGGAGCGGAGCCGAGCTGCCACTGGGAGGGGCCTGAGGTGCTGGGCTGGTCCACTGTCTCAGGTCTTGGGCTGCCTAAAGCTGGAGGGGACACAGGGAGACGGGCACTCAGAGGCAGCAGGGGAAGCGGGGCAGGCGTTGAAATAGCAGCCTCAGTAAGTACGGCTCGACAGAGAATCCAAATGTTTCTAGAAATCACGAACTCAGAGACTCCAGCAACTTGTACATACATGTAAGTGGAGGATTTGGCTTAGTTTCAGAAGTGATTGCACAGCTAAGCTTTCCTCTGAAGGTTAAAGCTCATAAATTACTCCAGGTCGGGTCCATCCTTCGGAGAAAATTGAATTAATGATGCTTTCCAGACGGCAAGTTATACAACTTGAAAACTGCCCCAATTCCTCAGATTCTACAGTCATAAGCAAAGGTGTCCAGGTCTCCAAGGTAGTTGGTTTTTCTTTTCCCCTTTAAGAAAGTGCCTTTGCATGCACCAATCTCTTCTTAAAAAGAAATTCTAACAACAGTGAAATAGTATTTAAATACCCTTTTCATATTCATGAAGCAATAACTCTTCATTTGCTTACTTAAATAAAATAAAGGCCTTGTGCCATAAACCAGACAAAAATGTAACGAGAGACTTGGGAAAGGACCAAAAAACCTCTCCAGGACATAAAAATGTTTCATTTCATTCATTATGTATCTCACACAAATAAGACGATGACACTGTTCATTGGCCTCGGAAGATTAATACTGATCAGGTAGAAAATGTTTATGTATTTCAATGTGATTAAAAAGGTCTTACAAGATTAAATTATAATTGAGCGGTGAATGTAAGCGATGAAAGCCCCGAACATAATTGTTCAGGCAAAAGAATGAAATGTTTACTTGCATCCTTTCAAAGGCCATTCCGGAGTGTTGCTGGCTTTGGAGATAAACCTGAAAAATAATGTCTCCAGAACCATTTCTTAATTATAAGAGAAATAATTCAATATAATCTTTTTATATCACATGTTTGTAAAACCTTGTTTTTCCCTTGTTCATTACCTTCCTTCCAGCGGAGCCCATAAATAAACACATTTGGGTATGTCACCACAATCCGAGTCAGGCAATATTTCTTTTCTCGTTTGAAGAATCTAATACCTCGAAAAGCAGTACAATTTGCCCGGCAGAATAGCGGATATAAAGAATCACTGAGTTGGTAAGGCTTTTAAAAGTGTAGACCTTGATTTCCCTCACTAAAAAGGGATGTTGAAAGAATGAACTAATATGAACTGAGTGGATTTGGACATTTCTAAGAGAGGGTAGCTGTTTGTCAGCCACTCACAGGCCGCCTGGTGCCTACTTGGTGCTCAGAACCCTGCACGGCAGTGTGAGGGCTACGGGAGAAGAGCCAGAAAGTTCCTTCTTTCTCAAGTGGCCCAGAATTCCATGGGATCCAACAGTTCATGCCGCCCAGAGTAAGATTATCTCATGTCCTTTCACTCCTTAAAATATCAAAAGTGTATCACGCCTAACTTAATCAGATGGGTAAGATAGCGCCATCACAAAATTTTGGCCACTGAGACCAACACCACCATCTGGGCGTCTTCGCGTGGTCGTGACAATGCAGCCCGACTGGTTTCTCGGAGAGTCCACGGACTGGAGGTCCTCAGACCACCCTCCACGGAGAACGGTTTCCGCAGCCGGAGAAGACAGTCTTCCCCTCTTGCTGCCCACGCCCGTGTCCAGCAGGGAGTTGGAAAATGATCATGATAAAAAAAAAGGATAGCAATCTTAAGTAGTCTCTCAATCTTCTTTACTTACTAATCCCAAACCAGTCTCGTTTTAAAGAAAGTTTCATTTTGGGGGAGTGCACTGGAAAATTAAGTCAAGGTGATAAATTTTATTTTCTTATTTTTTTATAGTCACAATAATCCCAGTTTTTTTTATTGTTTAAGCTGTTACCATTGTTCCATTTTTCTCCCCTTCCCCTCCCTCACCCCTCCCCACCCCAAGCCAATCCCCACCTTGTTGTCTGTGTCCATGAATTGAGCATAAATGTTCTTTGGCTAATTGCTTCACCATTTTCACCCCTTCCCCTGCCCCTTTCTGGCAGCTGTCAGTGTATTCTATGTATTCTTTCACTGACTAGCTTAGGTCATCATTTTCTGCAGTTCCGTCCATGCTGTTGCAAAATGCATTGGAGAATTAAGTCACAGTGATCAATTTTAAACTATTCCTGAGAGAGTACTAAGATTCAAATATTTGAGGATATTAGTAAAGCTAGGTATCCAAACAAACAACACCTCTAAAATTTGTTTCCATTTCACAGAGATCAGTCTGGCTCTTTTGGATAATAACCATTCAAAAACAAATCCCCTTATTTGCATCGATAATATAAAATGAAAAGACATTTCTGACAAAGAAGCGGCATTATCTTCCTCTGCCTCCACCACACCGGCATGGACACGTGCCCAATGCCACGTTCGTCCCAGTGAAGGCGACGTGGAGAGGGCCCAGAGGAGAGAAGGAATGGAGCTTCCTGTATGTAAAACTCACTAAAGTAGCAACTCAAGGTTAGGTAAATTTGCTCCTCCAGATTTGTATGTGAACATAAAACTTACTCAAGTATTGACAATTACCAGCCCATGACATAATCGTGGTCTACATAGTTCCCTGAACAGGGAAATACTATTATATTGCATCCGTTCCAAAATGCACACAGTTTTTTCACATTTGAACATCTCTCAAGTCCAATGTGAGCGGCAGTTTAATTAGCAGCACTGCTCTTTCATGGCACGACATAAAATAATGTTGTCTTTCCGTTGATGGCATCTTGGAGTGCATAATGCTTGCTATGAGACATGTTCTGAAGACACTGAAATGTGATGTCCAATGGTAGCTAAATAATAGTTTTCAATTCCTTTCAAGTACGACCACGGACACCGTGTGCTCATCTGCAATGTTTGAAGGAGCGAGGAAGCCTTCCAGAATGGTCTCTATCCTTGGCAGTTTGACTTCCTTTGCAGGGAGAGTGTTCTCCATGCCCATGTTTTCCAGGAATCCCTATCAGTTCTGAAAAGGCACTCACAAGTTTTCTCACGCTGAAAATGTGCAGAATCTGGAAGCACAACAGCCCGAGGAGAGTGCACAGAAAAATTTTACCACGTTCTGCAGCCTCTTTTCTAGGTATTCTTCATGCGCATTCAGGAAATTCCAGGAAAAGTTTAGATGTGTGATTTGTGATCGCAAGTGGTTATGTAATATCTAATACACAGAAACATCTGCTAATTAATTCATTCTTCAGAGTTCTATTCACAGATCTATTTATTGCTCAATATTACCAATTATTAACCATAAATCAAGAGCCTTCGTTATTATTGACAATGACCAGTTCCTCGCTGGGACATGCCATTCACATCATTGTAAAATTTCACTTTGCTGACTGATAGGCACGGATCAATGACTCAACCCAAGGTCAGTTAGAACAAACCATCACAGTCGATAATGGAAGTGGGCCCGTGGTCCTAATCAGTCAGTTCACTTACTATTGTTCCGATTTCGGAACACCAAAGAAAATGTAGCCCCTAAATAAACACAAAGAAAAATATACATTTCTGCATACATGCACAAACGTGAGGGAGACAGGGGGAAGGACTGTATGTAAGTCTTCTAACGAACAGCGCTGTAACACAGTGTAACAGCACGGATTTCATTTACATCATGTTCTCTTCCCTTAGAATTTGGTCAATGCGTGGTTTAAAATATATAATAATAACATTCATTTTTTTCAAGTCTAACGGAAATAATACCCCACGTAGCAGCTGCCATTAAATGGCTGTGTAAACTACATTTTATTTGTTAGTCTGGTGCAATCTAAGCAAAGTGTCTTCTAATTCCTTTCCATTTATCTTGAATAAAATGGAAGATTAAATGTAAGATGTCCCCTATTGGAAATTAAGTCGAGTCTGTGAGAAACCAATTGCCCATGAACCTTCCAACTTCGGAGGCCGGTTTGCACGAATCCAAACAGTGCCAGCTTGGCTGGCGAAACACCCCCGGGGGCTCGCTTCTGCGCAGGTTTCTAGTGTCGCGAGCTCTTTTCCAGGAACAAAGAAAACTCAGTGTTCTTGACTCGTATTCAGCATTTCCATACTAAGCAGCGCCACATTTTGTCTTACCCTGACCTACATGAGCCTGTTCCCAAACCACTTGTATGATATCTTTGTAGTGTTTTTCATGGAGAGTGTATATCCCTGCCCAGTCCCTCTCATCTCAGACCTACCGGGGGGGCATACTGACACTCCCACCCACTATGGTATTTCCTAACTCCACCCCTCAGAAAGACTGGGGCTGTTCCCTCCCGGCATACATTATGCATGTGTGCAGGTGTGCAGGTGTGCACACGCACACACACCCCCTTCTACCAGTGTTGCTCGCCTGCCCCCCAATCTGTGTCCCACCTGCCCAAATATGACTCATTTGTAGTCATATTTATTGGATTTTGTACTTCTATTAAGGTCGTAGACTCAGACCCGAGTACAGGACTCTGCCTTCGTTGTCATTTTCTCGGTCCCTCATTCGGGACAGATTTCCATGCCCTGACCACACACGTGCATGGACACCTCCTGTCTGAGCCGCCCCCCCCCCCACGCGCTGGGGGCAGCGATGAGGCAGCACCTCCCCTGAGCACACTCAGGTATGATAAACACGGTGCTTTCCACTCCAAAAGCATCATCTTAAAAAATATTTATAACCCTCAAGGGGGGTTATATTAACTCCAATTGAGAGATAAGGAGAAGTGAAGTCTGAAGAACAGGGACAGGGTCAGCTGAGTGGGCATCTGCGGAGCTAGTGTTGGATGGCAGGCCTGCGTTCAGCACAGCCGCGGGCTGACCGGCCTCTGCCTCCCGTACCTGTGCTGTGCTGCGTCGGGCAGAGACAAGAGGCGCTCCCCTTCCTGCCTGGTTCCCGGGGAACAGACCCAATAGGCGTAATTCTCACCTCGTCTGCTCCCAGAAGACAAGGGGTCCAGTGGTTTGCCTTACAGTGAGTTATGGGGAAGAGGGAATGGCATCGTGGTCTCGGAAGCCTCAGAGACATCACTCACGGGCTGTGTCGCCACGGACAAAATAGGTTATCACTCCGAGCCTCCTTTTCCTCGCCTTTGCTGACAGTTTCTGTGGGTGTTAAGTGAGATGACGGATGATACCCGTTTGCACACTGCCAGGCACAGACAATGACTCATAGATGCTCATTTATAAATGCTAATTTTTTTCCCTCTCCTGGTCGTACAAGTTTGCATCTCCCGTGCTAATATCACTTTCCATTTTCAGGGCAATAATTAGGAAGATACAGAGCAAAAGGAGAATTAATTTGTTAACATTTTTGATGCAGATGAATTTTATGTGGGTAAACACAAATTAGCATTAATGTTTATCACAGGAGGAGGCAGAATCTCGAAACAGTACAGGGAAATTGCAAAAGGCATAAGGTCGCCTGGATAGCTTTTTTTTTTTCCTGTAAAAGCAGGAAGAGGTGCTGGTAGGCAGTCCTTTCACACAAATCACAGCCATCAGTCAGGCCCTCCCGGCTTCTTCTGGGCAGCAGAGGTCCTCTTAAAGTACAAGACTGTATTGTTGCAAATTATAATATGTTAGAAGGGAAAGGGAAAAAAGAAAAGATAGAGAATAAACAAGAAAACAACTTAAGAAAAGCAGAAGGTGAAAATTAATTAAGATAAGAGCAAAATATCAGAAAAACTGAGCCCTGACAGGTGTGGGCAATGTTCTGCAAAGTAAAATGTTGCCGGTTCGAATACAAGTCAGAGCAGATGCCTGGGTTGTGGGTTCGGTTCCCAGTCAGGGCATGTGTGGGAGCCAACTGATTGATGTTTCTCTCCCACATCAATGTTTCTCTCCCTCTTTTTCTCCCTCCCTCCCCCTCTCTCTAAAGATAAAAATAAAAAGTACATGTGTTAAAAAAAGAAAGAAAAGAAAAACTGAAAACTATAAATTCTTTAAGTGAAGTTAAAACCCCAAATCTCAGAGGTGGGGGTTGGGGAGGGTGAAAAAAGTGAAGAAGAATATAATCCATTCAGTAGTGTGACAACTTTGCCTGGTGACCGCGAGTTCCTAGACTTAGCAACTAACTGTTCTGTTTCCGAGAATGGGAAAAAAAAAAGAAGGAGAAGAAGGAAAAGCACTTTCATCAGCTTTGGGGAAGATGGATTTACCACTGATGATCGCTAAGTAGTAAACAACGTATCATAAATTATAAAAAGGATTTAAGAGTAGACAGAGTGGGATTAATATGAGATTCATTTCATGGATTAGCTGATGTTATTAATGGGCACTGCTGACACTAATTAAAGATTTATGTGTTTAATTCAGTTCCTGCCTCACGTGAGGAATTGGCTTTAGACAGGAAAGCCCTTTGGTCCCCGTGACGATTTCTCAGAACGAGCCCCGGCGTCCGTCCCTTTCCGCAGCGGGATGATGGCTTGTGCTTGAAGGTCATTTGGATGTCAACATGCACAGCCCTCCCGCAAGCTCTCCGACCCTCTGCTCCGGGGTCAGACGAGCAGAAATGCCCGGGGTGACAAGCATCACAGAGATTCTGGGGTGACCTGGAAAGTGAGCTTCTCCCGCACCCTCCCTGCCTACCAACCGCGGCATGTGGGTGCAGTTGGTACACCCATTTTCGTAATAAGTAGGAAAACTCTGAGATGTAGCAAAGTTTGAACATATAAAAATTGGTTGCAATGTTGCTCTTCAGAGCCATCTTTGAAAAAATACCTTCACCAGGGCCAGACTTTTAAATACACCACGTACGGCACTTCTGTGGCAAGACACAGAGCCCTGGAAATGCCTCACTATTAAAAAAGTAAAATCAAGGCCCTGACCAGGTAGCCAGTTGGTTAGAATGTTGTCCCCAATATGCCAGGTTGCAGGTTCGATCCCCAGTCAGGGCACAGACAAGAAGCAACAAATGAATGCATAAGCAAGTAGAACAACAAATCGATGTTTCTCTCTCTTTCTCTCCCTTCCTTCCTCTCTCTCTCCAAAATCATTTTTTTTAAAGTAAAACCAAATAAGTACATTTAAAGCCCTTTGCCTTCTGATTCTATTCAAACAGAAATGCCTCTTATTCTGACACATGTTCAAAGTCCTGCCGTATCCTCTCAGTACTTTGCTTACAGCATCTTCCATGAAGGGCTGACTCCTGCCGCAGAGCTGTGGAGGAGCTCGGGGAGGAAGACCCCGGTGAGAGGGTGCGCACGCAGCCAGCCAGTGGGCTCAAAGGCTGCACCGGCCTGAGCTGATCTCTACAGCCCTCAGTTCTGCCCCAAGTCAGGTGCTACACGAGGGGGAATTTGAGATTTTATTAGTCGGCGGATGGCCCATTTTCTGTGAGAAAGGGAACGTTTGCTCAGGGGGCATCAGAGAAATGTGTCCTAAGACCAAATAAAACCATCGCTGGGTGTGTGTGTGTGTTTTTTTATTTTTAACCTGGTGTGAATCAGTACAAATAAACTTTCTTCTTGAAAATGCAGGGTGAAGTATTGCACTCTGCACTAATCAAAGGCCTGGGCGCCCAGTGTGAGGCGTGGGTCTCTCCAGCTGGTCTTACCTTTGTGTTTCCAGTAACAGAATAGGCCCCAGTGTCCTCACGGAGCTCCTCAGGGAAAACGCGTTTCCAGTACTCAAGGTGGTACCGAGGGTCCAAGTCCGTTCGAGAAAGAGGCATCGGGTCAGGATGGGGGTGCTGCCGGACAGAACTGAGAGACTAGGGCACAAGAGAAATGGGGTCCCGGGTGCCCGCAGTCGGTGTATCTGTTTCAGAAGGAGCTTCTACCTCCACTCTTTGAGCTACGTTAAAAACCAATTAATTGTCGGAAGCCGATAGACATAGAAATGCAGATAAATTCTCCTGGTGGAATAATGCAGCTGACTATTTCTGTGCCTATGAACCAGCATTCCTGATGGGCGACGTGTCCTTTGAAGCCGACTTGGAACCGGTTGTACCGTCTTTTCGTCCGCTTCTTAATTGACAAGTGGGATTAAACCATCTCCCAGTGTCCGCTTCCTGTTTTCTCAGTCCTGGTTTTACGTCTTTAAAAAAAAGTGGCCCTTCCACAGCAGCTCGTGGTACAGGGATTCTATCGGGTTACACGTCACCCACATTTCACCCCCAACTTTGAAAAGAGCGGATTTCAGCACGGCATTTGAAAGCGAGCCTAAGACCCCTTTTCTCTTTCTCCCAGCTGCAGACAAGCCTGACGGAGCCCATGACGCTCTCCAAATCGATCTCTCTCCCTCGGAGCGCGTACTGGCACCACATCACCCGTCAGAACAGCGTGGGCGAGATCTACAGTTTGCAAGGCAAGTGAGGCGGTGGGCCGCGAGGCCACGGGCTCCCTCCGGCCGGGCTGGGCCAGGCCGGGAGCCCTGCGGATCTCTGTGTTTGGGTGCACCGCCTGCTTTTCCTCCCTTTCCATTTCTCAGCTGTCACTGACCGCCGCGAGAGAGCGCTGAGGTTGACGGCGGCTTCTCGAAAGCTATCATTTCAGACGCATGATAAAAGTTATTTCAGAAACCACCAAGGGCTGAGGACCTGGATAGGGCACAGGCGCTGGACAAAAACACGATCCCATGCGTCTTATCAGAAGCTAAAGGCAGTTCATACCAGGGCCTGTCTGGTGCTGCGTTTTACAAAGGATGTCTTTCTTAGCATCTTTCACTCCGTGACAGCGTTGAGTATAAGTTCAGGAGGCTGACCTCAGGCTCCGTAATAAAATGCTACATAAACCTACTCATAGCAGTTTTAAGGTTTTTCCAAAGCCATTTGGAAAATGTAGACACCGTTTGGTTGCGGAGGGTGGCAATGGGCAGGGTGGGGACAGAAGGAGACAAGTGTAAATAACTTAATTTCTGTGTTATTCCTAATGAGAAACGGTTAATCATATGGGGATGGCTCCCCAGGTTCATCAAATTGTGATGTAACAGGTATTTCACCAACAAGAGCAGAAACCAAAGCTGTGGCAGTTCTTTTCCTACTCCTTCCCTTTGCCCCAAAAGAAATAGTCTGACCCTTCAGAAAAACCCTCGGCGCAGGCAGCTGACTAACAGCTGACCGAGACTGGAAGGGGCGGGCGCGGAGGCACACAGGCCACCACAGCACAGCTGCGGACGCCCGCCCAGCCTCACCTGCTGAGCACACGGGCTCGCACGCAGTAGAGCCCGGGAAACATCTGGGAAGGAACGACCACTGGGACCGCCGACAGACAATAGTTGGGCATTTAGGGCACTCGTTCCTTTTCTACTTTAGCTTTTGCTCACAGTAACAATACTAAGCATTGTGACAAAAGAAATTCTATTACAAGCAAACTGAAATAGTATATTTTTTGAAGCTTTATTTATTTTTAGAGAAAAGGGAAAGGAGGGAGAAAGAGAGGGAGAGAAACATCAATGCGTGGTTGCTTCTCACGTGGCCCCTTCACTGGGGACCTGGTCCACAACCCAGGCATGTGCCCTGACTGGGAATTGAACTGGTGACCCTATGGTTCACAGCCTGTGCCCAGTCCACTGAGCTACACCAGCCAGGTGAAATAGTGTATTCTTTTTTTTTTTTTTTTTTAAAGAAGATCCTTTTTTTTAACTCTTTTTTTTTAAGATTTTATTTATTTATTTTTAGAGAGGGAAGGGAAGGAGATAGAGAGAGAAACATCAATGTGCGGTTGCTGGGGGTTCTGGCCTGCAACCCAGGAATGTACCCTGGCTGGGAATCGAACCTGGAACACTTTGGTTCCCAGCCCGCGCTCAATCCACTGAGCTATGCCAGCCAGGGCGAAATAGTGTATTCTTAAAGCAATATTTTCTTGCCACAGTTTCAAAGCTAGACTAATAGAATTTGATCAGTAAGAATTAATGATTAAAGATACATTCCGAGGAGTGACATCAGCGTCATGGTGGAGGAATAAGACCCCTCTGTAGCTCCCCTTAAAGCTATAAATCAGACATCTATAATCCAACAAAGTCTCCTCTGCTCAGTGCTTGCCTGAGTGATCCACTCATTGAGAGGTGGGCATCTTGGACCATGTAGGGAGGGCAGGATGGTGGGAAGGACAGGGAAGGGGTGGTGTTCTCACACAGGGTTTGGTGCCCACCTGGGCCCCAGCTAATGTGGTGGTGGTGGAGGATTTGGGGTGCACCTCCACACTGTGGCTCAGCAGAAGGTCAGAGGCTCGGCAGAAGCAGCATCGGCACATGCGACACCGCCCACCGTGGTGGTGGTGCTCTGAGACTCAGGTGACTTGGACATAGCGGGGACCCATCACCCCAGTCATCTAGTCATCAGTTTCCACTATCCCAATGATGCCCCCCAACAAGAAGCCAATGGGTGCAAGTAGCAACAGGCAGAGAAAATAAAACCTGGCACTATATCACCATGTACTGGAAAACAAAATTATCAACCCGCAGAATTGTTCAGATCCACATGGTAACTAAACCACAGAACAATTCACCACCTCAAATGTGCAGGCGGGAGGACAGCCCATCGGGTACCATGATTAGCCACGTTAACAAGCTAACATGGGAAGAAAATGACAAGTCTCCAGGAACCAACCCCCAAATCACGGAAGACTGATTCAAACGACAGAGAATTCAAGGTTACAGTCATGAAGAAATTCAGTGAAGTACAAGAAAACTCCAAAAGCAGTTCAGTGAGCTCGGGAATCAAATTAATGAACAAAAGGAGTACTTTACCAAAGAGATGGAAACTTTAAAGAGAAGCAGATGTTCTGGAGCTGAAGAACTCAACAAGCAGGAGGAGGAATGCATTAGGAAGCACAGGAAGGAGAGCAGACTGGATGGAGGAGAAACTGAGCAAGCTGGAAGACAGAAATCTAGACATGCTTCAGGAAGGAGAAGAAAGGGAACTAAATGTTTTTTAAAAATTGAAAGAACTCTATGAGAACAATCTGACTCCATTAAAGATACATTCTTCAAGAAAGAACAGTCAGAACAATTTCAGTCACTTATGAAAGGTAATTGCTTTTAATGTTTTAAATGAACACCCTTATGGCCAACTTGACTCCCTATGTTTAGCAGGTAGTTCTTATCTTTTTGTATTACTTACTTGTATAAGAAAATTCTTAATAGAGTTTAAAATTCAGAGGAGTAAATTTGAATATACAACTGGCTGTATGCAGTGATTCATGATTCGGGCAGCATCCCATCCAGCACAGAGACGGAACCGCTAAAGAGCTTCAGAAAAGAAAACGTTTTCAGAGGTAATGGGGGTTGGGACATGGGAGCCATAAACAAAAGAAAAGATTGTTTCAGGCAAGTGACACACAGGTCTCTTAGGTAGATTACCTCACTAGTGCTGGCCAGGAAATTCCAGGCTAACAGGTTAAGTGAGAAATTACATTCCAGGGGGCTGGGGGACGGCGTGGAGCTACAGTCAGGCGAGGTAGGAAATCTCATTTCTGTGCCGGGAGCTTACTCAGGTGGCTCCATTTAAGGCCCGTTGCATTTTTTTTTCCAACAGGAAAAGGGAGGAGGATGGTTTTGACAGTTTCATGAATCAGAAAGAGGATCCCTGCCTCATTCTTTTGCCTCCCTCCACAGTTGCCAAGACCACGGGCTAAGGTTGCCTGATCTTGTCGTGATCTTGTATGATTAACTAATTTTGCTTGATTAGAAATAACTAGAAGACACACTTTTCTTAAAGCCTAGTTTAAGTATTTCATTGTGTATTTACATTTTCTTTTTCTTTTTTATTTTATTTATTTATTTTTAGAGAGGGAAGGGAAGGAGAAAGAGAGAGAGAGAGAAACATCAATGTGAGGTTGCTGGGGACCATGGCCTGCAACCCAGCATATACCCTGACTGGGAATCAAACCTGTGACACTTTGGTTCGCAGCCCGAGCTCAGTCCACTGAGCTACGCCAGCCAGGGCTTAGAAGACACACTTTTAAAGTAAGGTTGTTTTTATTTAAATATAAACATATATAGTGAATATTGATATCCAATAGAAAAAGCCAAAACTATGGAATATTTGAATGAGGAAATACATATCTAAGCAAAAAGAAAGTGAGATGCTAATACAAATAAGTTGGAAATAGGTGGGAACCCACGTAATGATAACTGGTTGTTGACAAGAGCTTGGCCTATAATTCCGAGAACACAAGACTCTGGTTTCCATGGTAGTGCACGGGAAACTTTTCTCTGAATGGTGAGCTCAGACTTAGGCTGATGCACAGCTTCAGAAATAACATCATATGCATTCCACGAGAAACACCAGAATGCACTGGAATTTCTTAAAACGTTCCCAGAGACTCACTGGAGGACTATATTGACTTACACAATAAAATACAGCCAATAACTAATTAGAAAACTCCATGATTTATCTCACTAATACTGATTTCAAGCAAAGTTAGGGGCTTGAAATATCTTACCAGTTATGATGAACAATTTACTTATATGGTCTTGATATCATATTTTTGGTTGTTTGTTGTTTTATGTAACAAAAATACATTATTTAATTACTATAGGTCAGATAAATATAAAACGCATTCCATGTAAATTACATTTCACTAAATTTTATTTTTATATTGTATACTTCTTAAAGCAATTAATTTTACAACTTTATATTCCCCCTCATTTTATGGTTATATTATATGAATAGAGAGAGAAATATAAATATTCAGGCAGGTAGATAGATGGATAGATAATATATAGATAGATATAGATGTAAACTTGTTAGTGATACTTTGAGAATGGTGATTTATTTTATTCTATTGAGGCAATTAATTTAAGCAGAGGACAAGAGCCTCTGACCAATTTTTTTAAATTCTTATTGATTTGAGAGAGGGAGGGAGGGAAGGGAGGAGAGAGAGATTTGTTGTTCCATTTATTTATGCAACCATCAGTTACTTCTTGTACGTGCCCCGACTGGAGATCCGACTGCAACCTTGGTGTATTGGGATGCTGCTCTAACCTGCTGAGCTACCCAGCCAAGGCCTGACCATAGTTTTTTATTGGGTTGTACTCTATTCTGACTGTACCCGAATGGAGTCAGGACAGAATAAAGCTACTGAAACAAAAAAGAAACGCCGAGAGAAACACTCAGCACCCCTTCATGCACACCTCCGTTGTTTTTTCACCAAGCTGCGTGTCATACGGGGGCGATTTCGTGTCTCATTTCTTCACTTGTGCTCCTTGAAGTGGCCTCCCCTCCCCTGTCCAAAGAGGAGAGCATGGTGGGGCAGCTGTCATTTTTGATCTCCCAAAGTCAGAGAAGAAATTTGGCGATGGTGGGTGCTATATCATCAAGTAAACCGCAGGGAGCATCCAGGAGCAAAAACATATCTTCAGAACTTCTCCATCATATTGTTTGTATCCTCTTGGTGCAGAGGAGATCAATATGAGTTAAACTCGGCCGGCTCTCATTTGGTAGATAAAGGAGGAAGTGTTCTGATGTATTTAAGGTTTAATAGGTGGAGGTTCGTTATGAAGCAACACATGTACTCGAATCGGGAAAAGATTCACGGTGTGGAGACAAATCCATCCTGTATCGACTCTCCTATCACTCTGATTGCCTGTCACCCTCCAAACTGCACTTTGCTCACTTTTATTGTCTCTATTTCTGTCACCCGTTTTGTAACTATAGAGGCGAGATTCACTCTGGAAGATGGGTATTGCTGCACTGCATTCACCTTAATGTCTGGAGAAGGGGTTCTCCACGCTCCGCCCGGAACGGTGCTCTGAAAGCAGAGATTGCTGGTTTCCCTAGGGTGCTCTCACTCCCCGGAGTCGAAAGACAAAGACAAAGGATAATTAGCCCTTACAAGTACTCGTTAAACTGAGTACCAGGCAGCTACTGTTTAAAATCTCTTCCCCTAAATGGCTTCTGATGGGTATGTCCCCTCTTCCTGCAGAAGCGGTAAATAAGGATGTTTCCTTTTCTCAGTGTTTGTCAGGTAATAGAAATGATCATTTGTGAAGGCAATTTTCTGTTCATATTTCTCCAACATCTGCCACTACGAAAAACGTTTATGTCACAACACAGTCTAGAGATGTCAGCTCTACCAGGAGTGCCCAACCTTTCGGCATCTCAGGGCCACACTGGGAGAAGGAGAGTTATCTGGGCCACACATTAAACACACTGGGACACATAGTCACCAAAAAAGTGTCGTCATGTTTTGTGTTGGGCCGTGTTCACAGCCACCCCAGGCTGCGTGCAGCCCGCGGGCCACAGGTCGGACACCCCTGCCGGGCTAGACTGAGGGGAACCTCCTCTGTTAAAGGGAAGAAAACATGATTTCAGACTCTTGACTCAAAAGTGAATGCTTAAACGAACCATTTGTTATAATGGTGATGGAACTGTGCTTTGAGTTCTCAGGCCTGAAGCAGAAAACATGCTGGAAGTATAAGGAGCCCTCAAAAAAGGCTAGGAGAGAGGGAGGGAGAGAGGAGGGGAGGAAGAGGAGAAAGAAAAAAACCATAAGGAGGCCAGAATTTTCCTTCCTTTAAGGCTGTCCCCTGGACCTGTAATGTAATCACCACTGTGCATATTTATGCCACAGACGACAGCAGAGTCTTTAAACTGGGATTTGCCAAGGTGACAAAAGCATCATTGAAAATGACAAACTAGTAGAAACCCCCGAAGGCACCAGGCTCACACTGGTCGTTGCCGAGGCTTTGTTGGATGCAGAAGTGGAGTCGCAGTGCATTATGGAGGATGCCCTGGCTGCCCTGTCTCCTCTGTGAGCAAAATCCTCAGCTGGTACTGTAAAAGGAACCGCACCCAGGCCACCCGGCAGCCCACTGGCAGCCCCGATCCTCCGTGACCACGCCCCTCCGCCCCACCCCCCCACCCCCACCCTGTGCCCAGGTCTCTGTGGCATGTCAGGCACTTGCTGCTGCTGGGCGTAACTAACGCCCAGGGAAGCACGTGAGTCCCTGAGAGAGGCTGCAGATCTGTCCTCTCACCTGACAGCTGGGTGTCGCCTCTCCTCCTGCTGCTGCTTCCCCGGGGTGAGTTCCTCCACCAGCTCCCGCGGCGGAGGGAGACGAGCGTGGGAGCTGGGAGTGGTCCCCCGAGAGCCGGGGGCTCTGTACTCTCCTTACTGAATGCGCCCTGGTACATTTAATGAGTCCTCTTTGCACAAAATTGTATGGATTGTAGGCTGATTCATTTTCATTTTACTTTCATTTTAAAATTTTTGAAATTTATGGGGGTGGCATTGGTTACTAGGGTTACATAGGTTTCACGTGTACATGTCTGTGATACATGACCTGGATATTGCATTGCATCCGCCCCAAGTCTAACCTTCCGTCACCAGGCATTCGACCCCTGTGCCCTTGACTACTTCCCCTGGGAGCCACGGTACTGTGTGTGTCTGTGAGTTTTTGTCTGGTTTTCTTCTTTGTTTATGTGTTGCTTTCAGGGTTGTTTTTTTTTTATTTTAGTTGTTGTTCCAGTACAGTTTTCAGTCTTTTACTCCCATCCCTGCCCACTCCCCAGCCCTCCCCACCTCCCTCCCATTCCCACCCCCGCCCCTAGTTATTGTCCGTGTGTCCTTTATACTTGTTCCTGTAAACCCTTCCCCCTTTCCCCTGAAATTCCCTCCCCTCTCCCCTCTGGTCACTGTCAGCCTGCTCTCTATTTCAGTGTCTTTGGTTATATTTTGCTTGTTTCTTTGTTTTGCTGTGTAGGCTCCTGTCAAAGGTGAGATCCTATGGTATTTGTCTTTCACGGCCTGGCTGGTTTCGCTTGGCGTCATGCTCTCCGTTGTATGTCCCACGTATGAGTGAAATCATATGTTCTTAACTTCTTCTGTCCGACTTATTTTACTTAGCATGATATTCTCAAGATCCATCCGAAATGGATCAGAGACCTAAAACTTAGACCTGAAACAATAAGTTACGTAGAAGAAAACCTAGGTCCTAAATGCATGGACCCTGGTTTTAGAGGAGCTGTTATAAATATGACCCTTACGGCAAGGGGAGTAAAGGTAAAAATACATGAAACTACGGTGATGCATTTGTGAGCAGCCCGAACCGCTAACTTCACTCTTTGAACCCAGGATGACTGAGACGCCCTTCGTAAAGGTTGTAATGGTGCAGTTCTGCTTTCATCAACACTGATTGATATTCCAGGGCCAGCATCTCCCTCCCTCTGCCTTCTGTAATCTGTCGTTAAGCTCCAGACCCCGGGTCAGCCGGGCGGCGGGACCTGATTACACAGAAGGTATTTTATGTTCACCGGAAGGTGTCCGCGCTCCAAGTTCTCAGAGAGCCAGGAAGCAAACAGGCAATTAGAATTAGAGATAACCTTCAGGAAACAGTAAACAGAGTTCCAGCGTAGATTAGGGAGGTCAATCAAAGGATTTGCTTCTCTTTGCTCAGCTGCGTCCTTCTATCCGTCATTACTGCCCTGTCAGTTTCAAGATGTAAAGAGCTTTCATTGAGATCTTCTGTTTAAATTTTTATTCTATGATGTTTCCCAAATCGCAAACTTAATGAAAGCCTCCTGTAGTGGGTACAAATAAAGAATCGCACCAGCAGTAAAAAGCAACCCGTGTATGTCGAAGCCGCCATCGTGTCCCTGTGTTCGATCGATCCATGGTCAGGTCCGATCCGCCGTGACCTTCAGCAAGAGCCAAGTACGCCACACATTCTCAGCAAGGCCCAGGCTGCTGGGAGTGGTTTGGCAACAGCCCTTAAAAACACGTTAAACTTTCTCTATGAACTTTTATTGCATAGCCTTATCTTGAGAAGTATAAGTCCAAGGCAGAGAATGCCTCCCTGGATACCCATTTTTTAAAGATAAACTAATCCATTGCTTCCCCAAATAGACGCCATAAAAATGCTCGAAATATTCTCTCTGTGAAACGGTGCAGACCTCACACCCTGCAGTCATACTCAACAGCCTCTCCCGTGCTCCCAGTCATTTCTGTATAACTTTAAAATGTCGATGTTTTTGTTTATAAACGTGCTTCTTCCGGGAGGTGGTGAAGTAGCAACTTGGAATGACTTGTATCCCCCTGCCCCCCCCACCCCCACTCAACCCCCGCCCCATTGTGAAGAGATACTCTCTGTGGAGGTTAATCTTGAGTCTTGGAGCTAAACCACCTTGAACTTGCACATGACCCTTATTTACCATTGCTGACTCGTATAACTTCAGGCAATGTACTGAACCTTTCTAAGCCTCGTTTTCCTCATCTCTATAATGAGGATAAGAGTGCCCACCAGGGCGCCTCAAGGAGGCCATCCACACAGGGCTTGAACACTCAGTCCTTACGAACCACTGTGAATACAGTGAAGTCAGTGAGCTTTGCACGGATCGGCTTCTTTCTCTGGGAAAGGGCAGGGGGCGCCCTACTCCAGTCTATTCTAGTGTCCACTTTAAAACGCTGTTGTCGAGTTCCCACTGCACGTGAGGAATCGGGTTTTGTTCCAAGGACTCAGTACAAGTCTAGCACTAGAACACGGTGCCAGCTTCTCAAGTTTTAGAAAACTACCGACAGTGAACTCTCAACCTAACGCTAAGTTGTCAATGCAAGAAAGAAAATAGGTCAGGTGAAATGTCAGGCTGAAGCCCTCAGTGACTGTGTTCCTCCCACCGGTGGGTGTGAACAAGACGTGGCCACACGCGCGCGGGAACCTCTGCCTCCGAGCCCTACGCCTCACGCGGCTCAGCCCAGGCGACCTGCGCGAGGGGAGCTAGACCCTGTTTTTCAGGTCAGGGGTTGGAAAACTCCTGGAAGGGCCTCATGCAGCTCAGTGCAGAGAAGGTGCCGCCGCCCACCCCCGCCCACCCAAGATCCGTTCTGGCTGATGAGCTCGCCAACCCTGAGAGCCGAGAGGCCTTGCGGGGACCTCTCTTCCTTCACCGGGCACCAGCCCGTCTCCCACTGCAGACGAGCCTCGCTCCGGCGAGTTTTTGCTGAATTTATTCTCTGTGGGATGCGTGCCGCCGGCTGGACCCAAGTGAAAGGCAAAATATCGATCTTGAAGTTCTCCGGACAGAGCACAACATACACTCCAAAGAGGACGCGCAGCGTGAAAATAACAAGTCAGCCATCCCGTCGTGTTCCCAGGCATGTGACGGCACTTTCCAGAAGACAAAGGCTCGGAGTTTCCGGACGTAATCTGCCAGGGGTCTCAGGAGAAAAAACTGCTTCGCGTTCTCACGTTCAGTCTGAATTAACTCTGAAACTGGTTCTTCATACTGGATTGTTTTCTTGTTCAAGCTTCCCTCACCTGATTTTGATAAATAGGTGATTTTGATTAAGTTCTATATAAATCAAACTTTTGCCCTGGCTGGCGTAGCTCAGTGGATTGAGCACGGGCTGCGAACCAAAGTGTCGCAGGTTCGATTCCCAGTCAGGGCACATGCCTGGGTTGCAGGCCATGACCCTCAGCAACCACACATTGATGTTTCTCTCTCTCTCTCTTTCTCCCTCCCTTCCCTCTCTAAAAATAAAATAATTAAAAAAAAATAATGATTTCTTTAAAAATAAATAAATAAATAAAATAAGCCAAACTTTTATGGGCCCACTTTCACATTTGAAGGAAACCAAAAACAAAATATGACGTATAATAATTTCAGAATTACACACATTCCGATCAATATTTTGTTTCAGTTATGTAAATTAAGAAGTTTTGGTAGACACAGTCTCTCTTTCCATACAGCATAGAAGGTTAAATGACATCTTCTGCTGCCTGTGAAAGTGTATTTATTCTACAGTTGAGCCCATGGTTGGTCACATTATAAACCAGAGCTGAGGTTTTAAGTGAAAATCATGTGATCGTATTTCAGACTTCTGGCGGCGTACAGGATGGGAAAAGCTTTATTTATCAGTGGGCCCCAGGATGTGGGGGTGTACCGGTGGGTGTCTGCTGCAGAGGGCATGTGGGGGCTGCAGGACTCGGGGTGTAGCCCCAAGGGGTCCCCTCCCTTGCTCACTGAGGGACAGGCGGTCGTTTGGTGGAAATGCCGTGGCTCACACAGTACCTGAAAACACTCCCAGCTGCCAAGAGAAAATATTTTGAAACTAGGCTCCAAATTCCAGCTGATCATCCGTTTGTCCTGTTCAGAACGTCCAGAGAAGGATGTCAGAAGATCATTTTCTTGACTTAAATAATGTGTTCTCTTAAATGAGAGAATTTCTCTTTAGTGCCATGAAAGTCGGAATTTTGGCTCAAAGGGCTAATGAAGCACACAGGCTTTTAGTGGGGAAGCTTGATGGTGTGATGTTTTCACCTGTGACAGCTCCTAGACCCTGGAGGAAAACGCACCGCTGGTTATGTAAGTCACCACGCGCCATCTGTTCGTAGGACGCAAACTCCTCCATGGTGCCAAACAAGCTTGCTCTAGTTTTATCATCAGTGTTAATCACAGATACGTGTTATGTGATCGGAAATACATGTTAGTCATGTCATGATTTATCACCGAAACATATGACTATACTGAGTAGGTAAAAGTAGAGTAGGTGAAATTTATGAAAAATACTTCATTACCGCTGTAACTAAGTAGATATTTTTATGTTAAACAAATAAATGTCTCAGTTACAGATGGAGAAGATAGGCTAAAAAGTACATTTTTCACATGGGATAACAGAGGATTACATAAGGAATGGTCATTTTAATTGAATTTTACAGATAAGTATAATTGAACTCATTGTGCCACTTAATTTATACAAACATGGTTTGGAAGGTACATTTCTAAAATGTGAAGTTTCCTCTGTCAGAACCAAACCTTGTCAAAGTAAAAATGGCCTTTTCATCTAAATGAAAACCTTCCCATGGTATTTACCTTGGAAAGAAAACTGTTGTATTATAAACAACTAAAATGACCTGTTTTCTGACAAAAGAGAGAAGTTTCCTTAAAGAATAAGACTTCTTTGTGGCTTTGGGCGGGCGGTCCCTAACTCACATCTGTCATACGGACTTTGCTGAGGCCCAATAAGCAGTCAGAAGGAAGAACATAGCAGTTCCATGCTGGCCAGAGCCAACACAGCATTTAGTGACCATGAGAAACTGGAAATGTGTGTTACAGTGAGAATGCATGCCCGTAGGGGCTACAGGAAGAGCGGGCATGTTGAAGAAGGGAGCCCCTCTTTCTCTGTCGTGGCCAGAGAGCTTTAAAAATCCAGAGCTGCCTGGAAATGTCGTGTGTTCTAAGATTTTCCAGCGCTGCACGCACCCGCCCCCTCTCTGAAGGAGCTGTCGCAAGAGAGAGCCATGCAAGGGTAGGAGCAGTCTGTGCTCCATTAAATCATCTGTTTTCAAAAACACATCCAAGTAGCTCCGAAATGGTTCCAAATACAGGCTTGCTGTTCATTCCCACGGTCTTTCTTCGTGGTCAATCCATCCTGTCTCCCCATCCTGTGGGTCCCCAGGGTCTGGTCACGCCGGCCACCCATGTGCCCTGAAGCCCAAGAACCCTGGAAGAAATGGACAGGAACCCAGGGCCAGGCGGGTCCACCCTAGGTGGGCTTCACTCACGGGTGCATTTTATTTGCGTGACCTGTCGTTGATTTAAGTCATAAATCACCTGGAACACTCTGTGGGAAAAGGCTGGGTAAGCCGTGGTTACGGTGAATGTTAAAGGAAATGACTAGAACTCCGTGTGCTCCCTTAGAAAGGTCATGTTTGCTCTGCGGTAAACTCTCCGAGTAAGTCATATACTCACTGAGTCTAAATGCAAATCACAATATCTCCAAGACAACAATGCAATTGGAAATGTTAATACTCTTCCTTGATCCGTGATTTTCCTTACAAGTGGGAACAGGAAAAAAAATAGTAAGTGGAATTATCTCTGAGTACTTTAATACTTTTTAAATGTTTTCATATCTGTCAGGATTGTTAAAATTATCCCAGAATGCAAAAATTTGAGTGCAGGTATGACATGCTTTAGTCAACACAAATTTTAAGTGTCTGCACTAAAAAATAAAACAACTTTAACTTTTTGAATTCCTTCTTCTTTAAACATGGAGAACAAAATCCTCTGAGAGTAAACCATTGTTTTATGGGCACTGGAGGCCATGTAACCTAATATGAATATAGAGGAGGAATTAGCATAAACTGTATTACTTGTACTTTTCCTTTCTAAAATTAATTTGTATTACGATATAATTGACTTACAAAAACACTGGATAGAACTTGGGTGAAAAAGGAAATTACACACCTGTGAAACCATCGGCCTTAGATTTATTATCATCACCTCCAAAAGTGTTCTTCCTCCTCCCTCTTTTTTTTAATATATTTACATAAGATCTCCCCACTTAACAAACTTAAAATATACAATTTTGTATTAATTATATACATTATGCTGCACAGTGGACCTCTAGGACTTGCCATCTTGCATCAGTGAAACCATGCGCCCTCTCATTAACACCCCTTCCTTCTCCCTGCTCCCGGCCTTACTTAACTGCCATTCCCCTGAGTCACTAGGAGTCTGAGTAGTTTAGATTCCTGACATCAGCTGGATCCTATGGCGTTTGTTCTTTCATGTCTGGCTTATTGTACTTTTCATGTAGTATCTTCCAAGACCATCATATTAAAGCAAATGGCAGGCTTTCCATGTACTTTAAGGATCAATAATATTCCATCATATGCATACACTACATAGTCCTATGGAACATTTAAGAATTTCCAGGTCTTTGTTATTGTACATAATTCTGCAAAGGACATGGGAATGCAGGTCTATCTTCAAGATACGGATTTCAGTTCTTTTGAGCATCTACCAGGACTGGAATTGCTGGATCACGTAGTAGTTCTACTTTTAATTTTTTGAGGACACACCATCTCCCTTAGTGGTTGTCCCAGTTTACACCCCCATGAACAGTGCCCGAGGGCCTCCCTGTTCCCACACCCTCACCGACACTTGTCATCTTTTGTTTTCCTGACAATAGTCGTTGCAACAAGCGAGGTGATGGCTGTGCGTGGTTTGATTTGTATTTCTCGGATGATGATGACAGTGAGCACCTTTTCCAATATTTTTGGCTATTTGAATATCTTCTTTGGTCTTTTCCCCATTTTTGAGTCAGGTGGTTTGGTTTAATGTTTGCTCTAGCGTTGTAATAGTTCCTTATATTTTTTAATATTAACCTCTTATCAGACACCGATGATTTGCACGTATTCTCTCCCGTTCTGTAGTTTGCCCCTTCACTTTGTTGTTCATTTCCTGTGCTGGGCAGAAACATTTAGCGTGCCGTTGTCCCATTTGTCTGTTGTTGCTTTTGTTGCATCTGTTTTAAATGTCATATTCAAGACCAGTGTGAAGCAATTTTTTCTCTACATTTTCCTCTAGGAGTCTAATGATTTCAGGCCTTACATTCAAGTTTTTAATCCATGTCCAGTTGATTTTTGTGTGCGGTTTAAGAGGAGGGTCCAATTTCCTTTTCCTTTTTCTTTTCTTTTTTTTTTTTTTTGCATGAGGACGTCTTTAAAATTAATAATGAATCTCTGTTCTTCTCCTTGCTCCATTGTGTGCATTTTAGACTAAATGCATTCAAGCTCAAGGCTAACCTTCCTCCTGAGGGCATTCATATCCTTGTTCTAGCTGATTTATTAACAAATGCTCAGCACCCACAAGAGCATTTCTGAAGAAGGGGCTCAGTCCCCGGCCGCCTCTAAGGTACTTTGAAATCTTCCCATGGTGCCACCCTCCTAGAGCCACTAAAGGAACACAGTCTCAAAGGAAATCCATATTTCGTCTGGCACTTCTGTTTCTCCACTTCAGAGTGCTAACGAGCTTCAAGCATCAGTGGGTTCTCCCAGGTCTCTCCTGGATCAAGCCAGGGGCCCTGAGAGCCTCTTCATGGAGCAGACCGAGCACCCGACACGGAAGCAGAACCACTCCCCACCAGCGTGGGTGCCAGTGTCCGCAGGGATCTAGATCCCTCCCGAGCCCTCCTTCACCCACCCAGACCACGGGACGGTTCAGAAAAACAGAGTCACGATTGACCTCCTACAGAGTGCAGTCACAATGTGTGAGCACGCAGGGCCCCCTTGTAAAGCAAAGACACTGGAGGGCTCCGCGTCATTTCTGTCGTGTCATCGTGGGCAGGAAGAGAGGGGCCCCCGGCAGCTCCCGCTGTTAGGGAACAAACAAAACTCAAGGAGCAGGTGGAGGTGCCCTCACTGAAGCGATGTTAGGCATGTGATCCGCCTGCCCTTGGCACTTTGGTGGTGCATGGAGCTGCCGCAGCGTCCTAACCAACCGTTTGGAACACCGGGCCGAGCGTTTGGCATCAGACACCATGCAGCAGCGCACTCAGAACGTGTCCACTGCGGTGACGGTGCCTCTCGCCCACCCGTGTCAGCAGCAGAATCACCGCCGGGTGAGGAGGGCGGGCTACCTGGCAGGAAGCACGGTCTCATTTGCCCCTCTGACCTGTCCCCGTGTGTAGATTAGGAGGCCAAAGATGGGTTCCGCTTCCCTGTGCTCCCACTTTGAGCGAGGCTGTCTCGTGAAATCCTGGGAATGTTTGCCTGCGGATGCATCACTGACCTGCAGAAACCCCTCGGCTCATTCTGATGCGACCGAGTGCGGCCCTTCAGCCCCTTCCGACAGGGGCATCGCGCCCACCCAGCGTTTCCTTAGGATGGGAATGGAGTGCTACTTACTGCAGTCCTTCAAAGCCAAACCATGTTTTGCTATTTTTTTTAAAAGGAGTCTGTCAGATAAGAACCAAAACCATGTATTTGGTTTACAAACATGATCTTAGAAGTACAGGTGTATACAAATTGTGGAAAATGAAGGTGTTACATTCTTACCCTCTCACTCTGAATTCCTTCTTTCACTGGAGTGACTGGTACTTATCCCTAAGCTTTATGTAAATTATTAAATGATTGTCAAATGCACAGCATAAATATATGCCTCTACATGCAAATATATATGCAAAATCTATTACTTTTACTTTACAAGTAAACTATCTTATAGGACCTATCTTTTAGTTTTGGGGGTTCATTTTTGCTCTTTCCATCCTAAGACCAGTTATGTTGCATTGGTACAACTCCTCAAATAAAGTCGAAACAAAGAAAAACTTAATTATCTCTGTAGCTTGCAATAACCCGGTACCAAACAGAAGATCACCAATTTTAACTGTATACCTGTTTCATTATATTTATTTTATTTTTTAAAAATGTTATTGATATATAGCACTGTGTATATGTCAGTTTGATACATTGTGCATTGAGAAAAGGTTACCGTGTAGCGTTAGCTAACACCTTTCTCGCTTCACGTAATTACCCTTTTGTGTGTGTGTATGATGAGAACGTTTAAGATTTACTCTCTTAGCAACTTCCACGTGTAGAATGCCATGCTCCTGGCTACACTCACCATGCTGTACCACGGGGATCAAATGATCCCCGAAACTTGTGTTTTGATAACCGAACACTTCCCTCTACACCTGTTTTGTACTGTGGCAGCGGGGGTGGCAAGCAACTGAACACACGGTTTCTCAGAGTTGCCAAAAATAACATAGTAAGACAACTTTCTGCAAACATACTTGGCAATATTTCTTTTGACAAAATTGTTATCGATTCAGTACTCCCACTCAACCACGTTAGCTCTACTAAGCCTAGTCTTTCCAAACCCAGTTCTGGCTAACCACTAGGATTCCAGCTGAGACTCTTTGAGTCTCATGTTCAGAATGAATTTTGAAACACTTTGTCTCCTCAGCTTGAACAATCCAGCAGGCGTTCTGCCGCGAAGGCCCCCACAGAGCTGCAGTGTGAGGCTGAGGCACGCGCTGTCTCCAGGACGCAAAGGCACTTTTAAGCCCTGACTCCAGCTGCATGTTATTGAAAAGGCACCAATGACTTCCTTTGGTTACTGTGGTGGGGTAACGAGCTCAGTGTCCTCAGAGCTGCCCAGGACACGGGCTAAACCCCAAGTCCTCTGTGACCCGCGGCCGGGGACATTCTGGGAGGACAGGGTGTTTCCTGGTCTAGCTAAAGAAGCACCGGCATTTTTGCAATTTAAAAACATACCGTTTTTGAGAACCACATTATAAAACCTAGAAAGTGTCTATAACTCATTGTACTACCTAATCAAAGCACACTCCATGCAAGGCTGGTTTCGGTTCCTTTAAAACACAAGACAGAAGACACATGGATCTTGGTCATGCGTGGTGAGCAATAGAGCCATCACGTGGGTCTATGTCGCTTTTCGGAGGCAGTGCTTCGTCCTGGTACGCAGGGGACCCCCCGACCCCCAAGAGAAACAGCAGTCGGTGCCCTGAGCCTTACAGTTACAGCGCGGTCCACCTTCATCCAGGGTTTGTCGTCCTTGATCGTTTCGGTAAACAATCCCTCAGGAAACGATTTTAAAAGTCATGCAAATTTTAGAAAAACAAGAAAAATAGTCTCTGTTTGGAAATTAATATAGTCTATTAAGACAAACAAGAGATGTATTTGTCTCTAGGTCACTTGGACCTTGCCCGCTTCCCACATCAGGTGGGTCCCATTTTCATAGTTAGCCCACCACATGGGGCCAGTACCACTGTAAACAGTCCTATCAAATATCCAAACACACGTTAGCCTGGTTGCCGCAAAAATAGTATCAGTTTGTGTGGCCCCCTTGGGTAAGCACTATCTCTCTAGCTTAGGTCACGAGTTAATGTCATTAGGCAAAGGAGAAGGCAAGCACACGGAAAAGGAATGCCTTATTTTCAAATCCACCCAAAGATGGTCTTTTGCATCATCATGCTATTTCAGCCCTACCATCCAATGCTATTTCTTTAAATGAAGTGGTGTTTTGACTTCGGATTATTGGCAGTGAAAGTAGAGCCAACACATCATAATTTACAGACTGAGATTTACGCTCCGGGATTTCAGAACAGATACGCCAAAAACCCGAGTCCCACGGGACTCTTCGTCACCACATCCATCACACCCTGTTGACGGGCAGGATGTGCGGCGCATTATTATGGATGCCGGGAAGCCTGGGCTGTCATCGCGGGTCTGTCATGAACCTCTGGCACAACTTGGAGCCCGCTGATCGCCCCCTCTGGATTGTCCCTTTCTCCTGTCAAACACACAGCAGAGGACAGTCGAGGTCATTTAAGCTTAGAAACTCCCAGCCCCTCCTTCAGTATGTTGTACCAGGGTTGTGGAAACCCTTCCGTCTGTTAACCCAGGTGGTGAGGCTCTGAGCACGTTTCCCTAGAGCTGAGAATGCATTTGCTTCCAACTCTGAAGCTGTGTGCAAACCCTTTTCGAAGTCTAAGAGCCATACATTGAAAGACGGCGTGACGTGACTCCCCGGGACAGCAGACAAGACGAAACCCTTCGGACAACGCTGCTCACGGTGACAACAGGATCCCCCGCTCTGACGCCTGCATCCATCTCACAGATGTCCACTAAGCACCGACGGCGTGCCGGGCACAGGGCCGGGCCCCTGCTTACGGACGTTCGGGCGGCACACACACGGAGTCACCCGCCCGCGGCGCACTGGGGAATGTGAGCATTTGGCAGGCAGGATAAATGCAATGTCTCACTGCACTCAAACTCAAGGGCTTTAATGCGAAGCTTTAGCTGCTCTTAAACCACCTCGTGAAAAGTGGGAAGAAGAGAGAGGCGTCCGTGGAGCCGCCCGGGCTTACTCTCCCTCCGAGGAATCACGCCGTGGACGGCACGGGGAAAGAGCTGGCCGCGGAGCTGCCCGGGGTGCTTCTAGAAGAAGGAGCTTTCTGCCCTAGTGCTCCTTTGGGAGAGAAGAGAGATGAAGTGAAATGTCACAGCAGTCACCTGGGCGGGGCACGGTGCGGGGAAGGCAGGCAGCGGCCAGAGTCCAGGTCCCTGGGCGAGGCAGCGGCGGTCCCGGTACCTCCCGTCACTGCAGGTGAGCCTCTCCGTCACACGGCGGCGAGGCCGTGGCTAGGATTCCGGAGAAAGTCCTGGAAGCACACACAGAGGAGCACGGCACACTTTGTCGGCGTGTTTGGGGCCCACATTCGCGGTTTCTTTCATCCACATTCTGCCACTCACGACGTGCAAATCGGCTGCGGGGGATGCGCCTGCGACGGCCTTGGCCGGGTGCCTTCCTTGCCCTCCGTTCCGAATGATTTCTTTTTCTTTTTTTTTATTGTTGTTCCATTACAGTTGTCCTCATTACCCCCCATTACTCTCCTCCACCCTATGCACCCCCACTTCCCACATTCGAACCTACCCACCCCATCCGTTGTCTTTGTCCGTGATTTCTTTTAATATTTGTGGGTCTCACCAACCACGTGGGTCTGGTAGAAATGAGAGCCATCCTTCTGAGGACGAAAACGGCTGCACACGCTTCGAGGGAACTCGGTCCATGTGGGAGGGCCTTCCAGATACAGACACACAGATCCTTAAAAGTCGAGCGTGCTGTGCACTGTACACGGCATGAATCGATTTCCAAAGGGATCGATCTTGCTCCTGCAATAACGTGTATAGAGAGATGAAAGTCACAGGCAACTTGGTGAGATCCCCTAATGAATGACTGTAGAAAGCGCCTATGTCAAATTAGACACTAAACTCCATTCCAGAGAAAGAAATCACGGCCAGAACTGCCTACCGTCAGTCAAGCCCGGCAGACCGCTCCGGGCGATGGCTGGTGTCCCCGGGGCCTAGGAGAGAGAAGCTCTTCGGGGCTGCATGGCCCCTCCTGAATGATGTCCCGAGCAGAGAGGACAGCTGGAATTGAAACCATCAGGAGCCTGTGTGCATCTTTTTTTTTTTTAATTATTCTTAGCCCTGGCTGGTGTAGCTCAGTGGATTGAGCTCGGGCTGCAAACCAAAGCATTGTGGGTTCGATTCCCAGTCAGGGCACATGCCTGGGTTGCAGGCCATGGCCCCCAGCAACCGCACATTGATGGTTCTCTCTCTCTCTCTCCCTCCTTTCCCTCTCTAAAAATAAATAAATAAAATCTTTAAAAAAAAAGAAAAAGATTCTTGAAAACACTCTTGTCTGATGACTCGACTCAGCTGGACTGTGGTGATTGCGCTTCCTGGAAATTGCACCTGTTGATTTGGTAATTTTACAGGGATGAAACTATTATTTCCGATTGATTCTTAACTCACCTCCTGGTGGACATCATTGCTCCTATCAATGTGCTGAGTAGGCGGGCTGCTTCAGTCCCTTGAGGAAGACACAGCATAATACATCGGGGGTGAGGCTCTGTCCTGAGAGTCAGTCACTCCAGAGGCCCCCGCATGCCCGAGCCTTCCATTACAGTCGCTCACGCCTCAGTGGTTCCAACCTGGTGCCATCGGCTGGGAACCCCTCAGACCTCACAGCACAACTTGATTCTCCAAGCCATTTGGCCTCAGTGTAAAAAGCAAATAGAAGTAATTATAATAGCTGTCTTTCAAGGGGCGGGAGCCGCTTCCCAGCATACACAATTTTAAGGCAACAAATTGAAATCCACAGGAAAGAAACATTTGCAGTTCCGCTTATTTTTATGGAGTTGTTTTTACTATGTTTAGTTTTTCTTTATTTCTGTATGCGCTATAAAAACACAAAAATCGGAGCCATTCAATTTGGCTTCCTTTTTTTATTACATTGAAACAGTGGATGGAACCTGAGGCCACTAACCTATAAATTTCCCTAATTCCAAAGTGTTTTAACGTTTTTCTTTAGATACCCTACTATACCAAATGGCTTCTCATTAAATGCGGTTTTAAAATACACTCTATATTACAATTAGTTTCTGCTCTTCCCCATTATATTTTCCAATTGCTTATCACAAAGAAGCTAAATCATTTCTGCATTTATGTTGCCTCTGTTTAGCCCCTCTTTGCAGAAATCACTTATGTTCCAGAAATGACCCATTATGTTTCTGAGTAAGATATTAAGTGCTCGTATTAAACATGATTCATCCAATGCATTTTGTCTGTATTCATGCCCAATAGGCTTACTTTAACGCAAAAAGCTTTGTTACTTCATTGTGTCAGAATTGACCATTTCGGGGGGGAAAAGTTTCACGTGCATATTTTCTCTTCTCCAGACTTTTTCTATCTTGGTGCTGTAACAGGTGCAGAAAGCTGGGCTTTTGAAACATTCATTTCCAGAAGTGGCCCCTGTAAGCCACGCAGCACGGTGCGTTATGGTGACTCACTCTCACATGGCCAGTACTGACCTGGGCCCTCAGACTCAGCTCTGATGGCTTCGGTCACTCTGACCAGTTGAGAAATGTCATTACTCACATCTGGATGAAGTTTGTGCTTCAAGAAATGTGTGGGGGGGTTTCCTAACACTACACTTTTTCCAAAGAACACGACAAATGATTTTTGAAATGTGTGTTTTAGTGATTTTGTTGGTACAACCCACGTACCTTTGGAATTTTTCTCATTGAGCTAAATGGATGTACATGCTTGAGTCGGAAAGACGCCCACACGGTAGCGCTTGAAATACAGAGCATGTGATTCCATTATACTCTCTGTCTCCCACGACACCACCGTCCCCAGTGGTCACGGGGGCCGGGGGCATGGAGGGGTGGAGTAGGGTCTCCGCGGAGATCCCGATCGCTGCCACTTAGCAAGCACTGTAATCCCAGCTACACCGGTCACCCTCTCTGTGCTTTGTCATCTTCATCTGTCAAATGAGAATAATTACAGTACTCGCCATGTAAGAATACCAGTATTGAGTTAATATTTTTGCTTTTATTTTTTTCTTTTATTGTTGACACTATTACAGATGTCCTCATCCCCCACTGCCCCATACTTTGCCGGGCTCCACCCAGTCCCCACCCGCCCCCCACCCCCCGCCATCCCCACGCTGCGGTCTGTGTCTGTGGGTGGTGCACACGTGTCCTTTGTCCAATCCCTTCCCTGGTTTTCAGAGTGTTGGAGTAGCGCGGGGCACACGATGTGCACTGAACGTGCATCAGTGCTATTTTTACGTAACTGTGGAAGGCGCTCACAGCACACTGAAGAATGGCTCCGCAAAGACGACCGCCTTACACCCTAATCCTGGGAACCTGTGCTTGGGTGACCTTACGTGGCAAAGGGACTTTGCAGGTGGGCTTATCCAGGTGGGCCCTAAATGTAACCCCTGGTGCACTTAGAAAGGAGGAGTCAGAAGGGGACTCGGCTACAGGAGAGAAGGAGGTTGAGTGACTGTGCAATCAGACAGACGGGAGGTGACCCGACAAGGGGTCATGAGCCAAAAACAAGGACAGGGTCTGGAGCCGGGACGCCAGCCGTTCCCTAGAGACTGCGGAGGAGCACAGCCCACAGACAGTTCTGTCCGGGGACATGGTTCCAGACGCGGGCCTGCAGCACTGCAGAGAGTCATTGGGGATTTTTAAGCCACTCGTTTGCAGTCATTTGTTGCAGCAGCCCCGGGGAACCGACACAGGCATCCAGCCAGGTGTCAGAGGTCCCAGAATTAAACCCTCACCTCTGACTCCCTGGCTATTGAATGTTTCATCACGTGTGGGCTGATCCATAGAGAACGCTAAACATTCGGGGTCGCCTCCGTGGCTTTGTTAAGTACCACATGGCGGGGCCTGACTTTAAATGGTCAATAAACTATGAAAGACAAATATTTACTCATAGTTTAAGAAAGCCACTTGTTAACAATGCCTGTCATTTTTCCAAGCAGACATTGGTCGTGTTCACTTCAGTATGAAGTTCAAACCTGGGGGAGGAGCACCCTCACCAGCAGGGAAGGCTGGTGACTGAGTAGAGCGCCCCACATGGGAAGCACCCCCATATACTGCCACTCAGCCCACTTACCTCCTGAGCTCCAGCTCTGGTGGTCCAGCTTAACTGTGCCCAGGTACCAGAGGACAGCTGGAAGGTACCTCCTGCCCCCCATCCCTTTGCAAAACTAGGTTGCCTCATGTTCACTTGATGGATAAGAAACAACATTTTAAGAACCATGGTTAGTACAGGACCTACTCTAGGCTGTGTTATAGCAAATACATTGCATAAAATAGTCTCTCTTTTCAAACACATTTTCAAAAATGGTTTATAAGCAGAGTGGGGAGGCAGGAGGGAGGTGTTCATAGTATGTTGTAAATGATAGTTGCAATCCCACGGTCTAATTTTGCTAGTGGACCTTATTCAATAATTAGGAATGTTTTCGACTGCAAGTAAATTAAAACCCAACTGACAATGTCTACACCAACAAGAGTTTATTTCTTTATCAAGTAGAAAGGTCTCGCCGGCAGGCTGCTGTTGTTGGTTTCTCTGTTCAGTGATGCCCCTGGGGACCCAGGTGGGTCTGTGCCTCAGCTTTCCTGGGCATTGCATGTCTCCTCCCCGTCTTCATGCTTGCGATTCATGCGCACAAGATGACTGCTGTAGCTCCAGGCATCACGTCCACTTGGAGAGCATGAAGCAGTGGAGGTTACTTGTCAAACTACCTTTTCCTTAGCAATATGCTGCAGCCATTCTCCCACACCACGAATAACACCCTTCATAATGGCTACGTAATAAGCCAGGCAGTGTGTCTGCAGCGTGATTTATGTAACCAATTCCCATTGTCAAACGTTGGGATGTTCCCTAGGTTTTTTGTTTGTTTTGCTATTAAACACCAATTTTTTTTCTACTGATGAGAACTTTTAAGCCCTAATCTCTTAGCAACTTCCCAGTACAGTATTGTTAACCATGGTCACTGTACTGTATATTACAACCCCGGGATTTATTTATCTTACAACTAGAAACCAAACTTCTTAAGCTTCCTCAGGAAATCTTAAGCCAAGGCTTTTTCATATTCACAAATATGCTGACTTTACAATCTCAAGTGTTAACGCAAACCACCAAGTGGTGCTGGTGTTATGTGTGAGTCATAAATATTCTCTAACTTTGACTTCGGTGAGGCATGTCTGTCAGAGGGTATCCGCAGGGCTGGGTAAAGATGAAGCATTGGTGGCTAGAGAACAGTCACAAAGATGTAAATCACAGCACAGGGAATACAGTCAACAATATGGTGAGAACTACTTACGGGGGCCAGTGGTACTGGAAATAGTGGGGGAACCGCTCCGTAAAATACGTGATTGTCTAGCCACTCACTGTGTTTGTACACCAGAAACTAATACAGGATACCTGGAATGCAAACTGTCATTGAAAAATTAAAAAAAGAAAAAGAACGCGGGTGAGAATGGACGTCCGCTGAGAAACCGGGGTGAGTCGCCGCGCTGCGGCCGCCCCACTCAGTGTCCTGCCGCTGCGGAAGTGGGGGCTTTGCTCGAGGGGGGAGTGGAACGGCTGTGATGCTGAAGTGCTGTCCAGGAGCCAGACCTCGTGCAGCACAGAGACAGTCCCTGCACTTGCGGTTTATAACGGAAAGGAGGCACGCGTGCTGCAGAGACAGTAACCTCATCACCAAACAGAGTGTTCTCATCGCAGAGGACGGAACTTCACGAGCACTGATGGGGGCGGTTTTATTTCACCTGCTCTCCCCTTGTGTGGAGGATGGACACGGGAGGGCAGGTTTATGAAGCACTCTTCAAGGCCCACGAGAGGTTTGCGTGAAGACAGGGAGTCATGAAAAGCAGTGATAAAGAGGTAGAGACAAGGATACGGATGGAATCATCCATGAAAGATACCATCGATGCAGTCCTTTTGAAGTGCGCACGGCCACATGCAGAGTAGGCGGGGTCATGACTTTGCGCCTGTAAGAGCCTTCAACCAACACCCCATAAACCAGAACACGGGTCACAGGCCTCTGAGGCACACGCTGCGAGGAAAGCAAAGGAGAAAAGGAAGCCGAAGAGGCCATAGGGTCTCCGAGTGAACCCCACCTAAGGCAGGTGCGTGACCATGTTGGTTGGAGCATTGTGGATGCACAGACCCCTCCATTTCCTTGAAGCTGTGACTGCAGGCTTGCAGGCCTACCGGGAACTTCTGAAGGTGCAAATACGCGAACAAATATTAAGAAAAGTCATTTGAATTGCATCTGTCTTTTCTAACAAGTTTTTTGTTTACTATTAAGAGGAGGAAGATCCTAATAATGCCCCCTTCATGATTATTTAGTCTTTTAAACTAAATTCAGGGTGCATGTGTCTGTGTATGAATATTAAAAAAAAACACAGGGAGTGGGATTTATTGTTTATTTTTTCCTTCAAAATTTCTGGTGTGCGTTTCAAAGTTTGAAACTGAAATTTGCCTTATATCCATTTAAATGTCTTTCATATCTGGTCTCTTTTTAGTCCTCTATCAGAGTAGAACCCCAGCCCAAAATAATTACTTGTTCCATAATAATTAGTATAATAAACATGTTTAATGGTAGCCTTACAATTTAGAACATTTATATTTTATTTGTATATTTTAGATAGTTTCACTGCCTATACATTCTTAATGGAAAGCAGCTGAATAAAATACTAAAATTACAGGCGCACGCTAATTCTATTTTTGGACTTGTTTTGTTTTAGCCCGTCTCAACTTGGAATGCTGTAAAAGGTCAAATGCAATGCACTTCTTAATGTCTGCACTAAATGCCACATTAAGCTCAGTGTAATTAATGAGCTTGTCCTGTATTTATTAAGCAGGAAAATAGGATTATTTCCCTCAGAACCCCAGAACCTAACAGAATAATAGATAACAGACATAAATTTTGCATCTGCCGCCTTGACTAGAAACAAGTTATACAGCTCAAGTAAATTCCTTTTTAGCTTAATTTTCCGAGATCCAGAATTACAGTATAAATCCCGTTTATCAATCACTGTAGTCTCATTATCATCAACCTTAAGAATCCATATTTTACGAGGGAAGCGAGGTAATTGAATACTCACGTGACTAGGCAAGCCATCCTACCACACTATTATGGTAAATGGCAGGCCCATTCGGGAATCGGATTGCATGCAAATTGGCTTTTATGTCTCTACCAATTTCTATAATGTACACAATGGCATTCGAGCTCATGATATATTCCAGTGGAAGATAAAACTAATATTGAATTCCCACCCAGCTCCAGGCAGCCCTGGTCCAGAGGTGCTGGTGGGGATATCACGAGCTTACTCCTTTTTAGTTGCTGTGCCCAGCTACATGGTTTTAGTGACGGCGCCCACTGTCTGCTTACTCCCATTCGCGGACAGTGAGAACTTAAGGGGATGTGAAGTCACGCAGCCTGGCAGTTCTTAAATAAGAAGCATCGTTATCGCCAGGAAGCTTGTCAGAAATGCCAGTTCTTGGGCCCCACCCCAGACCCACTGAAAGAGAAACTTGGGGGGGTGCAGCCCAGGAGTCCGTGTTCAGAAAACCCTTTGGGTCATTCTGATGAATGCTGAAGTTCCAGGCAACTTCACCTCATTTTTTTCCAATTCTGTGAGCGACAAGACAACACAATTATTGGACAGTGAAGGCAAAAGCATCATCAGATCTCCTGCCTTCCCTGTGAACGTCATCGAGATAAAACAAATGTTTATCCACACCCTCATGGTGATACACAATGCCTCCAGTGTTACAGGCAAAGCCCCCGTCTCCATGGAGCGCACTTGCTAAAAGACGGGGCAAACAGAAAAGAGTGTACACGCCTGTCCGGAAAGTATCCGGCCGCACGCTAGGAAAAGGAGTGACATTTACTGAAGAAGATACGAGATACAAGAAACATCGTACACAGGACAACAACCCCTCAGTCCCCTTCCACTGGGCACCTTGGGCCCTCACACAGTTCTCCCAGTCACCATGAGCTGCCCTGCGGTATTTTCCTGAATCTCACTGATGGCCTAAAGTCTCTCCCCTTTCAAAGGTGATTTTAGTTTTGGGGAAAAGCCAGGAGTCGCAGGGCACCAAATCTGAGCTGTAGGGGGACTGAGTCACCTGGGTGATGTGATGTTTCATCAAAAAACTCTGCACGAGACACCATGCAGAAGCAGGCACGTTGTTGTGATGAAGCTGCCAGTCACCAGTTGCCCATAGCTGTGGCCTTCTGAGCCATCCGGATAGTTTCTGCAGAGGAATGTTCAAGCTTCACGCAAAATTTGATGCAGATTTGTTGCTCCACTCAGTCATTTTGAATGCAACGGCCACACAGTGCACATGCTCACTCAATGGCATCTACCGCCCCTACTGACTAGTACAGTGAAGGCGTCATTGTTTGTGTATGCACATTCCAGTCCACTCTCCTTGGCTGCCAGGTTACATCGATGTTGTGCAAACCGTTCTCGTTACATTTCCGGACAGACCCGGTAGAATGTCAAAGAGTGACTATGCTAATAAGAAAAGTCAAGCGGAGTAGAGAGAAAGTGAGTGCAGTTTTGGAGCAGTCAAAGAGCCCGTCTGTGGAGGCGGCTCAGCGGAGCATGTGCCCCGGGCCCAGAGGGCGTCGCACAGAAGGGACGGCCTGGGGCAGCTGGTGCTGGGGTCGGGCCCCAGGAGCTGGAGGAGGGTTGGGGTGGGAAAGAAGGGACAGACGGTGCCTTAGAGCTTGGTGGGCTCGAGAAAATCAGCTGAAGTGCTGGTGTTGGAACTGTCCCTGACCACAGGATGATAGGATCACGGGACCCGGGGGAGAGGAGGAGCCAAGTCCATCAGCAAGGACTGCAGCGTGGCGTCTCGCCAACCCTTCCAGCACAGTCTCCCAGCGAGACTTGGACAAATGACAGCCTTCATCCCGGGGTCTGGTGTGACCACCGGTCGTCACTGCGGTTGTTACCAGTGAAATCTAAGGGGTGATCCTCCCTGGCCTCCCCCAGAAAGCTACTGGAAGGGTGCGGGAAAACAGCGTGTGTAAAAACTCACTGAAAACAAAAGTTCACATACATAGTGTAAGGGAGATTTCCCTTGCACCACTGTTAGTGTTCGTAGCGGAGAAGGTCTGCTCTCCAGGGGCGGGAATATTCCTACCGGTGCCTGGGCACTAAGCAGCATCGTTTCACCAGGAGTAAGCCTTGAACCTCAGCTGCTTTTCTTCAGTTCCACGTGCTTCCTGATTTTAATGCGTCCGTCTAATCCATGTCTTAGTCTTGGGATAACAGCCATTGATTTCAGCATGTGTTCTTCTCAGGGGTAAAGTGTGAAGGAAATGTTTTTTTAAAAGTCTAGACAAAACTATGTCATTGATGCAAATTTTCCAAGCATGTATAATGGCTGCTGCTCAGCAAACAAGCGACAGCCCCTGACAGTTCTGTGGCTCCGGCTGTGGGAGCGTGGGAGCCGTGCCTCCCCCACGAGCCTACTGCGATGTGTGCTGGCTGCACCCCGCACCTCCGGTCCCCGAGACTGGAGGGATTTCGGGCCATGACCTTAACCACCCCCCCAACACGCATGCCCCAGATCTCGAGCGTCTAAATGGACAAAAATTATCGTGCTTTGTAGTTTCTACTACAAAGAAAAATACATATGATATTTCATATATATATATGCAGATTTAATGAAACTTCTAAAGTAGTCATTGTTAGTACGAAGCAAAAGCAGAAGACCATGCATAATTAGGCACATCGTTGGTGAATTTTTTCCCAATGATACACGCTTCAGTGCACGCCAAGCAAGAACTGAGCCACCTCTGTGAATGGATTAGGTCCATAAGGTGCATAGATTAGCAAAAAGAATGAAGAGTAAAAGACATTTAACCTTCAATTTACTGTCTCTTCCCACTCAGAGATTTAAAGTCATGCAAAATTGTAAATTCAAACATACAGATGCAATATAGAAACACACCAGAACCTGTTGTTATGAAACTAAAAAGCCAAATCATTTGTAAATATTAAAGTAATGTAATTATTGGTCATGCATGTATGACGTCATCACATTTTTGTCAAGAGAGAATCAAGTGTCAACCACGCTGTGAAAATTGCCCGCAGCGGTTAAAATGGTCTCGCCTCGTGAGGCAAATTAGGAATTGAAAGTTATCAATAGAACAGAGTACGCCTGGCTCTTGACTTGCTTCTCGCAACCCCTGCACCACACTCCCGGTGTGGGCCGTGTTTCTCCGCTTTGTATCCTGCTCTGTGACAGCCAGGAATAGGACATTCTTTTTTTTTTTAACCTTACCTGGTTTTTATTTATTTTATTTATTTTTTAACCTTTTTAAATTGTTGTTCAAGTACAGTTTTCTGCCTTTTCCCACCACCCCAGCCCTCCTTTAACTGGAACCTAATCAACAAAATGAACAAGCAAGCAAAATTTAACCAGAGACATTGAAACTGAGAACAGGCTAACAGTGAACAGAAGGGAGAGGGGAGGAGATAATGGGGGGGAAAGGGTGAAGGATTTATGGGGACAACTACAAAGGAAACAGGGGAAGGGGGTAGGATATTCTAAAATACACAGTAACTGCATCCTTCTGTCTGTCGGGGCCGGGGAAGGGAAGACGAAAAGAAACTATTTTAACAAAAGAAGTCTGATAGGAGACATTCACCAGTGAATCATCCCTGGAATGTTAACCAGCGCAGCTTGCAAGCTATTTACCCCCTAATCTCTTTATTTTCTGTCTTTGAAATACCCTATTGTGGTGGAGCACTAGTGTCTTGAGTAATTTTAAGGGGCAGCGAGTCTTTGAGAACAATTTTTCATATTCAGAATTAAAACCTGCTCCGTGGTTTTTAACAAAGCCTCTACCAGGAGAAAAGCTCCATTCTAAAACCACAGGAATCACTCATTTTCGCTGCTTTGTGTTTGTCCTAAAATAAATGCTTCCTTTTTTCCCTGTGAAAATCAGATGAGCGCTGTGATTTTTCCCCGTTTCATCTTTATGTTGACAGCATGCTGTTGTTTTAAAAAAATTCATCTGAAGAAAAGACTTACCCCATGAAAACAAGAACAGCAACAAAGTCTGCCTTATAACAAATCGGTTAGCTGTTGTTCTCAGGTAACTGGGCTGGCATTACTGGAAATTAATTTTGATTCATCATTATTTCAACCCCATGAGTTTGAGTGGTAAGAGAGTTAGTTGCCTGATTTTCTATTCTCTAGCGAAAACATTGTCCATATTCCTTCTTTCTTTTTCATGTATCATAGGGTTCTCAGCTCTCTTTATGAAACTGTCCTGTTGGTCACTGGCACGTAAATTACCTCATTAGGGCATGATGTATATTTCAGATAAAGGAAAGATTTCACTGGCACTTGGCAGACTCTTAGAAAATGATGCATACATGTAAAATCCAACAAAAATTGGAAGTCACTGCCGTTAGCGTGTGAGTCATTCAGTATCGTTATTTATTAACATTGTCAAGAACTGTTAAGGATTTAGGATTTCATCCTACGTGCCAGCTAGCAAGTTAGTCCGCCACACACAGTTTTGGGGGTTCGGGCAGGAGAGATGTGAGATTTCTGGGACTGAGACAGAGGGCTTTTATGACTTGTGTCAACAGCGTCAGCCAGAGGAGCAGCACTTATGAGCCCCAATCCCCACAGGGAGATGCAGAGGGACTCAGGGGACACCTACCCATGAAGCAGGTTGTTTTATGGGAGAGGAACCCTGAGTTTAGGGAACCCCAATATTTTATAATGGGCAAACATAGAACCTGACATCTGTCCCAGAAAGAACCATCATCTGTATTGTACTGGACACAAACGCATCCTCCCCTGTGCTCTGGAGAAAGGCGCTATCTCCGTCCTCCAGGGCTGTTCACCCTACCGGTCTCCCTGCAAAGATAACCCAGAAAAGAGAGGCCACTGGTGTCTGCTCACGAAACGTGCCCAAGCTCAAGGTACTCATGGGCCTGTCTACCCACAAACCACCACCACAGAGGTCTTTCTTCCTCATTTTCTCACCACATCTGTTTAGATCTTTAAAAAGCCTTTTAAACTAGTACACTCATTGGGGTCAGCGTATTGTAATGGAGCTAAAAAAAAGTCATTTCCTTCTTTTCCTACTTACACCTAGAGTAGAGGTTAGACAATCACATTTCGCCTTATATTATTTAAGTTTTCATTGTAAAAAGGATTGTCATTTTCCCATTAGCCAGGGCCAGGCCACACAATTACATTACTTCGATTCAACAGATCATTATTGACCTTCCAAGACATGCAAGGTACCCTCAAGATAGCTGCATTTCTCTCTATTTTCTGCTCTGCTCGTGCACGGAAGGGCGAGCTGCTGCATGCATTTTTCATAGTTTCATTCATTAATATTTGCTGAGTGCCTGGTGCGCGCCTGGCATTTTACAAGGCTCCAGAACCGTGAAAGTAAATCAGCGTCCTCTCAAGTTCAGTGTGAGCTGGTAGAGGGAGACACAGGGAAAAGAGACAGCGGCTCCTGACTCAGCTGGCTGGCTGTCGTGGTGGAGGGATGTGTAAGGAAGGCTTCCTAGATTAATTAAAAGGGGGAAAAAAAAGGAATCAGCCTAGTGAGAGTGCAGTGTGGGCACTCCAAGTCAAGGAAGAAGCCCGTGGTGTGGTCCCAAGAGCCTGCTTTCTCTGGGGCCAGTTTTCTCTGGGGCCTGCGCGTGCTTTATTCAGATCAGGGCCTGGAGCGGAGAGCGGGAGGCGGAAACCAGAAAGAGAGGAGGATGGAGCGGGGAGCGCAGTTCCAGACACATCGTCCTTGGGAGAAACTCCAATCTGCTCATACAAGGGGGGACCCCCCAAAACCCGGAATTTATTTATAAAAAATTCTGTATGTGTTCTCACATGTTTCAACTTCAGTCACCTTCAAAGTGCTCTCCATTTGATGCAATACACCTATCGAGACATTTTTTCCATGGCTCCAAGCAGTTGTTGAACTCGTCAATTTTGATGCCTCTTAGGGTTTCTGCCGTTTTTTTTGTTTCACCTCTTTCATATTGGCAAAATGTTTCTCTCTGAGGACTTTTTCATTCCGGGAAACAAACGAAAAAAGTTGCTTGGGGTGAGATCCGGTGAATAGGGAGGGTGGGGCACAGAGAGCAGGGGGCATGCTATTTTTTTGCCAAAAACTGCTGAACACTCAGCACAGTGTGGGCAGGTGCGCTCGTAAATCACCCATCATGCAATGGGGCAAACACGGTGAAAGCGTCTCAAAAAAATTCACTGAATCCAAACACAGCCTCTCACAACAACGCCAGCTGGTACACTGATACAGGTGGGTTCCTAGAACACTCACGTAGCGGCGGAAGTCTACTACACAGGACCCACCCTCCAGAAGATAATTTTGGGTTTTGGAGGGGTCTACCCTTATGCATGTACACAGGAAAAAGTTTAATGAAGGCTTCTTGGTTAGAAGGGAGCCCTGGAGTGTATTTGTAAATAATGTTCTTACATAGGTTTTCACTGGTAAGGAGTGTACCTGGTGGATTTTGTACATGGGGCTCAACTGAAGAACTCCCACCCCTTGGCACTGCCGCTGAGAACTTGACCTTCTATGCTAGGGAGTTTGCCTCCACCCTGGAAAGGTGAAAAACGGAGAGATCACCGGGTGTTCGTAATCACTGTGGCAGAGTGCAGCTTACAGGAAGGTGGGCACTGTTGTTAGGGAAAGCAATTAGGTGTCCGTAGTCAAAAGCCATGAGAAATTCAAGGTAGAGGTAGTGAGAGCGAAGAAAATAAAGAGATTCAAGAGGGTTTAAGGAGGCAGCACCTACAGGGCTCAGTGATTGACAGCTGGGCGGAGTGGGGGGATGGGGAACCTGGGAGACCACACAGCTCCAGTTCTGTGCTGTCGGGTCGGTGGGCGCTGCTCTCCGATCCAGTTAGTCCAGGAGGAAAGGGGCGTTGGGGAGGGTAGGGAGATGGCTCGGTTCTGAAACTCTGATTCTTGCTAAGAGGCAGTTCCTGGTCGCCCTCTCTTAGTCAAATGAAGAATGCCTCCTTGGAGAGGCACGGAGGTTTTATTCAACGCCAAAGCCTCCCATTCTTGGTCTACAGGGGGTAGGGGACCTTGCCTAACCAAGAGCCCCAAACCAACTTCCCTCCCTCCCTCTCTCTCCCATTTTTGGAAACAAACAAAAAAAATATCTCTCCAATTTATCAGAACCTAGTTGTTTAGTAAATCAAACACTATCCAAATACATTTCAAACAAAAGCAAAGGAAATTGAAGGTACGAATACAATACATTGGGCTCAGTGTACCCGTTGGTTAAGTTACATTCCCTTCCTTGATCTTCACAAAGCTGGGCGGTGACTGGGACTGTTGTAATTTCACGGGCAAAGAGGAACCTGAGGCCGAAGTTGCAGTCAGGGCTCACACGCAAGTCCGCCACCACACCCTGGGTTGTTTTTTTAACACTTTGTTTCCCATACAGTTCCTCTTCAAAACTTCTAAAAAGTATCGTATTTTGTTATCTTAGTCTTGCTCCTAAGCCTGCTGAAACCATTTAGGTCGTTTGTATTGTAACTTCGTTCATGTTAAGTCATCCAAGTCCTTAGGTCCCTGGTTGTCCGACTTCCATTCAGCTCGATTTTCTGACGGCTCTGGGTGTTACTTGTTTTGAGGTCTAATTGTAATTCCTCCTGTGGTTGCGCGAGGAGGCGAAGTGTGTTTGCCTATGCCTCCATCTTGACCTAAAGTCACATTAGTTGAAATTTTTTTAGAAAAGATTTATAGCCAATATAACTTTCCGTTTTCTCCTTAAGACATCATCTTAAGGACAGTCAGCTCATATATATTCTTGTGATTGGTTTATAGGAGATTAATGTGACTTTTCAGTAAATTTGTTAAATACCTCAATTTTAGTTCTGGAAATTTCTACCTGACCTAGGAATACTCTACTTCACGATCTGGAATAGTTCCTTGACTGCTAAACTAGCAAATAATATGTTCAGAAATGGACACAAAGATACATCAATGTATGATTTTTTAAATTTTATTAACATTATATTCAAATTTTCATAACTGAACCCTTGAAAACAGCAATGAAGTATTTATAGTTCTAAAACTAAATATCTGATTTTTTTCGTTATATTTTATTGCTTCATCCCTCTGGTTGATCAACATTAATGAACTTTCATTTCCTGTATTCTCTACTTCTCATAACATGTTTCGACTTAGATTATTTCATTTTATTGGCTGACACAGATTGCTTATAAATGCCATAATTATTCAAATATATTCTGCTAACAGTGAAGAATTCTGCCAAGTTTTACAAAGAGTTCACAGTTGTAGAAAATTAATATCCCAGTACATAATTAGAATACAAGAGAAATTAAACACGGGCAACAAAAATGAATGAATGCTACATTGACCAGAATAATAAACATAAGACTATTTTTATTCTAGAGAATTTCTAAAATAAATATTATAAATGTAATTCTGTGTGAATCAAATTGAACCATCTTTAAGACAAATTAAAACATTTTAAACTACATTATATCAGATATTTTTTAGTGTTAGAACATTATTGCTAATCTTTACCAGTCTCTTTGTAACTGTAGGCTGGGTACTACATAAAACTGAATAATATGCATCTTTCTATTCAAGACTTACTAATTTTTGAAAATGTGACTAAAGAACATTTAGATGTCTGCTTATAAAATAACCAAAAGATTCATAGTTTTGGGAGTGAAAGTGCCATTAATAATAACAATAAAAGTATGAGTGTATATTAAGGAATGGCGAGCAAGGGAGGGAAGGGGAAAGAGAGAGAGAAACCTTTTGCAAATTAAAATTAGAGTCATAGAAATTTTGTATAATTTCATAAGCTTGGGAGATAAGGTTAAACAAATCTCAAATATCCCACAAGATAAAGCAGCAAAAGAGAGTGAAAATAGAAATGGTCTGGGAATTCAATGATCCGTGTAGCTCAGGAACATATAAATATGAAATACTCTAGAAAAAAAGAACAGAGATGAGAGAGAAACAGAAAAAAATGGTAGAAGGGAAATAATTAACAAAAATTATAATTCAGAAATATTTCCAAGAAATGAGACAGCTTAGTCTCTTGATTGAAAAAAAAAAAAAACCCTCATAAAGTCTTTGAAAAAGTCTTCACACCAAGGTGTCTCATCATGCTGCTCATAGCAGTGGTAAGAAAGAGAAGTTCTCGAAAGTTTGACAGGACAAAAACAGGTGGCCGAGCATCGATCGGTGCCACGCACCACTGCAAAAACTCCGTCTCCCCGCAGCACCACTGCGAACACTCACTCAGTGAGCCAACAAGGGGGGTGTGCGTTACAGTCTGGTGCCCCTGCTCTTGCAGTTAACACTGCATTACACGAACACCGAAGTAATGTACTGTTAGACTATGCTACTGTGAACGAACTCACTTAATACGGCGTTCTGTTGGCAGAAACTATTGTGAGTGTCGTTGTACACTTGAGGAACCTGAGGGACAGAGCGACAAAACAACTTTCCAGGGGCCAAGCAGCTACAAAGGGTGTCGCTGGAACTCAACCCCTTGCAGTCTCCCTCCGGCGCTGACACTGCTCCCCATCACACGGCGCAGCTCCTGACTCACGGCATCAACAAGGATAGAGTCCCAGCGAACCAGAGAGCCAAAGGTGACCGAAGAAATCGGTGAAAATGTGAAAGTGACTTATAAGAAAGTATATTAATAATCTTGTGATGAGAAAAGTCTTATTAAGATACAGAACTCAGAAAACACGAAAAGTTGACTACAAAGACTTGAGTTCTTCATGGAGCAAAAGGAAATTAATGAAATACAGTTTTTCATCCTTCAACTTGGGAAGATTATCACCTAATAATATCCAGATCCAGCTAATGTCAGGAAAGAAAGTGCTTTTAAACCCTGTAGGAGGGTGTGTGCGTGTGTACAATGAAAATTGACGGTTTATATCAGAAACTTGATGGCATAAAACCACCCTTAAATTCTTACATTCTTTTTTGATAATTTGCAGGATAAAAATTACATATCCTATTTTATTATTTTATGTAATCCCAAACCGCATTACATAATTTCACTAACAAGTACAAATGCCTCTCAGAAAAACGGTAAAAAAAAATCTCCATCAAGAAAAAAGGTGTCACCTACACTATTTTAAGATAATGTGTCTTTACCCATTTTATTTTTTTATACCTTGCTGTAAATTGAATCATGGCCCTCCCAAAAAGGAAATTCATAGATCGGAGCCCTGACCCCCACCCCTACCCCAGAGTGGCTGTAGGTGGAGACAGGGCCGTAAAGGAGGTAATTAAGGTTAAATGAGGTCATGCGCGTGCCATCTGGAACCCATAGGACTGAGGTTTTCGGAAGATGAGCTGGAGAGCTCAGGAAAGCACACAGCGCAGGGCCCGCACGGGGGCAAGGTGAGACGGCCCAGGGAGAGCGCCCCCACCGGAAACCAACCCTCGGCACCGGCCGACCTCGGACTTCCAGCCTGCGGAGCTCGGGGAAGACCGGGTCTGCTGTTGAGGCGCCCCCGTGCTTGGTTACGGCAGCTCGAGCGGACGAAGAGAACTTTGTACTTGCTTGAATGGCTGGCTGTTCTTTGGCAACAGACGCCAGCATTTCAGAGGCACTGCCACAAGTCTTTAGGAACTAGGTTGTGAAAACTGGCCTTTCTCCTCCTCTGAAGCCGTGCATGTACAAATACACAAGTAGTTTGCGCTTCCCCGAGCAAGGCCGGTGTTGAAAGAGGGCCGGGAGGACACGCAGCAATGCGCAGGCAGGGCTTTGGGTCCGGGTCGCAGCAGACCCAGGTCTGACGCCGCTGCTCGGCCCTTTGGTAGACACCTGCAGGCCTGGTTTTGTTCTTCCGCTTGTCGCGTGGGGGCGTGCACGCTCGCCTTGCAGAACGGAGGTGAGGGTTTTTAGCAGTGACATCCCTGAGGTACTCAGCAAAGTGTCAGCATGAACAAGTGCTTAATGAACAGTGGTTATTATAGCACGGCTTTTCCAAATCACTTTCTCGATGAGTTGAAACTCATGATCTTTCTGTTCCCTGCGGCTCACACGCGCTGCCTCTGAGCCTCGATGCCCACAACGAATCCATTCGAGGGCCACGAGGCTCCTGGGGTCGGGGAGTCTCCTCCACAGGCGTGTCAGAGGCAGCCCTGGGAGGGCCCAGGGGTGCGCCTGCACTGAGTCTGGTTCCAGCTGCAGTCACAATGAATGGAGTAACCGCACGCGGCTTACAGTGGAGAGGTTGACAAGGAGTCTTGGCATTTCTCAGCGTAACTAGGAGGTGGTGGGTCACCTCTAAGACATTCCCCAGACACTTCTGCCCCCTAGAAACCCCTGGCTCTGGATTCACTGCGGTGACAGCCCTTGGAGACCTCCGTGTCCACCCCAGTGGTCATCCATCTGTCCTCCGATGTCAGGTCTGATCTGCCCTTTCCTTTTCCCCTTGTGGCTAGAGAGCCCTTGTTAACAAAGACGAAGACACTGTCTTCTCTGTGTCTACCTGGACCCAGTAGTTGTTAATGCCTTTGCTCCAGGCTGCACCCTTCTTCATGAAGCAACTGCTTTATTTGTTATTCCTCTGCTTTGTTGTTTTAATGTTGTGCTATTATTTAAAGAGACAGCACCTTCCCTCTCCCCAGATTCCAACATGAATTCAGATCAAGTAGTTTCACTGAGACTCTTTGCTCTCCCCAACGAATAACCACAAGTTTTGAGCTTTGGGAGCCTCCGATTTCCTCCAGAAACAAATGGCTCCTCCTGTTAGTTTATTTCCAGAGCACAGTGAGTGTTAGCAGTTGTAGCAACGCAGAGGCCTGAGCAGCGGGGACCCTGCTCCCCTCCCCAGGGAGGGGAGGGCATCCGAAAGTGCTGCCCTCTGGCTGTTCTTCGTGGTGTGGCCCAGCCCGGGGCTCTGCTCTTGCATTCTGACTCTGTGACTCCTACTGCCTGTTCCCTCTAGTTCATTACTGGTTTGGATCCTTTATGACGCAAGCAGACTTACCTTTATCGCTAGGGTGATTTCACCTTTCTTGGCCTGTGATCTGCGTTTAAGTTTTTGGAACTGGGGGCATTTTTGTTACAATAACGCAAATGTTTGAAACCTCACTCTGTCCATTATATTTTCTTCCTTATGGAACAGAACTCTATTTCTCGGCTTGGGGCTTATATACACATCAAGGGGAAGGGGCAGGGGGTGGTAGGGGGCATCCTTCCAGAGTGCACTTCAGACTGTCAGCTAAGTACCCTGTGTGCATTTCCCAGATCGCCGGTGTCACCTGACTCAGTGGCCAGAAAGTATTATTTTCCATTAAAACAAACATGAATAGACCATGGAGTAGAACCCCAAACTCAAAAGACTTTTTAAACCACACAAATAGCTGTTAACAGGTGTGTTGCTTTTTAATTCCAGCCTCCCTCGGGTCCTTAGGGCACAAGTCACCTCATCCACCCCCCAGGTGGGCTGAAGGGCAAGCTCAGGAAGCATTCGAACACAGTCTGTGTTTCACGAGCAGGTCTGTTCCAGCAGGTTTTTAATGTAAGCCACAAAGTTCATTTCTGTTTTGCTTTGTTTCGCTTTCACCGACAACGCTAAGGGCATCATTCAAATGAAGGTCGAGAAAAGGTCTAATTAATTCTCGTCTCTGTCCTCACACTCCTCGTTGCCCCAGTCAGGTGGCGATCGTCCGCCCTCACCTGCGCCATTCTCGCGGAGGCGCGCTTGGTTTTTGTGACGAGCGTTCAATGACATCATGTGCTCAGAGTCCCTAAAGAAGTGGCTGAGGTGAGGAACAGCCGTAAGTTCATCTCCAGCTAGACTGCAGATTGCTCGCGGAGGAAAGGAAGAGAGCGGCGCTGGCCTTGCAGGGGAATCGTGCTCGGAAGCGGTCACCGTGGTGCAGGACAGCGCAGATGTTAAAGAGGAAGAACGCCAAGAATACGCTCCTCATGGAGACAAGGGGGGCCCCTAATATCTGCGGGGGGGGAACTCACCACCCCAGGTGTCTTTCTAAGAATTTAATTTAATCCTCCAGACACCTGGAGAAACACGTGTCGGCAGACGGGGCAGGAACAGTGTTGGTGGAGAGGGAAGGAACTCAAGGCCTGGGTCTCAGAAGTCCCTGGCAGTGGCGGCGCTGGCACACACATGGGGCGAGGCGCACGAGGACTTGGACGGGCGTGTGCAGTTCTGTAGCCGGTGCCCCCGAGCTCCGTCAGCACCCTGCTCTGACCCTGAGAAGCCACACTCGGCTGAGATTTTGGGGGAATTTAATGCACTATTACTGAAAGACCTCTGGGTCAAGTTACAAAGCCTGTAAGGGATCCCGAAGGGTAGGCAGGAGCAGGAAGCCACCTTGGGGCCTGAAGGAGCAAAGGGGTTCTGGAGCCCTGGGAGAGGAGGAAGGGGGCGGAAGGGTCTGGAAGCTCAGCCGGAAGGAGGCTGGGCCACAGAACCACAGGAGCGGGCGAAGGGCTCGGGGGTACCCACGTCTCTCTTCTCCCCGATCTGCTCACGTTGAGTCTTTTTAAAAAATGTTTTCTTTATTGATGTGGGAGAGAGAAACATCAATTTGTTGTTCTTCTTATTTATGCATCCATTGGTTGATTCTTGCATGTTCCCTGACCAGGGATCAAACCCGCAACCTTGGTGTATGGGGACCACGCTCCAAGCAACTGAGCTACCCAGCCAGGGCCTTGTGTTGGGTCTTAACAAAAGAATCAGTCCAACAATGAAGCTAAAAGGATATGTACCCAGAAAGCAAGGTTTCGCTCTCACAATATTTTCACCTTAAGGGGTTCTAGCAGTTTAATTAGCTTTTGATTACCCAATTCATTTGCATTTTCCCCCTGGATCCCAAGCCTCAGACGCTGCAAGGAAAACACCCGACAATGAAACGGCTTTAAGTGCGTGACCTTGGGAAGGACAGCGCCTCCTGAGGGCCCGGCCAGACGCTGGCCGCTTCTGTGTAACAGATTGTCTCCCCCGGAGGCCTCCCCACCAGGACCAGAAACAGCACAGATCGCGCTCCAGACGTCGCCTCCTTCGGGTGGGACGCAGTCTGAAGGGCAGAGCACACAGATCTGTTCCTTTCCTCTCCTGCTAAGCTCACCCATGAGCTAATTAGCATTCTCAACTCCGAAGGATTATTCGTCATCCCTGGTTAACCTGAAGGATGGGCAGACGTTTCAGCTGCAGCCTGCGAACACACACATTCTCCCTACATTCCAAACATCCTGCCGAGCGTTTCAGTGGTCGCTGTGGTTGTTGGTGTCTGAGCAGTTCCTCATCGTAGGTAGGGGTGCATCTGAACTGGAAGAAGCATCAGTAGAATTTTCTGAAAATATGTCTTCTGTAGGATTTCCCTTTCAGGGAGCCATTTGAATAACTATAAAGGTTTATCATTTGGGCTAACCGTATCCTGAAATGGGTTCAGTTACTTACAAACCCACTAGGATAAGCCAGGGCCTCCCTCGGACGCTCTCGCCGATAGCTTCCTCCCGATAATTCATGGCTCCTGCCCCAGGTAAATGTAGTTCGCCTACTCAGAAAGTTTTGAAGGAAGTGTGTAATGTGCTTGTGTATGCCAAACATGACTATAAAAGAAAAGAAAGCAGCTTACTGGCTCTCCATCAAAAACAAGTTTTGTTTTGTTTTGGTTTTTTTTTTTTTGGAAAAGCTTGTCTGCTTCTGTTTGAAAAGTCGAAGGATGGTAGAAGTTTGAGATCCTTAGGAAATTCACCCTGCGGGCAACATGTGTAGCTCCTCAAGGAGGAAGGCGCCAAGTGTCTCCATTTTTGCCTCCTTACCTGGAGCCCCAGGCGGAGGGAATGAGGCTCTGATGGGTTGGTCTGTTTCCCCAATGTATCCTCTTGTTTTGCTGAACCTGTTTCTTAGCACAGCTCTCCTTCCTTCTCCCTCCCCAGGTCACGGGTTTGGTTCTTCGAAGATGTCACGCGCACAGACCTTCCCCAGCTACACCTCGGAGCAGAGCGCAGAGACTCAGCAGTCCTTGTCCCGGTCTAGCAGCTACGGATTCAGCTACAGCTCCAGCCTCATTCAATGACACGCAGAGAGCCGCTGCTGGCCAGAGAGACAGTCTGCCCCGGACCCGCTTGCGGGGGGCCTTGTGCCCTCCGCCTCCTGGAAGACCGACCGCAGCCCAAGTTGAAATGGGTCGGGTCTAGCCCCCTCCCCGGTGGAAGGTTCAAACCTGGAGTTCCGCTTCCTCGATGCTGTGGCTAAGTCCTTTATTTATTGAATTTCTTGGGGGCGGGGCACATCTATGTTTTACGAAAATAGAATCCAAATCGTATGGTCAGTCATTTCAATAAAAGTGTTTGGGTCTGAGAGCAGCAGCAGCCCGGGCCCCGTGAGCGTTGCCCGCACAGGCTGGTGCGGCACCTGGCGGGGGTCCTCACAGCTCCGCCCCACCCCGTCTGATGACAGCAGCGCCCGTCCTTCGGCAGAAAGGGGACCCACCACAAGCTGTGTGGCCTGGAAGGTTTTGACAGGGACAGATCCAGTCGGCCCTACAAAGGGCATTGTAACTCTCCATATAAATAACCCCAGTGACCACTAAAGGAACACGAAATTAGAACACACTAGTAAGCAGGGCCTTGTAGCTCTCCTTGTGTGTGTGTGTGTGTGTGTGTGCGCACACGTGTGTGCGTGTCTGTAGGCAAATGTAGGTACGGATACTGCTACACCCATCCATAGCTCATGAGCATTAGCCAATGCGTGCTGAGGGTGACAGGTTGCACTCACTGAAATTGTCGAGAACTGTAATTTGGTGCATTAAATTTTAAGATTGTTATGCTGAATAGCTATTTTTAAAACCGTGCTATGAAAAAAAGGCTTCTTATTAGCAAAAGTATTTATATAGTCGAGTCTGCTCCTCTGGGAAGTGTGAGGATGCGAGAAGGGGGGACACTCTGGAGACAAAAGAACCGGTCCAGCCGTCCTCCCTGTCACGCCCCGTGGGCCCTCTGGTGGGTGTTCCCTTGTTGCTCACCACGTGGCTTCTCCCCTAGGCCGCCCTCTGAGCTATGTAGGCAAGACTGGGTGTGGTCACCAGCCGGCCACCATTTAATCTCACGAAAAAAGACTCTCACGGAGACACTGCCGAAGAAAGAGATAAAAATACCCTTGCAAAGAACCCAGCAGTTTTGCAGCTGGGGGGACAACAGGCGCAGGGCTAGAGGGATTCAGAATCTCGCACGCGCTGTCCTCAGACAGCCGTCCGGGACGTGCCGTGCACGGCACAGCCAGAATTTGCTGGGCTTCCGATCCTTTTACTGGACACGGTCGGCTGGGACCGTGAGAAAATGGGTTACAGATCATTTTTTTTTCATCTGCCACACTAATAACAAATCTTTGAGGTTTAAAGGCAAGTGGTGATTTCCATGTGAACTGAGGAAGTCTGGCGAATCCAGGTCACTGTAGATAGTTTTGCCCTCAATTTTGGGTTCGGTCAAGTAAACATGAAAACGATTCTGCCTGCTTCTCCGGTGCCACGGGCCTAAGTGGTCAGTGCCCCAGACTCCCCCCTCGCCCCCCCCACCCCCGCAAGTGGATGAAACAGCAGTGAGCCCAGCCCCTGTAAGATGAAAACCTGATTTCTTTTTCTTAATAGCAAAACATTTTAAGCTATCCAGGTTAGTCTTTTGAAAGGGCACCTGGTTTGCTGGTCTGTGATAACGCTGTTTTCTCACCCCCACCCATAGCTCGAACGCAGACGGACAGTTCATTTCAGGGAATTCACACAGAATTCAATCACTCTGGGTCCCTCTCTGATAAATCCTCACTTAGAGCAACAACCTACACTCTCCGCGTCTCTCAGATAAGTATGAAACCCCCATCAAGATGCTAATCATAAGAGTTAATGTGGCTGTGAAAAATAATCATCCTAAGCGTTCAGGGATAAAAAGAAAATTGCTCGAACGCTCTGCGCTGTGAATTGTGCTGACGGAGCCGGGAGCCAATGGCTGGCTCCCAGCGACAGCAGAGCCTTCCCTGACATCCCGGCATTGGGGTTAGACACTCCGAGTTCCTTGAGTCGTGGCATTACCTTCTGAAATGCCCAGTGAGACCCCAGAGCGGCTCCCCGCTGAGACCATCCGAGCGCAGCTCCTAGTGGCCTGGGGCTCAGAGCCAGGCTCTCGCCTGTCACTCAGTCGAGCTGTTGCTTAGAGACCACGGGTTTCTCCAAGGGACTGATGGGGAAAGGCCCTCTGAGGTCCTGGTTCATGTCTCAGCTTTTACTTGACTCAGCTTGACCGTGCCCAAAGCACAGACCGAGAGTCCAGGGTGGGGGAGATTCTGCGAATTGGCTGAGGCTGCTCTTGTGTCTGGCGGGTGGGAGGCGCAACACCCGCAGGGAGTGTCCGGAGAATGCCGTTTTCTTGTGATCGTTGCCAGGGAGCACGCCTGAGAGGGCACCAGAGACCAGGCACGACCTTGAGCCCGTCCCCTCTGAGAACCACGTTCATAGAAAGAGTCTGCGAGATAGATAGAATGTCCTTCCCATGTCTTTATCCAATCTCATCGCAATGAGAATAATGCTATGTAACTTATCTCCTGGGACATTTTTGGAGATTTATTCTAGCACACACCTCTAACTATACTTACAATTGTAGCTAAGTCAAAATTACTAAATGAACAGATAGGAGAACTCAGATTAACCTAATGTACTTGACATAAGGCAGTGGTGAGCTGATAAATCTTCTACAAAAACCAAAGATGAAAAGGTAATGAACCAGTCTCCTGGGACTCCATGAAATCAGTTTCACTGGAGCAACCGGAGTGGCCATAGGCATGTATATGACTCCCTCCAGCTGGTAGGTTTTTGACTAAAGACGCCGCCACACTCCGAAAGTCGTTTTTCTCCCTCTAGAAATAGTATTGTATCTTTAAAATACATGTGACTTTTTCCTTGTGAGGGAGTGACTCGCTACGAACCAAAGACATCTTTTGGCTCCTCTGAAAGTGACTCAGTATAGGGTCCTGTCCAGATGGAGACAGGTGCATGAAGAGGGTCCCAATCTCCACGTCGGGCGGGGAGAGGACAGCGATGATGGAACCCAACCCGCATCATCAGGGGTCCTCTCGGGGCAGAGCCGGCCTGGGGGGCATACACACTTCACAGAAGGGTTACACGAGCAGATTTATTTCTTATGTCCCCAGTTTTTCCCTCGGATAATATGAATGGTACTTGTGACGTTATATTTCAAATGCGTAAAAGTATCAAGTCACTTTAACCCAAATAGCTTACTGTTCTGATGAGGGCAGAAGGAGACACAACGTTCACTCATTCACTGAGCGACTGGTAGGCGCTCAGAACTGGTCGATTTGTGCAGGTGCAAATATTTAGGAATCAATGGGTTCTGGCCACTAACACCATTTGGACGTAATGAAATAAAAAACATATATTTACTTATATATCAGGGACGATGCTGTTGGACAGGGCATGTGAAGGGAAGTGACACATATATATTAAAAGCAAACCTCACTTCTTTCACCAAGTACTAACTGGAATACTAGTCCTCGTGTCTTGTTGTACAGTTTTTCTCTGTCTTCACTGGGCGATTATGTTTGAAAATCATCTATCACCTATAAAATGGTCAACCAGTTATACTTTCTGTCCAACACAGGAACAGTGAACTGATAAATAACTACACTATTAGCAGTTTCTACACATCCAATGTATTGCATGTGCTATCTTTGTAGCAGATATTAAAACACATCATAAAAATTGATGGCTGCCCCTCATTCTTTGGCCAATATCTCAGCGAATGTTGTAACAAAAGCATGACTACACTGTTCCCTAGGCAATTTGAGCCACTTCCTAAAATTGACCATTAATGATACAGTGAAAACGAGCTAAGCAAATGATACACGTATTCTTATAAAAGCATTGTAGGCCAGTTTTAGTTATTATCACACAGTGTGATAAATGGGCAAGATACATTCAATGAGGCTGAGCCTAAAGACCTGTAATACTTCATGTTAAAACAAATAACGTGCTAAAAACTGCTCAAAGTGAAGAGTGCGCATTTTCTTCAATTCTATTAACATATTATATCTATTGATATCTTGCGATTTCAAATTACTATACTAATAATTACTTATACTTTACAATCCATGAACTGTGGCCTTCTCAAGATAGATAAAAGTTTGCCTACTAGTCATACTTGTACATTAATAATTACAATAATAGGTAATATGCTACACAAATGAATTTCTAGCCAGTGAATTTCTGGAGTGTGGTTTCCCATAGCAGAGGCCAAGGAGGACGGCACCAATTGAGATAAGATTATAAAGACTCCAATGAAATGTCCAGATTTACTTTCTTAACATTCTCACCTTGATTCCACGTCCCAGACTTGGCCTTCTTTACGAGTTTCGGTGAGTGCTGAGTGTGCAAGACGACATCCGTTGTGCCAACTTTGAAGTTACAGCACAAAGACAGCATGTGACCAACAAGTGTGCTTCCTTTAGTTGAGTGAAAATTACAGTTGAGGGAAAATTATTTAACACCAAAGAACGTGTAGGCAAATCCTGGTGGTCACGCGTCTCCTCAGCCACGTGAGGATCATTTTTGGAGAGCCCACCTCGTGGGAGTTTCAACGTGAAGATACTTTATCAGTGAGACGGGTGGGGGCTGAGCGTGCCAGAAGAGACGCACACTGCTCTGTATGCATTCCCCATAAGCGTACTTGGAAGTTTAACCCGCCCCCTCCTCCCTGGAACTACCACAAATCCTTACCTTCTTACTGGAGAATGTGAACCTTTGTTGATCATTTCTATAATTTATTTCACTAAGCGGGGCGTTAGGTAGTTTATAGACTCCGGTGGAAGTAGGGTGAGGTTTGGGGTGCAATTTCTAGCTAGGCGGAATGCTAGCTGGCTCTGGAAGCGGTCGTGTAGAGCACAGGTCCCACTGCGTGTTCTGCTCGGGAGAAAAGTGACCCCCATGCATGTTGTAATGTATTCAAAGGCAGGAATGGGGGCGCGGGGCTAGCAGGCCCCGGGTCCAGCAATGTTTCCTTGGCTCCGTCGAGTCTCCCGGGGACAGGTAGTGGGAGCTGATACACGCCACGTGGCCTGTCAGGCAACAGGCCCTTGTACTTGTGTTTTCCACATTTTTCAGATGTTCCTAACTCTTCCTGGACTCATCGCCAACTATATCGATAGAGAGGCTTTATGAGGTGATTCATTATGCTTCCAGGTCATGAATGATTGGTATAAGTGTTACTATTTCTGTCAATCAGTTCTTTGTTGGAAACTCAGACAACTTTTCTAAGATGATGGTCAAACTAAAAAAAAAAATAGGTGTCTATGTGTTGCATTCCTACTCATTTGTCATGCTGTAACTATGATTATTACTTTGGAGATTTTTATTACTCTGTAGCACTTCGGTTTAATTATTTACAGCATCTGTCACAGCTTTGTTAGGGAATGATAATACCAGGACTATAGTTTTTTTCATGTGGACTTTGAAAAGCTTCCACTTTCAATTGAAATTTGGGGAGTGACTTTTTGTTTTACTTTACATCAAGTTTTCCCTTATATAATTACACAGGCAATTATTTCAATTAATTGAAGTTTAGATAAATTAGACAGAAGTTAAAGTTACTAAGCAATATATAAACCATATTTTATGTGTGATTTTCATGTACTTTCCTTAGTTCAAAATTTTAATATCTTGTAAACATTTCAAGGAAGGGAAAAACCACACTTGTAATAGGAATGTGTCAACTTCCTCCTAATAATTCTGTTTAATACTTTTTTATTTTGCCTCACCTCCTGTGTCTGCTACCCTAATCTATATTCCATACTCTGGGCTTATTTTATTAGCTGACACAATTAACGTCCTCAATCTACTCTCTGCTTTGTGGATGATTTTAGACTTAAAAAGAACATAAAACCATCTCATTCTGTAGACACAGAATTGTGCCCCCAGTGAGTAGGGTGTCTACCCCAACCCCATAGCTGTGTTCATGTTGGAATTTGATTGTTGTTTTAATTCACCCAACTAACCCACAGTCTCATAAGACTTACTTATTTTCCGGAGTCCAAAATTTAAAAACCCAAATTTAGAAAAAAGAAGATTAAGATAACGATTTAATTTACTTTTTAAAGTCACTGCGGGTTTTCTCTCAAAGAAAACGTTATGGAAGGGGTTTTTATGATTTTTCAATATCATTAACTACTGGACAGAGAGGTTGAAAATCAGGGAAAATGAAAAATAAAATGATAGTATCTTGATATTCAATATAAATCAGAAATTAATATGATGTATATAAAAATGATAGCATCTTCATATTCAACATCAATCAGAAATTGCCATAAGTCAATATGAAATCATTTGATTAATAAAATTCAGATTTACATATCTATTGCGCAATTCAAGAAACAATGCTTATTCTTATCAAAAAATACATGTGTCCACGGGTGGAGTGCAGAAAGAGACTTCAAATTTTTGTGAAAGCTTGAATTAGAAAATAGGGATTCTTTGCAGTTCTAAGACTGGGTTACTTCGGTGATAGCCCACAGTCTACTGCGGCCATCGGTCTCCTCCCTGACGACAGATGACGGTGAGAGCCAGCCCCGTCTGAGCTGCAGACAACGGAGACCTCCCCTAGCACCCTCTTTACATCAGCCCTTGCACGCGCGCGCACACACACACACACACACACACACACTTTTTGACTTTGACCTACTGGGTATGTCCCCCTGGAGTAATCTTTTTCTTGGGTCCACACAGAAATCTCCCATCTTGAAATATCCTTATCCCTATGAATCTTCAAAAGGTATTAAATTATGTGTGTTATGTGTTTGCTTTCTGTAAATTCTTTTTTTAATTTATATATACTTTGTGAAGTCTTATACTATATATTCTACAGGGCTTATCATTTGTCATTGATTAAATAGAATGCTTATGATCATTTTGATAAAATAGCTTTGGACACTACATCCCTGTTAAGAAGTAAAATGCCTATTATAAATGTATTTCTTCTGGAAAATATATAATTTGATACACTTTATTTTTAATCATGATCTATTCCAGATAATAGTTTGGGGACATTTGTACTTAAATATTAGCTGAGCTACCTTTTGGAATGGAATGAAAAGGAATATGATCCCTGGAAATTAAATGTAAATATCTGGCAGAACAGAAAATATTATAGTAATGAGGCAATAATAAAATTAGGAAATTAAATTATTTTTAAATCTGTCTATGTAATTTTTCCCCTTGGTAAAAAATATATAAAATGCATAGTTCAAAAATTACCTTCTAAATTGATAGTTTCTATATCACAATCCTCAATACATAAACTATTGTTAATAATGTCTTACTTATAGTTATAAGAAATTTGCAGTTGAGATTGCTACCAAGAGGATCATTTATAGTTGTGCAATGTTAAAATCTCCTCCATCACAGAAAAAAGGTAAAGCACCTCAAAAATACCACTTTGCACCACAACTTTGCATGATTGAGATTTGAACATCTAAATGGCTGGTTTTTACCCAGGAGTTATTGAATATTGTTAGCATTGTAATATTATATGATCTTTCATTTTTGTTATCATGTGAACTATAACTATGTAATTAAACAGAATTCTGACAATCATATTCTTCGAACCTTTAAAATGTCACTTATTCCTTTATATATTGGCTTGCAATTTTCAAAATAAAGCAAAAGAGGCCCTTTATTAAATGTGAGATTACTGAGATTTCATTACATATTTCCAGTGTTTTCCTAACCCTGTGCTGTAATAGGATATAATTTTTACTAGGTTGACTCAGGTTTGGTGGCATCATAAAATATTAAAATTGGAAATGACATTGGTGACCAACACTTCTGTTTTCTAGTGAAGTAGCATGAAGTAGCATCCAGAGAATTTTTTAAGTGGTTTTCACCACAGCACACACAACTAGGACACAGTTTTTTCTCCAGCATGTGCTCACCCACCAGTACAAAAGGAAATGATTGAAAATGAACATTTGGTAGACACACATCTAACATCAAAAGTGGAAAGCATGCAGGCGTGACCACACTAGCTACCAATGTCTTCCTTGTTATTTGCCATCTGTGAGAGAGTGGCCTCTGTCACTTGGATTTGGATCCACCTGGAAACACCCTTACCAACTCCATTTCTCATACTTAATCTTTAAATATTAGCTGGGATTTTATTTTCCTGGTTCAATGGATTCATTTGTTAGTAATGCTTTTCCTGCCAGAGAACTATGCCTTCAAAGAGAGTGTGAGGCTTCCGTAACATCAGAGGAATCAAAGTGCACGAAAGAGAGCTGACATCAAAGAGATCGTTAATGTCACAAGGCACAGCCCAACAGCAGTTCTCCCTTATTTTTATAATGGACAAACACAGAAAAACAAAACTGAATAATCTCCCAAAGTGGCAGACCTGCTATCCTGATTTCCAAGCTGGTCAAGAAATACATTAGACAAACTTACCAAATTTTGATGTTGATATGATGAATTAATAAAATAAATGTTTGATGTGGATAAAATAGCTAGACATTCAGGGAAGTATGAATTATCCTAATATCAGGGTGTTTTCAGAAAATCAAGCTGCTCATTTACATGATCGTAAAGGCCGGTTAATCACTAAACTCTTACCGAGTGCCGACTACCTACAAACCCTGAATGAAGAACACGCAGTATCTGCCAGCACTTGGCTTTTACTGCCTGTGAATTCCCTTTGCTGTGCTTCAGGGCCTGGGGGCAGTTTGGACAGCTTTCTCTTGGAGAAGATCTGCAGGTGGCTGGAGGAAGGGGGTGGGGGGAGGCAAGAGAGACCACCCTCCCCCCCTTCCCAAGTCCTCTTCTCAAAGCTATTCCTGAATTCCTTCCCTCCTCCTGCTCCTTTCTAGTTAGAGCCTCCTCTTTTTAATCACAAGAAGTTATTATAGTCTTGCATAACTCTAAAATTACCTCTTGCTATTTGAATTGTATAAATTTTTAAAGCGTTTTCCTGAAGTTCTCAATTCTCTCTTGACACAAACCGGCATATGTGAGAAAAATCTTCCCTTATCACTTCCCATGTATGTGTGAACCACAAAGCCCAGCTCCCCGAATCTTGAGCTCTTCTGGGTATTTGCACACCTTTGTTAGATAGCAGCCCAAATATAAACACTACGTTGGTTCCCAGTCTGGCGCTCACTCCACTGAGCCACACCAGCCACGGCTTACTACTTTAAAATTCAATTTAAGAAACGGGAAGTGAAGAGCTGAGGTTGCAAAAATGAGTAAGACCTGGACCCTCTGTTCGGGGGCTCCCTCGGTAGGGAAGCACGCACGGCGAGTCAGGAGGCAAGTATGTCCACTCCATGTGGTTCAGCCAACGCTCCCTGGCTACTTTCTTGTTCCCGAAAGAAACTCAGGAACAAGAAGACAAATTACCTTCTTGTTCCAGTATCAATTACAAACATGTTTTAAGGACTTCCTGCCAAGATGGAGACAGAGATAGATATACCATGCCTCCTTGCACAACCAAAAGAAGGACAACAACAACTTTTAAAACAAAAAACAACCAGAGCTGCCAGAAAACCGAACTGTATGAAAGTCTGACAGCCAAGGAGTTAAAGAAGATATGCTCACCCAGACCGGCTGGAGGGGTGGAGACGGGCAGGTGGATGGAGAGGACGTGCAGTGAGGTAGCTGCTGGTGGAGCAGGTGGCCCGTGCAGATAAACCAGGAGGAACAGCAGGGGAATAAGACAGACTGCACCAGGGCTCCAGGTGGGAAAATAGGGCCTCAAACCTTTGAATGAAAACACCTGTGGGGGTCGAGGTGGCAGGAGAAACTCCCAGCCTCACAGGAGAGTTTGTTGGAGAGACCCACAGGGTCCTAAAATGTACACAAGCCCACCCACCCAGGAGTGAGCACCAGAAGGGCCCAGTTTGCTTGTGGGTAGCAGAGGAAGTGACTGAAAGCCTGCAGAGAGCCCAGCAAGCAGCATTGTTCCCTCTTAGACCCCTCCTCCATGTACAGAATCACAACACAGTCACGTGGGTTGCCCCACCCTGGTGAACACCTGAGGCTCTGCCCCTTACTATGTAACAGGTGTGCTGAGACAAAGAAAGATGGCCCCAATGAAAGAACAGATCAAAGCTCCAGAAAGAATACAACTAAGCAAGGAAGAGATAGCCAACTTATCAAATGCACAGTTCAAAACACTGGTAATCAGGATGCTCACAGAAATGGTTGAGTGTGGTCGCAAAATAGAGGAAAAAGTGAAGGCTATTAAAAGTGAAATAAAGGAAAATGTACAGGGAACCAACAGTGATGCGAAGGAAACAGGAACTCAAATCAATGGTTTGGAGCAGAAGGAAGAAATACACATTCAACCAGAAGAAAATGAAGAAACAAGAATTCAAAACAATGAGGAGAGGCTTAGGAACCTCTGGGACAACTTTAAATGTTCCAACATCTGAATCATAGTGGGGTGCCAGAGGAGAAGAGAAAGAGCAACAAATTGATAACTTATTTGGAAAAATAATAAAGGAGAACTTCCCCAATCTGTCAAAGGAAATCGACTTCTAAGAAGTCCAGGAAGCTCAGAGTGTCCCAAAGAATTTGGACCCAAGGAAGCACGCACCAAAGCACATATTAATTATATTACCCAAGATCAAAGATAAGGAGAGAATCTTAAAAGCAGCAAGAGAAAAGGAGAGAATTGCCTACAAAGGAGTTTCCATAAGACTATCAGCTTATTTCTTAAAAGAAACCTTACAGAACCCTGGCTGGTGTAGCTCAGTGGATTGAGCACCGAAGAGTTGCTGGTTCGATTCCCAGTCAGAGCACATGCCTGGGCTGTGGGCCAGGTCCCCAGTGGGGGCCACGGGAGAGGCAACCACACATGGATGTTTCTCTCCCTCTCTTTCTCCATCCCTTCCCTTCTCTCTAAAAATAAATAAAACCTTAAAAAAAAAAGAAAACTTACAGGCAAGAAGGGACTGGGAAGAATTATTTGAAGTCATGAAAGGCAAGGACCTACATCCAAGATTACTCTATCCAGCAAAGCTATTGTTTAGAATGGAAGAACAGATAGAGTGCTTCCCAGATGAGGTCAAGTTAAAGGAGTTCATCATCACAAAGCCCTTATTATATAAAATGTTAAAGGGACTTATCTAAGAAAAAGAAGATTAAAAATATGAACAGTGAAATGACAACAAACTGACAACTATCAAAAATCGAACCTAAAAAAATAAAAACTAAAACAAACTAAACAAGCAACTAGAACAGGAACAAATTCACAGATATGGAGGGTTATCAGCCATCCATGGAGGAGTTACATGGAGGGGTATGTGGGTGACACAGAGGTGCAGAGTAGAGGGGGAAAAAGAGAAGGGTGGTGTTGGGAACAGCCCTGCCTGGTTTCAGAAGCTGTAACCGCCCTTCCACCCACACCCATGGCTAAGGCTGAGTGTCTAAGGCTGAGTGAGTAACCTTTGGACCATAAGTCACTAAGGAGACAAAGCTTACCTCCCCTGCAGGAGCGCCACTTCGGCTCCTTTTACTGCACCCTGCCTGGCCCCCAATGCTTGATCGATTAGCCAATGACAGGTAAGATTCCCCAAGGTGGGGAATGACCTAAGACAAGCACGATCACAGGGAGGCCCCAGGGAAGGACTTGGGGGGCTATGGAGAAAAAAGGTGATGGACCCTCGCCCCTCAGCTTTGACATAGCCTGAGTCCTCATTCTGTCTGCGAGAAGTCTCCTAATCTCTTGGCTGCCTTACTTCCCTGCCTGACTTAAGCCTAAAACAATGACAGAGGGCAGTGCAGCCCTGTGCTGGAAAGGGTGGGTTCCCCAGGTGATCAGGCCTAAGAAAGAATACATAAAGTCCTGTGAAACCTGCTTTGCTAAGAATGCTCTCAATTAAATGATAAAAGTCCGAGCAGGAAATGAGTTTGTTTCCCAAAGTTTTGCAGCCCTTTAGCTAACAGACCCTGACTCAGAATAAGCCCTAGTAGTTCTTTGTATGCTATCTATTGTTTGGTCCTTACTGCCTGGCAATGATCAATGAGCTTTACCTGTATTCCCATGCAAAATAAACCCAATAAAAGCCCATTGAGGAAAAGGCTCTTGGCCCTTCTCCTTTGAGAGATCGGCCACCTTTCTTCCCCAAGCAGATCATGTCTTGGTAGACTTATTCTCATCCGTGGCAGCGGGCGGGGTGGGGGGGGGGCTGTGGGTGGAGCTCCTCCACAGGGTGGGAATCAGACAACTGTAATAACATAATCAATAAAGTATATATTTTTAAAAATTTTTTAAATAAAAAAAACTGAAAAAAGATGGTTTAGGTAGCCTGTGTTTTGAGATTTATCCTTTTTTAATAAATATAATTATATTTCAAAAAGCTAAATATAGAGGGAACTTGATGTCCAAAAAAATCAGTATTAAAGCCACTCTTCAGAAATTATGGATTTCACTCACGCCCACTACTCACCTCACTCTTGGGGATGGAATCTAAAGAAAAAAAGATGCTACAAAGACTATATTGTGAACATTTCACTCAAATCCTCTGGCCCTCCTTTCCACCGTAGCCAATGCTCTTTTTTTTTCTTGAAGATGGCATTCTACATTCTAAATTGCAGGTAAGAGGGACTCTTTCACACATTCCAGAGAGCATTCCAAGAGCCAGCATTGAGTGGCAGACCATTCTGGTTTTGTTTGTCTTTCTTTCTGTTATGTGTTGTCTTCTCTAGAATTATACGTATATAATTCTATATTTCTTGGTCATGCTGTTCCTGCCTTGGTTCCTCTTACTCAAGGATTCTTTTTAACTCAGATTTACCTTTTGTGCACCAAAACCTTAAAATAAATTAGTACTGAATACATGTGACCAGGGAAACACTTTCCGGTGAAGCGTATTTTATTCCAGTTTAGTAGAAGCCAACAAATGGTCATTGAACCTGGCACCTGAGACAGTGTTCTGTGTCACGGATGGGTCCTCTGGTGTAGCATTTGCTAATGGAGGACACTCAACACATCACTGTTTTTTTGGTGGCTTGTGATGGAATTTATTACCTTATACTTTTTTTTGGACTAAAAATTTCTGAAGCCTGATGTTGGTAGGAGCATGATCTCATCCTAAGCCTCAGATTTCATTCTGTATTTCTTTGTGCCCAACTTTTCATATACCATAAAAATGTTGTCACCTAGCTCTATTTTGCCTCACTTGTCAATTGGGATAATAATATTTATTTTACCTATATCTTAGAGTTGTTATAAGAATCAAAGAGGAGAGTACAAGAAATTGCTTCCAAAATTGCAGTAGACAGCAGAAATATAAAATGGTACATTTTGTCAATAGTCAAACTTTATAGTAGCTAGCTATTCACTACCTAGTGAACTCATAATCAGAGTAATAGACATGGGGAAATTATAGGAAGCCTAGAAGAGTCATCTATGTTTCTAGAAGCTACTGAGAAATGACATTTCTTTGAACAATTCTGTGAGCTAAAAAAAAATCAAAATTTTTTTCTGATCCTCTTTCACATGGTAAAATCAGCTTAACTGAAGCCACATAGAAGCTGTAATTAGAAATTTCAATAACGTTACGAGTTCATCGGAGAGCTTAAAGTCTTATCCAGTCAGCTGATTACAGAACAATGGTCTTGCTCACCATAAGTACTTCTGAATACCTGGGATTAGGGTTGAAATGAGTAAGTTATTAAATAAGGAAGAGTTCTTAAGAATGAATTTCCAGGAAAACACAAAATCAGTGGAGATTATTTAAAATGTGAAGAGTGAAAAAAATAAGTTATCAGAGAGTCTCAAGTTTTATGTCTTATAAATAAGGTTGGGCATCCCTCTTCAGGTATTCAGAGGATGTTGCTTGATATTTTAACTTTCTTAATCCTCACCAGGGGATATGCTTGTTGATTTTAGAGAGAGAGGGACAGAGGAAGTGAGAGAGAGAGACATTGATGTGAGAGAGAAACAATGATCTCATCTCGACCGGGAATTGAACCCGCAACTTTTTGGTTACAGGGCGATATTCCAACCAACTGAGCCACGCAGCCAGGGCTGTTGCTTGATATTTTAAACTCACAAGAATTTAGTCCGGAAAGGGCCTTTGCTCACGTGACCACACATAGACAGCTGACTCTGCCTCCCCACTGCCTTCTTCCTTTAATAACACTGATTTCTATCAGTCAAATGGCACTTCTTATAATTGTGTAGCATTTTAATTAGCAGTTTCCTATTAAAAAATCAACAAAGGTCAACTGCTAATGTGAGATTTCGGAGGTAGTGTGTTACACAGACATTGATATATAAAGATGTCTCTGTCTAGACCAAAGTTGAAATTTTAAAAGTCAGTAAACTTGAGTAAAGTTGAAATCTAGAAAAAGAAGCAGTATGTTTATTACTTGGGGGAACTAGTGAATGCTAATACCCAAATCTCATCTCAGTAGGAAGGGCAGGGAACAGCCTTCTGAAACGCCTTGACTCGTTGAATGCCACGTGCGTGTAAAGGCGCCCAGAGCTGCACCAGGGCAGAAGCTGCACCGTGCCAGGGTTAGAACCATTTCTGCCTTTACCTCCTCATGTTCCTATTATTCTGATGAAATCCTTGCCTAATAGTCTTCCGTGACAAATGCAACTAGTGACCGTGGAGCACTGCATTGTATTCATTCAAACAACAACATACAGGAGGTCGAGGAAACCTTTTCACGCAAAACCCAAAAGTCTGAAATCGCACGTAAACCTGGAAAAAATGCTCTACAGGATGGTAGCTATATAAGGTCGTTCAGAGGAACAAGAGGCAACAAGTGGTGATGAGTTCAAACACTCATCACCCATACCCCCAATTTAGATCTTATCTTACATTTTACATTGTAGTTAGTGCTTTAAACCTGGAAGAATATAATACGTAAGCCAACATTGATGATTTGTAAATGTTCCTTAGAAAGCACTGCAGTTATTCTAGAAAAGTTTTTTTTTTTAAATGAAAACTTGGTTTTATTTTTCAGGTAGATATATAAAGGCATAGAAACTTAAGAGTAATTCCAGTGAACAAAGCAATGAAAAAAATATGGTGATTTAGGCAAAAGCATGGAGATGAAGGACTACACTTTCTAGACACTGCATTCTCACAGTGGCCAAATGAATAAAGATAATGAAGTAACGGTGTTACATGTTTATGTCATTTTATGTTACTCAAAGATATGTTCTTATCACTAGTGTGAAAAGAAGCTAAACTCTATTCACAATTCAGCATGTCCACCTATACTTTATAAGCATCTTAATTCTACAATATTTTCGATCAAGCAGTACAAGAGTACAGAACATTATTATAAATCATGGACACCTATGTTGATTATAATGATTCCTAATTACAATGTGGACTCTACCAATTTGGAATATTATTGCAATGAAGCTGTGATTTTTTTTAATACCGTACCAGAAAAACCAACATAACAAGTAAAACTGCTAAATTATTTTTATTTGACTTTCTCTTGTAAGTCCATGTATTTCAACTTTATATGTATTTTAGTAGTAAGCTTGAATGACTTAAAACGTTTTGTGAATCTGAATATTTACTAACTAAAAACGATAGGCTCACCCACCTGCCTCCCATCCACAAGCATGATTACAAGTGCAGGCAACTTCCATTCCGTTTTCCCAGCATGCACAGAGGCCTTAAATGATGCCTCGGGGTTGCTCTGACGATGATATAATCAATACCTAGTCCTGGTAGGTTAATTAGACACGTCGTCTCCCTGACAAAACTATGCATTCTGTGATGCCATTTAACAAACTCGCCTACCTTATCACCAAACAGCAATTCCCTCTAACTGGTTACTGTAATGTAAACATAAAAACAGAGGCATTCAGAGGAAACAGATTTTTATTTAATATATTATAGATCATATGAATTATATACATAAAAGAGAATCTTAGGAAGCATCTTGCTTCCTAAGTAGCACCTTGCAAAAAGGATTTAAAACATACTTTAATTCACTCTGTGGATGTGGTTTGATCTCTTTCCTTAGTAACAACCAGAATAGCGGGTACAACCGATTGGGGGGATGGATGTACATACAAGTGTGGATATATTACATATGCATATGTATTATATCTGCATATGTATGTAATATGTATGCATATATAATATTCATAATGATAGAATTCCAAAAGTCTAGCAAATTAGCCATAATAGTAAAGAGACTACAATGAAAGTGCTCTGTGAAGAAGTCCGGAGGAAAGAAGAAGTGGACGAGCGAACAGGACTCCACCAGCGTACCAGCTGACAGTGGGAGGGGTCAGCAGGGAGGTCAGGGAAGTGTCCGCAGCTCTGAGGAGGGCTCTGACTCCGGAGCTCCACCCGGGAAGAGCACAGGGAACCAGCTGTTCCCGTAAATGCTCTGAGTGAGAGATGAGAAACACTGAACTGCCCTGGAAAAAGAGGCAAGTTCCAAGTGTTCTGGAGCTCTTTGCACAACACGTACTTGGTGCGTCCCAGAAGCGTTTGCTGAAACTGGAGTGAGGCCGCCAGGACAGCGGGCTCTGCCTGTCCCTCCCCTGCCTCCACGGCCGTCATCGTCTCTTCTGCCCCGGGACTGGCCTCCCCTCCCCAGATCACCACGGTAGAGATGTTTTCCTTCTCCTCCGTGTCAGTCACTGACAGTGTGGTTATCACCGTCATCCAGAAAGGAATATCGTGGTTGCCTTTAACTTTTCGGAAAAAGGAAGTATTTCTTTTTTTTTTTTAAACAATGTGAAGTTTGCTCGACCGTGTAGAGTGGTAGATTCAGCCATGGAATCTCTCCCAGGTCTGACGCAGTCCACAAAACAGAGCATCATTTTCTTGTGAACCGTCCTCCAACTTGGCTGCACCAGCTAACCTGTTTGCGGAGACACCTCATGAATCCAGACATAAAGACCTGTGAGCTAACAACATAAAAACGAGTGCCAAGTCTCCTTGCATGTGCATGAGTACAACTAGAAAGTGCTCATTTTACTTTCTTCCCTTCTGAAACAGACAGGGACACTCCCAGTTCCTGTAATCCACAGAATAATTGCACTATTTAGGATGCACGGTATTGAAAGCTAAAATCATAAAATCTCCAACAACTGGCTTAAACCTGTCAAGTGCGGCTGGGAACCGGTGTAGACACCAGGAGAGCTGGGTTGTGGTCCACTTGCAGACTACCATGAAGTGTACTGTTTCCGTGCTGTGGTGCAGTTTGCACGACGAGTCTTTCAGGAGTGAGTCATCGGTACTTGAGACAGGAACAAGCACTATACTTGGTACCTTGATTTAGCCTCAGAAATACTTTTCAATGTCTGCCTCCACCTAGAATTCAGATGACGGCAGGCTGGTCTCTAGTGGGTCTGCAGTGATGTCACCGGTGTCGTCTTTGGCCAAACTGGGAAGCAGGACGAGTTTCTCTCTGCATCTTCCCTCCCTTCAGTCCCCCCCTTCTTTTCCATCCCCCACAATGCCCTCCCCCCTCTCATTCTTCTGCGTGACCACACTATACCACCACGCCGTTCTTTCTCTCATATTCAAGTGTCACACCATTATTTTTAAAGAGCTAATATTGCCTATGTGCCTGCTCCTTTTGAGAAACTACATATATTAAAATAACCCTAAAAAGTGGGAAAATTCGATACTAACATTAAATTATTACTGGACCATCTACCACACTTGCTCATAAGGTTAGGCCAGCGATAGCGGCAAGAATTCCACACAGACTCAGAGATAGATTTGTTGGAGAGCAAAAAGGGGAGGCATTTCCCTTTCACACGCATCTCCCTCTTGAGCATTCATGTATTCTACTGTCAGAGACTCTCGAGAAGTATGCTGATACAGCAGATTCTCCAGTGGGCGAGAGAGCTGACTGAGATCCCCCAGCAGGTTCTCTTCGTGGCTGACCAACGGGAGCTGTCTCGGAATGTCGCTGTGGGCCCCATTTGCTGCCGACCAGCTGGCTTCGGAGCTCCCCTTCCCCCCTCTCACAGGTCTCTGAATCCCCCAGCAGCTGTGTTTTGGCCCCACCCCTAGCGCCAGAGGCCAGCAGCTCGGTGACTGAAGTCATTCCGTCCTTCCTGGCCATGAGACCCGTTTAATGATAGACACATCACCCAATGCATCTGCTCTAGGACATAAGTAAACTCCCCACCAGCCAGAAACAAGGATGACGAAATGCCAGCGTTGCTGGCAGCACTCTTGGGAAGCAGAAGGGCAAGGCCAAATGGAAGTCAGGCTGGCACCGCTGCAGGGAGTCCGACCTCATGGCAGGGAGTCCGGCCTCATGGAAGGGAGTCCAGAAGCTGGCCTACGCCCATACTTGGTTCAGACTCAGCCCGGAAGCCCTGGCCAAGAGCCCTCGTCTGCGGCTTGACCCCCCTGGATGGTTCCGTTACAGGAGTCAGCGCGTTGCCGTTGGTGTCTGAGCTGATCAGAGGCAGGTTTGCTGCGACACTTCTGCTGCCATCGTTCTCTTTAGGTGACGCAGGTCGCCAACCCCAGGGAGAGCGAGCAGGCAGATGCGGCAATTCTCCCTCCATGGCCGGCAGGAGCTGGGGCAGCAGGGGCAGCGGCCCCGGGGCAGGACTGACTGACGGGGCCCTCCGTGCCCTAGCACAGGCCCGGGATGGGCGAAAGCAGAGGACTCTGGACATCTCCAGACCGACAAGGGCCTGACCCTTCAAGTACGAGGTGATGAGACCATGGACAGAAGAATTGCCCTTAATATCCTGTTTTGTTAATAAACCCCAAATTGTGTGTATGTCTTTTAACTTTAAGAAATTAGTACATAGGCTTCTGTTACTTATCAGGCAGAGACTGTATATGCAAACGTAGCACGGGTCATCCTTTTTCCAGTGTTTTATTGGGGAATTAAATAGTGTGATATTTGAATTGAAAAAATAAAATAAAATAAAATATATTCAGTCAAGTGGTATCCGGGGTAGACACAGAGTAGTGAGAAGAAACTGTATAAAGATCCATGTACATAACAGTCATCGTAAGTTCGATCGGGCCAAGGAGCAAGCTCAGACTCGAGCCTTCGGTCTGTGGGAGAAGGTGGGGAAGTTGACGTACACGTCCTCTCCTGCACCATCGGGCTCCTGGGTGGGGAAGGGGGGGCTTCGGTAGTTGTTGGATGCCTAGAACGACAGGCAGAGAGGGTGTCAGTAACTCACTGCACTTCGGCACAGAGACACCAGAAGCAAGTGCCTCCCCCCGCTCGACTGTATTATAGGTTAGAACATTCTCTTCACTCAGTTGCACTTCTGTGAGTGACCACGTTCCTGGCCCGCAGGGCTGCGGGTGAGACACGACGGAAGCACAGCCTGCGTCACCACTTGCGGTGCTGGGTTCCCGAGACGCCCGCTCAGGGCAGCACCCCCTTCCCCGGTGTGAGGCTGCTTTGATGAGAACAATTATTCTCACTTTCTGTATGAAAAGTCGAGTATCCTAGTATTTTCCCATAGTGGGCACCCATTAATTTCTGTTGAATGAATGGCATCCAAGACAATACTTTTTTTTTAATTTATTGATTTATTTGAGAGAGAGACAAACATCAACGTTGGTGTTCCATTTATTTCTGCATGCATTGGTTGATTCTTGTATATGACCTGACTGGGAATCGAACCTGAAATCTTGGCATATTCGGTTAATGCCCTAGCCGACTGAGCTCCCTGGCCAGAGCCCAGAGACAATACTTTTAAAGACCACAGTGTCCTGGCTTAAAAATAAGTCATGGAACACACTTAAAGAAATGAGCAAAATAAACTGAGATTCACTTTCAAGATGATGTTATACTAGTGTTCGAGTGGTTTTGGTGTTTGCAAAAGGAAGCAAAGGAAAGTTCAGGTGTCATTGTTAACTATTTAGCCTGTCCAAAAAAAAAAAAAACCAAGGAGGTCTAACTTCATCTTAATATCAACTTAAAATGTCACTTTTTAATCATCATTCAAAATAACACTATTCTACAAAAGCCTGAAGAAGTTGAACACCCAATGCAGGAAGTCGCAAAGCTCCTTTCCTCCTCGGAAATTCACAGCGATGAGTCTGCTCTGGGTTGGCTCGAATGGGTGACAGCAAAAGACAAAGGACAGATCCAGAAAGTGCGTAAGACGGTGCACTGTTCAGGTGCGTAGCTGCGGCAGGTAACAAAAAGCGAGACGTCTGGGGTCTTTGCCAGGGGTGCCGAAAAGTAAGCCATTAATTACTCAGGAAGAAAACTTTGTTCTGCGAAGAGTAATCATGTAGTAGAAGCAAAAAGTTACGCTGGGAGATCGTGAAGAAGTAGCACACACACTGTGCTGTCAGAAACGTTTTAGTGCTTGACGCGTTGGTGGGGCAGAGTGTAACGATGGATGATCACGTTGAAGAGAAATGGATGTAACTCTAGATGACACTTGGAGATGTGATCTACTGTAAAGTTTCCTAAACGGAAGAGTATGTGGTACGGAGAGTATCTGACCTATTGTGGAGACGGCGAGCACGGAAACGAGCAGTGCTCTTATCTGCAAAGGTAGATGCAACCTTCCGCTCTTTTGGGTGAACAAGGGGAGCAGGATCCAGGCAGAGTGAGGAGGAAAAGCCCACAGTTCATCAGGCTCCTGCAGACTCCTGCAGACCCTCCAAAAGCTCATTAGCTTTATAATCTGAGAGCCTATTAATTAATAAATTATCAAAAGGTAATAATGATCATGCACATCATGCATTGTGTCCTTGATTCTTGCATCATTTGAGTCTTCTATGTAGTTGGACTTCATTTAATCCTCGCAATAACCTCATGGCATAAAAGTATTATGCCCTGTACAGGGTCAGATAGTGTCCCCCCACATTTATGGGCTTCCCAGGCCTTCATGATGTGACTCGGTGTGGAAATAGTGTTGTTGCACAAACACACACACACAGGGCAGAAGGCCAGGTGAGGACAGAGGCAGAGACTGGAGTGGTGGGGCCCCACGCCAAGGACAGCCAGGGAGTGCCAGAAGCCAGCAGACACTCAGGGGGGAGCGTGGACCAGACTCTCATCCCAAGAAGGATCGCGTCCTGCTGAGACCTTGATTTTAGGCTCCAACCCTCCAGACCTGTGAGAGAATAGATTTCTGTTGTTTTAAATCACCCCCTTTGGGAATTTGGTTGCGGCATCCCTTAGGAAATGAATACAGATTTCGGTAATGCACAGTGTTGATTATTATTATGCTGGTGTCATTATTCTTTTATTGATATTAATGTAAAACAAACAGCTTCAAAGGGTATTGATAATAGGAGAATAGTTCAGAAAAGAACTGTTTCATCAAATGGCTGGTCCTCGAACCACAGGCAGTTGCATGGCCAGGTGGTTGAAAGGAGAGTAAATAAGAAGATTGCTAATTGCCAAATGGACGGAGTTTGCAAAACACTGATGATGCACAAAGGGGCCGGGAATGACAAACTCGGAGACAACTTACCTTACTCTTTGTTTCCTGGGGCTCCTTACACTGGAATCTTTTCTTTCTCCTGGAAGTACATGTTCAACAGAGGGATTAAGAATTACATTCCAGACTGGTTTTATTTCAAATCCTCTGTATGCCTCATCTATACCCCAGCTTCCATGACCTCCCTAAACACGTTGAAGCAGCTACCCACACTTGCTTTATACATACTTACCCAAAATTCCATTGACCTAAATTTTTGTTTTATTTTCTTACCATCTCAGTGTGCTCACCAGTGGCAGAGTCAACTAAATGGATGTCTGGCCAGTGTACATTAGTCATGCACCTCAGTGAGTTCACTAAAGAATGGTTCACAGCGGCTTATCAGATAAATGGCTTATAGCCGTCTCCAGGTCATTTCAGAGTTAGAGATTTCCCACAATTAAAACTTCCTTATAAATGTTAACAGAGTAACTTCTTGAGCTTTATAAAATCTTCTAAGTGTTTTATTAAACCACCTAGGTGCTCTGCGCCTTACTAGTGATCTGCATGTCTAAAGCTCAGTCCCCTCGCCCGTCAAATCCAGCAAGTGCACTGGCTCGTTCCAGGCTGCCCGGCCGTTCTGGCTGGTGGCTTCTAAAGAGTTTCCCAGGGGTGAGCTCATGTTAGTGCTGGAACTTGGACAATCCCGGGCAGAGCAGACACCCCACCTGTTGCGAGCATCCACGTGGGGGACAGATGCAAAAACAAGTGTCCAGCACTTTGCTCACTGAAGCTGAAGTTGCTCCCTACAAACACAGGTGCCAGTGGGCAGGCGGACTGTCGTGCACGCCGGGGCTGGGCACTCGCGCCAGCCGTGGCCGCTTAGTGGCGTCCCGCTCCTGCTCTACGAGGGACGGGGGGTCCACGAGGGCTCCGAGAGCCTCTGTGGCTGAGCTCCTGGTGGGGTTCACGGGAGGACTCAGGGCCCTTCGGGCCCACTGGGGTTGACTGTGGCTTCCATCCAAATCAGCGCATGCGAAGCCACCGGAGTGTGGTCCACAGTCACGAGGACAGAGATCAGAAGGTCACTGCGTAGCCCTGGCAGCGTCTTCCCAAACATGTCCCTTCCAAGGAACAGCACTCACTGACGTAGTGGCAAGGTGGACAGAGCAAGTACCTGTTCCTTGTGTTTGGCTGTGATTACACATTCCAGTCCACTAATCTTCTTTTTATCACGTCTAACCAAGTGGAACAGCACATCCCACAGCTCCATTTAGCTATTCGTGTAACAGGGATGCATTTTCATGAGAGTAAATCCTGGGTGTCCAACCTCTGCGACCTTCCGGAGACCCGCTGCCACTCAGCTGTCTGAGCCCCGTGTGTTCCTGTGGCCACATGGCTCCTCGGTGCAATTTGTTATCAGCCAGAGTGACACGGTGGAGACATCCTCAGTGTTACAGACACCCGGGGACCCTCGCCTCAACCGGCCAATGTCTGGCCCGAGGAGGGGAGGGCAGCGGGCTGAGAGGAAGGAGGAACGACAGTTCTGCATTTCAGTGTAATTAGACAAATGCTTTTTGACTGTCCCTTCTTTGGGAAGATTAGTGCTAAGTGCTATCAAACTAAAAGATGCACATAGCGTAACCCCGCCAACATGAACACAAAGACAAACACGGGAGTGACCGAACCAGAAAGCAGGCTGCCAGGTGTGGCAGATGAGAAGCGTGTGGGGCTCGGGGTGGGGCCCCGGGTCTCTTTGCAGGGGGAGGGGGGGTGCAGGACAGACCCCCACAGGTGACACGTGCCCCACAGCTGACCCACAGGATTAAGGCCAAAGGTGGGGGAACAGCATTCTGGTGGCAGATCAATGGGAAGAGAGTCGAGTGTGTTCACAGAATAAAGGCTGCGGCTTTCATGAACTTTGTCAGCATCGTGGCAGCAGGAGAAGGAGAAGCAGGAAGGAGAAGGAGGCTGGCGGGGTCAGAAAGACAGCACCCACACGTCCTACCGCCAACACGTCCTACCGCTGCTCTGGTGGCGGTGGAACGGTAGCCCGGGGCTTTGAACCGAGAGATGACTTGGCCAGTCTTGGCTTTCAGGAAAGGAACCAGGAAAAATCAGGCGCATTGGAAAGAGGGGAGACAGCTCTGAGCAGGCAGGCGGACTGGGGAGCGTGCCTAAAAGCTGGGGAGCAGTGCCCAGAACCTCCAAAGAGGCAGAGGCTGAGGAGACGGAGGCGAGTTGGAGGAACCCCTGCAGATCCACTCAATAAGCCATGCATGCATGTGTGTGTGTATATGTGTATGCATGCATGCATGTGTACAAGTGTGTATGTGTGCACATGTATGCAAGCACACGCATGCATTTCTGGTGATATTCTGGGGTAGAGAAGAGGGGGCATAGACGGGTTTATCTACTCGATAAACGTAAATAAAGTGTCTGTGATGTGCTAGACATGCAAAATGTAGGCATCAAACGTGAGGTCCCTTCCTCTCTGAGGAGGGTAGCAGTTCCGCCGGAACGCAGTGCAGGGGCGGGGTCCCAGCGAAGACGGCAACAGACCCTGGGACGAGCGCGTGCGTGAACACGGAGAGCCAGGAAGGGAAGAACGAGCCCGCCAAGAGTGTCCTGGAAGCTTCCAAGGGCGCCACGGACGGCAGCAGGTGGGAATCTAAGAGGCAACAGCCACCTGCTCACTCTGAGATCGCCCCTCCCAACCCCTTCCTTCCTGGATAATTGTTAATAAAGCACCCACATTGCTCATTTCAGAAAATAGACAACTGTCCCAATCTCATTGTTTCCTTGTTAGAATGTGTGTTTTGTCACATCTTGTTCCCACTGTCACAGTCAGGATCTGGTGAAGGATAAATGAGGGCATTATTACTGTTCAACCCTGCTCTTACCCTCCTTGAAATCTCTCGGAATCTCTCTCTCTCTCACACACACATGTGCACACACACACACACACACACACACACGCTCGTACCACCTCGCCCAGTGGCCTTTATGCCAGCAGGAGAAGGAAGATGGATGGGGGAGGAGACAGAGCAGAGGCACCGGGCAGTTGGCTGCCCGGATACAGAAGCTTTGTTAATATGGGGCAGGTGGCCAGCTCCTACTGATTATTGAGTGAGCTCTCCTGCCTTCTCCTCCAGTACTACAATTCCTCCCTGTCCTCTGTGTACGAGCAGCACTCCACACTACGGGAGTGCTAAGACAGCTTGAGTAACGACGGGGTTATTAATAACAGAGAAACCCGCACGTCAGGATCGCTCAGGGTGAACAGGATTCGGGAGAAGAAGCAATGCTCACCTGTTATAAACAATGACAATGGCGGTGGCAATTAGGATAACAAACAGCAGCAATAAAACTGACCCTCCAGCCGTGAAGAGGATATAGTGGTTAACGGTTTTATCTAGGAGAAAAAATATATATATATAGTAGAAATTAGGAATTCAGCTAAAGCCAGCAAAACGGAAGGGAGAAAAATGAAGTACAGGTACATTAATCATCACAGGGGAACCCTTTAAAACAAACCACAAAACCAAGAAAAAATAGGACGAGATCAAAAAAAGATTATTTTTCTTTCAGAGTCTCCTAAATAATTCTGCCTCTCACAGATTTGTATTCGTTCCTTGACCCCTGCGTTTAGGTTGGACGCCTTTGGGTAAGAATGAAAAGAATGCACATCCCATTCGAGCTAGATACCACTTCGCTCTAATGAGCTCCCGGGACCAAACGTAAAATCTTTGTAGAAAAAAATAACGATCTAAATTGCATACGAATAAAGATGGCCTCTTAAGTCTCATACGTATGTGCATTAAGTACATTTAAGACACAACGGTACGTGACTTTGATGTTTATAAGTAGCATTGCGTCTAAGAAGTATTTTCTACTCAGCTGGGGTTCATGATAAAAAATAATCAGTAAATGTGTGTTACTCCAACTCATCCCTCCCCGTGGCCCGCCCGGGAATGTGAAACTCTCATCCTCGTTCTTCCACTAGCAAAGTTTTTTTTTTTGTTTTTTTTTTACCTCCAGCACACTCTCACACTCCTCCTCCGCACGCCTTTCTTGCTCTGTCCACTAACCCAGAACTGTGGTAAGGCTCGGTGACACTCCACAGTAGCAAACCCCTGGGGAAAGGTCACCTCCGGAGCATGGCCCCATGAGCTCAGAGAGTGTTTTACCCTCACACCGCCCTCCAGCCCAGGCGCACCCCGCCCTCCGCCCCCCACAGTCCCGTGCCCGGAGACAAAGCTCCACCTCTTCGTGCTGTTGTTGGGAGTGGGACTGCCCCGAACCCAGGAGCTGCCAGCCAGCCACCTCTCTTGGGGACAGCCAACAGGCCGGCAGGACCCCAGGCAGCAGGACTTTCCACCTCTAGAAACTAAAGCCCAAACGTTTGTCCTGGGATGCAGGGCGTCCGGCCTGCTGTGGGAACAGGAACATCAGCTTTCCTCTGGATTTGTAACAACCTTACAGGTTATTTCTTTCTTCCTAGTCCACTGTTTAGCGGCCCCTTTTTTCACGACAACAGCTCACAGTCCACTCATTCTCTCAAGCATTACTGCAAAGAAAAGCTCAGTCAAACAGTAAACATTCCTTTTATGTTTTAAATTTGTTCAATCCAGAAGGCGAAGGAAAGTATAAAAGCAGCTGAATGCTTTAAAGACTTTGTGCATGGAGTCTGAGTGTGGGCTCTTGTGCAACGATGCTGGGCAGGGGGAAGGCAAAACTCATTCAGAACAAAATTATACTGAACCACCACTACAAAAAGAACAATAAAGTTTTCTCCCCCAAAATAAAAAATATCAACATTTTAAAGCTCTTGGCACATTATAAAAATACAATACCTGAAATTATTTTGCATTATAACCCGGGACTATAAAAGGATTATACTTGCTATACCTGAACTAATTTGACTATAATAGCTGCTGAGGTTAAATAAAAGAGGCAATCATAGCAAGAACATAGGAGTTATTGTCAAAGTCATTGGCCATATTCTGAAAGAACTGTTTACCTACTTTTTAAAAATGTTTTTAAGTATTTGTTACAGTAAAAAAAAATCTGGGTAAACTAGAGATCTAATTTTTATCTAAATGTGAGAAGAAAATATAAGTAAATCTCTGGAAGGAGCAATGACTTTCCCTTAATAAAAGTAAATAAATATACAGGCTTGAGCCAGTCAAAATGAAAAATAACTATAGGTTGAATTATATGTGATGATATGTAAAGACGAATAAAAACCCGGTGAGTAGCTGTAACGTGTCCCTACCCTCAAGGGAAAGGGACAGGAGACGGTGCGAGGGATGCAGCTTGACAAAGAAGTTCCTCAAGAGCCAGTGTGTCTGAAAGGACGTGTGTGGTGAGCGGGCCCAGCTCCATTCGAGGAGGAAAAGCTGCTCCAGCTTGCAACAAAAAAAAAGAAATCGGTCTGTGTCACGCCCTTTCACTAGGTGCTTGCACCTTCGATGCATTACTTTAGTCTAAAGAAATACTCGGAACTGTGAAACGTTTATAACAGGAACAAGAAAATCCTTGTTTCTCAGCAGTAGACCAACTAACAAGAGTGTGCAGCTGGGGCCGTCAGACTTGATCTGCGGCAGGATCGGGGGTGGGGGGTGAGGGGATGAGGGGGTCGGGGTGGGGGGGGTGGGAAGGGCTGTCCGCCCCCAGGTCGCCGAGCCCTCCCCTCCAAGTTTCCAGGTGTGACGGTGCAGGACTGGGTGGGTCCCAGAATCAGCAGCCGTCACGGATGCCTCAATGCTGGCGTGGGGCCCACTCTTTGGAAGTCACAGCTATAGACAGTAGAATGATGAGTGTCAAGAATTCCAGTGAAATGAAAAGCTACTGACAAGAGAGAGCAAGTTAAATAACGTTTTTAAACCAGAATTCACAGCGGCGCGTGTTGGAAGATCTCAGTGGAGTGTGGAGCTCCCTGGAAAACAAGCCTACTAGGCAGCAACACGCCGAAATTTTAAAGTGACAATCTTCAGGGAAAAGAGTTAAAAACAATGGTTTCTTTAGGCTTTTTGGTCTGCTTAAGGGAATTTTCCAACGAATGGAGGTATTGCTTTCAGTGATCAGAAAAAAAAATAGCACCCAATTTAAAGGTCTGTGTGCTGAAACCAGAATAATCTGCCAAAATTTAGAGGTTCTATTTCAAGCGCAGCGTGCAGAGAGCGTCTCTGCAGAAGTGTGCACAGAGCCCTGGAGGACGAAGGCGGCATTTTTATGAAGCTCTGCACTGGATGAATGCAGAAGCAGAAGCCACGGAGACATGTGGCCCTGGTTCCACACGGCAGTGCACAGACAGGAGTGGATGCTCTGGGGGGCTGACGGGCAGTCCTGACATTCACTGTTGCCAGAATGCTGCTAGCAGATCCTGGCCGGGAAATGTCAGCCCCCCTCTTAAAGAAACCAGAATGATGGTCTATTCTCAGCAGCCGCTACTTTGCTGATTTTTCTTTCTGCCTCTGTCACAATGCTGAGCTGATTCTTAGGAAGACGAAAGTGTCCTGAACCATAACGTAACTGTTTCCCCTCCCACCACGGAGGATAAATACAGCCCAAACAAACGGCCAGTGGGATACATAAGTGAACAATTCACTCCAGGGCTGTAACCTCCGGGGCGAGTACGCACGGCAACTCCAGCTGAGGTTGGAAGAAGCTGGCTGGCTGAATTGTGATAGAAACAATAGCTGAGCTGTTTCTCCATGGCAATTCTAATTTGCCGTGGAGAAACAATGCTATTAATCTTCTATGAGGAACTAATTTTTAAAAATTGTGAATTATTTCCTACTCGCCTTTGGGAAAAATTTCACACAATCATCTGTGTTCCGCTCCTAATAAGGCTCTGAGAGACAACCGCAAGCTGTTAACAGTTCCCAGATGTGCTTCACAGAGAAAAATCCCCCCCCCCCCGCCCCACGACAAAGAGTGTAAACAGCTGTTTGCGGCTGGGATCATCAGGCAGGTCCCCCGAGCAAGCACGGCCATGGGTTTCCAGTGGGAAGAAAATCGGGGCGTGGTGTGAATTTGAATATCTATCTGCGCTCCAAGCTCCTAGGGAGAGGAAAGCTCAAGGAAATAGCTTGAAATTCATGCTGCGGATAAAGATCCACTTAAAACAAAACCATCCCTAGAACTGGCTGCTTTCTAACACTGCCAGCCGACATTCCTTATCGTGATGTTCAATTAGCATCTGCTTGACGTGCCCCGTGTACCAATGCGCACTCAGCGATGTTCTCTTGGAAGAGCATCGCCAATCAACGCAATGCCACCTCTCTCAATGCTTCTGCCCTCCGTTATTACCTCCTTGTCCTTCGATTCAGCATCCTGTTCATCTATGCAAATACGTTATGTATTAAAGATGACTATGGGATTTGGGGCATCTGGAAAGATGAACAAGTCAATAAGCGTGGTTTACCAAACAAACTGACCGGTGGCATGTTGTTTAAAGCAGTGACTCCTGAAGAAACAGGTTTGGGCAGAGGCAACTGTAAAGAGCCAATGACATAGCAGCCCATGAATGAATAACCAGCTCGCTTATGATGCTGGAAAAAGTATGTTTCATCTGGACACCCCATTGTTGTCCGGAATGCTCAAAGCTTAGCTAAATTGGCCTGAAAACTGCCGTCGATCCGTTTCATCAGAGGCTATTTGAACTTGCACGCCGTGACACTGGTGCTCCGGGATTCTGGCCTGTGGTTCTGTCGCACGAATCAACCGTCGTGCACATTATTTTCTGTGGACGTGGGGAAGATACAAGAGGCTGAATTCATCCCTCTCAGCCCCACCCTCAGACCAGCCCCACCCACAACATTCACCTCCGTTATACTTTCCTAGGAGTGGGACCCAAGGGTCCACATGGACCGGCCCGACGCCCCCCAGAAGTGATCTATGGGAGGGTTCTCCGGGCCCTGAGCCCACGACTTCCTAGTGAACCCTTCTGTAGTCTTCCTTTGCAAAACCATCTCCTGGCCAGGTGACTAGCAATTACGTACTATTTACATAAAATATGCAAAATAAGAAAAATGAAGTTCAGAAAGGAAGCCAACTTTTTGGAAAGCTATAAATGCAAACAAAGCTCATGACAATTTCTCCTCAAACAATGTAATTAATCTTGAAAGAGTTCTGGTTTCTTTGATCAGAAATCACTAAGCTTCAAAAGTTAAGTTTTGATGAAGAAAATCTAGAAGTAATCTAGCTAGAAAACTTGAACTCAAAATGGACACAGTCCCTGCTAGAATACAAACACATACATTCACATAATATTCTTTATATTAACATACAGAGAATCAGCCAAGAACACTGATTAACACATGGTCTGCAAAGATACTTTGAGCACTCTAATCAGAGATGCCGTAGTCCCTAATCTCAAATAATTTGTAATATGAGAGTCTGAACCACAGCAAACAGATGCAGGTGTTAAGGGACTGGAAGGTATAAACTTCCAAGTTGTAAGAGTTTGAGAAATTCAAGGTGTCTGATGGTTCAATGGCCAGGAAGCAGCGGGGAGGCAATGTGGGAAAATCTTAAAATGGTGCGATCTGGAGGGAACCCTGAGGAGGAGAGGAGGTAACCGTGGAAAAGACTGGTAGGCTGGTGAAGAAAAGGAGAAAATAGAAAAGTGTGAGTGGCCATCAAGGTGTGACAAACCCAAGCTGATACTTCCAATCAGACCAAATCCTCTCCCCCATCGGTGCCCATCCACGGTGGGCAGCGGGCCGTGGCCCACCAGCAAGGCGGTTCGCCAGCTGGGGCCTGCATCGGCCCAGAGGAAGGGGCACCTTTCCCTGATTCGTCTGCCCAGAGGAGGAGCCATGTGAGGCTTTGTCTGCCTGGCGTGGGCTCCTTTTTGCAGCCCGAGGACCCCGTGTGTGATGCCGGCAGCCTCGCCCGAGAGTTCAATCCTTCCTGTGCAGCCAACCAACTCCTGGCTCTTGGCCCCCGCTGGAATTCCTCTTTTTCATTCTACACTCGACTCTCTGACTTTCCCTTCCTTGGACGTTCTTTTGCCATCTTTGGTCAAGGACTGATAGTAGCTTTCATGGCCCTTAAAGGAGGTGCTAGATTTCAACAAGTTATCACTTAATCGGGCCTACCACCTCCTGTGCTAACCCAGAGCTCAGACTCTCCACACCTGCCCAGCCAGCGATTGCAGCCGCCCACACGCAACTTCCTCGGCCGCTCGCTTCCTTCGAGCTGTTCCCCGCCTCTGCGCTCTCTCTTTCCTCTGCTCTGGCATCCGTGTCTCCTGCAGAACCCGACGGGTCAGCTCAGCGGCCGAGTCAGCGGAAGACGGCAGAAGGACACGAGGAACTACACTTCTCGGCAGGGCCCCAAGGCCATCTGTCCCCAACCAAGCTCCCCCAGAAACACTCCGAGAATGCTGTTTGGGTATCTTTGATCCTCCTCCTTTTTATCATCAACAAGCTCAGCTAAAACAATAGCAGTTTGAGCATCATGTAAGTTACTATGGAAAGGCTTCACAAATGCTTTGGATGGAAACTAAAATACTCTTGTCATGATTAATGACATTCCAAAGAATGTGAAGGGCCAAGAACAACTTTGGTCCCTGTCGGGACACAGCCAGTTTCCCCTGTTTCTTGCCCCTAAGCTCCAGACAAATTCCAAGTGCAGAAAGGCCAGTCCGGAACCGTTTCATACCACTCCTCGGAGTCTGAGTGCCGAGAACAGGAAACAAGTAGTTCTACCCGTTGCTACCCCTTTAGCAAAGAGAGCCAATAGTACATTCTAGTTCATGCATGTTTCCACCACTTTCTCTCTCTCTATTCAAAACAGGTCTGGATAAATGACATGTGGGTTGACACCGTGTCACCTTTTGGGTGATCTTGGAGTGCCTAGTCCTCGCTGGAGATGAACACAGGCAGACACATGCCAGGGGAGGAGCCCCTGCATGGGATTGGACTCGGAGGGTCCAGCCAGTCTCTTTGGGATCCCATGAAAGGAGAGGACGGGAGGTAGCCAAAGAATGCTCAGTCATCTGTGAACTCTGTGGCACACTCGTCTTCCCCTTGACAGCCGAAACAAATCAGACCTGCCCCACGCTGACACCTGTCTCTCTGCTTTCATCTGTACATGGATGTGTGACCCGACAGCCCCAAGCTTTGCAACCAGCAAATCGCACCACAGAAAAGGCAAGTGATCTTGTTTCATTTTCCATGCGAGTTTCTATACTCAACATGTACTTCTGACTATTTTGAAAAGAGTTAAACCAAAACAAACAGCCAACAGCCGTCATCTCCTGTCAGTGGGCCCAGCTGACGTCCTTCCGAGCTGCCCACGGCATCTCAAAAGGCCATCCTGTGGGCGTTCCAAACACGGGAACACCGGCAGTGCCGGCCGCTACGTGTGGCCACTCGCGGTTCAGCGCTGTTGACAGCTTGTGTGCCAAGACAAGGAATAGTTATGTGCGAGACACTCAGTCATGCTTGAACAAGAGAAAGACGTTTTCTGAATTAGTAGGAGTTAAATAACTATACCTCCTAAAAAACCTATTACCCTCATTTTATCTATGATTTAAGATACTTATGCCCTGGCTGGCGTAGCTCAGTGGACTGAGCTCGGGCTGCGAACCAAAGTGTCGTAGGTTCGATTCCCAGTCAGGGCACATGCCTGGGTTGCAGGCCACGGCCCCCAGCAACCGCACATTGATGTTTCTCTCTCTCTCTATCTCCCTCCCTTCCCTCTCTAAAAATAAATAAAAAAATAAAATCTTTAAAAAAAGATACTTATAATCACTTTTTGAACATACAATGGACAAGATCTTACTTCATATGTGTTTGAAAATGGTTCTTCAAGATATTTTTCTGAACAGAACTTTTTCTGGCCTTGGTCTCAGAGAGAAGGTTAGTGACTATTTTTAGTCTTGTGTGTGTGTTGGGGGTGGGGGGCAGGTTTAAAAAACACTTCTCTACCACAAGGTTATTTTGAGCTAAGAAATATTTGCTATATATGTCTGAAGCGAAGAATCTCAATTAATTTTCTCCCCCAAATAGTCTGTCAACTCTCTTTTGCGTCAAATTCTAAAAAGAACGCACGTCTTACCCATGGCTCCCACTGGCATTAAGAGGAGCAAGGAGCGCTTGATGTGGCCGGAGGCGACCATGCACGCAGAGGGCTGCCCCCTGCACGTGCCCTCCTGAGCCCACGTGGCTGCTGCGGCTGCCCTGGGCAGGGGGGCCACCATGTGCTCAAAACCATTTGTCCCTCGTCCATCCTCGGGCAGCAGAAAACACCCAGTGCAGCGCAGGCCGGCCACGGTGGGGGGGACAGCCAAATCCCTGGAAGCTGTACAAGTCTACACACAGCAGAGGCACCTGGGCTGGAAGGAAGGAAAGGAAAAAGGAAGGAAGGAAGGAAGGAAAGAAGGAAGGAAGGGGGAAGGAAGGAAGGAAGGAAGGAAGGAAGGAAGGAAGGGGGGAAGGAAGGAAGGAAGGAAGGGGGAAGGAAGGAAGGAAGGAAGGGGGAAGGAAGGAAGGAAGGAAGAGGGAAGGAAGGAAAGGAAAAAGGAAGGAAGGAAGGGGGAAGGAAGGAAGGAAGGAAGGGAGGAAGGGAGGAAGGAAGAGGGAAGGAAGGAAAAGGGAAGGAAGGAAGGAAGAGGGAAGGAAGGAAGGAAGGAAGGAAGGAAGGAAGGAAGGAAGGAAGGAAGGAAGGAAGGAAGGAAAAGGGAAGGAAGGAAGGAAAAGGGGAGGGAGGAAGGAAAAGGGGAGGGAGGGAGGGAGGATAAAGGAGAATTTCTGTCACCAATAAAAGCAGAGCCCAGCCGAGAGCACCTGGGACGGCCTCCCTCCCCCGCGGCGGGAGCACAGGCCTCCACCCAGACTCCAGAGGCCGATCTCTCCGTGCCTGCGCTTCCACGAGCGAGTGGAGAAGCCCTTTTCCTCACTGCCCCGAGGGTGATGCAGGGCCCGCAGCCCACACAGCCTAGGGCTTCCTTAGGGCACAGGAGACGCATCCCTAACACCAAATTAGCACTGGGCCTCGGAGGGGTGGCTGGGGGCAGAGCCCTCAAGTTCAGCTCCGACAGCCTCGAGGCCCCCAGCTTCTGGCCCCACAGCGGAAAACAACCAAGGGACTCGCAGCTCGGTCGTGGCAAAGCAGCAACCACAGTAGCAACACTTACTCAGTTGCTCCAGAACGGATTCAGTCAACACCAGTCTGACACCCCCTTGTTATTGCTGAGGCTGTAGGAGGCTCATGAAACCGAGTCGCCACGCCCCAAAAGATTTTTTTTCCCAAAAAGTTTTCATGTAACTGCAAATTAGGAATTAAACAGTTGAATCTTATAGCCCGGTGATACCATGTATTTTTTCAGACTCACTGCATTATTTTTTTTTTCGTTTGAGGATGGTGGGGCAGATCAAGAAAATGGGAAAGATCTATCCTTGTTAAATTTGTGATTGATGGATCAGCAAGATGAAGAAATACTAAAGACCGCCATTCAGTAACTGAAAACTTATCTAAATCCAATCCTTAAGAAACATTCTGAACAATAAAACCCTGGCAAAGACAAGAGAAGCCAGCCACGGTGGTTGGCCTTTTCTGCGTTGACACGCGAAGGCCTCCCCGCCACATACTCACCGTCGGTCACGGTCAGCCTGAACACGAAGGTCTCGTTCTCCCCCGTGTCGGCCTGGAAGCGGCAGCGGTACAGCCCGGAGTCGGAGGCCGTGACATTGAGCAGGACGACGGTGCTGCTCCTCGTCCCCTGGCCACAGGTGCTCAGCATGTGCCTGCGGTACTGTGAGGTGTTGCCTTTGCCCTGGGACAAGTTGCACCGAGTTAAGAGGTCGATCTGACGAGGCTGGATCTTCTCCCACGTGACTAGTTGCATGGAGCCGTTCCCTTGAAGCTCATAGGTGAGGGTGACGTTTTTTCCAGTTTCTGAGACCACCTGGCTATTTGGGGACACGGCTGTCTCAAAACGGTCTGGAAAGGAGGAGAAATGGATTATACTTGGGTCCTCGGATTTTTAGGTGCGAAGGTAGAAGCTACTCAGACGATTTTGCTGAAATGATTGATGATGTTAGTTAACAGCTTATGATATCTCTACGCTGCCTCCCTGCACGCAAGGGGCTTTCTGAAAGGCCATGTTCACACGTGTGCCCTTAAGTTTTTCTTAGTTAACCAAGTAACGAGAAATACCCTCAGACCCTCTGGTAACGTTTCTTGGTAGCGATCACATCAGGAGGCTGAACCGCACAACCCTGGCTGCCGTCCTGCCGGGCTGCCGACTCCCACGCCGATGCTGGGCGTCAGCTGTCTAGACTGTCGTTACGCTAACTGAGATGTTATTGTTCGTGAAAGAGACACCAGGTCATCTTCCTTGACTTCACACATAAACTCAGTTTTCCGGCGCGTGGGCTGTCTTAGGCAGCGGTAAAGGAGGGACCCCATGTTCTGTCAATTGCTGGGTACCACGGCGGTCCTCCAGGACCCCCCCACCTTCCTCCTGCCACAGCTGGAACTCCCAGCACACAGCGCTCTGCGCCGCGTCCCTGGAGACCTCAGTCAGCAGCTCTCACAGTGTGCTCAGAGGACCCCAAGGGTCCCTGTGTCCCTCTTTGACACCTGCGAGATCAGACTGGTTTTAACACTCACGTTAAAATGTAATTTACCTTTTTAACTCTTCGTCTATATGAATATATATTCTTAGGAATTCACTCTTATCCTATAAAAATATACAGTCGATATTTTCAGAGTCTCAATGACCATTGGGGTATGTGCTTATAGAATCTTGTCTTTTAAATTTTGCTCAGTTTTCATTTTGAATGCAGTCAGTATTGATAGTTATAACCCACATCAACAAAAGCCCTTCGGCATCTTCAATCATTTTTTTAAGAGAAAAAAGGGGAAAACAATCCTAAAATTCATAGAGAACCACGAAAGACCACAAATAGCCAAAACAACCTTGAAAAGGAACACAACTGGAGGTGTCCCACTTCTTGATTTCCAACTAAACTACAAAGCTACAATAACTAAAACTATGGTGCTGGAAAAGGGATGGAACCACAAAGCAATGGAAGAGACTAGAAAGCCCAGAAATAAATCCACAGGCATCTAGTCAACCGACCTTCAACAAGAGTGCCAAGAGCACACGATAGGCAAAGGACTGTCATCTCTTCAGCAAGTGCTCTTGGAAAGGCTGGGCGTACACAAGGTCAACGAATAACATGAGACCCTCTTCTTTTTCTTTTTTTTATTTTAACCATTGTTCAAGTACAGTTTTCTGTCCTTTACTCCCATTCCAGCGCACCCACCCATCCCTCCCCACCCCCCTCCCATTTCCAGCCCTCCTAGTTTTTGTCCATGTGTCCTTTATACTTGTTCCTGTGAACCCTTCCCATTCTCCCCTGAAACTCCCTCCCCTCGCCCCTCTGGTCACTGTCAGCTTGTCCTCTCTCTCAGTGACAGACCCTTTTCTTCCACCATGCATAAAAATCAGCTCAAAGGGAATAAAGACATAAATGTAAGACCTGCACTATAACACTCCCAGAAGAAAACATAGAATACATTTTCCTGACATTGGCCTTGGCAGTGATCTCTTGAATGTGACACCAAAAGCACGGGGAACAAAAGGAACAGTAGACCAGCAGGACGCCATCAGGCTGCAATGCTTCTGCAAGGCCAAGGACACAGTCAACAGAGAGAACCCGCACGAGGGGAGACAAGCTTTGCAAACTATCCATCTGACAAGGGTTAGTTTCCAAACTACTTAAGGAATTCCTACAACTCAACAGCAAAAGACCAAACAAAATAAAAACCATGATTATCTAGCTTTAAAAATGAGCTAACAGCCCTGGCTGGCGTAGCTCAGTGGATTCAGCTCGGGCTGCGAACCAAAGTGTCGCAGGTTCGATTCCCAGTCAGGGCACATGCCTGGGTTGCAGGCCACGGCCCCCAGCAACCGCACATTGATGCTTCTCTCTCTCTATCTCCCTCCCTTCCCTCTCTAAAAAAAAAAAAATAATAAAATCTTTTTTAAAAAAATGAGCTAACAACTTGAACGGACATTTCTCGGAAGAAGGCAGACCAATGGCCGACAGGTGTACGAAAAGACGCTCAGTGTCACTGGTCACCAGGGAGACGTGAGTCCAAACCACACTGTGATACGGCCTCGCACCTGATCGGGAGAATAGCCCTCAGGACCAGCTCTCGAGGGCCCAGAGCAGAAACGTCACTCTGTTTGGTCTGACCGCTTTGCTGCTGCTGACAGGGAATTCTGACCCACACTGTCAAGGTGGAAGGGCTGTCATGGTGTCACAGAGCACGGGGACACTAGCCAAAAAGTGCAGAAATGTGCAAGACCATCTGGCCTGGGACCCCCGTTCTTAACTCCCAACGGGACAGCAGAGGAGAGAAGAGAGGGCAGGAGAGGGGCCCGGAGCGGGGGGACGGACGAGGAGCCGCCCCAGCGAAAGCAAGCAGAGGGCGGGGGGAAGCACAGCAGGGCTCGCCGTCTCCATTCCACTCGAGTGCTGTCGAGGACGGTTCCCTCTCCACAGAGACGGCTCCTTTCCTTCAGAAAACGGCTGCACGCGTCAGAAGCGTGGGGAGAGGGGAAGCTGCAGCCGTCCAGGGCTCGCTCTGTCACCGGGCGAGCGTGCACCAAAGCTCACGCTGCGCCCACAGAGCAAGCGCACGGGAAACAGTTCGTCTCTGAGTCGTGAGCCCGCCCACGAGCGAGGGAAGGGGGAAAATCCCTCAGCGAGGAAAAAGACAAGAAAATAGAAGCTTAAAGGAAAACAAATGAGAAAGTGGAATAAACTTAAGACAGGGAAAAGGAGGCGTGAGACAGTGAGAATGAGGGGCAATATAAACAAAAGGCTACAGCAGACAATGTCACACGGTGTCGGGGAAATGGAAGGACGGGAAAGAGATGATGACAAGGAGGAGAAGCACAGCTTTCCCTGGGAGCCAGAGGCAGGCTCGCCTGGCCTCGCCGCAGGTCCGATGTTGACGTCCGGCCTGGCACCCCTGCTCATCTGCCCAGTGGCAGCCACCCTCCTCCAATCTCAGGAACTGTCTTTATCTGCTCATCTAGCCAACGCCCACTCTCAAGAAACAGCCCACACACTGCCGACCAGGGTGTGAAGTGCAGTTCTCTCTTAGGGGCGTCTGTGTTTGCCCAAAGGACAAACCCACCAGGACAGCTGATGCAACCAGTGAATGAACACATAAGTGTAAAAATAAATTGATGTGTGTTTCTCTCTCTCTCTCTTAAAATCAATAAATAAAAATGAAAGAAAAGAAAGACGAGGTCACACTAAAGTAGGGTGGGCCCTACGCCAGCACCCAGGGCTGGTGTCCTCATAGAAAGGGGACATGGGGACGCAGACATGCACGCAGGGACAACACCCTGTGAACGTGAAGGCAGAGATCAAGGTCAAGCATCCACAAGCCAAGGGCTGCCGGCGATGGCCAGAAGCCACCAGGAGCTGGGAGAGCCCCGGCACACACTGCCCTCACAGTCGCGGCAGCCACCCCGCCAACACCAGACCACAGACTTCCAGCCTCCAGAACCGTGAGAGAGCCCAGCTCTGCTGGGGAGGCCCGGGGCCGGGCTCCTGCTACGGCAGCCGGAGCACACGGACACACGGTGAGGACCTCACTGGGGCAACCTGGATTTTGTCAGCGCCCCCGGTTAGGGAGATGGGTCCTCTTCTCCACGCCCCTCCCCAGGTAGGGCCACTCTCTGTCCTTCACTCAAAGCACAGATACAAGGGAAAGGAACCAAAGGAGATAAAAACGAGCTGAAGGATTGCCTGACGGTGCAGCACAGATAAGGGAGGAGGAACAGAGCTGCTGAAAGAGATAACGCCGCCGCCTGACAAAGCGTCCTTTGTCTAAAGGGAAGACATAACTAGAATCAGGCAAGCGTGGCCTGAGGGCGGATCAGAGCTTCGGCCCAGACCAAACACACTCAGAGGCCTGCAGCTCGTCCAAAATGCACGGTTCCCCATAGGAACACCAAAGAGCTAAAGACTCGTGACCCAGGCCTGGGATGGCCTGTGATTCAAAGCTCCTGGGGCGGCTACAGATGGGGCCCAAGATCCCACGCTGCCCCTGGCTGCCTCGGAGAGGCCCCCAGAGCTGGAGAGTGTGTCCCAAGGGCTAGCCAGCGATGCACACGCTGTACCTTTTGCTTATGGGTTTTACTTATTAAAAAATCAGCTTTTATCGCTCTGTTACGGTACAGTGAGGGAGAACAATGCTTTCCACTTAAGTCAGTATCACGAGCCTGGCCGAAATCCATGAAAAAGTCTTCACTTTTGGGCAACAGTACACTTTCTCCGGCCAGGAAACGAAATGACTCATGGGACCTGAGGAGTTTAAACAGCACAGTTCCTCGGTCTGTAAACCAGAAGATGGCCACACAGCCCCAGGGCTGGCCGCATTCTGTGGGCGTGTTGCCTCCCAGGCTTGGAATTTCTGGCCGGCTTTCTGCACGGCAGAGTTGCACAGAAAGAGAATCAAAAGGTGAACACCGACGCCAATCATCCCCTGCTAGAAAACAGACTGTGTGAGTGCGTATCGCCGGAGACGATGTTGAGCATTTCGTCTGAAACACATTTAACACTGTCAGCATATTTCAAGGGCAAAATAATCTGCCTTGAGCTCGTCCTTACTATGCGCCAGCACCAAATGCGTTTCACGTGCCGACACACTGAGCCTTCACGACATCCCGGAGAGCGGTCGCCCAGCTGGTGGTGGCCCAGGAGGGAGCCGCACCGGGCAGGAGGCCCAGGGCCACCATCCTCGTCCCTGGGAAGGGGTGCCAGGGGACACGGAGAATTTTCCCTCCCACCCTGCAGCTTGGCTGCCTTTCCTGGAGGACAAATAGTGTCCCGGGAAGCCCCCTGTTCCTGAATATCTCATTTGATGATACAGCCTCAAATCCTGTCATTAGAAATCAGTGTCTTTACTTGTCCCTGTTAGAATGCACACAGCAACCTCAGCTCCTGGCGGGCGCCCACACAGCAGTGTGAAATCCATTAGGTTGCTGTCCCAGGGGAAGGAGAGGAAGCCGATCTGGTGGCCCGGAACAGGCTGGCGGCAGTGCAGCACCCAGAGGAGAGCCAGGAGCCCGCGTGTTGTCTGAGGTCACAGGTCACAGGTCACAGGCTGCCGTGCCCCCTGGGACTCCGGGTTAGAGGAGGAGTGCCTGAGGAGCGGGGTGGGGCAGAGGATTTAAACTGGAAGGCCAATTACAAACAGGAGGCAGCAGGCAGAACTTTTCCTCCTCTGTCATTCATTCATCCATTCGCCCCTTCGTTCATTCAGCAGAGATCGCTGAGTACTGACATAGAGACAAGTACGGCACAGCTCTGAGCTGATGGGAAGACACACAACCAGCTCGCTGCACAGAGGCTCAGGAGTCCCCCCACCCACAGTGTCCCGTGTCCCCCAAAACCCTGGGAGAGAAAGATGCATGTTGGGTCCCCGCCAACCAGAAGCCATGCTGTTGGCCGGCTCCGACCTCAGCAGAGCGTGGCAGAGGCTCTGGGACTGAATGCAGAGCTGCTTGCCCAGAGAGAGTCTGCTGAGGACACCAAATGCAAGATGCTCGGTTGATGAAGCTTCGTGCGTTTAGATCAGCCACCGCATGTCCGATTTCCTGCCTCCCCCCACACTTTCTGCCCATGTCACTGTTTGTTTATTTTAGTATCCACTTCATTACATTTCTTACATGCATCCAGCTGGTTCTGTGGAGAACAAATAAGCAGAAATCTGCGGACGAAGGGCAGATAAAAATGACTAAGAAGCAATGGTTATAATGCTAAAAATAGAAAAAAGCGAAAGGACCCACACACATCCCCACAACGCATCAAACTGTTTTAAATAAATGCCCTCTCCTTCCCCATGAGCCCAAATCTGCCCACTTCCCAGCGTCCCACTCTTTGAGGTTCTTCTGCCCACCGCCCTCACCCCGGGTTGGAGCGACAGCTCCCCTGGTAACTGCTCCCCTGCTCATGCCCACTCTCCTGCACCCACCCGTCAGAGAGCCAGAGAGATCTTTGCAGGACACGAACCTGACCCTGGAAGTCCCCAGCTGAAAAGGCTTGACGGCACCCCTGGAGACTTCATGATAACATCCAAACTTCTAGACACATAATATAGAGTTTGCCCGGTTTCGCCAAATTTCAACTGCAGTCCACCACGCACCCTGTGCCCACGCTCACTGTCAGGCCCCCAATCCACAGCACACACGTGGTCTTGCCTCTGAGCCCCGGACGAGCTGACCCCGGACTAGGTGGCCCCTGTCTCGGCACCAGCGTGCCTTCCCTGTCTACGGCCTCGGGCCTTGGGTCATGTGTACACCCTTCTGTTAAGCTTTTCCGAATCACTTCTCTCCCTCAGACAAGACGATGCCCACACGCATTCCCTGTGCCGCTCCTGAGCTATGCCTCTCACCTCGTCACCACTTTAATAAAGAAAGATTTAACACGGTTTTCTATCCAGTTTTCTCTTGTTAGTCTGAGTGCCCGTTCCCACATTGTTTCTTTCATCTCTTTCATCGCCCAGGACGTCCGCTAGGCCCCGGCTTCCATGTATAAACACGTCTTTAATTCCTCAGACAACTTGTTAGGATCCAGGCCACCGTGCAGGATCAAAGACTGAGGCTCCCATCTGACACCCAATGCGCTGATCACTGCGCTTTGAAGTACCAGGGCGAACATTTGGCGTAGGCTGGAATCACTCCAAAGGAAGCAAAGATCTTTATAATTGCCAAGAGTCCCTGGATTCGAACCTGGAAAGTGAGTCGGAGCGCCTCCAAGCCTGCGGTCCGAGGCACAGCAGGCGGAGTCGGAGCTGTACGAGACACTCCGAGCCGGGCACAGGTGGGGCAGCCCCGCGTGGCACAGCCTTCCCGGTCCTCGGCTCCGCAGGGAGCTGACCTCCTGGGAGCAAGCCAGCCCTCAGGAGGCTGTTGTAAAAAGATTTATGAGGCGATACTTATGGGCTATATAGACCATGAGCAAGACCGATGGCTACCCTGAGTAGCTTACAAAAGAGTCACTTGCTTTCATCACTAGTTCACTTTAAAAACATCTAGTAAGGGCCTAATACATGTGAAGGACTGAAGAAGATATTAGGGATACAGCTAAGGCAGGCGTGGTCCCTATGCTCATAGGGCTTATCAACTAGTAAGGAACCACGCAATCACACAGATCGTTGTATCTAAGCCACACGGCCGTGTGAGCCCGGAGAGGGGAGGCCCGGCAAGAGGCACCGTGTTGCAGGCAGAGAAGCAGAGTCTTGGCTGGACGTGGAGAAAAGCCGAGGAGGCAGGCAACCACCCAGGGTGGGGTCGCACTGGGGGCTGAGGGACAGACACCCCTCTGCGAACTCGGGATCACCGGAAACACAGGTGGGGAGGAGAAAGGCCTGGGATGTCGGCCAACGGGCTTAGCTTTGCCGCTTGAACGCTGGGGGCTGGGTGAGACCTCAGGGGGGAGGCTGAGCAGGCGGCGGTCCTCCGTGCCGACGTAGGAACGACCGGAGCCTAGACATTGACCATGAAGGAGCATCTGAGAATCCACGTCACTGTTGGAGGCTCCGGCCGAAGGAACCAGAGAAAGGAGGAAAACGCAGAGAAGTGTCACACACCGGAACAGGTTCAAACCTTCAACAGTAAATACTTGCACGCTGAAGGCTTCAGCCGCTGCACTGAACGCGTGCTGGATAGAGTCTCAGCTAATTTGCTGCTCCGCTTCTCCAGGAGAACCAGACGCAGCTGCCGCCTCTCTGCGTCCACCACCCTCAAGGCGAGGAAGAGTGTTGGAGAGGCTCCAGCAAACCCAGCAGCCCGGAAAAACGGTTAGGGGGTGTTCTTCAAACACGGGCGAAGTAAATTCATCTTTATATGGCTACAAAGACTATCTAAAGTGTTGCAAACGAAGCCTGGAACCAGGGGATTTTATTACCTAAGAGAAAAGATTTCATTTTCACCAAAATGTGTAAAGGACCCTCGGGGGAGGCAGGTAAAACCTTCCCAACCATGCCTGGCAGCCAGAGCGAGCTGAGGACCCCATGTTTTGCAAGAGCCGAAGACAAGAAGATTATCTAAGTTTTCAGAATACACAAACACGGAAGAAACAAAGTGCATTATCTCTGTGTGAAATAAACGACAGTCTGCGAAGCACATTTTCATCTTTTCTTGCAGAACAGCCCGGGGCAGGATTATCAAGCCGAACAAAGAAGTTGTTTATCATGACAGGATGTGTAGTCTACTGACTAGGACCCAGTGCTGCTCAAGGATTTAGAAAATTAATTCCTTTCAAAAAGGAGGTGATCCGTCACCTTCGGGGAACGTGAACTGCCCCTTCCCTGCATCTATAATTTTGTTTGCACTCCTTCCCCATGAGCCCAGACCCCGAGCGGGAAACGGGAACAGCTGGAGGAGGCAGGAACAGCTCTGCGTGTCTTAGAACATGTCTACACGTGAACACATTTCCCTCCCCCCCTCGGTCTGATGCGAGGGGAGCCTGGGTGTCTCCTTTCCCTTCACTTCTGGGAAGCTTCAGATCACGGGTTCGAAACACAGGGATGTCCCGCAGACAACACCCCCTGTCACCTGGAACAGGCTCCTCAGATACAAGATGAAAGAACAGCCGGTAGAGTCACGGAACCACTGACTGTCTCGCTAACGCATCCCTTCCTCCACTTCTGTGCAATTTGAAAGACCTTGACCATTTTGCTTTTTAAGTCCCGTGTGCTTCTCTCTACACAGTACCACTCATCATTCTCCAAAAGAAAATAACTTTGGGGCATTCTTCCTGATGTGGTCATTGTGACCAAGCAATAATAATACGTAATTTATACGAAGTACTTACGATCTGACATGAGATGTCAGATTGTTTCTCCCCACATGTTGGCCACAGTTATCATTGTCCTTTTAAAGATGTGGTAGCAAACGTGCTGGCTAGTGAAGGTAGAGTCAGCATTTGAAACCAGAAGTGGGATTCAAGGTATTATTGGGAAGAAGCCGATGATGTGCCGGAATCTGTCTACAACCTACAGCTCCTCATGGCTCCCGCGTGGGCAACTAAAGCCGTGAACGGTGGGCCCTCTCGCTAGAAGTGTCTCTCGCCTGTGCTGTGTACGTCAGTTGCGTGCTTGTCCCTGGTCCCTGCAAGCAGTCACTGCCACCTGAAAACGCATTTACTTTGCACCCGTGTGGACCTTTGCAGCCCCCTTTCCTCGGTGTGAGTGGTCCTTCCGGTTGTGCCTCTCATCGTGGCCCACTCCAGTGCGAACCTACAGTTTCAACACCCCCACCCGCCTACAGCCTCGCTCAGCACCAGCCCCGCCCCGCCCCGTGCCCCCATCACCGCGCCCACCTGTGGCCCCTAATCTCCGTCCTCACCAGACCACGCGAGGCCCCGTCCCTGCGCTGTTCTGTCTGCTGAAAGCCCCCACACTCGTGTTCACCCTGAAAACCTCCCCGAACGGGGCCTTCAGGGAAGCTTTCTCCAACCTCACTGCAAAGTACAGGCTGCACATTGTCATTTCTCCACCCACGCTGGACACTTATGAGATGTTGCCGTGTCTCGTGGTGCCATTCCACGGCGGGCTTCCCCGGGCAGCAGCGGCTTCTTCATTGTTTCAGAGGGGCCGATATTTTTACTCTCCCAGCCCAGTTTCATTAGTAGCCCGGCAGCTGTCCCTCCAGGCAGAGCCGAGTGTCCATGTCACACAGACAGGAGCCCGGGGGGAAGCTTCATGGGGCTCCTCCCTGGCCTTGTCCTGCGAGCATGATCTTGATGCCCAGTAGTCAGTCTAGGTCACTGGACATCGAAGTTAAGGGCACAAACATCGTATGGCCCACACTCCCCAAATTTTATCCAGTGCTGTTCGGCATCATTGCCTCCACAATATTCTTCTTACCATGGTTTAACTTGGGTGCTCTGTGTGTGTGTATATACATTAAAAACAAGATCCCATTTCTGGTTCTGAGTAATTACAACTAAGGGAGTACTAGGAGTCCTCACTCTTTTCATTGTCAGAAACCCCCCATGACAAATGACTGGTCATCAATGACTAAATGGAGCACTACCGTCTCTACAAACCTGGAAAAACAAGCACTCAAAGGGTTACTACAACGGAGCTGAAGGTAGGACAAATACATGGCAAAAGTTTAAACTCATTCTAGTGAGAATGAATATTGTTGTTCAAATATTAATATAGGCCTACGAGGAATGAGAAATAACGCCGTTGTCGAGAGGAAAAGCCTTGCGCGTTCGCTGCGCATCTATAAATGTTTTACACCAAACAATTCATGTCCAAGGGCCGGAGGCCTGATGGAGAACTCTGTAGTTCAAGAGCCTCTCAGACTCTCGCCTTCACTAACCCCACAGCGTCAGGAACCGGAGACTCCGGCCATTCTGAGGACGCCCCGTGCTGGAAACATGCGCCTCGGGCCCTTCACCGTCCGCCTAATTGTACCCCAGCACCGTGCAAAGGGGTGCAAGCAGGTGACAGTCAGGGGCCTCAGGAGCAAATGCACCCGAGCGCCAGGAAGGGGTCAGGAAGGCCGAGGGCAGAGGCTGGCAGGTCCGGGTTGCAGCGGGACTGACGAGCACCCCATGGAGATTTGCCACGTCTCTCAGCATCCACTGCTAAACGGTCCTCCTTTGTCTGAGCCCACCCAGGAGCTCTGGCCTTTTTTTAAATTTGCTGCTCCCCAGTGAACTCTCCACCCCCTCGGTAGAAATCCATAACTTTATCTCCACACATCCCGGAGGCCTAAAAAAATTTAAGTAGATGAATGGGGAACTCGAGGAAATGTGACAAGCTTGATAGAAGCGACACGTAGGATTCGGGATGGAAAGAGGTTAGTCAATAAAAATCGATGGAGTGTTGTGCCCTCGGACTGCAGAAAGAATGCTTCTGGAAGCAGACACGTCAGTGTGTGTAAAGGACGGCAGGCGCAGGCATGTCAGGTTGACGACGCTGCAGGAGCTCCGCATTCCTACACGGGGGCCGTGCAGGAATTCCTACACGGGGGCGCTGGGGTCATTCTGTAGACCTTCCAGCCGATACTATAACACCAAGAGAAAAGATTATGCAAAGCGGAGCAGGCTGAAAGAATAAACCGGTGGACTCAAATTTATCTGTATCTTTCTAAAAAAATTGTATTGAATGTATTGGGGCCACATTGGTTGGTAAAGTTGTATAAGCTTCAGGTACACCGTTCTCTAGCACATCATCTGTGTGTTGCGCTGTGTGGTCACCAGCCCAAGTGAAGTCTCCTTCCGTCACCATGCACCCCCTCACCCCCGTCCACCCCCCGCCCCCGCTCTCCCGCTGGACATCACCGTACTGCTGTCGGTGTCTAACAGCTGCGTTTGTTTTTTTTGCTTAATTCCTTTCACCTGCTTCATCCAGCCTCCCGACCACCCTCCCCTCCGACAGCTGTCCGTCTGTTTTCTATCTATGAGCCTCTTTCTGTTCTGCTTGTTAGTCTATTTTGTTCATTAGATTCCACATATAAGTGAAATCATACCATTGGCGTATGTCTTTCACTGACTGGCTTATTGAACTCAGCATGATGTTCTCCTCCAAGTCCATGCTTGCTGTCGCAACGAGTAAGATGTCCTTCTTCATAATAGCCAAGTAGTATTCCATTGTGTGAATGGGCCACAACCTTCTAATTCAACCATCTACTGATGGGCATGTGGACTGCTTCCCAGGCTTGGCGATTGTCAGTAACACTGCAGTGGACATAGGGGTGCGCTCTCTGCACTCGCTCTTGCACCCCCCTCTGAGACAGCTGTGCACCCGCTGCATCAGGACTGCACAGGGAACCGGCCCTGAGGCCACCAGAAACGAGAGCACGGGGCTATCACACTGCGCGCCTTGAAGTGCATGTCATGGGCAAAGTGGCTAGAGGCACTTCTAATAAAAAAAGCAAAGTTTTTAAAAAATCATTGGGAATTTTGCATAATTACAAATAAAAATAATAAAATGCACATATTCTGGTTTTGAAAAAGAAGATCTAGTTAAAGAGACAACGACCCCAAAAGCAATACGAAGACGACTAAAAACCGCCGTTCGGAAAGTCCAGGGAACAATGCCGCCGCTGCACAGGGTCTGGCCCTCAAAGTAAAGCCCCTTCCAGCCAAACTGGCGAGTCGGCCACGTAGGATGAAGCATGCCCACAAAGCAGAGACCGCCCCACGGGGACGGTGATGAAGCCAGAGGTACAAATAATTAGGCCAAAAGAATATCTGCAAAAACACCTTGCAGAACGAGACTCTAAAATAAATGCCAGGAAGTGTTTAAATGCATCAAAGAGAGGACGTAAGAGAAACCCGTTGCATTTAAAAATAGCACCCACGAAAGTTCAGAGAGGGACCGGAGAAACACAAGGACACTGGCAGAATTTGGTTCCGGTGTTACGGAGCGAACCACCGGGGAATGTCCGAATTTTCGCACGAGCACAGACTGGTGACACGTTGCTGTAAAGACACAATGAGCCCTTGACCTGGAACTGGACAAACAGCGGCCTCCCCGGGAATGGGGGCCTGCGCTCCCTGCTCGGCGGGGGCCGGAGGCCAGCTGGCTGGACAGACAACAGGGGCAGCTGGCGTTCACGAGTGGCCGCCATCCTTCCAAACAAGTATCTGCCCGCGGGGCACCGTCCACAGGGAGACTGCAGGCAGGTCAGGAAGTGAGCACTGGCGGAGGCTGGGTCTGGGCTGGAGCCCGGGGGAAGGGGCTGGAACAGCGGGTCACATGTAACCAGCTGTAAACCAGGATGGGGGTGGCAGCGTGATCGCCGCCGCACAGGAAGACGGTGCTAACTCACCCCCTGGGCCCGGCTGAGGACGTCAATCCCGTGGCTAAAGGGAACCAAGGGACACACCTTATTTACATTGTCAACATTTTCCCTCTGCTTTCTGTTCACAGGTACCCAGAGCCATATTCCCACCCCCCAAATGGACCCCCTCCCATTCTCCCCGCTGTTGGGAAGCCAACATTGTTTTTCCGGTCTCTGCCCCGCCCCTCCAGTGATTGCTGGGCCCTGGCGCTCCTGCCTTCTGAATACCTCTGAGACCTGCGCCTGGTTCTCCACCCCGTTGCCCGATTCTGGCCCAGCTGCCACTCTCTGCCAGCTGTACTCCTGAGACGGCCTCCGGCCCAGCCCCTCCCCAGTCCTGCTCACAAATGGGATGCTCCCAGGATGCTATCGGATACCTCCCTCCTGGGCGAGCTCCTCCAGGGGATCCCCGACACGTAGCCCCACTCGGGGCTTGGCACCCCACTTGCTTCTCTGCTCGAGTCCGTCCCCACCCTCACTTCGGAGTTCCCACTGCAGGGCCATGGGCTCGCTTTCCAGCCTCAGACGCGTCAGAGTCCTCCTTCCCTCTCTGGACCTCGCGCACGCTCTGTCCCCAGCAGAGAGCGAGCCTGCCCTGCCCCCTCCTCGGCCGACTCTTCTACCGCCAGTAGTCGTCGGACGTGCCTTCACCTCCACGCTGACCAGTGAAGGAAGACAACTGTCCCCTTGAGGGGTCTAGGGGCCCCCTCCTGGCATTTGTCCCCATCAGGGCATTTCACACGCTGATACACTGTCTACCCCTCCTGTCCCGGCGTAGAACAGGGATGAGGGTGCAGCTGCAGCGCCTCACTCATCATGGGAACAGCTCTGGTCCCCAGCGGAGGGCCTGGCAAGCGGTAGAGCATGTTTGTGGAAATGCTCCTGCTCTCTCAGGCCGAGCAAGAACATCTAAGTCCTCAGGGAACTCCATGCAACGGCCACGTTGTTGTGAGCTCCTGCCCTGTGCTGGGGACAACGCGTCTCATTAGTTCTCAAGCCTGCGCATAAGGTGCATGTTATCATTTCCATCCTGTAGATGAATCAGCCGAGACTCAAAGATAGGAAGGGACTTTCCCAGTGTCACAGCAGGACCGGCTAGAAGAAACCCACCTTCGTTCTTACTGTCACGAAGACAAAAAGCAGAACAATAGATAGCAGGACTCTCTCGAAATAGGTCACTGTTCACAGTGACATCTCCCACAGGTTAGTAGTCCTGGAGCTAAACTCAACATCAAATACCTCTGTTTTTTAACTGCGGTAAAATATACATAATGTGAATTTACTATCTCAACCATGTTAAGTGCCCAGTTCAGTCACGCGAAGCACATTCACATCATTGTGCAACCAGCCTGCAAAACTCCTTTCATCTTACAGAACTGAAACTCCATACCCATTAAACAACTCCCCCCGCCCCCGCCCCCACCCTTGACAAGCGCCGCCTTACTTTCTGTTTCTATGAATCTGACTCCTCCAGTCACTTTCTGTGAGACAGCCGTGCAGCGCCCGTCCCACTGCAACCGGCTTATTCCACGCAGGGGGACGCCCTGAGGGTTCATCCGCGTGGTAGCCTGGGTCAGCATCCCTCCCTTCTTAATGCTGAACTATAATCCACTGTGTGTTTGTACCACATTCTATTCATTCGCTCAGCCCTTGACGAAAACCTCGGTTGCTCCTACACTTTGGCTGTTATGAATAACTCTTATATGAACACAAATGCACTGACCTGAATATATTTGCACGTGATTTGCTAATAAGTCATGATAGCAAAACCTTGCAAATGACACTGAACTATTCTGGGTGGAGAAACCACAAACTAAGGGGGTGAAAGGCCAAGGTACCTTGGTTAAACTAGCCATAGAGAAGTGGTAGATGCATTTTAATAAGTGCCCCCCCATGGGAAGAATATATTTAGGGGGGAATCTCTTCTACTTATTTTTTAGGTATTAATAATTAAACTATTTGGGGAAATAAGTTTACACCGAAAGTACATCACACTAATGTGTTTGACATATTATGGGCTATCCGTGTTCCCAAAGTGTAAATGCACTCGCTGCTTCCTTGCAGGTGCTCATGAGAGATCGTCCTGTTCCATTTAACCAAGTTCAGGGTGCACGCCTTTCGGGTGTACAGATGAGGGGCGAGTGCTGACGATTCTCCATAGAAGCACCCCTCCCCTGCCCTCCCCCTCCATCCTTCTGCCATTTCATTCAGCAAACTCCCAGTGAAACCCCCAGGACGAGCGCTATCGGCCTAGCTCTGCTGGGACCGTAGGGAGGGTGACGCTGGTCTCACTCGCTCCTTTTCTCTTCCTGAAATGCGCCCTCGCTCCGTCTACTGCTCACAATTCCAGGGACAGCTAAAGACACTTGCCCCGGTCCCTGGAATGAGAAGCACTGGGGGGGTGGCCCCTAAGCACTGGGGTAGGGGCACAGTGGTGGTGCCATCCTGCCCCAGGTGTGACCTCCACCATCAGCAAACTCTGCTGGCCACCAGATGAAGCCCGAAAGCTAGACCTTCTCCCCCACCCCGGGCCTTCCCTGAAACCGGTGACCAATGGTACTCTCCATGTGTCCCAAATATAGAACATGTTCCCCTCACCTGTGACGTTTGTCCAGAGTCAAGCCCCGATGTCCCACCTGGTGCACCTCCCTGCTTCCCTCAGACCAGAAGGAATCTCCATCACCTCTCAACTCCCCCAGCATTGTCCCCTGCCATGTGACAAGTCCCACTCTGCATGATGGGGCCATGGTCCCCATGTTTACATAATGGGCAGTACATACCTTTCCTGGTAGATGAGAAACTTTTCAAAATCAAAGAGCTTCTTATTCATTGCTTCCTCTCCTCACAGCAAAAGGTGAGTGTCTAGCCAATGGATTTAGAAAGGGTGTACTCAAGTTTCCAAATTACTATTATCAATATTCATCCCATAAAGAGCAGACTTTAGCCCTGGCTGGCATAGCTCAGTGGATTGAGCGCAGGCTGCGAACCAAAGCATCAAAGGTTCGATTCCCAGTCAGGGCACATGCCTGGGTTGCAGGCCATGGCCCCCAGCAACCACACATTGATGTTTCTCTCTCTCTCTCTCTCTTTCTCCCTCCCTTTCCTCTCTAAAAATAAATAAATAAAATATTTTAAAAAAGATTAGCTAAAAAAAGAGCAGACTTTAATGCCTCAAAATGTCATCTGAGCAACAATGTTTAGTAATTTGCTCTCTGAGGCACTTCTGCTATTCCCACTGAAGACACAGTCATCAGACTGGGTTAAGTATAAAACCGTTCAACAAAGCCCAGTGCCAGCCCTCGGGAATGTTCCCATCTTGTTCAGTGTCCACTCTTTCAGGGGCCACGTCTAGGATTTAAGAGGAATGGGGGGAAGAAGTAGCACAGTGTTTATTTTAAATAAAGGTTCTTTATTTGTACCTATTCAATGAGCAACTGTGTCCCCTAAAAGCTAATAAAGAGATATTTCGAGAAGTATGATCTCACAAACTAAGACAGACAAAAGCGTCTCATTTGTCTCAATCACTGTTACTGAGCTTGGTCTCAGAGACAATAACTGGATTACCTGGCAGTTTCTCCGATGACAAATGATACATAGTTCCCCCCTTATCTGCGGGGATGTGGTCCAAGACCCCGCTGTTGGATGCCTGAAACCACAGATACTATTGAAACCTTTGTACACTGTGTTTTCCCCATACATACACACCTAGGGTAAAGTGTAAGTGATGAATCAGGCACAGTAAGACATGAGCGGTAACTAATAATAAAGTAGAACAATTATAAGAATATGCTGCAATTAAAGCCACGTGGACGTGGCCTGTCCCTGCTCTCTGATGGGGCTGCGCTTGCCCTTCCTGGGGCGCTGTGTGGGGGTGCAGGGCCGACGGGACGACATGGAGGGAGGAGAGGGACAGGGCGTTGGGACCGAGCGTTAGGCCACTGTAAGCTTTACTTGAACACGGAGTCGGTCTGACCGCTGAGCCAGCTGCCAGGTGACTCATGAGCAGCGGGCAGTGTGTGTACCTCGTGGAAACGCAGACGAAGGGACGAGGCACGCCCCAGGTGGGACAGAGCTACTCAGAACGGCGTGCGACTCAACACTTACGAATGGTGCATTTCTGGAAATTTCCATTTACAATGTTCAGACAGCCGTTAGCTGCAGGTAACTAAAACCAGGGAAAGGGCAACCTCAGATGCCCTAAAACTTTCTAAAGTTCCCGGGCTCTTTGTATGTCGGGAAGGAAGTTGTCCCGCACACGTGGAGAACACGCATGCCACCCCCCCCTTCGCTCAGCCTCCCTGGACTCATCCGCGCTGGGAGCGTGCACACCTCGCGAAGCCCGCTAAGAAATGGGACAAGTAGGTCCTTAAGAGCCAGTCTGCTAAAATGAGGACGCAAGTTTCTCAGAGACTTGGCTAGTTTGATGGTGCCCTTCCGTGCATGCAGAATTCACACCCAGATGTCATGGTCACCAGCCACAATCGTCACCCCACCGACATCAGCAGGTATGACCCATGGATGCTGTTTTGTCGATGTGGCTACTGATAGGAAGTCTCCACCTTAGAAAGTGTGTGGACATCGGTCTTCTCTGGAACACGGCCTCTCTCTCTGGGCTGGTTAGGAAGACGACCTTTTTTTTTAAGTGTAGCTTGGTTAAATAGGTGAAGCCAGGAAAAACGTCTCCGCGCTGAGGTTTATTGGGTTGTGAAGGATGCCTCCGGGGAAGAGCCGGACGCCCCGTCAGCCGAGTTACTTCATTAAAACGACCACGGAGACCGAGGAAGAGAAGTCGCCTGCGGGAACAATGCCGCGCTCACCCCTGAAGTGTTGTCTCGATGGCCCTAAAATTCTGATCGGTTTCAAAATCTTAATCGTCTTCAGAAACTTTTTTGAACGCGAGGAAAAGCCACCCTGCCTGCCATCTGTGCCCCGTGTGAAAGCAAACAGAAACAAAAACTACCTACGGACTGAAGCACAGCTGGGCATCCTGCACCCGCTGCTGGGCCCCGCGGGGCCCGGGGCCCGCCGACTCAGTGAGAGCACAGACTGAGGGTCCCCGGGCCTCGGGGGAGGGGAGGCCTTTGCTTCTCCCTCCTTTCGGCAGCTGTTTCTTCTCCTTTTCTGTTCCTTTTGTTTTGAACATCCAAACCCAGCCTTTGCGTCTCAGAAGATGCACACAAAGAACCGTCCTCTCAGTTAATATTGCGATCTGTCGACAGGCAAGTTCCAGCGGCCCCTGAAGGTCACGGACCCCTCCCCGCTCACGGCACAGAGACCTTTCCGGGAGGAAGCTGGGGGACCGGGCTGGGTGTCTGCAGCTCTGCCCTGGCCCAGGGAGGCTTCTCAGTATGTGCAGGCCCGGAAGGCCCGGGGGAGGCGGCCCGGCGTGTGGGCTGAGCTCTTCCAGTCTTCGGACGGCTGCGACCCATAAAACCACACTCGCCACTCTGCGCTCACACCCACACGCCCCCAGCACCCACCCTGAAGAGGAAACCCAGCCCAGCCCCTGTCATCGGGGCAACCACCTGGTGCTGGAGGAACAGCAGCTGTGGTAGAGAGGCACAGGAGGTGCGAACTGTGCGGTTTCTGAAAGTCGGAGGAGAAAACCCAGGGACTCTCTGGCCTCGGCTGCGCAGAGAACATCTTCCAGCGCCCGGGGAGTGGTCCAGACGTCAGCGGCGGCTCATCCTGCAGCCGTTCGGCCTGATGTGCCCCGACCCCGGGCACGAAAAGAACATCTCCCAGAAGGAGGGGAGGGTGTGAGTAAGTACACAGAACGGCCGCTCTCGAAGACTATGGCTCTCGAAGACCACGGCCGACGCCGTCCCCTGCTGCGGGTGGCCGTCGCATCTTGCTCGGGACGAGCCTAGAGGCAAGGGCCTCTCCCGGAGGCACTGCGGGCCGCGGGTAGAATACGGAGCCCCCGGGGGCAGAGGCCGCCGAGCCGCACGCGTGGAAGCAGCGACTCTCAGGAACCCAGCCGTGCCCTGTGCTTGCACGTTACCCTTCCTCCGCCCTCCAGGCCCTGAATTTGGTCTGTGCAGCCAGCACTCTCGCCTTGTCTGGGGGTGGACCCTTCGTTTCTCTCTCTTTGACTTCTGGTTACTTTCCTCCAAGAGCTGGCCCTCCCGGGGGTGTGCCCCCCGAGCCCGCCCCTCCCCGACTTCGCCGTCGGACGGAAAGCAGGTCCGCAGAGACAGCCCCGGCCTGCACTCCCACGCACCTCACCCCCGAGAAGGGCAGGGACCCCCTCCCGGCTTTCCAAGAGTCCCCAGAGGTCCTTCATCCTCTGCCTCCTCTGTATCCTGTTTGACTGCACGATGCCGGGAGATTCCTCAGCCTTTAAAATGTTTCTGTTTCATCAGTTGACCATTGCTTATAGGCTCGACTAACTATCTTCTCTCTTTCTTAAGTAAAAAAACTGCCAAATTGTAACATCTGACAGAACCCTCTTCACATGCATGTGTGTGTGTGTGTACATGTGTACACTTGCTGCCCACTCTGCAGATCTGGACTGGCCGGTCTCCATGATCATATAGCCAATTTCTTGTAATAAATTTCTTTCCCCGTATACCACATCTTATTGGCTCTATTTTTCTGGAGAACCCTGGAGACTGCCAACACCAATGACAGAAAAGATGCGTCGATTTACACTCTGACCAGCAGCGCATAAGTGGGCCAATCTGCAAAAAGCTATTGGTTCTTTGGCCCTTAAACTCTCCCCTTCCTGCGGGGCTGCGACGGGCCCAGTCTTCCGGCGGGTGAAGAACACAGGTTTACCCCGTGCCTCCCTCTGCAGGTCACCCAGGGGACTCTTCAGTGGTCTGCACTGCAGAGCGAGGCTCACGCCCTACCGGGCACAGCGAGGTCCAGTGCCCTAACGTTCCAGGCTCTCCTCTGACACTCCACTGCTTCATGTTCATTGAAAACACGGAATCTACCAGGTAGACCTTTACCCAGGACACCCACGTATCATATGCTGAGGCCTTTGGCTGGTGGGCAGGGAGAGGGCCCCATTCTCACAGTTTCTCCCTCACCCTTGAGGCCACCTCTCAGGCCACCTCTAGTGACAGTGAAATGTCACAGCCTGGGGTGAGAGCCACATCCTGTCAAGGAATGTGCCCTGGTCGGACAGGTCCATTCTGTGTCCCCTGCAGGAGTTGGAACCTCCACTGCGCCCTTCTCTGTGGCACCCATAACCCCTCAGACGCCCCTCTCTCTCCACTTCCTCTCCTTCCCTCACCCCAGCCCCCTACCTGCAAAAATCCTCTCCCCATCTTCATGGTCCAGCACAACCTGTCCTTCCCGTCCTGGTGCTGCAGCTGCGCTGCTCTGTGACCTTGAGTTCACCGGTGACCCTGAGCCTCAGTTTCTTCATCTGTGTCACGGGCACACATGACCCCCCCCCACGGTGCTTCACGAGGATTACATGAGATGACCTGTGTTTACTTAGCACCCCGTGGGCACCCAGCAAGAGTGAGGGGGTAGAGTATTTTGGGTAGGCCGCCCATTTTGGAGGACACTTCCAGAAAATCACTACGTATACTCTGGCTAGTAAGGACAGAGACACGTGGGTCATGGCGATTTTCTCCATGAATGCCTTTCCCCCATGAACGGCCTTGAAAAGGTGACCTTGACATGTCACCTCCCAAGTCACCCCAGAAGTGACTTGGCTCATTTTCCCAGAAGCAGTAAACAAATGAGCCTTTCTTACCCTTAAATTCTCTAAATCACTTACTGAGCGAGAAATGCCTGTTCTGAAATTCACATACATTCCCACATCATTTTGCATTCACGGCACCATTTATCCAGAACAAAGCATCCAATCTGCTCTCCAGCTCTGGGCTGCAGGCTTGAGGGGGAGGGGCAGCCGGGATGCAGGGTGGTCCACGACTCCTCCTCTGAAGGCCCCGGGGGCTCCTATGTCCCCTCGAGTCACCCCTCTCCATCCGCCCACCGTGCCTTGATCTGACGGGGCACATACGAAGCCTGAGAACTTGGGCAGGTGGCTGGACCTCACTACACCTCAGGGTCCTCACCTGCAAAGCTGAGGTCATGGCCACAGCCACGGGCACAGAGAGGGTCCAGTGAGAAAGCCCATGTAAGACAACAGCCGAGCTCCAGCCACAGAACAGCCGTCAGGAGAGAGGAGGACCCCGCACACGGAGGGAGCAGGGGGGCTCAGCTCCTTTGTCCTTCTGAATCCCTCACCGTCTCATCTACAAATTGGGATTTCTGGACCCAAAGTCCAACCTTCTATTGCTAAATAGTTTGTCAGCTCCCCCTTCACATTATACACATGTGTAGTATGTCCAGATCCTGGTATGTTGTTAATAAAGCACACAAAGGGAGCCCTGGCTGGTGCAGCTCAATAGACTGAGTGCCTGCCTGTGAACCAAAGGGTCACTGGTTCGATTCCCGGTCTAGGGCACATGTCTGGGTTGCAAGCCAAGTCCCCAGTAGGGGGCGCATGAGAGGCAGCCACACATCCCTTCCCCTCTCTAAAAATAAATAAAATAAATAAAAAGTTTAAAGCACACAAAGGGAAAATTTAAATATATTTAAGGATAATTTTGAAATACAGCTACTATATATATATATTTTTAATCCCATGTCATTCTTCATTAAAAAAAAATGAAGCTTTCCAAGTCTCAAAGGTGAGGGGAATACCCTCACCAGCCTGTCAGAAAATGGTTACTACAGTCAAGCTAACTAACATATCATTGCACAGTAACCATCTGCGTGTGTATGTGTGATGACGGCCCCCAAATCTACTCTCTCAGCACATTTCCAGCATTTAATACACTGCTATTAGCTACAGTCAGTTGCTATGCTTTAGATCTCAAGATGGATTTAGCCTGCATCACTGCAGCCTATCATACAGACCCCTTAGAAAGAAAGCACCGCCTCAGGTACCACACTCTCTGAGTAGGCACTTGGCCCACAACTGGGGAATTATCAGACGAGAAACCCACAGTTCCAAGGTGCTCCCTCCCTCACACTGCTGCTAATACCTGGAAATCTCATCACCGGGCATGTTGTACCAAAAGCATTGCAAATAATAATGATAATAATAATACCTACGGTTCCCCGATCACCAAGGCTAAGTTCCTGAAATATCTGATCCCCAAACCCTTCAACAAAGAGATGGCGTTGTTGACTCCATGTCCTGTTGAGGAACCTGAGCCCGGAGAGAGACTGAGCAGCTAACGCAAGGTTCTATGGGAAGCACCTGCTGAAAAACTTGAGGCTCTCCACTCCACCGGAACCAGTCCATGTGGCCAGTCCACCAGAACCAGTCCATGTGGCTGCTGCACACTCAGCGCAAAACCACAGCTACAGGCGGACACCAGGAGAACGCTGCGAGAGGTCGTCGGAGTCTTTCAGAAACGACAGCTCACCACTTCTGCAGGGTTCTCCGTAGTGAAACTTGAAGGAATATGTGTAGCGAGTGTTTGAACCCTGCCCGGGGTTCACTAACCCGTGCAGAATCAGCTCCGCAGGAAGGCCCGAGGGCACGCAGGGGCTGGGGCTGGTGGTGCTAAGTGCCCGGCACAGGGCGGCAGTGGCGCCGCATCACCAGAGGGAGGCATTTGGTGCCTGAACCCAAACACTGCCAGCATCAGTGTAATGTGGGGTCAGCTTATCATTACGACAAGACAAGACCTGTGCTTTCGTCCACGACATTCAAATTCCTGGGAGCCTTCTTCTCCTCCAACATGACAGTACATTAAGAAAAACAAAGTGAGCTCCTAGTTTTATGCCTCCGAAACCACATTCATAGGATCCAGACAGGGACTCCAAAAAAAGCATGGCGAAAACACGGAAAAGCATTTCATAGCTTCCGTGTAGGCTTTATAGACTCCAACACGGCATATCAGTGAAAGCGGGAATAAAATTGGCACTTACCTGGCGGAACCACCTGTATCACCTTTTCCCAAGATCCATGCGGGAACGTGTCCAGAAGACAGGAGTAGAAGCCCACGTCGGCCTCCGAGGCGTTCCGAAGGGACAGCACCCTGTAATTGAGCACCGAGGGCAACTCGACCAAGTCGACCCTCCCGGTGTACGGCTCCCTGATGTCCCTGCCGTAGTCGGGGTGGAAAATGGCGATGGACTCTTTCCTCGTGCCGTCCAGCCTGAACCACTCGATCTGGGTCAGGTTGAACGTCAGTGGGTGCACACACTCCAGGTGCACCGTCTCCTCCAGTTTGATGGTGGTGTCCCAAAACCTGGCTTCTCCTAGAGCTGAAACAGACACACCATCAGGTCCCGCTGACGCTGTGGCTGCAACCCCGCACAGACACCCCCGGAGCTTGCTCTGAGCTCCCTAAGACGTGGCCAGGTGGGGAGCTGAGCTCACGGCAGAGGCTCGCGGTGCCTACCTTACACCCTAGTCTGTCTAACAAGGTTTCCGCTGCTGGCGACAGGCACTGGGAAACATTTGTTTTTTTTCTGAACAAGTGAAAAATTATCTACGCCAAGAGGAGAGCATCATAATTTCTGAACATGCCACACTCTAAGACCCAAAAAAAAAAAAAAACCCCGAGTAAATTAAATGAAGACGTTGTCTCTACCTCTGTACACATGAAGGAGAGCCAAGAAGAGAGTCACACGATCCATCTCTGGAAAGCGCCCGGGAGGCTGGGCTGTAAGGAAGGCAATTTTGACAGCGTTACTCGCACAGGCCCGGCACCATGCACCGTTTCCTTCCTCTCAGATGCTATCGGCAGCGCCTCCTCCCTTTGAAGCGCGAACACAGGAAAAAGGGCTCGGCTTCAAAGTCCAGCTCACTCGCGTAGCGAGGATGGGCAGATGTGAGCTGCTCCTCTCTCGGGGAAATTGCCAACCTACCCTCACGCTTTCATGTTCTGCAAAGATTCATTCATCGAACAAGCACCTGCCGAGCGTGTTCTCGGCGCCAAGCTCTGGGAGGTGGGCGCAGAGCAATGCATTAAACTTTTAAGCCATCCTGGCCACCATGGAACTTAGATTCTAGTGGGAGGAGGCAGAAAGGAGAACAAGAGGTGAAGAGTATAGTGAGTTGCAGGTGGCAACTGCCGGAGAGAGAACGCAGCAGGGGCGTGGGGACAGGGAAGGCGCTGTCTTGTTTCCCTTCAAGAGACGGGCCCAGGAAGTCCTTGTGAGAGCACGAGATTGGAGCGGAGACCCGAGCGCAAGGGTGGAGCCTGCGGCGGCAGGGATGTGGCCACCGCGGGCAGCGCTCTCCGGGGCTGACCTCAGGCGCTCGCTCTGGCTCTGGGCGAGGCAGGGGCCCGCAGAGCCTCTCTGGAGAGAAAAGTGTCATGGCTCCGGGGTGGGGGGCGCCCATCGACCACATGGTTGATTTTTTCTGCCCTTTCAGTTGTGAATAATTACAGAGACACAGGAATTGGCCAAGACAGGACAGAGAAGACGTGTGAACCCTGTGACCAGTGTCCCCAATGGTCACAGCTTCCGTGACCACAGTGCAATATCAACACGTGATCAAGTTCGTCAGGGCTCCCTCCCACCCCTTGTAAGATGACAATTCAGTTTCTCAAGATCGTGTTAGCACCATAGTACTACAGGAGCATAAAAATACAGTATTGTCTCTACGGCAACAGGGATCACACAAATGCACGTGGCCCCTGATGGGCCAGTGTCAAAATAAAAGATGGGTAAAAGTTGGGCATTGGAGGGGCAGCACCCACTCCAGAAAATTCTGCCCGATGCCGACTCTGAACCTCCGTGTGGCTCACCCCGACGTTTGCCGGTTGGCGTTCACTAGCTAGCATCAGTGGCTGAGGTGGGGACTGCTTCCAGAAACATGAAATCAAGTACAAAGTCAACAATGTCGTGACGGTCAGAACAAAACTGTAATGTGTACGTGTAATGATGCATGGTGCCAGCATTTGCTTATGTAGCGTTCAATTTTCCAAAAACTGGCCCATCAATGCTGTTATTTGTGCTTGTGACAACTCTGTGGTAGTCACACAACATATCTGCTCCCTCTCTTCTGTGCGTAGCTCAGTAACACGATTTGCTGCAAATCTTCCTGTGTTGTGCCAGACTCCCTGCTTGGGCCCCAGAAACACCAGCCTGAGACAGACACAGCGTCTACTCTCAAATCAGGCACAGTGTACTCGGTGAGGAAGATTAAAGAAGCAACTGGTTACAATAACACTTGGTAATTTCTACACAAGTCATTTGATCAAGTTTTATAGCATCCCAGCGAGGGAACAATTCACACTAACAGATTTGGGCAGGTTTCCTGGAAAAGGTGCACCAGATCCGGGGCCTTCCAACCTGAGTAAGACTTTCCAAGAAGAAAAATGGGAGAAAGATCGTGTTGTGATGACAGGGGGAACTATCAGGAAATGGGGTGACCACAGTCTAGTGGGTGGGAGCTGACAAAAGTGAACTCAGGTCTGGGTGGCAGGTGTCTTGAACGGCGTACATAATGAACTTCATGCTTGGCCGTCAGGTACCCCAGCACCCTGCTCACACCTGTGACTCAGCGCCAAGGATGATTCCTGGAACGTAGGTCTATGGCACAAACATAGCCCTGAAAAAACCTTTTCAAAGTCATTGCAGCCAGAGCCATCAAGGTGAGATGCGGACAAAAATGACAGGAAATTGACTCTACAGAGAGATGGGGTGAGATAACGTTTGCTCTTACAGACTTTCTGGTATGATTATAAAAGCAAGTGGAAGCTTTTGGAAGCTTTTAGGTACCAGAGTAGGATCTGAATTAAATTCCTAGACAGACACCTGAACATCACCTGTTTCCTTTTCCTCATCCCTAACGGAAATCTGACTGTGTTTGGGGATCTGTTCCTTCTCCCCCGCCACAGCGATATTAGGAGAAATCGAGGTTGACAACTATGACTCTTTGGGGGCAGCAGTGGAGAAGCCAACTGTGGACTGAGTTGACCCATCTGAGCAAGGGACACCATGAACACACCATGGCAATGACAGGTGTCTCTCCCTCCCTTCGCTCCCGCCTCCCCCCTCTGTCTCCTCCTTTTCCTTCTCCTCTTCCTCCTTTTTCTTCATCTTCACCTTCTTCTCTATCCCCTCCCCCACCCCACTGGAATCTTACTGAATTCTTACTGCACTTCAATAAGGAAAAGTGTTCAGCCCGACGACAGAGGATGGCAGAGAGAGACGGGCATGAACTTGGGTCACAGGCGGCATCAGTGAGCCACTGAATTCAAAACTCCGGAGTCGGAGCCTATTGTGTGAGGTTATGATTGCCCATGTTTTATAAGCCTCTGGGAAAACGTGTGTCTGTCTCCTGCATCCATATGCTTCAGAGCTGCTGGGACTGCTCTGGCTGCTGCAAGAAGACCGGATTGGGAAGAAGGAAAAAAGGGACATCTGACTTGGGGCGCTGTCACCATGACCTGAGCGAGATAGGCTGATGGCTCATCCCACCACAAAGATGAAGGGAGAGGGAGTGACTGCTGGACTTCCCTATGGTCACACGGAGATGTGACAATGACAAGGTTCCTGCCTCCAGGGGACCCGTCGGGGTCCAGTTAGGAAGGCAGAGACGTGCCCACTGGTTCAACAGAGGGTGTTTGTGTTTCATAAGAAAAAGTACTAGAAAGAGTAATAGGAAAGCAAAAACAAAACAAAACAAAGCCAGCTGGGAGCAGGGAGACAACTCAGAGAGGCGCCCGAGGAGGAACCCACTTCCGCCACTTGGGCTGGAGGGCCTCGGGCCAGGAGGCCAGGGCTGCGCTCTGTGGGGGCCGCCTGTCTGCCCCAGGGCCCGGGGGGAAATGCAGTCCTTCCACAGCTGTCAGGAGAGGTCAAGGAATGGCTCTGCTGGAAAACAGGGGGAGCGGCAGGTGAGAAAACCTGTGCTCGGAGAACTGAAGGGACCGCTAGTGGAGGGCCCCCGTGAAAACGCACCGCCGGCCTCACACTCGGTGGTGAAGGTGTCCCCCCAAGGTCAGGTGCAAGACTAGGATGCCCGCTTTCACCACCACTGTCCACACCGTCTTTGAAGGTCTAGCCAGAGCCGTCAGGCGAAAGAAAGAGAAAGAGAAAGAGAGGAAGAAAAAGAAAAAGAAACGAAAGGCATCTAAATGGCAAGGAAAAGGAAATCCACAGGTTTAAGGCAGTCCTTATCAAAATTTCAATCATCTCAGGGGCCTTTTGTTTTGTTTTGTTTTTGCAGAAGTGGAAAAGCCGGTCCTCGGATTCAGGCAGAATTGCAAAGGGGCCTTGGAGAAGAGAAAAGGGACACTGTGAGTCACGACTTTCTAGTAACAGCTGGAAATGAGTGGCCCAGAAGCTCAAAGTCCAAGGTGGTGGCGATTCATGATATAAATAATCATTACGCGATTATTAAACAAATGCCCAAATACACATACACATACATGTATCAAGCGTGTGCGAGTGTGTGACTGCGTATGTGTCGCCAGGAAGAGAAAGAGGGTGTCAGGTACGGTGGGGCGGGGGGGTTGATTACTGAAGGGAAAGTGCTGATTGATAATAGCCCGTAGTGACCCCTTCGTTCCCGAGCCTCCAAAGCCAACCAAGCTAAGGGATAAAGGCAGGGCACGTGCCCTTGCATTCCGAAGCCAGGGAGGTAACTGATCCTCTTGAGAGGTGCTGGAGGGCGTGTGGCTGAAGATAAAGTTCAGCTGTGACCATTCTGCTGAGGATGAGCCCTCTGTGTCACCGTCTACCCCAAGACAAATAGCACGCTTCAGCTCTTATCGTGGTGTAGGCAGCCATGTTTTGCATGATTTATGGAGGGATTCTGGCTTGAGGTTTTGTTGTTGTTGTTTTTAATAGAGCTGTCCGTATGAAAGCACTTCATCCTCCAGGAAGTCATTAATCAAAATATTCCTGGAGGTCTCCACTGGTGAACCGCGTAAGGATGAATTCATCCGCTAGTTCACCTAGGGGACCTGGGCTGGTGGCGGCCCGCCTCTTAGCCTGTCCCCACAGACACGTCTCTATCCGCCCAAGGGCGCTCTTCTGCTTCCTGTGAAACGCCTGCTTTCACGTCTCTGGCCTTTCTGAATACTGGCACGATTCTGGTCTCCCTCCTCCGTTACCCAGGCCCCCTTCCCCAGCACGCGGACACTCGGGACTGTTCTGACTCCGTTCCTCGCCGCTGCTGTAGACAACCGCTGGCCGGCTGCAGAACGGAAAGCCGGTGGGAACCTCTGTGCACGGATGCCTGGGGCTGGGAAGGTCGCGGGAGTGCTGTCCCAGCTGTGCAGAGGCACTACTCCCAGCAAGCCTTCCACTGGGACGTGACGGTCTAGGTTTCCGCTCCCTGCCTCAAAGGGCTCCCTGTCTCCTTAAGAGAACCTTTCCAATGAGGGGAGTGTGGTTTCCCTTCCAGGGGTGTCCAACCTGCGTGTGGCCCGTGGGCCGTGCGCAGTCCGTGATGGCTGTGAATGCCAAAATCATAAATTTACTTAACATATTATGAGATTATTTTGTGATTACACGTCACAGTGTATCTAATGCGTGGCCCAAGACAACTCTTCTTCCAGTGTGGCCCAGAGATGCTAGGAGGCTGGACACCCGTTCTAGACCGTGATGCCCTTGACCTTCAGCATGCCACAGACCCACCCCTCTGAGGGAACAGTAAAAACGCACTTGCATTCAAAGCAGAGACTTCAGCTGGGGTTCAGGGGGGATCCTCCAGGACAAGGGTCTGCAAACCGCAGCCCGTCGGCTGAATCCGGCTGACCCTGTAAATGCTTCCGTTGGCTCTGGGCCAGGCTCTTTTCTCCGCATGTTTTCTGTGGCTGTTTTTGTGCAACGATGACCAGTTGCCACCGAGACCATACGGCCACTACAACCGAAAACCCTCCCTCTCTGACCCACGACAGGACAAGAGCGCCCGCCCTCGTGCAGGACGCCCTTTCGGTAAGGACCACTCAGCACGGGAGTTCACCCCTGCTCGGTCCTCCTGCTCGCCAGACACCGCGAGAGTCAGCTCCCTTTCCTTATCCCCGGGAACTCTGTCCCGGACCTTCCACACACACAGTTCTTCCAGAAACAGACTGGGAAGCACGTACAACACACCCCTAACCAACCAGGCCCATCGTTCAGCTCGTAGGCGTGCAGACACCGACCGTTCAGCTAAGGACACCCATGCGCCCGGGCCCTTTCCCGGCCGCGTCCACTTAGACCACAGTTCATTCGCAGCCCCGCTGCTGGGACACTGGTGGTTTTACAAGGGCCAACTCGGCCCCTTTCAGACTTGTTTCTGGAAGGTTACTGACCTTGAGATCGGAGAGCGCTCAGGCTCCGACTCCCCTTCCCCAGCGCGTGTGTCCCGGTGAAGGGCCTCCTGGCTCCCGCAGCGTCTCTGGTCTCCGCCTCAGCCTTTCCCCGCCCCTACCGCCGGCGGCCAGCTCCCTGCTTCCTCATTCCTGGGGGCTGTCGTCCGTCATCCAGGGACGACGTCACTGTCCCACACCGTCGCCGCGATCGACTCCTCTGGCCACCTGAGCCGCTTCAGGCAGGGGCTGTGGTCAAGCACGGACGTGCCGGTAGGCACTGGGGTTCGAAGGACCCAAAGCAGCCCGGCGGACCTGCCTCCAGAAGCATCCTTACCGCTTCGGGCACTTGGACTCATCCCATGCTCAGATGCAGTTCCCTCCCCCCCCCCCAAAGATTCAACTGTTACAAAGGATGAGCTGCTAATGCCATCGCTCAGCTCTACATGGAAACCACACGCGAAACCTTGTTCTGGTTTCTGCCCCTCTCCTTCCCCATTGATCTTCCTGCCGCTCAACGCCCTGGGCAGTCAGAAGGGCCTGAAATACGGGAAGCTCCCCCCACCCTGCCCCACCGCCCCACCCAGCCCGGGGCTCAGCGGGTTCCAGCCCCGCATCCCGGAGGCTCTTCTCGGTTTTCTTCTTCGTCTCCCGTTTCCTGACACGAGAAGGCCCCGGGTTGCTGCTTCCTAAGAACTGTCCCAGGAAGTTCAGCAGCTTGTGTGTGCGTGTGTTAGAAAAAAGCTTCTGTGCTGTCCCAGAGGACAGCCAACTTGGTTGTATTAATATTCATCCTCTTAAAAAATGTAAAATATGTTTATTGATTTTAGAGGAAGGGGAAAGGAGAGAGAAAGAGGAAAACGCCGAGGAGAGAGAGAAACACCTGACGCCTCCCATACAAACCTCGACCAGGGACTGAACCCACAGCCTACGTGCGTGCTCTGACTGGGAGTCAAACCACAGCCTTTTGGTGTGGGGGACGATGCTCCAACCCACTGAGCTGCCTGGCCAGGGCTTAGTGATCTTTCTGATTTACTGGCTAATGGAGGCTGCCTGTTGCATAGACCACCAGAAGGATAGTGGCTGAGGCTGTGTTTGTGAAATTTGTGTGAATCCTGGGAAGGAAGGAAGGAAGGGAGGGAGGAAGGGAGGGAAGGAGGGAGAGAGGAAGGAAGAAAAGGAAGGAAGGAAGGGAGGAAGGAAGGGAGGGAGGGAGGGAGGGAGGAAGAAATGGAAGGAGGGGAAGAAGGAAGGGAGGGAGGGAGGAAGGGAAGGGAGGGAGGGAGGAAGGGAGGGAGGAAGGGAGGAAGGGAGGAAGGGAGGAAGGGAGGAAGGGAGGAAGGGAGGAAGGGAAGGAAGGAAGGAAGGAAGGGAGGAAGGAAGGAAGGAAGGAAGGGAGGGAGGGAGGGAGGGAGGAAGGAAGGAAGGGAGGGAGGGAGGGAGGGAGGAAGGAAGGAAGGGAGGGCCTCCTGAGACCGGGGAGAAGACAGGCCCTGGGAGCCACGGCTCTGGGCTCCCCCGTAGACCGCTCATCCGTCTGCAAGAGCGGGGAGGAAAATAAAATGTCCTTTCACTGCAAAAATGGCTTTGGAGCACTTACTGCCAGACAGAAGTGGCTTTCTGTTGTGAAACCCTGCCTGGAGAGGCCTCTGCCTTCGATGCCTCGCCATCTTCAAAAGGACATCAAACTCTTCAGTGACAGACAGGGCCAGACCCGGTCAGCAGCTGCGCCTCTCCCAGGCCCGAGTCTTAGGAGGTCGTTCCCTCCCTTCCCCAACCCCCCACCCCTGACCCCCCGCCACTGCAGACCCCCCAATAGTTTATAGTCCGAGAACAGACCCACAGGGCAGGCCCTTCGCCCGAGGGTCTCCCTGACTCCTCCCTTCCCTCTCCATCCGAGGGGCCCAGCTCAGGTGGCCCTCGTAGGGTTACTCATGAGCCCCCGTGACTGGGGTGGGCACACATCCCGTGCACGCCCGGAGACCCTGGGTGCACCCTTACTGTCACAGGAACCACATCCTTTGGGACGGCTCATTTCTTTGCTACGTTTCTTCTTAGCCCAATAAATGCCTTCAATGCCCAGACAGGGCCTCTGCCCTCGGAGCTGGCTCAGGGCCGGGCACTTGGCTGGCGTTCAGTCCGTACTTGCTGAAAGCGGGCAAACCAATGGCTTCCACGTGGGACGTGTCGCCCTGTGCTGCAGACACTCATGGCAACAGGGGTCCAGCCAGCTCCCGTGTGTGGTTCTTGCCCTTTGCCCCACTTCTCCTCCAACAAACGAGACAGAAAGAAATCTTGCACGTCGATTGCACGTCGTGCAGGAAAGAAAAGCACGTCGATTCTGCAGGACAAACCCAAAGAAAAACTTTTCTGTTTGGGGCCTCCTCTTTATCAAAATGACTCAGCGGGCCCTGAACGGACCACACACATCGGCTGAGACAGTCGCTGTCTGCACAGATGACGCACCACAGGGATGTCGGAGCCCACTGTCACGCTGGTGGGATTTTGTTTCGCCTGCCCTGAGTTATACAGTCCAGGTGTATGCAGCCACTTCTCCCAAATGACCCTGTCCCTCGTGAGCACTTCCTAATTCAGCATCCACATGCAAACACACACACGTACACACACCCCGTCACCATCATCATCCTCGGTACCACCCACGTCCCGTGCTAAAGTGATTGCTATCATTAAGGAAGGAGAAATGAACACAGTTTCCGTTGCTTTTCTGTTCGGACCATCTGGTCCCGTCTGGTTTCTTTAGCTTCTATCTGGAGGCTCTCGAAATCTTGGAGTCTTGTTCAGTGCAAGGAACCTCACAACTACCTTGTCTCCATCCCTTGGGGGACACAGACAATGTCTTAACTTCCGGAATGCAACCCTATTCTCCCCAACAGGAAGCCATGTGATCTTATTCAACACCCAGGGGAAATGTTTAAAAGTCACACAGACTATAAAGAGCCCCACATAATCAATAAAACCCTCCCGAGGCCAATACAACTGCTTTGTGCCTCCAGAGAAAAGTCCCCCTCCATGTTCCTACCAGGGACAAATGGAGGGGGAAGACAAGGAGATTGGGGGGGCGGAAGGAAGACCGTGTCCCACCCAAAGAGATGGGCAAAGTCCCTCCCTGCTGTGTTTGCAAGTAACCCCAGCGAAAGGCCTTTCAACAGCTTCAGCGTACAAACACCCTTTGACATTATCATTGGGTGGCAGAGCCGGGGAGGGAGGGAGGGAGAGACCCTCAGGGCACAGGGTGGCGCACCTCTCCCGCTTCCTCCAGCCTCCCCGTCTCCAAGGTCAGCGGGGCACCCGGTCAGGGTGCGAACCCTCAGGGAGTGGGGGGGACAGCAAGCACTCAGCCCCGTTTCCTGTACAAATCGAATGTCAGGGAAACCTAAGTTTCTCTCTTTTTAAAAAAAGATTTTATTTATTTATTTTTAGAGAGGGAAGGGAGGGAGAGAGAAAGAGAGAGAGAGAGAGAGAGAGAAACATCAATGTGTGGTTGCTGGGGGCCATGGCCTGCTACCCAGGCATGTGCCCTGACTGGGAGTCGAACCTGTGATGCTTTGGTTCGCAGCCCGCGCTCAGTCCACTGAGCTACACCAGCCAGGGCCTAAGTTTCTCTTAAGGAAAACCAAATCAGCTACTAAGTCAAGAAAATAACAATAGATATTTTAACATCATTATTTTGCAATCCCTATTAAAATGACAGTCTGAGACCATTTTAGTAGCTGCTAAAGCCTGTAGGTGAAGGTTTGGGGGAACTTTACAAAGGAAGCTACTGCCCGTTGACAGTACCTGGCCCTCTGACCCAGCGTGACCGCTGTGACGTGGTGCCGCTGGACAGCAGGGGACACGGGAGCCGAAGAAAAGCAGCACTGGGGCCCAGTCTTACCAGAGCACCCGGAGCCGAAGCCGGGCCAGCCCCTAGGAGGAGCGAGCGGCGAGTAAGAAGTGCAGGGCACAGAAGAACCAGTTCAAGGGTGCCACGGGGTGGCCGTGAACTTCACAGGGAAAGCAAGCGATCCCGCAGAACACATCTCGGGGGCTCAGTAAACAAACAGCAGTTAGCGTCCACATAAGGAAACACCGCCTACTCCCCAAGACGCCCCAAAGGCACTGGGTGGTGCTGAGTATTCTTTTCTAATGAAAAACCCACATAGCAACCCTGGAGTTTAATGAGCATGACGAGGAAAACGGACTAGAAATGAACGGCAAGCTGGATGGTGAGACCCTGGGGGGGGTTTCAACTGAGCTTCTACTGAAGGCGAAGCTGACCACTGTCACTGCAGATATTAAATATCACTCCGGGAGTTTTAACGGATGCCGTAAGTTTTAAAAAAGAGTGGGGAATTGTAAATGCTGAAGAATTATTTTGAATTCATTATTATTTGTACACGATCAACCTGGAGAACTTCACGATCGAACCAAATAAAAAACTAATAAAAGAATAAAGAAGGTGTCAAGCAAAATAAATTTATAAGACTCACTAGCTTCATTTGATGGCGTATTTTAAAAGGACACATACGTGGACGCATGTGCATACACACGTGTCGGTGGAACATGTGGGAATGTGCCCCACGGATTTGTAGGAGTCATGCGAAACCTGAGAATTCCACCGACGTAGGTTAAACCTCGTGAACAGATGGAGGTAACGTGCTATGTTCCTCTCTGGCAAGACCCCATTTGGGGAAAACACATCAGGATGTTTTTTAATTTCCCTGGAATTTCATGGTCTCTTATGTTTCCGAGCAGGCTGGCCGGGCCATGAGCGACTGTCCCGTTAGGGCTCTTGCTGGCCACACGCTCCAGGGGACGGCAGCGGCCGCAGGGGACAGCCAAAGGCCCTTCTTCGAGGCACCCGGCTTGGCGTGTGTGTGTGTGTGTGTGTGTGTGTGTGCGCTCACAGAGTGAACACAGTGTTCTCGGTGGACAATAGCCCCGTTTAAATGCAGAACAGCCAAGAGCACGTTTAATTAGAAGACACATGGAGAGAGGCCCCCTGCACCACCAGATGCCAGGACAGTGATAAAATCGAGACGGCAAAGTGCCTTGTTCTGCAAGCATCGAGAATTCAGAAGAAGACTCAGGCGTTACAGGTTTTCAGGGGCAGAGACCAGCACACAGCTGGCTGAGAAGAGAACACTCATGACCTTGCCCCCCAGCAGCCCCGGGGCCCACGAGAGGCCGGCAAAGCCGGTGATCCTGCCCCATCACCGGGAGCTGAGGGAGCTGAGGAGCTGAGGAGCTGGGGAGCTGAGACCCGAGAGACCTGCCCCGACCCTGCCTCGCGGCACCCACAGCCTCGCCCGCAGCGGGCTGGGGGGTGGGGGAGGATGGCCGCTTTCCCAGTTCTGGGAAGACGCTAGAGCGGAAGGGTCTCCAGAAGGCACACAGCCTCACAACACCGGCTGGCTCCCGGGACAACACGAGTGGCCCCACTGGCTCCGGCCCCTCTTGCCGAAAGTGGGGGAAGTGAGCAGACCTGGGGCGGGGCTCAGCTTGCCCGGAACGTCTGATATATACACACACAGAACACGGGGGTTGACGTGGACATAAGGCCATGCGAAGATAATGCATAAGATACATATGTGAAGATAATGTATGTGACAATAACATATACCAAAATGCATAGGCTATGTATGCATATACGTGGTGCATGCCAAAGCCAGCGAAAACGTGAGAGCTTTTTCTACACAACAACTAAAAACTCGGACATGGCTCACTTCACACACCAACAAAGGAAAAGAGAAGGCAAGAGAACTGGGAGAGGAACCTATGAAAGTTTTGAGAAAAGTATAATGCTTTCTAAATGCAAAGCATTTAGGTGTCCGTGACGGAATAATCCACGGACACCCCACGAGGAGAGGAGGCGACGGGCGCTGGCCACCAGACCCCAGCGGCGGGGTCAGCGGTGCGCAGGGGGCGTCTCACGGGTCGCACCCTCTGACCCAGCAAGGCAGGCTCAAGGTATTTATTTACCCGAAGGAAGGATAAATGCGGCAGATCTAGCAAAGATGTGTACCTAAAAATGTGTGTTTCTTGCAGCATTATCTGCACTAATAAAGTCAGAGAAGAGCCTTCATTCCTCTCCCTCGAGGACAGGCAAACGCGCAGGATGAGTGCCCCGGTGCTCCTTACTGGCTGTGCAGGTCTGGACCGAGACACGTGCGCGTCTCTCACAAGCTGCGTGAAGCGCTTGTTTCGACGCCCGTGAAAGGGAGACAGAGGGCGAGGCCCCGGGGAACGGCTCCCACCGCCGGGCACGGCAGCCCGAGCCCCCCACTCACCTGGCTGGGGCATCGCCGGGGCTCGGCCGGCCCCCTCCTCCCGCTCTGTTCACAGCTCTCCCTCGCCGGCGGCGGCCTCAGGTTACAAGGACATAAACGGGCTCCCAGCCTCGGACAGCAAGCCTGGAGAAGCAGAAAGCTCCTGTCTGGGAATGCGTTCTCAATGGCCCAGGAAACAGGAGGTGACTGGGCTCCACGGGGTGACAGGGGCTTGCTGATGTCACCTATCTCTTCCCCCCAGCTGACAGCTCTTTCCTTCCCCCTCCATAACCCGCACGACTTTGACAGCTTTCCCTCTGCGTCACGGTTAGTTGGTGAGAAGAGAGTCCCCACCGCACTCTAAGCCAAAGAACGTGGGCTTTGCAGCGACTCGAGTTCAAAATCCTGGTCTAATTCCAAGCACTCCGATGGGGGCACAGACCCTGTGGAGCCAAGGTGGGTGCCCAGGTAGGCAGACCCCACCCTGGGATCCTCTCGCCAAGTGCGCCCACTCTCAGCAGGACTCAGCCAGGGATTCCAGAAAGCGAGAAATAAGATGAGAATGAAATTGGGCTACATCCTAACTCAAAGTCAAGTCTGTGTGATCGTGCATGCAGCTCGTGTTAAATCTTGTGCATTTGGCTCATGTTAAGTCGTTTTACTGCCTCCCATTTGCTTAAATCTCCGCCGTTGCAAACTCATTTTCCTCTCCTGTCGCTGCTTAAGTTATGCTCATGGATTCCTCTCGGGACACTTTCAGCTCTCCCTTCTCATGACGCTTCTCTTCATTCTGAGCACCAGTGTGCCGCTCCCTCCCTCAGCCTTTGCCCAGAGCACCAGCCCCCCACATCAGTGCCTGCACGAGGAGCTGACACGTCCTCCAAGTTCAAAGTTGCACCATGGGCACGATTTTCCCCATAGTTCCACCGGGTGGTCAGGCGTCCCTTTACCAATATTGATCAGATTTCAGACTTCTGCATAAACAGACTGAAACTCCATTTTCATAAGTTTCTACACTTATGAAAATCAGAAATTAAAATGCATGTTGTCTTTTAACTAGAACGCTAAAACCATCTGGCCCACACACTACCATCCAGGACACACTTCATGCACGGAGGCAACAAGACCCGTCTCCCTCCTGCTGAGGTTCTGAGTCATCGTTTCTAACCCTTCGTATCCAGTCACCAAATACTGAAAAGTCCAAGAAACTATTTTCAAAATAAGCCTCTCCCCCCAACATGCTCCCCAACCTGGTCCTTGAAGCCCCCAGTGTGGGCCCACAGGTGCCCCTGTGTTCTGACTCACCTGGCACCTGCCCTTGGAACCACTTTCCTAATCATGACTTTCTGAGTCATGACGTCCACCGGTGCTTTGACCAGAAACGTCACAGGTAGTGGCCACAGGAGGGCTGCTGTGGGCCTGACTCTTCTCTAACGCTTTCCGTGTTTCATTCATAAACTTCTAAACAATCTTAGAGAATAGGAATGGCTACTATTGTTACGGTACATTGGAGGGAAGTGAGTGGTTAAGTAACTTGCCGAGAAATGCAGAAACCACGCACTGCAGCATGTTACAGCGTATTAAAGGCTCTGACAAGTCCCGCTGCAAAGAAGCCCTTTGAACTGAGTTCCACCAGTTTCTCAAACTGGTTTGGCCATGAAATTATATTTTTATGTATCTTCGGTCAGCATGTATCACAAAAGAAACGTGGGGAAATGCCATGCAATAAATTCAAACCTAAACACCTCGACTTTGTCTTCAGTCTCACATGATCTATGACCTTCTTTACCTGTCCACAGTCACTTCTCATTTGAAAATCCAATCAATGTAACTTCATACATCAGCAACTTAAAGAAGAAAAATCAAGTGATTATACTGATTGACACAGAAAAAACATTTGACATTTGATACCCACTTGCAATAACAACCTCTGGCAAGTCAGGAAAACAAGTGAATTACCTCCACCTGTGAGGCATAGATCACCTGTGAGAAACCTATAGCTGGAAGGGCTGGCTGCTTCCCCCTAAGGCTGGCAGGCATGCCAGGTGGTCGGTTCTCAGCGCTGCCATGTGACATCGTGCTGGATGTTGTAGCCACTGCAATAAGACAAGGAAAAGAAATAAAAGGCATCAGGTTAGGAAGGAAGGAATAAAACTACTGCTAACTGGAAATAATGTGTTTGTCTATGCAGCAAACCCAAGAAACGTACAAAATCTTCTAGAATAAATGAGTTGAGCAGGTTTGCAGCACACAAAATCAACACCCCCAAGCCAACTGGCCTTCCATAGGTTAATGCACATTAAAAATAAACAAAGTTAAAAACATCATACCATTTATAATGAATCTACATAAAGTAAAGACTTAGTAATCTGGTATATCCATGCCCTGGGATACTACTCAGCAACAAAAAGGGTCAAACTATCGAGACACATAAACACTTGGAGGAACTGCCAGGGAATCAGGCTGTTCTCCTAAAAGTTACAGAATGAATATATTCCATTTAGAGAATAGCCCTAAAGGAACAAAATGGAAAAGATGTAGACACTTTCAGGGAGGTTAAAGGTTGCCAGAGGAGAGGTGTCGGGGAGCAAGGGGGTTCAGAACGGGGTGTGATGTGGGGGAGGAGAGGCTGTGATTACCCCAGACGACACAAAGGCTCTTCATGGCGCTGGGGCTACGTAGCATCTTGACTGAGGCGGCGGACAGGAAAGCCTACACAGGTAATGGATTGTGCAAACCTCGGTGTAATTGCCCTGACTGGGCAGCTCAGTTGGTTCAAGTGTCATCCCAATCCACCAAGGCTGCAGGTCTGATCTCTGGCCCGCACAAGAAGCAACCAATGAGTGCATAAGTAGGTAGAATAACAAATCAATGTTTCTTTCTCTCTCCTCCTCCTTCCCCTGTCTCTAAAATCTATAAATTAAAAAAATATATAATGAATGCAATTATTCTTGTATTTATATGACATATGTGTGCATCTTCCACAGCTTAATACAACGGCACTCACTCACATACACACAATCTAGTCTGCAGGTGGGCCGCACCAATGTCAATATTCTGGTTGTGATATTGTGCTATATTTGTACTATATTTTGTGAGACGTTACCGCTGGGTAAAGAATATATATGGAATCTCTCCGTATATGTCTTACCACTACATATGAATCTACAATGATCTCAATAAAATGTTCAATTAAAAAAGAGAGAAGGCAATAACATCATAACTTTTATGGTTCTTTGGTGCCCCGCTGCCGGGCATTTATGCCAAGAGCCGGAACTGGGGACTCATTCACCTTTTCGGCGCCATCCAAAGAGTAACTAACTTGGGCTTTTGAGAGTTCCAGCCCCTGTGCTGCCTGTCGGTCTTTCTCCTCAGACACACTGTGACACGAAGTAGCACAGGAGTTCAGAAAGGAAGCTGGCATTTTTCCTGCCACTGGAGAATTGCATTACCGGGGATAATTAAATGAAAATGAGACCAAGATGAAAGTGGTAGTCACATGTGGTTTAGTGCATTAAACAATTTTTATCTATTTATTCATGAATTTTTTTTACAGATTTCATATGAAAATGTATTATTTTTACAGACAAGAGAGGTTTTTGATAGATAAATTCTTCAATTGAAACAGGTTTACATGTTGACACTTAACGGCTTAACTACAATAATCTGTCCGATAGACAAGAACGTTTTAAATGGAAAAAGGAAATGCATGATGGCTTATTGCGTGGATTACCATAAATCCATCATTCATTTCAATACAATATCCCATCCATACAATGTAATCCATCACTACAATACAATGAATCCTGCCCTGCAAATTTTGTATAGCCCCCGGTGGCAGCACAGTCCGTGAAAACACAAACTCTTCAGGGAGTACTGGTCGACCTGCCTGGACTCTGAATGGAGGCAGATGAGTCAGTACAGGAGTGTCCTCGGTTCTCAGGAAGACAGTCACTGCTCGCATCAGTCTCCAATGGGCGACAGTGGTCCCACTCACGGCAGATCACTAAGACCACGGGACTCTGCCCAGGGTCCCACCGAGAGCAGATATTCTCCTGTGAGTCTGTGTTCTGCAAATGGCACAGATGCCCGTCACAGTCTGTCCACACTGGCTCTTTCCAAGTCCCCAAAATACACACTCTGGTCACGCTCACGGCGGAGAATGGCACGCCCTCCGCGAAGAAACCATGCCCTTCAGCCTCCGTGCTTTCACGTGGACAAGGGCCTCTGCTCTGGGCCCAGTGAGCGGAAGCACGTACTTGGACCCAGCAGTCCCCCTCCTGGGAACTGGCTCTGAAAACAGGCTTCTACAAGTACAAGTCTGCACGGGAACAGGTTTCAAATAACTGCGGCGCTCTCTCTGAGGGCGGAGCACGGGGCACAGCTTCGTCCTCGCCCACGAGCAGCTGGCTGAATACACTATGGTCCATCCACATAGCGGGACACTGGGAAGAGTGAGCAAAAGCCGTCTGAAATCAGAGTGGCTTCTGGGGTAGACTTTAAATGACAAAAAGTACAGGACGGTATCTACAGCATGCTGCCCTCTCTGTAAGAAAAGCTTAAGAAGGAAATGTGTAACAATGTACAGGGGCCAGCAGTAGTGAGGCCTGCTCGGGCGTGGTTGGTAGGGCAATAACATGGGTGGAATACTTTATAGTTTTAATTTGAAGATTTTACCTAAAATGTCATATGGTGTGCTTGAGTGTGACATTGTTTCTGTTACAGAATTTCATGCTTACGGTTTTCTAATAAGGGACTTTGTACTAAAAAGGGCCCCCTTTATTAATTGTGCCGGGCCTCTAATATATGTCCTGTTTTTGTACAAAGTGATACAGAAGATGTAAGCCAATGATGAGATGGACATGCGGGTTGGTGGGAGGCCACGGGGTGCACGGATGGATATGATACTCCCTGACTTTGACTTCAAAGTTATGTGTTTGACAGAGTACAGAAGAAAATAATTCAAGGAAAGCATGAAGAAAACCACACTAAAATGGACTCCAAATAAAAACTATCCACCTAAGTATACATCAGATACATAACCACACGGGAAAAGATAAAGAATTAATTCCAGCCAACTTGGCACTCGAGTCTCTAGACACTGCAGTCCTCGGGCTACCAAACACCAAAATAATTGCCAAAAAAAATACCGAAGTTTACTTAGCAGCGAAGTAGGACAGTCGCACCGGCTGTGGCCCTCGCCTAGTGACTCTGAAACAGCCCCGTGCCCCTTGTAGGACAGAGGAAACGAAGGCCTCTATTTCCTCTGGCTGGTGGGTGGGGGGTGGGGGTGGGCACCCTCACCGCCAGGAAGGGACACCCCAGTGCGGACTGGGAAGGAGAAGCTGGGCTCTTGGGTTCCTGCCCGCGACGCGCATCATCAGTGGGAACGCGTGGTTGCACTTTCCCAGAAAAAGTTAAGCAACATTTTTGATTTATAGCCATTGTGAAACACTGAGGTGGTGATGACAGAGCACCTTACAAAACTTTGTTCCTATTTTTAAAACTCCCGTTTTACGGGATGATTTTTTTTTTAAAGCTGCCTAAAAATTATGGTAAGAACTCTGTGCTTTTCTGTTACACCAGCCAGGGGTCATCAGGGCCTGAGTAGTGTTTTATTTTTATTTATTTATTTATTTATTGCATTTATTGGGGGACATTGGTTAATACAAATACATAGGTTTCGGTTGCACAATTCCATAACACATCATCTGTATATGGTATCGTGTGTTCACCACCCCAAGTCGAGTCTCCTTCTGTCACCATTTGTCCCCCATGTACCCTCTTCTACCTATCCCCCCCTTTCCCTCTTGGTGATCACCATCCTGTCTGTGCCTGAGTTGTTTTTGGTTTTGTTGTTGTTTTGTTGCCTAATCCCCTCCCCTTTCCCCACCTGGGCTGCCCACCCCACTTCCCTCTGGCGGCTGTCAGTCTGTCCTCTGCATCTGCGAATTTGTTTCCATCTTGTTAGTTTGCTTTGCTCATCAGAGTCCACGTGTGAGACCGATGGCGCCTGTCCTCTTCAGAACGGTCCACCCACGGACCGTGCGTGTGGTCACAGAGGGTAAGATTCCCTCTTCGTTTTAGGGCTGAGTGCTCTTCCACTGTGTGCACGGGCCGCAGCTTTTCACCCGCTCGCCTCCTGACGGGCACCGGGGCTGCGTCCAGAGCGTGGCTGCTGCACATGGACTTTACATGCACGTTTCCCAGCTCTGTCCACTCTCGGCGGGCCCAGAAGCAGCGACGGCCCAGCAGCCGCGCACACACCGACCTGCCCGACTCGGGTCTGGTTTCCAGATCCCACCCCCAGTAAGGAAGCCCGGGTCCCGTGAGAGACTGCCGACTGCAGTCTGGGGCAGGGAAGACAGGGAAAACACGGGCTGCGCCACTCTCTAACCCCGTCTGGGCACAGGCACCAGCCAGGTCCCCGTGCAAACCCCCCAGAGCCCCAAACGCCCCTCCCAGCCGACAAAGGGATGGCTGCCTCGGCACCACCACAGCTGCAGCCCCTCTCCCCCTCACCTCCATCCCAGTACAGCCCCCCATTCCCTGACACTCCTCCCCTACCTCCTAAGACAAGTCAAATCCTACAGCTAACATCTCCGACAGCAAGGCCCTGCCCTTGGCCCTGGTTGGGGGAGGGGGGTCCCATCCTGCTGCAAGGGTCAAAGCTCCTGACTTTGTTGGGGGCCTGGCTGTGCTTCTGCTCCTGATGGAGGGGTCGGCACCCCGGCCACAGGCACCAGGCAAAGCCCTGTGTCAGCTTCTGCTCTGAAACGCTGTTTGTGGGTGACCGTGCTGGAACGAGGGGGGGGGGGCCGGAGCCTCTTCCCGGAATCACACAGCCCGAAGGCTTTTCAGAACAGCCCGCCCTGTGCCCTCCCCCTCACTGTGCCGCTCCCTGGAAAGGGCCGTTCTCGGATCTCTGCCTGCTCTGACGACAGGCTCCTGCCTGCGCTCTTACGTCCGGGCTTCCTGACCTTCCACGCTACCCTGTGCCCTCTCTTCACTATCCCTCTTGTCCCTGGGAAGGAAGGGCTCTTCAGGCTCAGGCAGGGCGAAACGCTCAGTGCTGGCATGCTCAGAAACGCTGAAGTGTTTTCTCCTGAAGCCGTCTGACGCTCGCCGGGCTCTGCTGGGGAAGGGACTGTGTCTGCAGAACACCGAACGCCGCACTGTGGATGACGGTGTCTTCTTTTGCACACGCCCTGCCACCTCCTCCTGCCACCTCCTCCTGCCACCTCTCAGGGTGTGTTTATCATGATTTTTTTAACTTGACCAGTATTGGGGTCATCACTATGACTGTGTGAATGCTGGTCATTGCTTCCTGGAAAAGGTTTTGTTGTTTTGGGTTTGGTTTTTTTTTGCCAAGTGCCGCCCCAACTCTTCTCAAACACGAAACACTCTCTGGGCCACGGTGTCCTCACCCCACGCTCTTGGCTCCCCCTGCCAATATCCCTGCGGGGTTCCCAGCAAGAACCACAGCTGGAAGGGAATGAGGGCAGTGCAGGGTGAGGGGTCCTCACGGGATCCACGCAGCTGCCCCCCCCCCACCGCACGTCCCACACAGGGGGCCTCGTGCACCTGAACTCGCGTCGTCTAGGTGAAATGTGCCTCTCAGCCTGGTTAGGGGGGTCCACAGAGGAGAACTGGGCCCAGGAGAGCCGGCCTTGCTGTTGAACTAAATCTGGTGTTGACAGAGGGTGTGAATTCCTCCCTTCTTGTACTATCAGCAGATGGGAGAAAGAGTTCACGCCAGTTTCATGCAGCTCTGCAGACACAGTCTGACCTTCATTTGGAATGCTCGAAATCTCTCAGCCACATTCCACATTTGATCACGTTTTTGGCCCCGAGGTCCCTGTTGCTTTAGCAGCCACAGAATGAGGTCAGGCTCGTTCTCCGAGTCCGACATCTGAGGCCCTCAAAGAGGAGGTAGGGGCGGCAGAGGAAGATGGAACCATTCCCGAGGTGTTCCAGGTGCCGGCTGGTGCGACCGGTACTCCGGTGAGCTGTCGTTTTGGCAAGGTCAGCTGATGCGAGGGCAAAACTGTTACCCACGGAAGGTTTGGACACGCCTCGCGGTATATTTTTATTCCTTTTCAAAGTTAGCTATTTATCTCTTCGTTACTTCTTAATTCACATTAATGTTGTAAAAACGGATGGAGAAGAAGACCCCAAAAATTCTCCAAAGGACATTAGCGATCCTCTGGGGTCCCTGCACATCCGGCCGTGACGGTTGGTCCGTCACCGGGGCCGTGTGACCGCTGCCCCATCAACTCGAGCAAACTGCGGCTGAAGGGAGAGGGGAAATGCCCGGGTCTGGCTGCGGCCCCGGAGCAGGCGTGGGGTGCGGAGGAAACCTGCACCCCACGGACAGGCGGGTCCCATAGGTCCGACGGACGTGGGAAACCGGCCTCAAGGGTGGCCGAGAGTGGGCAGGGACAGTGGGGGTGACGCAGTCGCTTGTGGGGGGCCCAGGGTCTACCCTGCAGGGGCACGGACCGAGGTCGGAGGAAGTGGTGTGGCACCTGGGGGAGGTGCGCGGAGGAAACAGAGCCGAAGAAGGCTGACAGTAAAACTAAACCAAGAAGTGACACCAGACCAAACCCTGAAGCCCACATTCGTGAAGGGTCCCTGAGGGTTCAGAAGGCAGGCCTCATGGTGGGGGGGGGGGGGCGCCAAGTTCTCAGAAATGAGCACAGGCGCACGGTGAGTGGAAGTAAAAGTGAAACACAAACCCCTGCCATGAATGTTTCCGTGGTGGCCGCTCTATAATGAATAATAAGTGACGTTTCCCTCCTATACAACAGTGCCAACAAGGCATCCTGGGTAAGGAGATCTGGAGACTGAATAATAAAAATTCAGCCATCCTCAAATGCTAGAAGAAGAATAAGAAGTCTCCACAGGATACACACACACACACACGCTGATTTCAAATGCATGAAACGTCTCAGCGAATGCATCAAGCAGAAGGAAGGGGCTCAGGGGCCGTGTTCTGACTTCCTGGGACCCACAATTCTCTGGTGATGGAGTAGAAGCAGACCAGCAGTCATTTCCGTTTTAATCCCGTCGCTGTATTAACTCGATCGGCCATGAGCAAAGGGGAGACAAAACTTGAACTTTCCTTGGGCCACAGAACAGCACCTCACGGGCAGATGTTTTCAGGGAGTGAGGGTGGTGATACAAATGTCTGGCCTGTGCCTGTAAAACCTGTCCGAAGATCACTGTACAATCAGAAGTACCCTACTTGTGGGGCCAGCTCACCAGTTTAAGTGGGGGTGGGTGTATGCAGGTGAGGACAACACAATTTTACACTCAAAAATGTGCTAGTAAGGTGAATCTCACACTACATGTTTTCATAGCACACTAAAAAAGTCCTACTACTAAGACCCCTCCCGATGGCTAGATACACGGTTATCATTCACCCGTTTTGCCTGCTGCATAACACTCCGTTGTGTGAACTGGGACACTCTCCCCCTGCTGGACGCTGGAGTGCTTCCGCAGCTTCATCGCTGTGCGGAGAGCCGCTGTTCCCACACTTGACGTGTCCCCTGCTGCTCACACTGAAGCATTCTGGGGGCGCGAGTACCCGGAGGTAAAACTGCTAGGTTATGATTTATTTGTGCTGAACTATAGGAAGGAACACCAAACTGTTTTTGCAAAGAGCGCGCAGTGACCTACACTTCTCTTGACCGTGGACGGAGAGCTCCCGCGGACTGAAAGCCTCAGGAACACTTGTCAGTCCGACTCTTTACTTTTCTTCATCTCATCGCAGCCGTGGCTTCTGTTTCCGTGAAGGAAAATGATCTTGAAGGTGTTTCTACAGGCGGACTGGCCACATGAGCTTCCTTTTCTTGAAATGCCTACTCCTAGTTCTTGGCTATTTTTTCCACTGAATTATGTTCTACTTACTGATTTGTGCAAGTTCTTTAAATATTATGGATATCGATCCACTGTCGGTAGCATATGATGCAGATATGTATTTCCTCAGCTTATAACTTCTCTTTTCAAATTCTGCATGGTGGGTTTTTTTTTTTTAATTTATTTATTTATTTTCAGAGAGGAAAGGGAAGGAGAAAGAAAGAGAGAGAAACATCAATGTGCGGTTGCTGGGGACCGTGGCCTGCAACCCAGGCATGTGCTCTGGCTGGGAATCGAACCTGCGACACTTTGGATCGCAGCCCACGCTCAATCCACTGAGCTACACCAGCCAGGGCACAAATTCTGCATGATGTTTTTAATGGACAAAGTTATAAATCATATCTATTGAAATTTGTCCATCTTGTCCATTATACTCAGTGGTTTTTTTTTTAATCCTGTCGAAGAAATCTTTGCTAGCCCAAGGTCTAAAATGTGGTAATGTTTTCTGCTGGGAGTGTTAATGTTTTGCCTTGGACATGCCAGTCCTGAAATCCTTTGGCATCGGTTTTTACTCATGTTGGGAAGAAGGAATCCAACTTCACCCTCTCCCCAGGAGTTACATTTTTTCCTTATGCTCTGAGTCAAATTGTCCCTCCTTTCTCCATGTCACGGCTCTTGAGTCCTGTATCACCTTCTGTGAAGGTCCCGCTTCTCCCTGCAGACAGAGTTAGTGGCCGCAACTTCACAGGGAGTTCTGCTGCCCTGTAGGGTGACTGCCCTCTCCCTGCCAATCCTCACCAAAACACGTTCTGGACATCTCGGATACTGGTTCTTCCGTGAAGACTTGAGTGCAGTCTCATGATATTCCACAGGCAGTAACACCCTGTTGGAATGTCGACTGGGATCGTATTAAACCTATTTGTCAATTGGGGAGGAACCGAAGTCTAAAGCCGTGAAACAGCAACCATTTGGGACTCGGGGAGCATCAGGACCCCGAGAGCACAGTGTGGATAGGTCACCCTCCCATCTGGGGCCTCAGCTGGGAGGAACTGAAGGCGAGGACGACCGGTGGCTGGGAGACGGACGCACCTGGAGGTGCAGTCACTTCCAGCAGCTGGAGCCGGCTGTCGCCCAGAACGCCACGGGCAGCCTCCCCACGCGGCTGCTTGGCTGTCTCCCAGCACAGGGGCTGGGCTCCCGGAGAGCCAGAGGGAGGTTGGGTGACCTGTGACCGTCTAACCTCAGAAGCTACATGGAAGCCTTGACCTCTCTCTGCAGGGGAGACTTATCCAAGCCAATTTTTAAGGAAGTAGGGGGTGGGGGGTGGATAGGAGATACTGTTGTGGCCATCTTTGGAAAACAATCTGCCCCAGGAGTCTTCCACGTGGTATCGTTCTACCTTCCCGGGTCTTGCACTACTGTCTTAAACCTTTCTAAAGGTCCCTGTAAAGGTAGGGCGTGGCTTCACTTAGATCTAGGACTCCGTACCTTACATTCTCCGTTGCTATGGTCAGTGATGTCTTTTAAGGGTTTTAGTGGTTTGTGATGCACAGAAATGCAAGTGATTTTGAATCCAGCCACCTTACTAAACAGTGGCTTTTAAAATAATTCATTTTAAATTGTTTTGACCTTTTATGCAAGGGATTATGTCGTTTGTAAATAATACTTTTTTTTCTTCTTTCTAATTTTAATGATTCTAGTCTGTTTTTCTCACTACACCGCCTTGACCTTCCAATAAAACCCGAATGGAGGCGGAAAGGGCAGGCCTCCTTGCAACATTCTTCAACTCTCAGGGAATAAACACCTGTCTTGTCACATTTTCCCGTTTGGAATGGCGTGCTTTGTGTTTTTTCTACCCACCCCCAAGGGGTTACGAAATTCCCATCTACTTCTAACTCACCAAGAGATTTATAATGAATTATCATCAAGTACTATTTCCACATCTACCGAGGTAAGCACATAGATTTTTTTTTTTATACATTGTCCATTTGATCCGTGCATGTTTAGGATCTGTGCCTCTGTTTGTGAGAGAAATGGGCCTCTTCGCTTCTCATAACGTCTCGGTTTTGTCTTGGTATCAGTTACACTGGCCTGGTGGAGTGAATTGGTATCCTTCCTTCTTTCCCTACAACTGCAAGGAGTTTGAATAAAACTGGGATTGCCCTTTGGATACTTGCTAGAACTTGCCTATAAAGCCATCTGCCTTGCGTTCTCTTTGTGAAAAGATTATAATCACTGCTTCAATTTCTCTAATAGCTATGGGACTATTACAGTTTATTACTTTTGAGGCCAATTTTACTAAATGATAGTTTTCCAAGAATGTGTCCATTGCATCTATGCTTTCAAATTTGCAAGTGCAGGATTGTTAATATTCTAGCAGTGCCTCTTTCATCTCCACTTTATCTTTCTTATGCCCCCCTTCCACTGATCACCGTGTTTGTGCTTTCGATTTTTCCGCTGATCGCTTTTTGGTAGAAATGTGCCTACTGCCATTTTTTCAAAGAACCAAGTTTTGCTTTGTTGATTTTCTATCTTTAATACCTTGGGTGGCATTTCACCAACTTCCCCTCTTGTTTTTTTATTAACTCTTCAACATAATTGGGGTTTATGCTGTCATTGATTTTCTAACTTCTTAATATAGACCCTTGTCTCTTCACTTTGAGGCCTCCCTCTTTCAGAGAAGCTTGAAGATGAACTTTCTCTGGAGGACTGAGAAAACGTGCGAGAACAGTCACCTCTGCTGCGCCCCACAGGCCTCTCTGCGTGGCGTTCTCATTTTCATTCAGTAAATTTCCACTGTGGTTGCTGCTGTCACTTGTGGGTTCTTTAGAAGTACGTCTCTTAATTTCCAAATATACAAAAATACGTTACCCATCTTTTCCTTATTAGATTTTAACTTAATTACATAGCGGTACAAGTTCCTGGTGCACGCGGACCCGGTCTTCGAAATTAATCGAGGCTTTCTATGCTGCCTGATATTTGTCAGTGCTTCATGGAATTGAGGAGAAAAGAGTGATTTCTCTGATTCTTGATGACAGCATTTTGTAGATGCCCGGTAGATAAAGGTTACGGTGTTATTCAGGTTTTCTATCTCGACCTATCACAAATCAAGGGTACGTGTTGGAAGCTACTCCTGCCGTGCCAGATTTATCCATTTGTCCTTGGAGTCCTGCCACATTTGGCTTTATGTATTTTGAGGTCATTTTATCAAATGCATGTGTGTTGAAAATGGCCACATCACCTTGATGAGTTGAATCATTTACTATAGTGATATTTTTCATCTCTAAAGATTTTATCTTAAGGTCAATTTTATTCTACATTAATATCTGTCTTGTTTTGATTACATTTGCTTTCATTGCAAACTTGTAAGCAGAATATAGATTTTTAAAAATTTAGTATTTCGAGACCTTTCACTTGAGAGTTTAGTCTTTTTACTTTTATTGATATATTTAAATGTGTTTCTATCATCTTACTTTGTTTGATCAGTTTGTCCCCTTGTTGTATTTTTACCCATTCTCATAAAAAAATAACTGATATCTGCATTCTCTGCCCCAAAAGCACCACGGCATTCTCCTAAACCTTTTCTTCTCCCCCCGCCGATGCCCATCGAGTTGGTGTTATCCAAACGTAACTGCTTCTCTCCTGTGTCTTATTGAGGCAGAATACACATACAGACTTCTCACACATGCACACACCTGTGTCAACGCAACCCGCAGCAAAAAGTAAAACATTAGCCATCAAGACAGGAGCCAGATGGCAGCTCTGTGCTCCTTTCAGTCCGCGAACCCTGGGCATCGCCGCCGTCCTACAGGTCCGTCACCGCCTCTCACGGACCCTCTCTGACGCGGAGCTGAGTTCCGGGCTGCGCTCTTTGCGTCAGGCCGCCCCTGCTCAAGTTCACGTTGTTGACAGCTATTCGTGATGTGGGCTTACCAGTATTTTGTTTTTTTTTTTAATTGCTGAGCAGTATGTAATTGCATACATATATTGCAATTCTTTTTAATTTATTCTCTCATTACTGGGCCTTTGGGTTGTTTCCAGTTTGATATTCTGAAATTTTGCAATGACTGTATATATGTGTGTGTGTACTCCTTCCCTCTCTTGCCTGTGAGCTCTTTAAATATAAACTTTGTCATCATTTTTTACATCAGTACATTCGTTTCCACTATTTCAAGTATTTATTTTTATTTTTATTCATTTTGGAGACCCCTGCCACCCATGCAGATGTGACACGCCTCTATCCTCTGCATCTCTGACGTTTTATGTTTTCATTTTCTATTTCCTATTTATTGATCTTTTTTTCCTCCTCAAAAATTTCCTCCACTTTGTTTTCTAATTCATTAATTGGTAACTCGGCTGGGTTCATTCTAGCACCTGCCCTGCCTGGTCTAGTCTTTTTCCAACCTTTATATTCGTCTCACACAGCATTTTCTTGTCCCTTCTTTATGATTTCTAATTTGGGGCATATATTTTTAATTTCTCCCTTTGCCTCTCTTACGTATTTATTTGGCAAACTTAAGATCCTTGTTTCATTTCATATTTCTGCTTCCTTTGGAAAATTCCCAGCACGTTCTTTTCCTCTGGAAGCCTTTACAGTCGCCACACGTCTCGTTCTGCTGGCGGTGAGCTCACTTTCCCTGGGCCCTCAGGACACGGAGCGGGAGGCCGGCCTCTCGTCTGCAGATAGCTCCGGGGCGGGGGCAGTGGCCGGTGCTGGCCCCAGCCAGCCAGTCGCTTCTCACCCCAAATACCACCCCAGGTCGGGCCCTCACCCTTCACTCCCCAGGTGGGAGGGAACATCGGGAAGAGACACGTCGGAGACCACAGGGCCCAGGCCTGGGGGTCTCGGGGCAGCAGGGGACAGAAGAACTGGGGGACAACAGAAGTCCCACCTGTCTACTCGGCCCCTCACGGAAACAGGGCTGTGTACCGCTGCACAGAACGTGTCGGGGGCAACCCTGGGCCAGCGACCTGAGTGACTGGGGCAGCCACTCTCGTTACCATGGCAACGGCAGACCCCAGTAGCCTCTGCTTTCCCTCGCAGGGCTGGCAGGGCCATCCCCTGACCTTGACCAGAGATGCACTGCCCGCCCCCCCCCCCCACAACCCGCAGCAGTTACAGCAGCAGCTCCAGTGACCCCGGAGCTTCCTCACTGTTCTCCTTCAGTCCTGCATTCCGGGGCGGGGTCAGCAGCGCTCGTCCTTTGGCATCTTGGTTAGTACCAGCCCCCGCGGCTTAACAATTTCAAATCTTTAAATCATCACACAGAGCAAATGCTACACACGCTGGAGCTACTGGTTTTGAACCAGTCTCTGTACACGTGCAGCTTCCCCACTTGGGGTCCACACTCAGGTCCACGGCGGGAGCCACGTGGAGCTGCGTACCACCGACCAGCTGTGGGTGAGAGTCGTGCGTGGGGGGTTGGAAGTGATGCGACCGCAGGCTCCATCCCTCATCCCGATGCTACCGGCGGGACGAGCGCTTCCCCCACTTCCCGTGGAGTCAAACGCGTGAGCTTCCTTCCGGCCTCTGTCTCCACCAGCTCCTCACGGGCTGTGAAAGCCCTGTTGCGGTTCTGAGCTGGGGGCCGGCCGGTTCTCGCAGTGCCAGCCGCTGCCGAGTGTGGGCACCGGGAGACAGGGGCTGGAAGGAAGCTGGCAGCTTGTCTCTTGTCTTGTAACCGCTTTCCCCGCACTGCTGGACTCGCAGCTTAAAAACACGATTCTCAGAATTCACAGTTCCGATTTCCAAAAGCTGAGACCTACACCCCACTCCCCAGAAGGACTGTCCCGGGAGAGACTCCTACTAAACGATGGATCTTGAAAGTTTAAATTCTCAGAATTCACAGTTCCGATTTCCAAAAGCTGAGACCTACACCCCACTCCCCAGAAGGACTAACCCGGGAGAGACTCCTACTAAACGATGGATCTTGAAAGTTTAGAGGAGTGTTTGTCTCTTGTCAGATCCAGTTACATCTTCAAATCATATCTAAAATGTTTTTTGTTTTCTCTTCCTCTACTGAACCAAAAGAATTCTAAGAATTTTGAAGTACTTTTAAGCACTGTTTTGGGCTCTCATTTTTTATTTTTAAAACATAACAAAAATCTGTTCTCATAAAACAAATGCTTATGGCTGTGCATCTTTTGACAAAATCAATGTAATTTCTAGCCCAACACAGTATGAACTTCTGTAGCTTTTACTCTTTTCCTCATCCATTCATTCACATAAGCACAGGTTGAGCACCTGCCTTGTGCAAGACAGTGTGAGAGGCAGTGTCCCAAGTTCAAACAGAAGTCATGTCAAGCAGATGGTGGGAACAATGACAAAATGCAAATCAGCATAATACAAGGGGAAAGAGGGTAAGTGATATAAAAGCCTTAAAAAGGGGGGGAAAAAACCCTAAACCAAACTAAAACTGGTATGGAAACTCAAAGAAAAAAGAATTTCCTCCCAGCCGGGGTGCCTGTCACAGCTTCATGGGAAAGGTGACATTTGACGGTGGCCTTTGAACGCGGGCGGGGATGGAAACCAGCAGTGGGCGGAGGAAAGGTCAGGACAGCGGCGCATGAGAAGAGGGCACAGGACACGCAGGCCGGAGCACGGGAGGGGGAAGAGGTGAGTGGGGGGACCCGCGTTCCCATGGGTGCCTGCCTGTGAGGTCTGTCCCTGGCGGCAGGAGCCAGGCGAGGACCGGCCTCCTCAGAAACCAACCAGAAGTTCGGTGTCAAGAAACCTTGAAAGCACACAGTGTAACGTAACCTCTTAATCATGCTTCGCAGAAGGGATTCGCTTGGATTTAACCGTTCTCACCATTCTCCTCCTCCATGAGCTGGCGGGGACGGGGCCCTCTGTGCTGATGGACAGCAGGGCACACGGGCTCCTACACCCGGTGTGCCACTTAGACGCGCCCCTGGGGTGACAACACTCGGGGCAATAGTAATGATGTGTGAGATGAAAAATGATGGTTGCTGTGAGAACGAAGCTTAATTCTTTGCAAAGAACGGGTAACACGGAGTCAAATTGTTGCATTTTGTGCTGAGAGGAAACTTCAAAAGAGTGTCAGACATGGCACAGACCTCTGGGAGAATTCTTGGATAAAATGGCTAAAAAAAAAAACAAAAAACCTGGGAGAGGTTGGAATTCGGATTGTTTCAAAAATGTCTTGGTTTTTGCTCCACTTCCAGAAACTGCATCCGGCCACGGTCCAGATGCATCGGGTGTGATTTTTGCCAAAAAACAGTGTTAACGCCAATGAAGGAACTGGGTTCAGAGGAGGGCTCAGACCTTAATCAAGGGATGGGATAATGAACACACTTTCACATACTTGAAATAAAACACCAGAGGCACACATTTTTAAGTTTTCTCAGTAAGTTTTAGTTTTCAACCCATCAACCAGGTTTTAATCTCTCTCTCTGAGGACGCCCGAGTCTGCTCGAAGAGGTTCCTCGGTCTTCGCAGGGGTACTGCTCCGGGACAAGCAGTCCCGTCCAGCCAGCCGGGGCTCCCACCGCAGCGGCATGGGGACCAACCCCACGCAGGGCTCCGGCTTTGCACCGGAACACCGTCCCAATCCAACCTGACATTCACAGTTCCAACTCTGAGCGCAACGAGAATGCATCACAAAGTCTAAATGCATGCCGCATAAATTCAATGAGAATCTAATCTCTCTTCTTTACACTCTATGTGGGAGGACAATACTTTTACTCCTAATGACACCGCGTTTTTCCGTTAAGTCAGCCAGAACACCGGCCACGGGGCACAGGCCGGCAGCCGCCCCACGGAGCCCGAGGCCCCTGCTGGGCCAGCGGAGGCCTGGGAGGCAATGGGATATGGGAGGAGCCCAGCTAAAGGCCTGCAGTCCTCACCCCCGGCAACCGTGAGGGACCCCCTGACCATGTTCTGTCCAAGAAGACGTGAGGGCAGGCTGTTGGACCGGTCTTTTCGGGAAGGCTCCTGGGAAGGGGGACAGAGAGCTGGGCAAATGCTTCTCCGCCCTGTCCCCTCCTGACAGGCCCCAAGGGCCTCGCTGGAGGAGGCGCGGACCAGAGGTGGCTGAGCAGCAGGATGAGCACCCGAATCCCCGGGGGGGGGCGGGTACAGTCAGCCAAGGGCTGCCTCTGGGGGCTTCCTGGACGTGGGCAAAGCACCGGAACAGAACAAAGAAACCCCTCCTACTGCAGCCAGTATCGTCCTGGACCATTGTGGCTCTCCTTAACCTGTAAAAGGGGACTTGAAACCATAAACTGCTTCTCTGCAACCCAATCTTTGTGAATAGTGTCAGAAAACGATTCAAATAGTTTCCCTTTTGCACTCAGTCTCTCCACGGTACACCAAGGGAAGAACGTTCTAATCGAGGGTCGGAGGAAGTCACGCTTTCAGAGGCGTTTGCTGGGGACTGCTCAGTCTGCTCCGAGTGTGGGGTCTCGCCGCCCGGAGGAACCAGAGGGGCCCAGACGCCCACCCACGGGCCCAGCCAGGGGCGGGGCCACACCACGGGGAGCGGCATCCTTGAGAAAGACCGGGGTGCAAGGTTTCCTCGCCGTCTCCACGAAAACACCTATTTTTCTCATGCTTTTCGTGCAAAATCCATTCAACAGGAACTTACTGAACGTTACTTCACGGAGCTTGTGCGAGCCATCGTTTGGAAAGAGCCGGCGCTTTCTGGGGCAGATTCCGCAGATGCAGAAGGGGCTGCTGAAGCAGGCCGAGGAGTGCTGTTGGGACCCCGCCGAGCTCCTCTGTCCGGCACCGGGTCTTGGGCTCCGGGGACCCAGGCGTAGAGGGCCCCCCCCCGCCCCCCCCCCCCGCCCACAGCGGGCGCCCCAAGGCCCAGGGGACTGCCCCTCAGCCCCAGACCCGAGTTCTACGAGGAATTTCCTGCGAGGAGCCACTTCTAACTGAGCAAGAACAGCCTCTAAGAACAGCGGCGTTTCCCTGTCCACTGCCTCGGACTCCCCGGATCACGCAGGTCACACCAGGTAGAGGGACAGTGAGCCCTCCCAAACAATGGCTTCTCCACACCGAGACGCTCCTTTGGCGGCCAGGTTCGGACTGGTTGAGTTTTCCGTGTTCACGACTCCCAGGGAGGGAGAGCAGCACTTCACCGACTGGCAGGGCCACCCGACCCCCAGGAGGACGAGATGTGCTGGTCGGTGCGTCTCCCACGCCCTCCGCACAGCACGGGCCGGGCCCAGGCCTGCCTGGTGGCCCGCGGAGCGCCTGCACCTACTGGCCCGGGGCCCACATCGCCGCGGGAACCGACCTGGCTTCACCCAACACAGCTCACCTCCCTTGGGTGGCCAGGGCACAGAACACCAGCGTTTTAATGAGGGAGAGATGACTTTGGGGGCATTTTAAGAATAATCAGTCACTGACCCCAGGTAAGGGACGACCCTGGTGGCAGTCACGAGGCAGGAATCCTCGGCCCCTGGTCCAGCAGCGGGGAGGGCCTCCGGCTGCTCCCGGGTCCCCGGGTCGCCCCAGGTCCCCGACCCTGGAGCCCCCGCACCCCACGGGCTCTGTGGCGCCCTCCTGCTCTCAGAGCCTGAGGCCCGTCACAGCCAAGCAGCAGCTCGGAGGAAACAGGGACAGCCGGGCGCAGCCCCCAAGGCCAACGGCGGAAAACGGCTGCGGGTGGCGAGAAGCCCACTCCAGACGGCGAGGACAGTGGGCAACCTGCAGGCACACGGGCACGTTCTGTCTGTCCCCCCACTCTGCACGGACACCAGGGAAAAGCCCCCCAGACACTCACCTGTGAAGGGGGGTCTGGAAGAGTGGGGGAGGCCCCCACTGGGGCGCTAAAAGTTCTAGCTGTCTCCTCCGTTTTCAGAACCAGTGGCAGCCACCCCCCTCAAACCACTCAGGGGCACAGCCCCGGGGGCCTCCCCGTGGTCCGTGCCCCGCCTCACGCGGCAGCAGCTCGGACACGCCCTGACCCGGCACGGGGGCCTCGGAGCCCACGAGCCACGCCCTGCCCCCTCCCCCGTTTCCCGGCTGCACCTCAACCAGGGACACGCGGGAGAAGAAGCCCTTCGGTGAGAGTCAAGTCCCGACGTCACCACTAAGTGGCTGAGTGACGGTCACGTTATTTTATTAAATAACTGTTAAATAGGGTCTCGCAAAGCAACCGCACAGAGAAGGTGGTCTCCAGAACTCTCGGTGCCTTCTCTCCGCGTCACCTTCGGGTCGGCTGCTCTCCCCCGGAGAGAGCCGGCGGGAGCGCGGGCGGAGCTGGACACGGCAGCCCGCGTCCCGGCGGGAAGAGAGGCGCCGGCACCTGGCGGACGGCGCGCCTGTCCCGGGGCGACAGCTGGGCACGGGGCCGGCTTCTCGACCGCTCCCCAGCTCGGCTCGCCCGTCCACCTGCCGCAGCCGCAAGGCAGAGCGCAGCCGCAGGGCAGAGCACCTCCGTCCTCGTCCGTCCTCAGGAACAGGCCAGCTGCTGGACGAGGTTCTCGAGGCATTTCAAGTAGTAGGCCCTCAGAGGGTTTTCTTCTGAGCTTGCACAGGCTGAGAAAAACAAGGGCGTGGGGAACCAGGTGATTACACTCGGCGCCACACCTGAGCGTGGCCGAGGTTCCACTGCACCCCGTGACGCACTGGCACCAGGACGTTCACGTTGGAGAGAGAGAGAGAAGCCACAGGCTTGTATTTGCTTTCCATTAGCGGGTTGGCCCAAGAGTCACACTGAAACCCACGCATCTGCACGGTGGTGCCGTTACCCATAACCCTCCCCTCCCGCCCACCCCAGAAACACCACTTTGCCTCGGTCAGTCACGACCTCCGGAAGCTCGTGGTCGCGGCTAGAAACAAATGAAACAAAAATCCCATGGCCCTTCGGGAAAAATCACCCTGCAGAAACGTGTCCGAGCACAAAAATCGGCCGGAGAACAACGCTCACTGAGAACCCGCACCACTCCAAGTGGACACTGGCTTTAACCGGCAGGCCCCGCCTCAGGTGGACGGAACCGCAGGGCCCGTGGACGCGGGGGCGACGGGCCCCGTCTGTGGAGGGCGGACTCAGCTGCCCGGTGAGCGCGAAGTCTCCTGGCCGGGCCGGGGTCAGCGCTGACGGGCCCGGCGCTCATCCCCCAAGAACCCAGTGCAGCCCAGGGGCCCGCCGGCAAAGTCCGGTGCGAGAGAAGTGACTTGGAGAAAGACTGCAGATGTGTTCGAAGGAACTACTGTATTTTATGACTTTGAAATGTCAGCATGAAAAGCACGGGCCGAATACTAGCACGCTGTACGAGGCTTCGACTAACAACCTCCTCGAACGTCGCTGTGCGACGGCAGCACGGAAGAAACTGCTCCTGCACCACGAACCGCCCCCATGCTTCATTCACCAGGGCGCTCGCGCCACACCTTCCGAGGTGAACCGCGGTCTCTCCCGAGGAAACTTACTTTTCTTTGCTGAGGAATACGCTTCCTCCACTCTTCTTTTCATCGACGGGTTCCTCAAAGTCGCTCTCGCCTGGGGAGAACACGGGACGACCCGAGGAGTCAGACCCGTCTCCGTGCGTGAGGGGTCAGGACACAGTCAGCGCCCCCCCCCGCCCGGATCCCTCCCCGTCGGTCCCACGTCCTTGCTGCCCCCTCCTCCCGCCCGTCTCCCTACCCTCGACCCCCTCTTCCACACTGCTGCACCCCCGTGTGGTTCCCTCTCGCTCCCGCAGGCCTCGGGGCCCAGCGCCAGCGCCCCGCGTGACCAGCCGGCCGGCAGAAATTCACTGAGTGGCGCTGGCGCACCAGGGCGCCGAGCCCTGGGGCCCAGGGCGACAGGGTGGCAGCAGCCCCCGTCCTGTGAGCGTGCGCGCGCACCGTCCAGCGGGACGAACAGCTGCCCCGACAAGCGCCGGCAGCTGAGAGCCCGTCGGGGACGCCGGTCCACGCTCTCACTGTCACGCGGCCACGACCGAATCCCCGGGCGTGCACGGGCCTCTCTCCCAGGGGTGAGACGAGGCGTCTGCACGGAGAGAGGAGACAGGCCGGACAGAGCGGGCGCGGGTCCCACCTGCTGCCCCGGGGGGCCGGGGCCGGGGCTGGGAGCTGGGCTTAGCTCAGAACTCAGCAACCAGCTGCACCAGAGGGAGGGAGATCCCGAGGCTGGATAAAACTTGGTTATTTGGTGTTATTTCAAGATGCATTTTTCCGTGACCCTTCTTTGAGCGTATAATAACATGGCACCAATACGGCAAAGCAGCTCACGCAAACGGGGAAAACTCAGCCCAAAGAAAGAAGCCCTTCAGCAAGGAGACCTGCCGGGGGGAGGGCTGGCGGCCGGGGGGAGGGCTGGCGGCCGGGGCTGGCCTGCGGACTGCTCGCCATGCGGGTGCGTGCACAGCACGCCACGGCCCCGAGTGGGTCGGGCCCGCGCTGATGCCCCACAGACGCCCCGGGTGCCCGAGGGGTCGGTGTTTGCCCCCGGGTGCGACGGGGGCTTCACGAACGGACCTTCTGGTAGTTGTGGGTCAGAGCCCAAAGCGCGGCAGCTCCGATCCTCTGGGTGCTCGGGCTCTCGCTCTCCAGACAGGCGGCCAGCACGCTGACGACTTTCTCTGCGGACCAACACAGAAAAGGGGTCGGACCGTCCCTCCTACCGCGAGGCACGAGGGAGGACGCCCGTAACGGGCTCCGCGACAGCCAGGCTGCAGCCGGGGCGGCAGCGCGGCCCGCCATCTCCGGCCCCTTCCCACAGCGGCATTGCTGGTCCGCCTGCAGCCATGGGGCAGTGAGGGGTTCCACGGTGAGCCGCACTAACAAGCTCTTTACAGCTCTCACGCCGGTGTGCAGGGACACAGACGTGCTCTCGCGATAAACCATAAAGACCGGTACGCGGACACACCCGCAGCTCGGGCCGCTGTGTAAACTGACAGTCAAGGAGCAGCAGGAGGCGAGCCTTGCGCGAAGGACCACGCGCTGTAGAGGAGCGTGCACGGCCGGGGTCCTGGGTGCCGGGGGAAAGCCGCTCAGACGCCCGTCCGCACGCGCGACGGGCCTTCTCCGCAAAGGCAGCCGCAGGGCGAGCACAAGCCTGGGACGGCCGCAGCCGCCTGCCCTTCTCGGCGGAGAGCCAGAGAGGCCGGGGCTGGGGGGACGGCCGGGCCGCTCAGAGCAGCACGGGGGCCAATGGGGTGGGAATTTTATCTCTATAGAGTGGGACTTCAGAGTTGCGAGACGTCTGCCATCGGGTCTCGGCCCCGCCTCGGCCACACCCCGCCTGCTGGTGCCCCCGGCTGCAGGGCTGCTCTGCAGAGAGCAGAGCCTGCCTGCTCCCCGGCGGGCCGGGCACAGACTCCCGACCCCAGCTGGCCCGGACGTCTCCCACCACTTCCCCACTTCTGAGATGGTTTCAGAGGGGAGTGTTGGCCTGTGCCACCTGGAAGGTGGTGGTTGTTTGCAGGAGAGACGTGGCCTGACGTGACCGGAAGCAAGGAGCCCTCAGGACCCATTCCAACAGCCAGGCCAAGCCCCATGCATGGCCCCGTCCACCGGGACCGTCGAAACCCGACGGGCCGGAACCGTCTGGGCCTGCGGACCAAAGCCAGCAGTGACCCTCACCCGGCAGGTGGCGGAGCCAGGGGGCTCTGCGGAGCCCGTGGGGGCTCCTCGAGGGCCGGAGCCCCACCTGGTCCGTCTCTGAGGCCAAGCGTCCCCCTGCCTCACCGTCTCCGCCGCCCACTGCGCCTTCCACAGCGCGGGGCTGGATGAACACTGGCAGATCACTGACACGACGATGCCGTGTTCCGGTCGGAACGGAGCGCGCTGTGCACCAGCACGCGCATCATCCAGGCCGCGCACGCACGCGGCGCGGTGTGTGAAGAGGCACTCACCGTTAGCCAGGACCCGGGGCTTCAGGGCGGGGCTGAAGCAGAGGTTGTGGAAGACGAGGAGAGGCAGGCTCGGGCCGCGCCGCGGCCGGAACCTGCTCATCTCCGCCAGCAGGTCCAGGCAGCCGTCCAGCCGCACGATCATCTGCTGCCCCTCCTCCCCGAGGGACAGGCTCAGGAGCAGCTTCAGCCAGAGGACGGCCAGGCGGCTGAGGTGCCTAGTCCCTCCTTTCGGCAATGCGAGCGACAGAAAGTGCTGTAGGAAGTTGGTCTGCGGGTAAACGGAGAGAACGTTACTTGCTTCGTCCCTCGGAGACCGATGAACCAGCCTTCTGCCCTTTCTCCCGACTTCAGTATCTCCGTCCTCCAGAACCTTCCAAGTGCTCCAGCTACGCTGTTTCCAGGTGCAAGCGAGAAAGTTAGGGAGAACAAAATAGTGCTCAGGTGTTAATTCTCAGTAATCCCTTTCTGAGGGTGGATGGAGCAGTCAGAGCCAGCTCTTACTGATCTAGGACTGGGAGTTCAGGGTGGGGGTTGTTTCGGGCCTCCTGGGTTTTCCCCGTCTTCCGGCACTTCCGCTGCTCACTAACAGCTACCCTGTGGGGAGGACAAGGAAGCAACCCCCGCCCCCCCCACCGCCGGACGGCCGCCAGAGGGGAGGGGACTGGGGGGGCATGGGAGAACCTGGTGAAGGGGAACACGGGGCACCAAGTCCCGGTTACAGGATAAACGAGCCGCGGGAATGTGGAGAGCGGCGCAGGGGAGCAGTCAATGACGTGGTAATAACTTCACTGCCTGCGGGGACGGGGGGGTCTGCACTCACTGCGGTGGTCGCGTCCTAGGATACGTCGATGTCAAATCACTGCGTCGGACGCCTGAAACGTGTACTAGTAACAGATGATGTGATCGTACATCACAATTTTAGGGATTCTGTGGAGACGCCCCTCAATGAGGTCTAACTGAACGGCTGTACTAGAATTTATTTCGACCATTCAATCCCTTTTAAATTAAAACCAGCGGTAAGAAGTCCAGTTGGGAGTCCCAGGGGGCTGATAAAATCACCTTCCGTCGTACAGCAGTCAGGTCTAACTCAGAGAAAAAGGGGCCGTGATTTCATAAACCATCCTGACAATGTAAATTGCACTGAAATTGTCACTGCTCAATTTGCTCTTGTTTAAAGACCGATATATTACTTTCATGATCTCAAATAAATGTAAGACAGCTGCCTTTCATCTCAGACTGATAAAACATAATCCAGAGCAAAGAAGATGAACTGAAAGGAAATGGTGTGATCAAATTCCAGCCTCTGCAATTCCCACGCAGCAACTTCCAGCCGGCTTTGAACAAAGGGAACCTCGCCGTGGTTTCACCACCCTTTCCGATCACACGTCTTGGTGTCGAGCGAGTTAATCCGAGAAGCTGAGGTCTGGGCTTCTCACTGCTGCCCCGGACGGGAAGGGAGCCCACTCCGCTGCCCCGCGGGCGGACGACGGCGCAGAGGACGGCGGAGGAGCGCGCGGGCACGTACCTTCTGGATCACCCCTCTGCAGTCATGCGACAGGGCCAGGTTGGCGAGCAGCAGGAAGACCGCCTGCTGGACGGCGGTGCTCCCCAGGGGCGCCTGGGAGGCCAGCTTCAGCACGCACAGCATCAGCGAGCTGCCGGGGCCGCCCCTGCACACAGCCGGCACCGGAGACGGCCCAGGACTGGACCAGCAGAGAGAACTGCAACCTTAAAGACAAGAGCTCGTCACAACGGCTTCTCAGCTTCCCTGTTTAGCTCCACACACCCTCAGCGGCCCAGCCTCTCAGTCTGTGCGACAACGACCTGGCCATCGGCCCGTGAACTGCGGGACAGCACTCGGGGCTGGTGCTGCCTGCCCAGCGAGCCGAGTGGCCCTGCTGTCCTCACGGAGGCCTTGCGATCGCAACAGAGACCTGCAAAACACTAGTCTACTTTTTAAAAAAGACAATAAGCGTAACAGGGGTTTTAAATAGGTCCTAAATTAGACATCTAATTAAACAGGAAAAGAGGTTTAGAAATGGGGGGTAACTTGGTCCAGTGCCTTCATTTCCCGGAAGGAGAAACACGACAATGCTGTGGTGTGGGCACAGGACAAACGCCACAGCCACAGACGCCGGAAGAAGGGCACAGCTCAGAGAGGCCAGCGACCCGCTCAGGCCGCACAGCTCGCAAGCAGCCCCAGGCAGCAGTGGCACCCCCAGTGCTCCCCTCTCGTGCCTCCTCAGTAAATTAAACCACCACCCGGGAGTCACCGAGCGAGGAAGAAGATCACACGGGAACCAGAAGGGTGTGGGACTGTAACGCAGCAGAAGCAGGGGCTGAGAGGCCCTGGCGGCCCAGGCGCGGGGCCGGCTAAGGCACGACCACGTTCTGTGAGACAAACTCACACGGGGCCAGCACTCTCAACACACACCCCGACCTTCCCGTGTTCGCACCGCACAGCAGCGTGCAGACACCGCTGTTCCCACTCGCTGTTCCGTGAAACTGTCACGAATGAGGCGATGTTGCTTGGAAGCAACCCAGACAGGAAAACAGGAAGTTTCCTCCTCAGTTTAGTTACCTGATCACATTCTCATAGTTACATCACTTGTAAGTATGAAAGTCACACAGATAACAGTTTCGAAAGACTGATATTAAAGGAAGTGGATTTTTTTGCTCAACAGTTAGCCACTGATTCTTTTTCCCTCCTTCCTTCCCCAAACCCTAAACTGAGGGGTAATGGGGCGGGCAGAGTAAGCGCTAGGGAGACGCACACCCTGCACCCCACAGAGAGTGCGCTAGGGCTCGAAGGCCGGTGTGGCCGGCCACAGGCGAGCTGCGGGGACCCCACAGACGGACAGTTCCAGAGGGCAGTAAGCTCATCACGGCACTGCCTGGGGGCCACATGGGCTCTGCTCTGCTGCTGAGTTCCAGTCCTTCCTCTGCACACCTTTCTCTCCTTGGACAGCCCCGCTGCCACGCTGCTGGACGTGGGCAGAGAAAGCGCACAACCTTGGGGAGCACCAGCAATCCCGCCCCACCCCCCAGCAGTGTCCTGTCCCCCCACTCACGCAGCCTTTCGCTCACAGCCTCAGCTCCCCTCACACCACCTCCTCCCTGTCTGCGCTGGCCCTCAGCGGCAGGCCTCCACAAATGCATGGCCCATAGTAGGTGCTCAATAAAACGTCCCGCCCAGGAATGAAAGGAAGGACAAGGCGTCCAGCTGTACCAGCCATCACCAACCCACCGTATTCAGAATGACCTTTCATCAAGCCAGTGCCCTGCTCTCAAAGCTATCAAAGTTTTAGCCTTTCCCTATGTTTTAAGGGCTGACATCCTAATTTTCACTCTCAATTTTCCTACGAAGTTCAATTCCTCACTGATAGAATGAGGCCAGTTTCTCCCCCTCTGTTCCCTGAGCTGGGTCACGACTTCTCCACAACACACGAACACACCTGCCTGCTCTCAGATACCTACGAGGCAGCGAGCCCTCGGCCCGCACACCCCGATGAGCAGGAGAAACACTCCGAACCATGTGCTGGTTTTGCCCGCCCACTGTAACCAGGGCACAGGACGCTGGGACTTGAGCGCACCCCGTCCCTGAAAGGCAGGCCGAGCTCATTACCGCTGGGGAACTTGGCAGTGTAGACGCACAGCAGCTGCAGGGCGACCTGCATCAGGGAGTCGTCCATCAGAAGCCAAGGCCAGAGGGCGTGCAGCACGGGCGCGAGGTGGGCCGCACGCGCCGCCTCCTGTTGCGGGCGGGAAAGAAGGCAGCACTGGTCAGAGTGCAGGGAAATGCAGCACGGGGTCAAACCCCAAACAGCAGTCCCCAGCGCAGGCAGACGACGACCGGATCTACCCTGTTCTGATGAGCGCACGCTGGTCCCGGGGGCCTGTGCCCCAGCAGCCCCGGGGGCCGGGCCAGCGTCAGGAGTCCCGTCCACACCTGGGAGGCCGGGCAGACGACGTGCGTAAGAAATGGAGCAAAACAGCTCCCAACGTATCAGTTAAGCAAGACAGTGCCATCTGACAACACTGAATAAACCGTAAGTGCTCTGATGCGGTTGAGAAAGGGGATTTTCTGCTGAGGCAAACGCTCTCATCAACTCGGAGCTCTCCCTTCCGCCCTCTCTCCGAGTGTGTGCGTGTGTGTGTGTGTGTACACGCACACCCAGTGTATAGGGGCAGGTAGAAATAAACCAGGTAGGGGTGTGGCAGTGTTTTTAAGCTGTTGCTCACACCAGAGCGAGCGGGCACCTCCGCGGCTCCGGGCCGGCGGGACTGGGGGTGCAGGGCCCCCCCAGGTAGTGGCCATGGCTCCACTCAGCCGTGGTGGGAGCTTCCCCCCACGGCAGCCGGGGACACGCTCGTCCTCTCCCGAGGGACGCAGACACCTGCACTCGCTCCCTGGGAAGGCGTCTGACAACCAGCCGCCTCCGAAACTCCTGCCTCAAAGACACACGCAGCGTCTCGCTCCGTCCCGGCAAGAACGGGGGCGATGCCCCCACGGGACAGAAGGGGGCGCACGCCTGCTTGAGCCACCTGACGCTGGAGTCTCAGTGATAAAAAACTCGGACGTGATGGGGACCGTCGTCAGTGCCGAGGGACGAGGGACGAGAAGGTCAGGGGCATCGGTGTGAGAACAGAGGCGAAAGACCAGTCGGCTGCGCATCTGAAAAGCTTCCCAGGGTTTCCCGCTCTCCCGCCCGTGGATCTCACACAGAGACGGAGCTGCCCCAGCGGCGCTGCCAGGAGAACCTGCGAAGTAGCGCTACTCACCTTACATTCCTCGTTCTGATACAGGCAGTTCCTCAGCAGCTGCATGGCCGTGCCCAACTCTCTGGCGAAGCCATCCTCCTGTGCAGACAGAGCGCGGCTGAGCAGCGGGAGCACAGAGGCACAGCCCCCATCAGGCACCCCAATTCCCAGTCCCTCGGGCCCCGGTGCGGCGCAGCCCCGCCCTCGCCGCGCCCGGCCCGTCACTGCCGGGAACCGCGGAGCTCCTGAGCCCTGAAGGGTGGCGCATCTCAGGAAGCACACCCACCACAGGAAGGTGGCTTCTGTTCTCGCGCGCGTGGAGAGACTGAGATAGGCAGTAAGCTCCCTGTTTCATCTCAACAAAGTGAAGCAGGCACCCACGGGTGCTCGGTCACCGCAGGTGTGGGCCGGCCTTCCCAATGCCGAGGGAAAGGGCCTGGGCCGAGCGAGGAGGCCAGAAGCGAAGCTGGAAGCCACGGTAACAGCCGGCATCAATCTCGTGATGAAGCGTGGCTTCCACTTGGTTTCTCACCGAACGCAGCTGAAATGGGTGATTCCACAGACGGCTCCCCAGTGGCCTCAGCTGCACACACGAGTGTGCATTTACATATTTACAAATACACACACTCCCGTCTTCTCAAGGGGCCTGTGTGGCAGCTCTTTCTCACCAGGGTCACTACTATTAACCACTGCTACCCCATGAAAACAGTGTTACATCAAGTGTACGTACACACGCAGTTGGAACGACTACCCCAGCAGAAGGAAGGGGTGATCACACTGGGAACACCCGCCCCACGGCCCAGCAGGCCGGGGGCAGACCCTGGCCTCACCGATTACTAGCCGCGCGACTGCGCTGCCGTGAGTGTGCCCGGGACGGCGCACAGGGAAGGTCGGAGCAGCGCCTGCCGGGGGAAGTCAGGGCTCACCCCTAGGGCGCCTGTGCTCACTCAGAGGGATTTGCTTCTGGTGCTACGGTACCACACATGCTCCAAAACAAACATCCGTAAGAACAAACATACGCCTTTCATTTAAGGATCTTCAAAGGGGAACTAAGACACAGCACAAACCCCCCGAAATGGCTAACGTAGAAACCCCACTGACTTATGACTGGGCCTTCCCTCTAACTGAGACACTCGGGTGGACCCCGTGTCGGTGTCATCTCTGGGCACCAGGAGGGCACTGGCGAGAGGGTCTCTCCGTGGCGGGGCGCTCGTCCCGGAGCCCCGGACCCCTACCTTTCTCCGCAGCACCGCCCTGCCCGGCCGCAGGGAGTCGAGGCTCAGCTGGGCGTGCACGTGCTTCATCTGCGCGACGCAGCTGCCTACCAGGTCGGCTGGAAGACAAAACCCCACGCCAGCCGAAGGATAGCCACGTCCCGGGAGCTAAAGCCGCATACGTCAGTCAAACGCTCAAAAGCCCACTTTACACTGCGGACCAACTCCACCTGAGCATTTTCAGCGAGCGAGGACTGAGTCAGAGGAAACAGTGTGAGGGAGGGAACGGGCCCAGCCCGGCCAGGCTCCAGCTCAGCGCAGCACCCCGGAGCCCGAGTTCCCTTCTGGGATGGGCGCCCTGTGTCCCCGCGGTGACCCGCAGCGGGCGTCAGGGACCTGGCGGTGCTGGTGCTCCCGCTCCACTCTCAGACCCGGGCTCTCGCTCCACTCTCAGACCCGGGCTCTCGCTCCACTCCCGGACCCGGGCTCTCGCGCTCTCCGGATGAGCCGCTGCAGGACTCGGGGTGGGAGGGTGCGGCTCGGGATTTGCGTTGAAATACAGGATCTTCCAATGCTGCTGACATCACCATCAAAACTATGTTCTATTTTTTAGGTATGTAACGTGCTAGTGGCTACTAATATCTAGTTATTATAAAATTAAGTGGTGTTACTTTTTAAGCCTTTATAATATTTAGAGAGTTCCAAGAGCAGAAACCATTGCACACAAAAAATTTACACATGTTATCTTATCATGTTACAAGTGATGCATGCTTAACTGTTTCTAGCGACCCTGAAAACGGAAGTGTTTCACATGCGGAGTCAAAGGAAATGAACACGAACAAGCAGCAGCGCCTGAACCTGAACGCCAGGTGCTGCCCGCGCAACCCACCTTTCAGGGCGAGCCTCTGGGCCTGTCGGCTGGCGGCCAGCAGCGCCAGCAGCCCGCGCCCCGCCTCGCTGCTCAGGGGGTCTCCGGGGGGCTTCCCTCTGTAGCACTGCAAAGAGAGCAGAACACCCATGCATCACGCCCCGAATCTAGACCCTCGTCTTCTCCCACCAGCCTGCACCCGGGGGTGCACCCGACCGCCGTCCTCCCAGGGTCCCGCTGCGGAACAAACGGGACCGTCACCCCCCGGGGTGCCCCCGACCTGCACCTGTCTGTCCGCCCGCCCCCTGGAGAAGGCCTGACCTCGCCTCCTCTCCTCTGCGCTCCCCAACTACTGCGTGCCTGAGCTCTGCAGACCTGAGCAGACTCAGGTGGGACTGTTGTGGTAAGAGTCTCGTGTGCAGACACACACATTTCTACTACGATGTCAAAGGGCTCGTCAGTTCCAGTGGCAGAATCAAGAAGTTCCTCATTATATTTATAAATATCAGTTAACTCAGATTTCACTTTTCTTTCTACCAGTTAACTTCCAAAATAATCCAGCTTGATAATATGGTGATTAAAACTAAGCTTAAATGACAATTTCCCATAGAACATACTACGGCTTAATTGCTGGATACAGCTCCACTCACAACTGGGTGCGCGTTTGGCGCTGAGACCCGGGAGGGAAGGGCCTGCGGGGTGGGGGCGGGGCCCGTCCTCGGTGTCCCTGGCTGTGGTCCGGGCTGCGGGTGAGACGTGCTTTGCCTCAGGCCAGGGCTGCTTATCAGATGACGGTCTCACTGGGTGTAACCGTGAGGTGGGGGCAAGCGTCCCAGGACAGTGAGAGCGTGTGGAGTGAATCCTACGGTCCGCCACGAGAGCCCTGCTCTCTCTGTGAACTCAGCGGGAGGACTGCTCTCCTACACACAGACGCGCCGAAACGGCTGAGTCAGTGATCCTTCCAACCTAAGTCCCTCCCTCAACCCAGCCAGAACTTTAGCGTTAGGGGGGATGAGCATGCTCAGAAGATTCGATCTCAAAAAAGGCCTCCTACGCACCTTTCCCCTGGAAGGTGCTGGAAGAGACACTGTCCTGGCATGGCCCAGGAAAGGGGGGCGGGGACAGAGGACAGAGGAAGGAGATGGCAGCAGACAGTGAGGCCTAAAGGAATTCCCCAGGGAGGAGGGTGACACTGGGCACCAGGCCGTCACCAGGAACTGAGAGTGATTTCCTCCGGAGGAAAATGAGGCTGAGACAAGTTCAGACGCTTCTGAAATCTCCTGAGAGGGACAGGGAGCTTATCAGTGGTAACAGAAAAGTCAGCAAATTGAAAAACGATACAGTTTGCCGCTGAGAAAAAAGCAAGCTGTGCCGGAAACGGAAGGTGAATGCGTGTGCGTTGCCCTCACCGCACGCTGAGTAATCGCTAGTCAACGTGGGGGTGCGTGACTTTGGGGGACCAGGAGGGGGCCCCCGTGGCTGGGTGGGGGCTGGGGTGTGGGGCTGTCCTCCGCAGCAGGAAACCAACGGGCGCTGTCCCAAACTGAGTAACCAAGGCAGAGCACTCCTGTTATCTCTACGTGTTCGCAAATGGAGCTCACTGAGGATCACAGCACGAGGGCAGGCAGAACTCCATCAAGTCAAGTGCTTTCAGCACGTTATGGTCGAAACCCGACTAATAGTTTCTTAGTGGATGTTCAAATGCCGGCCCTTGGAAGGCAACTGGCCGAGGCCGAGGCTGGTGTGGCCCCGGTGCACGTGAGTTTGACACCCTGCCTTACGGAGTGCCGCCGCAGAGCAGCCACTTAAACGGTTCTCCGCCAAGGCACTTCAGTTGGAGGCACGGCACGATAAGCGGCTGGAAGAATGGAGAGCTGAGTCAGAAGAGGTTCAGTGATGTGCCCAAGACCACACATCAAAGACTGGCCTTTATTTATGTTGTTGCTGCCTGTAACGAACGTACGGCACAAACCATGGCTTACATGGATGTATGTTATTTATTATAATGCGCTGCTCTTTGATGTGGCTTAGTGATATTTTAATTCACCTGTCTTACAGAAAGCAGGGCAGAGACGACAGTGCTTGCAGTTGAACGAGCTCACCGGTAACGCCCCGCCTCCCGCGGGCACGGTCCCAGGGCCGAGTCGCAGGCCCGGCGCCCTTCCTCACTCCGTCTGCGCCCTGCCCGCGCCCTCCCGACCGACACCCCGTGTTCACAGTCGGCTGTTCACGTGTGCGAGAACAGTGTGACTTGTCGGGAAACACGGTTTACGTCCTTGGTCAGTACACCCACATCCACACCGAACACCGCATGCACTGGGCGCCGTGGAGGGGAAAATTAGCTCGTCATTGGGAGGATCGCTGCGACAGCCCTGCGACTCGTTCTCCTCGACCCAGGAGGTAACAGCACAAGATTAAAAACGGTGACTTTTATAGTATTATGAAACATTGAAGAAAAACCAGGACGTGGTACATTTAACACAATCCTGTGGCACTGCTTCCCTGCGTGTAGCATGTCAACACGGCTCCTCCTCCCCGCGTGGCCCCGTGCCCATCAGAAGCCCAGTCACAGCTCCCTGAAACACAGCACCACCAACAAGCAGGAGAAACCTTGACCCCCTCACCCCCAGGCCCCGGAGGCCTGGCTGCGGGGCCCTCTGGCCTCCCTCCGGGGGAGAGAAATCAGCGCGCACCGTGGGTCGGTCCGGCCCCCGGAGGGGGAGAGCGGTCAAGGAGCGCCGGGGCCGGGGCCCTTCCCCTGCAGAAGACTGTTCGGCCGGAGCCAAAGCTCAGAAAAGACTGTCGTTTTGGGTTGGGGCTGGAGGAGTTCTGTCTAGGTGTGAATTTGAGTTTTCATGATTATGTATTTTTTTAAGTACATCTTTTAAATCCTCACCCAAGGACATTTTTTCATTGCTTTGAGAGACAGACACACACTGATGTGAAAAAGAAACATCGACTGGTTGGTTGCCTCTCATACTCGCCCAACAGGAGGTGGAACCCGTAACCCAGGTCCGCGCCCTGACCTGGGGTCAAACCCACCACCTTTCCGGTGTACAGGACAGCGCTCCGACCCACCGAGCCACGCCAGCCAGGGCGCTTATTACGTCCGTGAAAGTGCCAAACAGCACCCAGTGACTCATGGGGGAACAGAGCCTGCTGTTCTGATGGCGAATGAGATCAGTGAACCGTGTCCAGTTTTGGTTGCAAACGGAGAGAAACTGAGTGGAATGAGGATCGTAGCTCCAGGGAAGCTGCGTCCTCCCAAAAAGAAGGGACAGGGAGACACTCTCTGGGGACCCTGTTCCCCCAGAGACCCAGAGTCTGCCCAGCTGCTGGAGGGCAACAGGGAGGAAACTCAGGCCCCTTATCAGGCTCCTCATCGCGGCCTCCCAGGCAAGAGCGGCCGGCTGGGCGGAGCCGCGCTCCTGAGACGCCTGTGACCCCTCCTCGGGCAGGTGTGGGCCGGCCGGGCAGCCGCCGTGACCGCTGGCGGCCTGTCCGCATTCCAGCGCAGCCAAGGCCTCGGGGGCACGAGCGCGTGGTCGTTCCGGAAAGGTCTGCGTGAGCAGGGCTCACACAGGCAGGAAAGGGCAAACCCCCGCGTCCTGGGAGCAGAGGGCCGGCCACAGACTGGCGTCCTGCCGACTGCGCAGCAGGAGGGGACCGGCCACGAGCGAGCCGGCTCTCCTCCGCCTCACGGCGAGAAGACAGAGCAGGACGCCACACGGTCCCTGCAAATAGTCTCCATGCCCAAAACCTAGCACCTCCTGATGGTAAAAGACAGCTGTCCGCCTCAGGAAACACTCCTGGTTGTTTTCACTGTTGCCCTATTTATAAAATGACAATACAGAGATTTTCTAATGCTTTTGATGAAACAGAAAGCGTGGTCTGTGTTTTAGGATTGCAAAAAAACAAGGGAGAATATAAAGCAGGCACCCAAGCTCGGAAAGGGGGGGGCGTGTCCTCACAAATGTAGCAACCAGGCCTGCCATCTCGTATACACGAGCTCCTCAAATACGCATGGTTCATGTAGGTGAATCAGGTGTCACTGGGGTGAGTACATTTTCAAAGACGGAAACGGTCTTTAAAATGGAAACAAACTGAATTACACCATCACCCTGGAAACATACCCAGTGGCCGCGGTCAGGATGAGACACACTATTCTGATACCCTGCTGGACTCAGACCGCGAGTATTTCACTCTGAGTTTCTGTGTCGTATTCTCGCCAACACCAGAGGGTGGGACTGAATAGGAAATGGTTCCTTTAACTACATGTATACTCTTGTATTACTTAAGTAGTCATAATGAGTATTAATTATTCTTTTTCTAAGATCTATGTATTTTTTTATTTTTAGAGAGGGGGGAAGGAGAGGAGAAAAAGAAACATCAGCGCGAGAGGAAACATCGATCACTGCCTCTTACAGGTGCCCTGACCTGGGAGCAAACCTGCAGCCCAGGCATGTGCCCTGACCAGGAAACGAACACGTGACCTTTGGCTTTGCAGGATGATGCCCAGCTGATAGCCACACCTGTCCGGGCAGTATTAATTACTTTTTAATTCAAAAGATTGAATTTTTTTTTTTTTTACAAAACCAAGCCTGAAAAAGTAAAGCTTTAAAAGCTCAAGAAATTGCGCACCTGAATCATGACTTCACTGAGTCGTTCTAGAGACTTCTGACCTTCCCGCGTGTCGTCGAGGAGGGAAGCCATCGTCGGACCGTGACCCGAACTGGCTGCATCCTTATCCCGAAGACGCCGCTTTGCTTCTTCGGTCAGGAGCACGGCGAGGAACTGCAGGCTGGCGGTGCAGAGCGCGGGGCGGGAGGCGGACAGCCCCGCGCACTGGCAGAGCCTGTCTGGAAGAGAGGACCGTTCCGCGCGTGAGGGTCGGACAGTGCCTCGAAACAGAGGAAGGGGGTCAGAGTGCTCCCAGTAATTTTTAAGGGAGGGACGCGATCAAGGATGACCAGAGTAGGTCTGGTGTTCGGGAGTAATTTAAACAGTACTGAGACAACACACGGAATCAAGGAATCTACTTAATCTTCATTGCACCTTTTACATGAGCTCTTTTTTTTTATGTGAATGAGTGTGTGTGTACAAATGCACACACGCGTGTCTGCCAGGACCCAAAACACTCCTTGTAAGAGGGATGTGTACAAATGGCTATTGATCCCTCTGGGGTCTGCTGGGATCCACAAAGTCTCTAGAGTTCTTAACTTTTTCGTTTTTATTTCATCGCTAACCTAAAAAGAAGCTAAGGCAGCTACACCCTGAATTACTGAGATGGCCACCTCGTAAGTGTGACTACGTTTCCCCTTCCAAACCAGCTGATGCTGAACGGGACCCAGAACGAGACGGTGCGCAGCGCTGGCGGCATGGAAGGGTCACGGCCGTTCCGCGGGAGAGCACGGGCGTGAGGGACGGAGGTGCAGACTCGGCAGGGCGGGGCGAGTCGGGAGGCCCACACTCAACCAGCCGCACTAGTCTCCTGCTGTGAGCGCTGATTAACGCGATCAGAGGAACGTGTACTGCGTGACGGTGATTTCATTAAATTGCTAGCACCGGTTTACAATTGCGTTGTTTTAGGTGTTATTTCAGATTCACACTTGTGTACGAGTTATCACCGGGAGACTTTCTACCGAGACTGAGGTTACCGAAATGCTCGTGTTCTTCAGTGACCTAAGGAAAATACTTCAGTCAGCAGTGGATTCCTTGAGAATTGTGTTCATGTAAATCATGTCTAAATACTAGTCCAGTTTGAAAGTTTGAGCAAAGATTGTTACCGATGACGTAAGTTGCAGTAACCACAAGATATTTTAAATGCGTGTGCATACATGGCATAGCAAATAAACAAACAAAAACAAGCAAAAACATCTCCATGGCAAGGAATGTCACGGATTGTTATTAGTTATGTTTTCATCGGCATCACAATGACCAAAACCAACTGTTTACACAGTAGGTTATTTTTGATCAGCACCACTACTATATAAAATTGTGTGTATGTGTTTTGCAGAAAGATTTTTAATTTAACGTGTCTTGATTGTATCCCTAGGGAAACAGTGTCAGGTCAGCAGGCTTAAATCAGGGCGGCAACCCTCCCCGCAAAGGCCCTGAGGGGGTGATATTCTCAGCCCGCGGGCCACAAGCCTCAGTCACAGCCAGCTGCGGATGCCAGCGCGGAGGAGTCACACCCTGGGCGGGAAGGGGTGGGGCTCGGTGCAGCCCTGCTCCGGTAACACTGCGTTTCCATAGCAGCTCACAGGCCTGGCCGGGCCAGCTGGCTCAGGCGCCCGTGCATCCCATTAGGCATCTTGCTTTGCCTTATTAGTGATTCGGGCAGTGAAGCCCCGTGCATGCAACAGGCAAATCTCCGCCTCAGCCAGTCAATCAATCAATTTCAACTTTTCCTTCTTTTACTAAAATAAAGATCTCTAAATGGATACTATTCCCCTTAGGGAACTCCTATATACAGGTACCTAACAACTCCGTTTCCTGTTATACATGTATTTCTCCATAAATCTTACTTTAGAACAAATCTCTGGTTACAAAATATATCACACATTTAACTTACAGAATGACCAAATGCTGAAATAAAATGTGGGAAAAAAGTCAATTAAATTACCAATAACTTAGAAACTTAAATTCAACTTTGAATATGTTTAAACTGGTTATTTTTAAAAAGCAACAAAAGTTACTTAAAATATTTATATAAAAAAAAGTTTCTTGCCATGCTAAAATTTAGAAGAAACTTTATGAAAAATTAAAGGCAGTAGCTATTTAAGTAGTTAAGGAAACATCGTCTAAAAATAACGACACTATGTCCTCGGCACTTCTGTGAGAGAACTCACTGTAGGAGAAGCCCTGTGTCTGGGAGCAGACACCACTTTCGCCAGAACTCTCCACGTGACCCAGGCGCAGGACGCCGCGTGCAGGTCTGCCCGCTTAAGCAAGTGCACGCAGGTGAGGGAAGAGAAGAGAGCGGTCCCCGCACCAACCACGGTTAACCTCTCTCACTGTTTTAGAGTCACGTCACGTGTACCTGCGTAACGCCAGGGGCTTTTCTTACCCATTTTCGTGGTCCCCTGAAAGGTGTTTCAATGTTTCTAACACACACTTTGGGGGCCCCTCACGGGCACTGCAAATGTCTTGAAGCAACCACCCAGTGTCTCTTTCATGGGCCATGCCGTCACTGCTTAATTTTAGAGAGGGCACGTGTATGTTCAGGTGTAACAAAGATGGTCTCCATCTCAGTCAGCAGAAGACCCCAGCTGGATGCGAGTGCCCCTTACCAAGCACCGCCGCCCAGTGCTGGGCCAGCCCCGTGGCGATGGGCGGCAGAGAGGCAGCTGCCGCCTTCCTCAGGAGGGTGGCCAGGAGGTTAAATAAATGTGCCCACGCCTGGTAGAACGCCGAAACCAGCTCTCCATCTGTGGAGTTAATCACAACATGTCAAGTTACGAATGCAAAGAAAAGGGGCCTTTTAAAATACAAAATTCATCAGACACTTCATTACACTTAAAATAAGGTGTGTACTTGTCAGACAGGGCCAAATGCAACTCAGCATGAATTTACTTCAATTACTTTCTCTTTTATATTGCTTCTTAAATATATCTTTCCCCCCTCTTCCTGCAGACAAATAAATATGCGCTCCCACATCCCCTCCCATCATTAAAGCACATCCAACAGACACGAGTGTGACAGACTGATTGTGAGGCCAGAACTTGAAAAGCACTTATCGGGCACACTGTAGAAAGATGTCAGTGTTGTGCTGCTTCTGTAGAAGCCAAGGTTCCCCGGTTTCCTTCCCCCTCCTGCAGCCTTGTGGGGGGGGGGGGGGCAACAACGTGCCAAGGCCACGGAGCAGAAGAGGAGTTTCTCGAGGCCCCGGAGGGGGGCTGCCCCACAAGGAGGACGGTGCTGCAGCTCTGCCCAAGGCTGACGTCCCGGGTAGCCTTCTCCCTCCCCTCCGCTCCGCACCGGAAAGAAAGCTGGAGGCAGCCGCTCTCTCAGGGCTGCCGTCTCCGCCCACACTGCCCGCAGGCTCCACCCACCTGCGTCTGCCTCCACCACCCGGTGAAACCAGGACGGCCCTCCACCCCGCTGTGCTGCAGCACCCACCAGGCGTCTGGAAACAGCCCTTGTCTTTCTCTACTCCTTCGTTATCGCCAGTTCTACAGGAGTCTTTCAGGCAAATGCTTTCTCATGACCAGCCCCGTTAAGTATTAACTCCACAGATACTGCATCTGCGGATGTGCTGCTATCCGTATGTCTGCACTTCACACATATAAAGAGTATAAAGCTTACTAGTTTTATTCAATACAGGCTTAAGGCAGCTAAATGAAGTATTTCAGTGGCAAGTTAAATTAAAAATTTAAAAACTATTAACATTTAACTTTATAACTATGCTCGCTGAACAACTTCTAATTTATTCATATATCCAAATGTACCAAATTACATATGAACATTACAAATCATAATCAATTTTTATAAAATTACTCAAGACTTTTATTTTTCCAGAAAAAAATGTTAATTTCTTAAAAAATATTTTAGTGGACTTTTAACTCTTGCTAGATATGAGAAAATAACCTTTAACTTAACCACTTAGTAGATATACATTCAGATGCCATTGACATTTTTCTCTTCAGCACCTGATGTAATCGATAGGTTCAACACTTATGTAATTAAATAATAATGCACTACTTTTATTTAATGCTCAAATCCCGAGTCACGCACAAAGGCACAGGACCAGTGGTGCGTCCGCAAGTGGCCGCCAAGGTGCGCGGGCTGTCGCTGCCACGAGGCGCAGGCGCCGGCACCCGCTGGAGCAGTGCAGTCAGGGCCCCGGGCCGGCAGCTCCAGCCGGCACCGCTCCGGTCCGCCTCCCGGGGGCTCCGCGGTAACGCTTCTCAAGCGGCACCCCAGGAAACCCGACCGGAGGACCACATACTGAGGAATGAGATCTCACTGGGCAGAGAGGCGAGCTCTGGCGGCCACAGACCGCTGAAGAGCTGGAGCTCTTCCCCGCCCCTTCACCCAGGTTCGGTTTTTGCTCCCTGGGGCGGGTGATGTCACCCTCCTTGTAGAGAAGGCACAGCCGCACGGATCAGCTTAGTCAGGACCTCGCCGCCTTGAGCACTGGGACACTTACAACACCGATGAGACACGGCACCGGCGTGGCTGACTGAGCATCCTTGAACATTTCTCTTAACGGACCTCAAGCCAAGCCAAGCCACAAAATTCGAAGGACCAGACAGGAATGAATTGACAAGCAATGAGAATTGCCAAATGATCGATCACGTCGTCATAAACAATTTTAGACAACTATCCCATGTTAATTTTGATCAAGATCCCACTTTTTTTATTGGTCTCTACTACTAAGTACTATATTCAACTTTTCATCATTTTTCCATCATTTCACACCTAGATGTTCTAATGTTAGCCTTGCCTACACTTATAACTGGAGGTGAGTCACTGGAAGGTCTCCTGGCCTTGGCCACGGTTTACAAGAATAACTGCTAAAGCTCTTCCTCACGTTCCTCACATTCCATAATGAACTTGACTTTTGTGTAAACTGACAGCGCAGGGACGGCCCTCGGGCCCACACAGACTGCCCTCAGGTGGTCCCCCGGCACCTCCTACTGCACCCAAACTACAAAACACACCCCGAGACCCCCAAACACTGGTACCGGGTCCCCTGAAGCGCACCTTGCAGCGAACACCTGGTGCAGAGGTTTTCCCTGCAGTCTTACCTGCTTCCCTCCCGAACTGACACAATAAAGCTCACCCGACAGGTCGCTGGTGCAGACGGCGAGAACTCTGATGACGTTCGTGACGAGAGGGTTCAGAAGCCCGTCCAGAAGCACGAGGTCGGGGTCCACCACCACACAGGACTGCAGGAGCCGGGACAAGGAGCACAGGTACTCGAGGAGAAACGACACCTGCGGCGAGGGACAGGACGTGAAACGGGGCCCGCCGCGGGGAGGATGTGTCCTACTTTTCCACGCACTGGAAGGAACCTCTTTGTCAACACGGCAATAGAAAGACTAAGAAAATAGTAACCACAACTTTCAAAGACCTCAAATGAATACACAGTGGATGGGGCATTGTTTTGTTTTGTTTTTTTTTTTCATTATTGTTTGAGTACAATTTTCTATCTTTTCCTCCCATCCCAGCCTACCCATCCAGCCCTCCCCACCTCCCTCCATCTCTACCGGCCCCTAGTTTTTGTCCGTGTGTCCTTTATGCTTGTTCGTGAGCACATCATTAACTGGGACATTAACACCACCAACTATATCAACACCAAACAAAACAACATTTATGAAGCCAACTGAATTTCCATTTAGAGAAAGCAAGCCTCAGAACTTTTCAAGTAGCTAAACTGTGGAATCAATATTCTCAGAGAAGCAGCAAAGGGCATTCCAAAGCCATAAAGCCTATAATTTTATACAGAAAAAAAAAAGAAAAATTATAAAACACTCTTCAAAGGGCATAACGGGGGGGTGGGGACAGGTAGCCTACTAGCCTGATTATTATTACAAATAAAATGCAAATGATTGCATGTCTGCCCTCAACCACCCTTCAGCATAAAAAATACTATTAATTACAAAAGAAAAATTCAATCTGCCCCAATATTACCAATAAATCCATTTCTGGACTGTTGCTTGTAATATTATAAGAAGCATTAACTGACAAAAGTACTTTAAGAAAACTTCCTGGATATGTAAAAAGTAAAGAATAAGCTGCGATGTCTCCTTTATCTGTGATCCCCGGGAAATGCAATCGTGCACACGAACCAACGTCAGAGAGGCGCTCTGAAGGCCCCTCTCCATATGTGTGCACACGCGGCACACTCATTCCTCCCACTGCACTCTGAGGCCGCTGGTGGCACTTCAAGTGACTGTGCTGTCACATAAGTTAGCGCGACAGGCGTCCCGTGCACGCTCACTCCTGCGGGGACTCACTGACCCCCGAGGACGGGACCAGCACGGCCAGGGACAGGCCTGGTGGGCCCTGGGGTCCCTGAGGGCACACAGACAGGCCAGCTCCCAGCCCCCCCGGAACCCCAACGAACACACAGAGGCAGGGTGCTGTGTTCCTCACCCTTGTTGGGGGTCTGCCTCGTTCTGAAAGCAGGAGACTGGGCTGGCCCACCTACGCCTTTACCCCACACGCATCCTGTAGCCCTTCTTACAAAATTGTTGATTTTGAAGTGACGTTTCTATCAGCCACAACTACCCAAAGAACCGTTAAACATTCTGTCTAGTCAAGAACTCAAAAATAATTCACATATTCTTATCAGACTGGGTTTTGAAGAGACACAGAGAACTTGAAACAATGCCACTGTAGGTGAGCATGACGGAGATAGCCTAAAATCACTGATGGGGACGAGGGGCTGCTACCCCTCCTCCTTCCTTAACTTGGCGCTGAAAGATACCCAGATCCTGGATTAAACCTTTATCGCTCGTTAATGATGGAAGCAGCAGCAGAATCCGTCTTCAACCCCTCTGCTCCTTTCTGTGCCCCAAAGGTGAAAACGTCAAGTCACCTGTTTCACACGACCCCATCACAGCAGGGACAGCCGGAGAGGTGTCCGCCGCCCTCCTACAGGCAGTGCGGCCTCGGGGGCGGGGGGGGGGGCGGTTCGTGTCCCCGGCACCCACAGCTCGCGGACGCACAGGCGGGCCCCCGGGGCAGGAAGGAGACGCGGCCCCCTCACCTGAGCCTGCGTGTGCCCCGCTGGGGGGGACGACGGCAGCGGGGCCTTCAGCTCCTGCACACAGCTCTCTATGAGGGTGGCGTCGGCGACACTGTCGGGGACAGAAAAAAAAACCCTCTGATGATTAGCAGGCCTCTTGTTAAAGATTAATAAACCCGAATTTGAAGTGAGAATGTAACCTTGAATAGAATTCAAGAGAAAGGGTTTTAACAAAGAAAAGTCGATACATGTTTATAAAAAGGAATTTCAGAGCACAGGAAAAGATCTTATCAGACACAAGTGGGAAGCAAAGACTTTCAAAGAAAAACGTCTAATGAAACCATATGAAAGGCATCGCTTGTAACCCTCACGCTGACCCCATTAAACAGGTGTCGTCAGCGACACCCGGGGCCACGGCTGCAGCGCTGCCGAGGGGACCAGCTCCAACGGGACCCTAAGGTGGGCTGATTCGGCGCCCACGGCCGTTTTTACCATACCGCACCACCAATAAGAACTCAGAAAAAGTTATGTCAGAGGCTTATTAGTACTACAGATAAATGGAAGATCCAAATCATGATTTCCCCAAATCTTATAAGAATTTTTTTCTAGTAAAAAGTTCAGTCTCCATCACTAAATAAATCCAAATGCATTTTCAAACCGTGGACATTCCCCTGATAATGACCACTAGGGGGCTAAATGCCCAACTCCTCCACTTCCGGCCAGAAGGACCAAGGGGCCGGAACAGCCCTCGCGTGTGGTGGAGGGCAAACAGGGTTTGGAACCTCTGAGTTTTACAAAGTCAGGATTTTTTTTCCGAGGGGAGCCAAACAGTCAGTGTAACGAACTGATACAAGTGGCTGGCTGATCAGCTCTAAAACCAAGGCTGTCAGGGCGGAGCAAGCATGCAGCCGGAGGAGCCCGCAGAGGAGAAACAGTCCGCCGGGACCCACAGTCCTGCAGCGGCGGATACAACCTTCAGGACCCACCTCCGCCCCCGCCCCCCAGAGTGCTGCTTCTCTCTCACCTGCAGAGCAGCTCTAGGAGCCGAGCCCGTCGGAAGGCGTGCGCGGTGTCCCTGGGGGCGATCACCAGCAGGCTGTCGCAGAGGCTGCACACCGCGGAGAGGAGGGGCGGGGTGACCAGGACGCACGGGCGGGGCCAAGGAGCAGAAAGGGACGAGTCGCGAGGAAGCCGTGGGGACACAGTTTCGGCCTGACCTGGGATTGAAAGCACGCAGAGAAAACATCGTCTTTTGTTCACCCTGCGGTCCTGTGCAACAGCGGCCAGTCTGACAGTCAGAGGAAGTTTCTGCGCGTGTCAGAGACGGCTGGGAGGCCCGCGTGCTCCACTTGGGGCCTTCGCAGCGGGGAGACGTATGGGCCCCACCGGAACCAGATGGTCAAGGTCAACACCACCAATAACAGGACAGGCAGGAACCACGGTTCTGCTGCAGGAGGCGCCGACGGTCTCACCACGGGGGAACAACCAGACGTCTGACCTCCTGCAGCGCAACTGGCCTGGGACTGTCACAAAGGCCAGGGTCCGGGAAGGCAAAGCAAGGCTGCGGAGTGCTTCCGGGTCAGCACCCGAGAGACGGGGCAGCTGGGTGCGCAGCCAATCCCAGCCCGGATCTAGCCGAGAACGGGAACTTTTTCCTCTGCTACAAAGGACATTCATGGGACGATATGCAATCTTTGGAAAAGGTCTACAGAATAGATCATATGGCTGCGTCATTGTTAATTTCCTAGTTTTGTGATTATAAAAGACAAAATTTCCCCTCTAATTATTAATTCCTTCGGGAAGGCACTCTGAGAATATATATCACCAAGAAAGATCTGACATTTTAAATCAAATAAAACTGGGAAAATTAAATTTAGGTAATTCTACAGAAATACCTCAAATGGTTTTGAGGGAGAATTTTAAATACTAGTCACAAAACATGTATTACATACATATCTTCAGCACGTCTGTCCAGGGTAAGCACACAGAAGAAAGGATACCAGTAAAATGGGGAGGGGCACAGCATTAAAGAAATTCACACTCAATGTATCTATTGTAATTTGTATATTTTATCTGGACAGAATTATCCCAGTTGTCCATATGTACAGTACCCAAATAGATAAACACTGTTATTTTGTGATGATTAAACTAGATTAATCAAATGTAGCTTCTGGCTCAAGAGACCCTGGTAATGGTTTTCTTATAACAAAGAATTTTTCTTGAACAAAAGTCAGAAACTAAATTGAAAGATGAAAAGCCGGTGTCTGGAGCGGCCCTGATGCACATGCGAGAGAAACTGCTTGTCGCCCCGCCCTGAACCACGCCGGGATGGGGTCATTCCCAAGTAACTCAGGAATCACAGCGCAAGCAACCAGACGGCTCGCTAGCCTCAATGAACAATCCTGCCAGACGTTCCAGCTGAGGGAACTAAAATCTCATTATCACGAAAAAAAAAAACAAAACCTGCATCTGAATACTATTTTAATAAAAGATGGGATTCAGGAAGACATCAAAAGCACTCAAAGCTGGCCTCGTCTTGCGGCTCACTGCCAGCACAGAGGCAGTGCGGGATTTCCGGCCAGGTTCAAAGACGTGTGACAGACCCAACAGAGAGGCTGAAAAGCTTTTTGTCAAATACACACACTGAAGTGACTGGCAATCGGTGAAAGTGTCCATGAAACATACGTCCTAAGCACAATCCTTGAAAATAAACTAAATCCAAATCAAGAATGACAAAACGAAATACCCACGCAAGTGTCCAGGGGTGGGCAAAAGAGGGTTAAATCACCAGTCGTTATTATACGAAAGGTAAATCAAAACTAAGGATATACAACAACAACAAAAAGACAACAGACCACACAATAACAAACAAGAACAAACTCTGGGTCTCGCGCACTCACGGCTGAAACCTGCTTGGCCCCGCCCCCGGATGTCCACACACAAATCTGCACGAAAGTGACTGCAGCATTATTACTCGTAACAGCCGAACGGCAGGGAAACCCCAGCGCCCACGACTGAAGGACTGAAGGACGGGCAAACCACACGGGTCCGTCCAGGCCGGGGAGCGTCCTTCGGAGACGAACAGGAGCAAGGCGCTGACACGCGCCACCGCACGCATGACGGGCCTCGAGGGCCTCGTGCTAAGCGAGAGACGGCAGCCACAGAAGGGCACGTGCTGCAGGGCTCCATTTACAGGAAATGTCCCCACTGGTGGGTGGGCTGGGGCTGGCGAGAGTGGGGGCGGGGACGGCGACCCCTAACGGATGCAGGGTTCCTTCCGGCTGATGAAACGAAACATTCTAAAGCTGACTGTGGTGACGCCCGCACAACGCCGTGAACATGCTAAGAACCGCTGAACCGCGCACTTAAGATGGCACGTGAGCTGTATCTCAAAAGAGAGTAACACGAGGCAAACACACGTTCAGAGGCAAATATTCATGAAATTCTTTATCAAATTTCATTTCACACTCTTGCGTCTTTAGCTACTTATACAATCTGCATCTGTTCCTTTGTTCTCAAGAAAATCAAGTAAGTTTTTCCTCACTTTTGTATACTGTCAACATAAACTACTAAAAATCAAAATGGGAAATGGTTTAGGAAGTTATGAGCAAGTACTGAAATAAAAATTCAGAGTAATGTCTTAATTATTTTTGAAGTTCTAGAAAGCATTTTTCTCAGCGGATGCTTACTCTTCAGTGTTTAATGTTACCTTTTTGTAAGATAGTATATTCTGACCTGGCTGGTGTGGCTCAGTGGATTGAGTGTCAGAACGCGAACCAGAGAGTCACTGGTTGGATTCCCAGTCAGGGCACACGCCTGGGTTGTGGGCCAGGACCCCCCAGTAGGGGGCGTGAGAGAGGCAACCACACATTGATGTTTCTCTCCCTTCTCTCTCCCTTACCCTCTCTCTAAAAATAAACAAATAAAACCTTTTCGAAAAAAAAATGCCTATTCCTTACAGGCTAGGAATTTAATGTTAAGTTGTAACCTTCAAGCATAAACATATATGTACGTGTACTTATATTTAGAAGCATAATGGAGTTGGAAACAGTTCCTAAGGCAAGGTGTAACACTGTACATATTGCTATTAATAAAAATGAACCCTAGGCTACTCATCCCGCATTTGTAGTGAAAGAGACCCAATGCATTCTGTGTGCTTTACAGTGGAAGCACAGTCGGAAAAACACTCAGGACACGACTCTCGTCACTCCAAGGGGACTCCTGTGGTAAACCGAACTGTTCTTCCAACGGAGGGAAAACATGCAGTTAACGAATACCCATCAGCCCCCCAGTTATCTGTGCTCAACTAACACAACTCCACACGCCATCAGACTGTTCAGTGGGTGGCCAAACTCCCGCTTACAGTTAGAAATATTGGTTTTGTTACTTTCAGATATATTTATTCTAATTGATTCTATCATGTTCTGTGACATTTCATTTTGTTCTGTTCTAGACACTTTGTTCTGGAGCTTATTCAATTCTGCTCTCATCTAGACGTTTACTGCCAGAACATCTATCTGGCCCGGCCTCTTGTCCTTTTCCTTCTGCAAGTACCGAGCAGACTCTTCCCGGAGGTACCTGGAGCCACAAACAGGCCGCGCGAGGAGGATTCCGGGAGGGACGCGGCGGAGGGCGGCGCTGGCGGTGACAGTCCCGAGCTCCCCGAGGAGGGCGCCACCTGCGGAGCAGCAAGAACACGCTTTTACTCACGGCGACCGCGCCTGCGGGTCACAACACGGACAACGACAGACAAGCACGATGTGCGCGGAAGGGTATCCCGAAACGGGAGGTCTGGGGCCAAGCCGCACCCGCTGGTCTCCCTGGGGACGGTCTGTGTTTTGAGAGTTACCGCCGTTTGGCGAGTGGCATTTTCTACTTCTTATGTACGACCTGTTGCAGTTTTTGTATGTTCTGTTTGTTATGAGCTTCACCTTATCCACTTATTTAGGTATGGACTCTTTCTCTGACTTACTGAACTTAGCGTGCTACCTTCGAGGCCCACCCTTGTCTCGCGGGGCGCGTGTCCACTCCTGTTTGGGCTGATAACCGCCCCCTCCTCCCCCCACCCCCCGCCCCTGTACGTGTACGTGGTGATTTCCCCACGGGTTTCCACCCACCGAGGGAGAGTTCGGCTGCGCATCCTGCTCATTGTAAAGAACGCTGTAACGAACGTGGGGTGTGCGGAGCTCTCTGAGTTAGCGTTTTCATTTCCTTTGGGTTAATTTCTTCATTTCTTAACTCATAATCAAAGAGGTGTTTTTAAGTTTCAAATGGCGCACAGATTTTAATAGTGCTTATGAACAAATTAGCTGAAGTGTTAAAAGAGTTTTCTCTACCTCTCCCCATAGTGCAAAAGGATTATTTTTAAAATCAGGAAATATCCTGACAGTGTTTCAGTTACCTTTTTTAAAATATTAAACACAACATAAATTCTGTAGAAGGCAAACACAATTTCACTATCAGTTTATAGATAAAAAGACTGCGCGGCCTCCTAAAACTGACAAAGCCCAAACCGGTGAGTTCGGCGCCTCCTGTGTGAAGAATACCTCGTCTAGCAAGGGGACGCCACTCTTTTTCTCAGCGCCCACGGGTTCTCTCTGCCACGGCACCCACTCCCGCACCGGGCACGCACTCCAGCACCGGCCGAGGTCCGCACCCGGCGAGGGCCGCGTCGGCGCATGCGCACAGCACCCGCTGTCAGAGAACTCGGGAATCGACCCTGCCTCCGGCTCACACATTACACTGCGCTGCTCCCCACGCGCGTGGAGCGCACCGGCATCCTAACAACACCCGCGGGAGGGTAGCTTAGCCTCGAGGTCACAGAATGAAGGCAAAAGCCAAGGCTATTTTCATTGACCGTTCCTCAGAGTACAAAGAGTAAGTTTGAAGGAAATACTAGAAGAGATGAATATGCAGGTTGAAAACCCACCTTTCAACGTTAAGACCTTACTCTCCTCTTACCGCTTCCAGTCGGACATTTTGGGAAAAAAAATAAATAAAAGAAGCGACAGGAAGCTGCAGCCAAAAAAATAAGCTACACACATAAAGGCATCCAAAGAGGAAACCTAGGTAACTTTCAGTCTAAGTAACACATAAAAAGGATGTCTATTAGGTGCTTTATTTTATATTATATTAGATCCAGATAATAGGGAAAAAACTGATAACTTGTTTTTTTTAAATCTGCCCACGACTGGATATAAGAATGTACGAGGCAGAAGAAACGCCGCCAGCAGACACAGGACACCTCCGTCGTGCAGCCTGTGACCGCACCACAGGCCGGGACCGGCATTTTCCCCCCGCGGGCACAGCATGCACGGAACCTAAGGAGGAGAAGGCTTTCCGCTGGAGCCCTCCTCCCCTCTTCCTGGACCCACCTGGGCTGCGACACTCCCGCAGACCCCCGCAGACAGGCACAGAGGCAGCGCCCAGGGCGGGGCTCAGGGCCCAGGAAACACCCGGCTCCCAAAAGCACAGCCGCAGTTCCTGACCAAAGGTCGGGGGTTCATAAAGGCTGTGTTTTGTACACTTATTTTTCTCAGTGCAGTCCAAGGAGGGGAAGCAGAAATTGGTAAACACAATTTTACAAAGAACCTACCAGTTAGTTGTATGGGGTTGGGCAAAAGTACGTTTACAGCTGTTCCTATGGAAAATACGAGTGATGAATAATACAAAAATGAACTGTGCTTCGTGCACTCACAACTGCAGACCTGCTCTGACCACTCACGGACCACAGCTCATGCCGGTGGACGGGGAGGCACAAGGACTTCTCCGTACAGTAATATGCTGTGTTTAAAAAACTCACTATGGGTGACTTGTATTTCTACTAGCCTATCTATACTTTAATATTTGCCACATTAATATATTTGATCAAGACAAAGAAGTATTAGACTGAATTGCTCCAGTTCAATACTCAAATCCTTGCTTGTTTCAAAATAACCTTCAATGAAAATTTGTTTGATTATATTTACTGAGACCCATCAATATATAACTACGTTCCTTGTCATCTTGAAAAGCGGCTGTCAGTCACCGGGAGGGGGAGGTGTGTGTGAGTCTCAGATGCCACAGGTACCCAAGGCCTGACTTCCTCTGGGTCCTCACTTCTGGAAAAGGACAAGTAGGGGTGTGGCCACCTTCGGACTCCTGGTAGGATTCTGACACCAAGACGGTAGTCATGGCAACACAGATCAACTCAAGTCAGAGGGGCCATGCTTTTCCAAGGACAGACCTCTGCTGACCTGAGACTTCCACCCGTTCCCAGGGGTGGCGGTGGGCTTAGGTCACCGGCAAACTGAGCATGTTACGTCACCCCCTCACTCCCCTCCAGGGGAGCACAGTCTCATTTGCTGTGCGCCCCATGGGAAGGACAGGCCCCCGGTGGGAGGCCAGGGTCGTCCTCCTGGAACAGTGTGACTGTCTGATCTGCATCTAGTTCTTGCTCTAGTCACTAAAACGGCCTCAGGAAAAAGCGCAGCCTGGACTTCTCCCTCCCTTTACTCTGCTACATGCCACATCCTGAGATCTGCCATTCACATCCCACAGCAAGACAAATGAAACTGAGTTCCCCTTGAACTGAAGTGCGTACACCTCTGGCCTCACCGCCTCCCTGGTATTACAGAAGGCAATGAACAGCCACCGCACTGAGAGACCCAAACGTTGCTGACACAAACCAAAAGAGAGAACCTCTGCATCAATGTCTGTAAACAGGTGTGATAACTAAAGAAGTTATCGTACTGCATTGCAACATAGGCAGCTTTAAGAGAGTTGCAGTTTTAAGAGAGTCCTTTTGAAATAGCTGGAAACAGCAAAGTCACTTATCACATCAACATAGAATTTGAGTTTAAAACTGTTCTCCTAGTTTCCTGTCAGACAGACAAAATGCGTCAACTGACCAAAAACGGTTTTCTCTGTGCTCTGCCTTACAGAAACAAGCGTTCCCTGGAGACTTTAAAATTTTTCAAAAGTTAATTCAGGAGTTGCGTATTTTATTTTTCAAAATGATTTCCTAATACCTTTCATCCCCTTTCATCAAAAACAGCACTGGTGCCTAAACATGTTATTTGATTTAAAAAAAAAAACTAAGAGAGGACACAGGAAGACAATGAGGGTCTGTGATGTGAAAACAAAGAGAGGGTGGAAATCTACTCCCATGTTTCAAGCATAACACAAATAAGATCTGAGAAGTTTCTAAGGAATGTTAGGTGGCACGTGGACGCCTTTCTCCACGTGCCCGAGAGCGGAAACGCTCCGGCCTGCTTCGCAATCTCCGGTCCTGGATTCTAGGCAAACTGCCACCGGAAGCTGAAGTCACTTTAACTGTATACACTCGCATCGTGACTGATATGCATACAACTTAAAAACAAGGGAGCTCAGGAAACACCATGGAGGACGAAGAGGAGAGGACAGGTCCGCTGACTGCCCTCCAGCGGTGCAGCCCTGACCCCCGAACCCACCGAACGCGTGGCCGCACACAGCTCACGCGCAGGCGCCGTCCCTGAGCTCCTGGGCCAGGGGTTATTATGTAAAATAATGGGTCTTTCACCAAGATTCAGAACATGTATTTTAGTACAAACATATAATGAGACCCAAACCCACTTCACGTATTTCAGTTAGAGATTGCTGCTTAATAAAATTGCTGAAATCTAGTTCAACATGTTTTTGTTTCTTGAAACGTCTGCCCTTGAGAGCAACAGCTGTAACTCTGTAATTACTTAGCTTGGAAAACTTCAAACACACCAAAATGAGTACAAAACACGGAAAAAGGTACAATAAATATTATTGGCTCTTCCTAATAATTTTTAAAAGAATAATTATAAAATAGCACGTGCTCTGCACACCAAAGAGAACGAATGTTCTATCTATACCTGCCATTGCATGCGTCCTACACAGGTGTCCCCAGGATGCACTTCTGTAAGTGCAGGTGCCATCCCAGCACAAATGAGCTAACGGCCTCCACATTGACAGAAGTGCCCCTAGTCAAATAATGATGACAACAGTAACACATTTTCAGGGCCCTTCTCAGAAAACCTAGTACCCTAGTCTCTGAGATTTATGCTATAATAAAACTGAGAAATGCAAAAGTTTGACTTGCCTTTGCTTTTTGTACTGAAGTGTTTTTGTGTACGACCAATATAACTTGGTATCTACAACACAGCTAAGATAGCTCAAAGCTAATTCCAGCAGCTGGTGTTTGCTGGGGTCTCACTAAAAGCGAACGACTGAAAACCATGCGAAGATTTCCAGGTTAGCCGGCAGCCCTTGAACAAACAGGGAAACCTAAGGAGTGCTTTCAAGCGCAGGTGAGTTAAATAACCCTCTTTGCCTTCCGTCACAGCATTTCTCTTACTGAGACGCAGACACAGAGGCGTTCCAGCTCAGAAGGGAAAGCACGACACCTAGTGGAGCCAGGGCAACCACTCCACTTCCCCAAGGACAGCTGCAGGTTAGGACCGGGGGAAAAAAAAAAGAAAAAAAGAAAAGCACTCTTCTCTCCAGTCTCAAAAAGATTAAAAAAGAACTCTTAAAACTGTAGCAAAAAGCACCAGTTTCTTGAGAAACTGTACCGTAAGTAGCTCCTATTAATGCCTGAATAACGGCCATCATTCTCACACTTCTTTGCCCCTGGAAGCCGGGGACAGCGTTGGCCTTCCTGGTTCTACAGCACCGTAATTATTCCAATGACACTTCACAGCTGAACGTGATGTTTCCCAGTGAAGAATAAATGACTCTGCCTGCTTGTAAAGCAAAGGGACCTTAGGGTCGTTATTATTTAGAAACGCTTGGTGTGCCAAACTTTGCAGAACCGAGCACCCGGCAAAGGGGAAACAGGCAAGAAGGCCCCCCTAACTTTCTGGTGCTCTGCACAACCCAGACGAGCTGCTCCCTGATGCGAGTGTGCAGGAGTGCGCTCATCAGCACTGCACTGCGGTCATTTGAGGGGGCAACCATCTCCAAATCGCTCGGCCTGAAGCCAAAGACAGGTCAGGGGCATCAAGCGTTACGAACCCTTTGGGACCTGCCCTCTTCTCCTACCAACCACTGAAAAACACCAGGGAAGTTTCGGTTCTTTAGAAAAGACAGGAAAGAGGCTGGGAGCTCATCTCCAAGGGTATCCAGTGCAGCGACACGAGCGAGGCTCAGGCTGCGTTTCGAGTCCGCCGTGGCTGCCACGGCAAACAAAGCCGCACGCCTCCCGCCACGCCACCGCTCCCCTAGGTGAATTCGACTCTTCTCAGAGGTCAGGACAAGCACTTGTGAATTCTGTGGAGGTACCATGGTTTCCGAGGTGGAGAGAGAACTGGGATCTCGATCTTGATGGGACATTCTAGATGGAGCACTCCAGAACTTGAATGAGTCGTCCAAGCCTGTGACAACAAGAAGACTGTCACCGTGAATGTCTCCTAGGTACTGTGGCAATTAACAGAAAAACAGTCACTACATGAAAGCAATCAAGAACCAAGGAAAGGTTTGCCTAATTGATTTGTATATAGAGCTAGTTTTACTAAAAATTTACAGACAATTAGCTGAATGTGCTTTAGCTTACTCATATGCAGTTTATCAAGAGCACCAGCTCCCAAACTTTCACATGCTCATTGAAGCAGTTCCTGGGGCCTAATCCAGGAGCCTCCTCCACACCCAAACCGGGCAGCCATCCACGTGCACTGCTAACACACTTACAGCAGGTGTCCATACTCAAGGTTCACGGGCCGCGCCTTCAGTAACACAGGTCCAAAGACACCCCAACAACTGAATGGGTCACTTTCCTAACAGGGACACTTATTTAGAACATCCCTCCTAAGTCCTCCAAGTAAGCAGAAAAGTGAATTAGAAATTTACACTTAAATATTTCAAGGTACAGAAACTTCATGCCTGGGCCCTGGCTGGCATGGCTCAGTGGATTGAGTGCCGGCCTGCAAACCAAAGAGTTGCCAGTTCAATTCCCAGTGAGGGCATGTGCCTGGTTTGCAGGTCCCCAGTAGGGGGCCTGCAAGAGGCAACTACACACTGTTGTTTTTCTCCCTCTCTTTCTCCTCCCCTTCCCCTCTCTCTGAAAGTAAATAAATAAAATCTAAAAACAAAAACACTTCATAGCTATAATTATCCATTGACTCAGAAAAACATACACATATATACATGCACATAAATAACTTTTATTCATAAACACATATACATACACACATCACAGAGGACATATATAATAAAATTATACTATTTCTATACTTTCTATACTATTTCTATACTATTATACTATTTCTATACTTTCTACTATTCTTGGACCTTTTCTGTAAGTGTGAAGTTATGTCAAGATTTTTTAAAATTGCATAAAATTAATCTTAAAATTCAATTTATTTTTATTAAAATTACATAAAATTAATCTTAAAATTCAATTTATTTTATTACTTTTATAGATTATTAAAAGACATAAATCATTAGATGTTCTAAGATCTTATACTTAGGAAATCCAAGAGAATCTACAAATAGAAATGAAGAGGTTTCAATAAGATTTCTTGACAAATGAGTAACACGCCAAACACAAATACATTTTTGGGTTCGTTCGCAAAACAAAGGAGAAAACTTAGTAGGGGAATGTCCTATTCTCAAGTGCTTGGGAAGAACCTTTCTGAAGTTCCAGACAACAGAAGAGGAAAACATAGAACTGTGCTGAGGGTCATGAAACACCTCATGAAACATTGATAGGGTTTTAAAGGTGGTTTCCATGAAGAATTTACAACACAGGAAAATGCTTCAGCGATGTTTCGTGAAAGAAGGGGACACAAAAATGCACGTAAGACACGAGGACCCTGTGACACACGCCCGGCTCCCGGAGCAAGGGGACGGGAGGGACCAGGCCACCGGCGGCAGAGGCGACACCCCGGGGGGGCAGGACCGGAGACGGAATCAGTTTGTCCCGTGTACTTGTCATTACGTTTCAACATTCGGTAGCAAACACTCGGGCTCCTGACAGTTGAGAAGGTGTTATGTTGCTCTGGCTGGCATAGCTCAGTGGATTGAGCGCGGGCTGCGAACCAAAGCGTCGCAGGTTTGATTCCCAGTCAGGGCACATGCCTGGGTTGCAGGCCACGGCCCCCAGCAACCGCACATTGATGTTTCTCTCTCTCTCTCTATCTCCCTCCCTTCCCTCTCTAAAAATAAATAAAATCTTTAAAAAAAGTGTTATGTTTTATAAAAACACCAAGGTGACGTGCTCACCATTCAAGTCGCTGCCGTCTGACGCTCGGTCGGGGGCAGGGCCCTTCCAGTCACACGTGTACAGCCCCAGGTGACACTGCCTCACCATCTGCTGCAGGTGTTGGTAGAAATGGCAGTGATGCAGAAGGGCCTGCAGGGCGGGCTTTCCTGTGAGCGACAGGCCGGAGTCCTCGTCGTGGACACAGGGGCCCTGCGGGGGAGAGGGGGCGACAGGGAGAGAGGGCGACTCACCGCATCCTTCCTCCGGAAGCACCCTTCCTCCGGAACCCGGTGGGCCCCAGACGCCGCACGCCCCGACCCTGCCACACGGGCGGCAGCGAGGCCGACCCGTCACCTCACAGCCGCCTAAGGGGCCACCGCCGACAGAGGCGCCCCTCCGTCTCTCCAGGGGCCAGTCCGCCTGAAATCTGTCCGTGGAATGGCACCGCTTCACCCAAGTACGTATGCGCTTGAGCCATAACCACAAAAAGCTATTTCACAGCCTGCACAGCATGATAAGCATTAAAATAACAGACACCGTGTGACCCAGGCGGCCAGAACGAGTCTTCGTGGCTATTGACACTCTGGGTAAACGGCAGAGACCCACCGAGGCCCACAGTCAGCGTCGCCTGCCACCCCCCGGCCACCTCACACACCGCAGTACACGAATGAACTGAAGCTACTACACGAGTAGCACAAACAGTATTTTTCTAGATATATTTCATAATCCCAGAACAATTTAAAAATATTACACAAATTACATAAAATTATTCAAAATTTCTGCTTTTGCAAAATTGTGTCTGTATAATAGCCTCCTGGGTGAGCTACCACCACAGGGCAGAGCTGACAAAGGTGTAAGAAAAATACATGAGAAAACGGGGCCCATGTAAACGTCAAAAACACATCACTCCAGAGCTCCTAACCCGCCGACTGTTCATTCCTAAAGGCCTCCTGAGGCTGACGGCTGTAACGTCTGCTACCAGGACAGGTATTGGAAACCTACTGTCCCCTGAAATCCATCCCTTCCTTAGGAATAAGTATTTGCAAAGTCAGTGAGAAATTATACATGAAACTATCACGTAGACCTGTAGTAGCTATTCTATAAAGAGGTATAATCATCATAACGATGTCTAATTAAATATAATCACACTTATCCTCCACGTATTCATGTATTTTAAAATTGATTTTTTCTCCAGTTCTTACTAACATAAAAAGAAAAAAAGATTTATAAAGATAACAAAAAATGTCATATGAGACATAAATTTAAAATTAAATCAACCTAATAAAGTTTTAGAACCTGTTTTTTTGTTCCTTGCCTCGAAATCAAGGTGAAACTTATTTGGTTTACCAAGACTGAAGTTCAACCAATTCTGACATGAAACAAAGCATGAATATCCCAGCAAAAAAAGACTAAGAGACAGAAATGTAAAAGGGTACAAGGAAAATCAATTCAGGAGGCCTAATATGGAACTCCTACAATTTGTGTAAACATAAAAGAGAAAAAAAAGTGATTTTTAAAATAAATTAAAAAAAAAAACATCAGAGCCAAGAGATACAGCACATCTGTATCTTCCAATTAAGGAGCTTAATGAGTGTCAAGCAGGAGAAATAGAAAAGACAGATGATCGTGACTTCCAGGATATGCGGAGTGAAGAGAAGATGGGGAGGAGAAGGTCAGCCAGGAAGAGCAGGAAGAGCCAGGTGGGCGTCCCCCTGGTCATCCGCAGCCCCTGACGCTGGAAGACGGCGGCACAGATAGATTCTCACGGACAGCAATGTCCGCCTGGTGTCTGCTAACGAGCCCCAACAATCGTCCGGTGCAATTGAAATAAATTTTCTAAAATGCAAGAGCTCACGAAGTGTATCACTCGTACACTGGCTCTTAGGTAAGAACACAATCATTTCGAGGCTGATTAGTGGAAAAGAAAAATCTAATTAAAGAAAAAGGATGATTGTGAGCTTAGGAAAACTTGCTATGATAAAAAAAACGCAGTGCAATCTAAACTGCAAGGGGGGGAAATCACCCAAATAAATTTGGTAATTACACACACACGCGCGCACACACACACACACACACACACAAAAGCATCTCGTCTGCGGGCCGGGGAGCCCCCGGCCCGGGAAGCGCACGGAGAACGTGCCACCGCAGCCCAGCCACTGGTTCCGTGCTGAATCGCTGGTTTCCCCTTTCTAGAGCCAAACCACACAGATCAATGGAGGCTGCTGGAGAGAACAACATAACCGCACCCGAACTACACTAGGAAAAGGGAAATCGGGCAAAGATGATAAAACTGGTGAAGATTAGCAGCAGCAGGGCGGAGCAGACAGCAGTGACAGGGTAGGGACAGCTCAGCCCACCTTCTCCCCTTCCACGTGGAGCCCAGAGACGGGCCGCAGGAAAGGGGACCCGCATCCGCGGGGGCGGCCAGTGGAGGAAGTGAGGGCAGCAGCAGGGCTACACTGGAGGAGACTGTTTCAATGAGCCACGTCCTGCGTGCCCATGCAGTCACGGAACAAACACATTCCTGCCAACATGCTGAAGAACTAAAACCAATAGGAGGTGAAGGTGCCTCTGCGAATGGAGAGAGGCGGTGAATTTCACTGTAAGCGCTATTAGCTCTTTTAAGCACGTGTACTTATTACTTGAAAAAATCATTTCTTCGAAAAAGTCAGACAATTCATTCAAAACACGTTTTACCTTCTCAAAGAAAACCAAGCGATCTGGAATAGGTGCACATTCTTTTTCATTCGAGTTACCCTAACTAAGCAGTGGGCCCGACCTGCCTGCCCCCTCCACAGGCCCCAGCTTCCTAGCGGCCAAGGCTCCTTAACGCAGGGAAGGACTCCCAGCAGCAGGGAAGCCACACCCAGCCCCGGGGGCCACAGCGGGGCCTGACTCAGGCTCTCCACACGTGACCAAAGGTCCGAGGGCCAGAACCTGGCTGCCCTCCACGCAGAGGCCAGGCTCCGCCCCACAGAGCCACACGCGGTAAAGGAAGCCGGATGCCCGAGTCCTTACCAGCCCTGCCCTCAGGTGGGGGCCGGGGCTGCCGGTCAGCGGAGAACAGCCAGGGAGCCCAGGTAACGACCGAGTGCAAAGCAGGGACACTCTTCAAACCACCAGGAGAAGACTGCCAGCACTTGGCAGTTATTCTGTAATAACTGCTTCGGACAAGAACATCACAGGACACACCCATTCATTCGAAAACACTGTTCTCAAGGACGCAGTAGGCTGTCATACTACTATTCAAACACAGTTCACCCCCAGTGTCGGGCGCTAATGTACCCGATAGCGGTGACGCTTCAAAACGGACTACAAACAAAATGGAAATCACATTTAAGGACAGAGATTTAATGTTTTCAAGGAAAAAAAAATTTTGATATATAAGAAATTTTGAACGTGATAATGCCATGTAGAGATTGGAAAAATGGCCCTAATTACATAAGAAATCCTTAACTACGTATAAATTATGAATATAGTTAAAATGATATTGTTTCTTTGACACTAAGTAGTTACTGTTTTGTGAAATCAACACTCATGACTTGTGATGAACACAGTAAAAGATGAAAAATATGCAACGACAATACCATGTTAAACTATGAAAATGACCCATGACTGAAAATGACCCACTCTCCAACCCCCACACACAAGCAGACATGCAGACGGTCCACAGAGCGCACGGGAGCAGTGACAGCCCCTGCCCCCGCCCCCGCCCCCGCCCCCGCCCAGGAGCAGCGAGCATGTCTGGACACCAGATTTCCGTCTGAGGAAACCCGGGCTCTCTGCGCGGAAGTCTGGTTCCAGGCTGGGGCTCGGAAGTCCCGACGTCTGGCCGCACGGAAAGTAAGCAAGGGCCCAGAGGCGGACGCAGACACGTGAAGAGGACGCCAGGCTTCACGAAGGGGCTCCTCCTGGCCAGATTTGGAGCAACTTCAACGTCTACGTAATGAACGACAGAAACAGACTATAACCCAGGAGACGAACTAAGGGTCCTGGAGTCCATACTGCATACTGGTGTAAATACTGCATACTGGTGTAAATAATACAAAAAAGGGAGTGAGTAAATGGGCAAGGAAGGAAAGCTCCTCCTCCCAGTAAAATGTAACAAACGTACCGGGAGTGATGGAATCGGAAGTCACCACTTGGCAATCATTCTGTAGTAACCGCTTTGCACAAGGACCAACAAGGAAAAGTTAGTGCTAAGAAAGCAGATGCGGAACTGTATGAGCACACTCATATACAGTCTCAAAAGGACCTCCCTGCAAAAGGGAAAACTGCAATATGACTCCGCAATGGAGAAAACAGGCGGAATTCACCTCCACCAGGCGAGCAAATTCCGACCGGCAGTAACAGGACAGAGACAACGCGTCTCCGGAGAGACCGCACTGATGACACACACCTCCATGGCTTTTCTGTGAAACACGCGCAACCTGATCACAGAATATCACAAAAACTAAACGGGCCGCACCCCTCCAGTGCCCTCCTGTGAGGTCGCGAATGTGAACTCAGGCACTTTGCCCTGTAGGTGAAAGAAACCAGGCAGCGCCACGGCCCCGTGGGCAAGCGCCCGGTCACCAGCCTGGGGACCACCGCTGCTGCTTCGAGTCCCCTCACCGCCCCAGAGGAGAACGCAGAGACCTGACCGGGCGCCTGAAACGTTCTGCGTTTCCTTTTAAGAGACCCTGCTGCCTAGAACAAACTTCATCAGTAACGAAATACATACATGCTGAACCTTTACCATCAATCAGCCTCAAATATCTACTGATTGATAAATTGTTGGAAGTCACCCACCTGCCAAGTATAATCCTTTATAATGACTGACGGCATCGGAATGACGAGGAGATTCTGAAGAATAAATGCAGCCTGGAATTAAAGAAGAAAGTCAATACTGCCATCTTGTGGTCGTCTCTGCAACAACCAGCCTCCGTAACTTGGTAACAAAAGTGCCCTCCCTGGGCGGCTGGGCGTGCTGAGGGGCCGGAGAAAGGGGGCCCTGCCGCTCTGGTCTGGGGACCACTAGCAGGGCTGAAACTGTTTCATCGGGAAATATATTTTCTCCTACTCCAGAGTTTTGTTTTCCAAAAAAAAAAAGATCTGTATAAAATATAAACAGTTCTGGTGGCAATGAGGAAATACATTTTCACCATTCTGTCACCCCTGCACACCCACTGTGCGCGCGTGCACACACCCCCCCCATCTTCGCCCCTCTCTCACACGAGCCCCTCTGCATGAAGGGTCCTATCTAACAAAGGTCGCAGAGGGGTCCAAGGAGTATAGGGGGCAACCCCTTCACTAAGCTTGTAAACACGAGAGACCCATCGACACAGAGGTGACAGAAAGTACTTCTCCCGTGAACCTGTTCAGTGCACGATGGAATAGCACGCTGAAACACACCAAGTCTGCTCTGACCCCATCAGGACAGAGGACGCCCACATTCACTGCGGGTTAACACCGCTGCCATGCGCACTAGCACCTCAAGTGGGCTTCCTGCGGGGCGTCAGTGCGATTCCCAGGCCCAGCCCCAGTGCATGTGCACGTCCACGAGGAAGGGGGGAGGTGGACACAGAGGGCGTACCTCCCGGCGCACCAGGCTGCACTCCGACTGGTCCAGGAGGATGTTCACCACGGTGCCCCAGAGCCCACCGGAAATGTTCTGGCAGCTCTGGGCCAAGGCCACGCAGCCGCTCTCCAGGGTGGTCAGTGCGGACCCCAGCCCCAGCGAAGTGAACCGCACCTGCTCGGGTGGAAGAAATGTTCTCACATCAAAGAATCTGATTCCCTAACATAAACTGTTCATTTTACTGGCACGTAAAACATCACACTTTTATGACATTGTCTTGACAATCCTGAATTATAAAAGACACATAAAAACAGTGTCCTGTAAGTGCATGAATAAATAAAATCCTATTCCACAACTCAAGAAGGCAGTAATATAGGAAAAAAACTTAACCAAAAGGAAATGTCACAAAGTGTCTAAACCAGTACAAGTAAGAATAAAAAATACAGCTCACAAGACCTTTTCTAAAGAAAGCAGAGGGTACTTACATATCTTCAATGAGCCAATTCCTGATCATTCCTCATTTTTAAAGAGACTACCTATTATTTTGTACTATCATCCTTAATTTTTTATTTTTTAAAGACTTTATTAATTTTTAGATTAATAGAAGGAGAGGGGAAGGGAAGGAGAAAGAGAGGGAGAGAAACATCAATTGGTTGCTTCTCGCACACCCTTCACTGGGGACCTGGCCTGCAACCCAGGCATATGCCCTGATTGGGAATCGAACTGGTGACCCTTTGGGTCACAGGCTGGCACTCAATCCACTGAGCCACACCAGCCAGCGGCCATCCTTAATTTTTTTGTTTCCTCCAAATAAATGGCTTTAACTTTTTTTAAAAATTGTTTTTCAAAAAGAATAGATTTTTAAAAGATATTTAGCATTTTCCCTGAAAAAAATTTTCAAAACATGTTTTCAAATAAGTTTGATGTAGTAAAATAGGTGCGCCATAGAACCACACCTGCCCAAGCTATGCATTGTGGGGAACTTCTCAACTCTCTGAATTCTAATCCCAAGTACACTTTCACTGTTAAGGTAACAAAAAATGTAGTCATGATATAATCACACAACAAGTGCAAGGGAGAAACTTGCAGAAGTCCAAGTTCAATGCATCTAAACAATGTAACCTCTCGGTTCACATCAAATAATAGCTCCGTACATCAAGGTTTCTATTATAATGGGACATGATCATTTCTTGCTTGAATTAATGGACAGTGTGTATAGTTACCATTACTGTATTATATACTTAAAAATTTGCTACGAGTAGCTCATAACGCTAAACAAATAGTGAAGAAGATGGGAAGAAACTTTTGGAGGCAAAGGGTATGTTGATGGTATTGGCTGTGGTCGTGGTTTCTCCAAACTCATGAAGTTGTGCACATTAAGTATGTGCAGTTTTTTGTATGACAATGATACGAAAATTCATTCACAATATAGAACTTGGCACTGCACTGGGACTGTTCTACTAATGACACTCAAATGTCACCTGGCAGCGACCCTTCTCGCCTGGTGCAAAGTGACTGGGTGTTCCCAATAATCTTCACTGCTCTTTCTAAAAGTGATAAATTCTATAGTTCTTTTATTTGTCATATGTTTAACCTGCACCTGAATGAACTGGACTGCAGAGGCGGTGCTGTGAACTGAAACGTGTCCCTCAAAACTCGCATGTTGAAGCCCTAACTCCCCGACTGACTGTGTGTGAGGACCAACCAGGCTTTCAGGTCAGGGGAGCTCAAGGAGGCCGTAAGGGTGGAGGCGGACGGGACTGGTGGTCTTAGAAGAAGAGGTGGGGAAAGTCATACACCTGAAAGCAAGAAGCCTGGCTCTCCCCAGAACCCACCATGTTAACATCTTAACCTTGGACTTCCAACCTCCAGAACTGTGAAAAACAATTTTTTTTCCTTTGAACCCACCCCCACCTACCCCATTCTAGGGTATTCTGTGTTGGCAGGTCACGCTGGTTACACAGTGGTGAACGAAGTTTAAGGTTTAGTAACTAAATCAATCACACTTTGGAAAATACGAACGTGGATATGCATACGCTTTGCTGCATGTGTTTCTTAGTCTGCACCTAATGGACTCATTTCTCTTCTCACTGACCTCTGGGTCTCGGTCCACCCACAGCGGAATCAGCCATGCCAGTCCCTGCTGGGTGGGCGCGTGGTCCTCACTGGGACCACCCAGGGGCAGGGACCACAGCGACACCCACTCCTGCAAGGGAAAAGGGAAAAGGGAACAGAGACATGTGAGGCCCACTTCTCCGAGAACAAAATAGAGGGAGTTTTAAGTAAGTCTGACTTTTAAAAAATCAAAACAAAGTAAAAATGTACTAAACGCTTGGCTTTAATTCACTACTTAGCCAAAACAAGGCAAACAAAAGTATTGGCTTCTCCTTAAAAAGTTAAACATAACACTTTTTCTTCAGAACAGCTATTTTCCCCATGATTTCAAAACAACATCGTCTACAATGCAGAGGTCAGTCAAAATAAATCTCAAATAAAATTCAGATTTGTGTAAACAGGCAACTTTTCAGAAGCATCTTAGTCAAACATCTCTGTCGTCTCCTAAGGAGAACAGGCGAGAGGTTTCCCCGCCGCCGTAGCCCCCTGGGCCCGGCCCGCCCCTCGCACCCACCCGCTCCCTGGCAAGCTCACCGGGCCCGGGTCCTGGGCCGCCATCTCGTGGGACAGGTGGAGCAAGCAGAGGACCGTGCTCTTGGTGACGCCCTTCCCCATGAAGGACATGGCGTTCCCCCCACGCTCCACGTAAAACGAGGTGATGACCTGGAAAACAGGGCCGACGACCTCACAGGGGCTGCGCTCGGGCGCTCGGTGCCGGCAAATGGTCACTTGCCAGCGGCATGTCTGGGCTGACTCCTAACCACAGTGTACACATTTAAAAATGGTGAAGATGGGAAATTTTGTCATCTCACCACAGTTAAAAAATACGTAGTCACCAGTACTGCACCATATATTTAAACATTTGTTAACAGTAAATCATAACACGTTTTTCCTGTGGAACTTATATAAAGAATGTGTAGTGTCCTTCTAAGCGACTTTAGTGATTCAGAAAATACCCATAACATTCTTCAAATGTTTAATTCCGTTAAACAGAAGAGTTTATGAATGCCTTCTTTGTGGAAAAGTACGCTCATAAATTACTAGCTATACGAAACTCCTATGGACTACCAGGGTTAAGCCAGATTTTCTAAAATTATGGTTTAAATGTAAACAAACATTTTCCCCACTTCTGAGCAATCTCAGATTTCTGTGTCATATTTAAGTAGATGCTTATTTAAATCATTAGCTGTCAACTCCTTTTCTCCCACTTCTCAGGGATTTGACACATTTCCATCAGCAACCACACAGCGTTTCTTATCTAAAGAAAGGAATACGCCCTTCACATTACAAATAATGCTATAAATCAGGTACTTGTACACTGAATGACATTTCAAATGCGCTAGGGAAGCCTACTTTTTAAAACACACTTGTAAGTCTTTACATAATATATCCATTCTAAAACCTCACACATTTCTTACCGCGGACACCTTGAAGCGTGAGATAACTAATTAATATACTGCACTTTTTCAGTACTTACACTTATTCAAGAGAAAAAGTTATTTCATTAAAGTGACTACACAAAAGTCCCTATTAAATTTTATACCTCAGCTAAGAATATTTGGGATTTTGAAGTCTTAAAAAGCAAGATCTACTTTTGGGAAGAAATTCTAGATAACACCATCTGAAGCAGAATTTATACCCACATCACCTTTAAAACAAGACTTATTAATGAAGGCACAAAAATTAAATAACACACCTAATGTACACTCATTTACGTCGCATTCCAGGACTCAAACCGTATTCTAATCCAAAAATCATACGGAAGACACAATGTAACTTAAATTGCCCACTGTCTGTCCACCGTGTACGAACCCCGCGGTGGGCTCGTGGGGGTGGGGGGGGGGAGGGGGGCGGCTCTGGGGCGGCGGAAACGGCCGAAGGGGATTCTCACGAGCGCGGTTCCCACAGACCAGGGCGCCGAACACGGTGAGGATGCGACGTGTTAGGCGCGGTGACAGCGACCCAAGCGGCTGCAGGTCAGAAACCTACAGGAGAGACCTCTAGTCACAGAGTCCACGCGGAGTGTCCACGCTGGGAGAGCAGAGTCGGGCCCGCTGGAGGGCGGTCATGAGTGGGTGAAGGTAAGCAGACAGGCGAAGGGGAGTGGACGAGGAAAGGTAAACGAAGGAAGGTGAGTGGACAGACACGAGGTCCGACCGAGAGAACGAGGAAGGGGAATGAGCGTCTGCGAGGCAGTGGGGCCTCGCTGCATGCCTGGCAGGCGTTTGACAAGTGCGACGATCTGGTGAGTCATTTCAGGGCAACGAATTCAAAATTTTAGGTAAAGTTCTAGAAAAACATCGCTCACTACAGTCGGCACAAAAAGGTACAAAATCTAAATAATTCTAAATTTAAAAAATTCATTTAAGCCCGGGCTGGCGTAGCTCAGTGGATTGAGCGCGGGCTGCGAACCAAAGTGTCGCAGGTTCGATTCCCAGTCAGGGCACATGCCTGGGTTGCAGGCCAGAACCCCCAGCAACCGCACATGGATGTTTCTCTCTCTCTCTCTCTCTCTCTCTCTCTCTCTCCTTTCCCTCTCTAAAAATAAATAAACAAATTCTTTAAAAAAAAAACAAACAAAAAAAGAAATGAAATTCTTAAAAAAAAAAATTCATTTACCACCTTCCCAAAAGAAAACTGCAGGCCCAGACTGCTTCACTGTTGAATTCTACTGCGCATTTACTGTGGAAGTAACACCAATTCAAACAAGCTACTCCAAAGATGAAAAAACATTGTATGAAGAAAAGGAGAAAATTACATACACATATGGAAGACATGATTTCAATGTTAAAACCTGACAAAAGTTACATGAGAAGGTGCAATAATTCTAAAACATTTTTTGCATAAGTAGATAGAATAATATTTAAAACATTAACCAAGTAAATCTGTTTATAGTATAAAAGAAATAATGCATCATAACCTAGTGGGAACTTTCCACAAATTCAAGGTTAACATTTTGAAACCAATATGATGCATCATCTTTAATGGACTACAGGGGAAAAATTATGAATATCTTAAAAGATACAGAAAAAACAATATACATTTATCATTTTTAAAAAAAGCTCTAAACAAAATAGGACTAAAAGAAAAATCCTAAGTCTGATTTTTCTTGAATTGAAGAAACTGCCTCAAAGAGTACACTGAAAGATGAAAAAGTAAAGCCTTTCTTTTGAGTTTGAAAACAAGAATTGCCAGTACGTGATTAATATATAAAAACTAAGTGTATTTCTACACACAGACACTAGTTAGAAAACAAAATTACAAAAACTCATTTTCACCAAGACAAGAATGTTCATAGCAGCAATACCCAAAATGGCTCTAAATTGGAAGAAAAGAAAACAAAAGAACATCCTCCAACACTGCAGCTGAGTGTATAGGAAAATGAAGTTAGACCCACTCCACCTCCGGGCAGCGAGTGCACGGCTCCGACAGCGACAATGACGCGAGGAGCCAGGACTGCGGCTCCCGTCTACCCACCAGGCACACCAGTCACTGTTGTACGTGTGCGCACCCAAGGAAACGGCGGAACTACCAAGAACGGCTTTCCCACGAAACTCAAAGTGCAGCTCCCTCCAGGGAGAGGAGCGCAGTCTGGGGAGGGGGCAACGGAGCTGTGGGGGCGGCTGCGCTCTGCTGGCTGTGTGTGGGCGGGGCGGGGCGGGGAGGACGTGGGTGTCCCTGTGCAACTGACTGGGCTGCGAGTTCACATTTTATGAGTTTTCTGCACGGGTGTTGTGTCACACAAACATACAGGTTAAGCAACATAAGTAAAGGAGCAAATGACCCTCATGGGAAGACTTCAATGTGAGCCTTGGTTTATTTTTCTTGGAAACCAGGGAACCATCAAAGTGGTCTTCCTCACTGAACAGGGAGCAATCAACTGCCCCCTGAGGGCTGCTGCAGGGGGCGGCCCCGGGCCTGCTACTCACCTCCAGGAGGCCCGACAGGTACTTCCCGCAGATCTCCAGCGGCGCGGCGAGGGCGGAGTGGGAGCCCCAGCCGGGCAGTGCCGTGAGGTGGGCGATGCCCCGCAGGGTCCTCTCCAGGGAGGGCAGGCCGTAGAAGTGCGGCGCGTCCGTGACGCGCAGGCACTGCAGCAGCTTCAGCGCCAGCTGCGTTTGGAAGACGTGAAAAAGCTCCAAGCACTTCCTGTGTGCACAAAGAAGGGAAAAATCAACCAGGAGGCGAGCGCGATGGCGTGGCGGGTGGTCGTCTTACTGGTGGCTGAGGGTTCCCGACAAACACTGTATCAGAAAAGTATGAACTAAGAGAAAAGGCAGAAAATATTCCCTCTCAAAGCAAATTTTTCAAAAAGAAAAGCGTAGTTAAACCACCACCCTGGGTATAGAATGTAAAGTACCAGCAATACATTGAAAACTACATAACCCTGGCCGCTGTGGCTCAGTGGACTGAGCAGCCAGCCTGAGAACCAGAAGGTCACTGGTTCGATTCCCAGTCAGGGCACATGCCTGGATTGCAGGCCAGATCCCCAGTAGGGGGCACCTGAGAGGCAACCACACATGGATGTTTCTCTCCCTCTTTTTCTCCCTCCTCCTTTCTCTAAAAAAACAAAATAAAATATTTTTAAAAAAAGAAAAATATATAGATGGATATGGTAATTGCTACCCAATAATAAGAAAAATTGGAAAAAAAGCTAAATGCATACTTTAAATGAGTTTAATTGCTATATATTAAATTGCTATACTTTTCAATCATTTACTATCATTAAAAAATTGAAATTTTTTTGGAAAATGTATTTTTCCCAGAAAGCTAAAATAAAAGAAAATGAAAGGTCTCGATACATTTCACACAATTTATACAAAACTGCCGAAACAATCAAGATACATTTTCTATTAGAAAATAAAATCTCTGAAACTGAGCAGCTAGGCATGGATCCAAAGATGTGATTCCCAGAAGTGGCACCATTGTGTAAGAACACACAGAATGAAGTCTAAACGTTCTGCAGCTTCGCAGATCCTCAGACTCCAAAAGTGACAACTGCGGACTATATCACCTATTCCATCCCAATGTTATAGGTTTACAGGTCTATGATTTTTAAATACCGTAATTTTCCTATATCTGTCTGTTATCCAGATGCTTTTCAAGTTTTAAAATGTACATATATTGAGCCCTGGCTGGCATAGCTCAGTGGATTGAGCGCGGGCTGCGATCCAAAGCATCGCAGGTTCAATTCCCAGCCAGGGCACATGCCTGGGTTGCAGGCCATGACCCCCAGCAGCCACACATTGATGTTTCTCTCTCTCTCTCTTTCTCCCTCCCTTCCCTCTCTAAACATAAATAAACAAAATCTTTTTTAAAAAAAAGGGGAGGTTTGAGAGACCAAAACAAACCCCACCTCACAATTAAAAATAAATAAATAAAATAAAATAAAATAAAATACACATATAAACTCATATTTCTCACAGGTCGGCAACAAAGCAATCTAATTAGTACCAAAGAAAAGTTCACGTCCCAGATTTCTGTCTCCAGCCCCCAATCTTTTCTAACCCCCTGCTCATTCAACTCCGTCTCCTCAATGCACATCCCTTCCCGGAGGCTGTGGAGACCGGACGGCACTCAGACAGGCTGGAATGGGGCACGTGCCCCGACTGCTGCGGCCGACGCAGACTCGGCTGTGTGCGGGTGTTCGCAGCGGCACTGTCGGGGTCCTCCGGGGTGGACGCGAGCCCCGGGTCTGCCGACAGACACACGGACAAACACGAGCTGGCACGTCCACACAGGGAGTACCGTTCGGCCACAGCGGGAAGGGAGCACCGATTTGTGCTGTGAAGTGGACGGTCCTGGAACACGCAGCGTTAGTGTTGGCAGACAGAAGCCACGCACAGAAGGCCACGCTGTTGGACCCCATTCATACGAAACGCCCAGAGGCGTCAGACCCACAGGCACGGAGGGGGCGGTACTCGCTGCCTCGGCCTGGAGGAGGGCGGGCGGGAAGAGGCTGAGTAACGGGCACCGGGGTTCTCTGCGGGAAACCAAAATGTTCTGCGACTGAATAGTGGCAGTCGCACACCCGTGTGAACACACCAACAGCCATCAATTCTACACTGTTAAAGGACCAACATGAACAGTGAAATTCACCTCCTTTTAAAAATTAAGAGAGAAACGCCAGAACCGCAGTGGAAAGGCACGAATGCGAAAACACTCATCAAGCCACAGAAACGGGCATGACTGCGCAGGGCGATGCGTCGAGAACCGAGAGAGGACCGAGAACTGAGACCCGGAGAACCGCGAACTCCCCTGCGTGTGAACCTGCCATCAGGCCGCACCGGCGATCCCGCCGCCACCAAAGCGGACCGCCCCACTGCTCCACGCTGAGGCCCCCCCACCCTCGCGGTCCACGGCAAGGGGGAAGTGAGACTCTTCGGAACTCAGACGAGACGCGGTCCTCCACCGGCGCCCCGAGCCTCCAGCGGTGCGCGGTACCTGTCAGTGACTGCGGCGAAGCTGAGCAGCAAGGTGCTGAAAAAGGCCGTCAGTTCCTTCTGCAGCTGCTGCCGGATGGCGGCCCGGACCTCGTCGGCCTCCTCGCGTGCCTGTGGCTCCGCCAGAACCAGCAGGTCCGGCAGCGGGTTCGGGCTCTGGAAGGAGAAGTGGGCGGGAAACATGGTTACCTCCAGGGGGCGATGGTGGGTGGTGGTTCCCCGGGACGGTCGCGGCGGCTCACGATGTCCCGGAGAACTCAGAGTCGCACGCGCACACCTTGCCGGCGGGTGGGGGCCTCGCTGCACCCGGGGGCGGCTCTGCGCCCTAGACCAAAAAGTCTTCTCAGTTAGAATGTTTAACTTACACCATATCGGTGCTTGGTACTTTCACAGAGAATCATGTTTTTAAATAAGCTTTGTAAGTGTATTAACATACAATGAGAAGTATTTGCATTATAAAGTCTACTGTCTTATCAATTTAGGCCCCCTGTTCTCACTTTATGTAGGTTTTCCCCGTGATCACTCGTAGGAAGGTTTATCGCTGCCAGGTTAAGTAAACTCATACGGTGTTTGGGAAAAACGGGTCAACGATACACGGCGAGCAGGCTTCTGGAGGGTCTTCCTCAGCGCGCAGTCAGCTGGAGAGCGGGGCGCAGTGGGGCCGCAGGGGACGCCCACGGCGAGCGAGCGCGCGGCAAGGCCCGAGCCCCTCCGCCCCTCCGCCCCTCCTGCTCGCTCTCACCGGTCTCACCGTCACCGCGCCCCTCGGGCCCCCGCCTGGCTCTGCTCCCTGCCTCTCCGCGTTCCTGTCTTCACTCCCATGCTCCAAGGCCCCCGCTGCAACACACGGCTGCAGCGGAAAACTCGCAGGGAAACAGGCCTTGCGGAGCAGCAGGACTGAAGGTCCCTCTCATCTGCAGACTTCCAACTGAACAAACCTGCTCACGCCCACAGCAGGGAGGCCACGCGGCCGCCAGCCCTCAGTCCCAGCACGAGGAGCACCCGGCACTGGCTACGTAAACATTCCACTTCTCCATAACGGAGCGTTTTCAAATAAAGCACCTGTCATGCCCAAATCCCACATTCCTCAGCAACACTCACAGGTCTGAGAAGTAATTCCAGAAGCCAGCTGAGAAGTTCCACTGATGGGTTTTTCCTTTGCTCCTTCAACAGCTTATTCAGGAAATGTATGATGTCTATCAGCAGCTTCTCGTCTTCGGCACAAGCAGGGAGCACCTGCAGAAACCTACAGCGAAGAAGGCGGTAACTCAGGGTTTCTGGCTCCTGCAGTGGCGCGTTGACGAATACTCAACCACCAAGACTGAGAAGGGGGTGCCCGTCTGCTGTGTCTGCCCAGGTCCACAGTGCAAATGCCCCCGTGGCCGACGGCCAGCCACCGACGTACCACGCAGCCGCGGAGAGACGCACGGCATCATGTCGGGAGCACAGGGCAGACGTCCCCTCGAGGGCACGGGTAGCCGCGAGGTGCCATAAAATGACTGGGGAGTGGTAACTCCTGCAAAACCGTCACCTTCATGTTCACGTGACTCGTTTAACTGTGAGTCCGCACAACTCCGTATTAGAGAGTGGCTCTGTTTAAACCAGCCACCGTGGTGACACCGGAGACGGCGGTCAGAGCCGCACCGTGACAGCCAGCACCTCGGGACGCGTCCACCTCCGTTGGGCGAAGGGCCCACTTCATGTTAGATGACAAGTCGCCCATTCTCCACTGGAGTCACAGGGAGGCCAAACTGGGGGGCCACTGCTGCTGACCCTGCGCCCCTCTCAGGTGGGTGAGCAGGCCGTGACAGGGTCACCCAGCCGGGCTGGCGCCGCCCCCACAGCCCCTGGTGGACCTCCACCATGGGCCAGCAGCTTCGCAGAAGTCACAGCAAACACCGAAGTGAGATCGCACTTACGGCAAAAGGCAAGATAAAACCAAACACAACAGCCTGCGACACGGGTACGAAACCCACCGCCAGCCCACGGACGTCCTAAGTCACCTGTGACGCGGACGGTAACAAACATTCCGTCTGTTCGTTCATGTCCCAGCCCAGCCGTTTACTTGTACAAGAGCAAATTTTCCACGATAAGGACATTTTAAAAGCTGTTATAAGCGCATTAATAATTCCTTCTAAAACGCAGTGATCAGGTTAAAATTTTTCTCTTCTGCTGCTATTAGATGTGCATTGCAGGTGATAGAAACCCTGGGTTTTTCCTTCTACAGAAGTGTTTCTCTCCTCACAGCACCAGTGAGATGACACGCTCACACCGTCACAGCTGCACCGCAAACCCATGCACAAGCAGCCCGGTCCCGGGACCCCGCCGACCGGAGCCCCACTGACCTGCCGAGGGCACTGTGCCAGGACAAGGACCTCAGCGCGGCCCCAGCAGGGCCAGCGCCACCCTCGAGAGACAGTCTGTCGTTCAGGAAATAGAAGCTCATGCTGGTGACCGCGGCCCTCACTTCCCTGTGGGCGGCGGCCTCCACGACGGCCTGGAGACAGCCCCCCAGGCCGCTGGCCGCATGCGTCACCGTCAGTGCCAGGGTGTCCTCTGGGGACAGCCTCAGGGTGTCTGAGAACCTGAACACACGGGAAAAAGAAAGGGACACAGCTATTAAAACAAAAGCTCACTTTCATTGTAAACCCTTTCTCCAAAGTTCTGTTTTATCTTGCTTTCCCTTTAACCAAGGGTGGGCTCCCTGGTCCGCCCAGGGCAGGGCGGCCTGGTCCGCCTCTGCCAACGTGAGGCTCGTGCAGCCGCGACCCGCTGCCCACGCGGACAGGCCCCTGCTCCCCAGCCTCACAGAGCTAGCGACCTCCGCTCCAGCGAGCAGGTCCTGCGGGACCATTCAGACATTGGTTGGGGAGCAGTGACCCTCCGCCTCCCCGTCGCGGCCGACACACGCTGCCGCCCTGTGCACCCTGGCCTGGCGCTCCCCGGCAGAGCCCTGGTCCGGGCGACCCCCCCCACCCAGCAGCTGGGCAAACGCCGCCTGATTGCTAGGGCAGCCTCCTCGTGGAACAGTTTTTACAAAGTGATGAACACACACAATCTTTAAAACGAAGTAAAAATTATGATCTTCAGAACAAACGCAAAACCAGGTGCCAGGAAGTAAAAAACTGCTCGACTTAAAGGGAAGCTAAACCCTAGCTGGTTAAACGGGGGTGTGCTTCTCCAGCTACACGCGACAGCTCACTCTGGGACCCGCGTTCCGGAGTTCTCGTGCTTCAGCAGGCTGTCCGCCCCGTGGTGCCAGGACAGGTTCCACGCCATTCGCAGCATGTCCGAGACCGGCCGCAGGGCCAAACAGTCGGCCGGCAGCGGCACGACCACGGAGTAGGGGCTCACGGCGTGGTGGCCGAGCGCGTGCACCGGCAGGTGGTACCTGGAAAAGACGCGCCAGCAGTCACAGGCTTCCCAGCTCCCCAACGCCGCTCAGAGCGAGGAGCCGCGAAGGCGGCCCAGTTCCACACGACCCAGGCTCAGGCGACCTCGAGACGCGTTTCCGAGTGCTCTCTGACCCCTCCCCCCGAGACCCCCCCACGGCCACGTCATCCAGCTCTGTCCTGAGGACACCCCGATGTCGTGCCGGGGCCCCGACTGCAGAGAGGACAGTGCCCTCTGACCCCACACAGGTGTTCAGCTAAAACAGGGACACTAGTGTACGCCCAACGCTGTGTGCTGGCCCTCGCTCGTTCACTCAGCTGCGTGGCCTGGCCATGTGGCCCCCTTGCGTCCGTGAGGCCCCCGCTGCTGTGTGGGCGGGGGTCCCTGGGGGTGGTGCGGTGGTCCATGCACGCAGGAAGACAGCACAGCTCCTTCACCAGTTCTCCCGCTGTGAGACAGCTGGGAGGTTTCCGGCTACTGGCTACTGCAGGCCAACGTGTTGGAAACGTTCTATCACAGGGAAAAGAAGCGTGGGCGGGGCGAACACCAAGGGCTGGGCGGGTGTGGAGCAGCCAGCACAGGCACTGCTACTGGGGATAAAAACTGCTACAGCCCTGGAGCCCTGTCTGGAAGCACCTGCCGAACACGAGAACGCCACCCCCCCCCCCCCGCCCACACGCGCTCAGAGCACATGCCCGTTGACGGCGAGGGCCAACGCTCCGCTGCACACCCTCACACCGACTCCCACAGAGCAAGGGGAGTGACCAAAACACAAACCCCTCTCCGCGGTGAACCAGAGAAGCTGAGTATAAGCATACGCTCTGTTTGTGCAGTGCGACAACCAGCAACAACGTTGCACAGTAACAGAACCTAAAGTGGAACTACCTCCGTGGGATGTGGAAAGTAACCAGGGAGGCAGGGAAGGGCTCCCTGGCAAGCTAGTACCACTCTGCGCCTTAACCTGCAGGGCAGTGAGTGCCATGGGCGTATTTGTTCGGAAAAATGAATCAAATACTTTATGATCTGTATACTTTACGTGTGTATATTTACAGTGGCTACATGGGGAAATGTCTTTAAGTTATGATTTAAGGATGTGTAACCTAGAATAATTAGGTGGGAAGTAAAATTATGTCCAAAACTTATTTTCACATGGATCAGGAGGAAAAAATGCACATGAACAAACACACATATGGGGGCAGAGAAAGGGAGACAGGCAGCCCATCAGGTAACAACTGCTCAGCCCAGGCTGAAGGGTGGGCCGGCGTTCACTGCTCAGTCTTTCGGCTGTTCCGTGGGCTTGGACATGTGTGGACTTGAACGTCCTGTGAACTTCAACATCCTGTGGACTTGAACGTCCTACAGACTGGGACATTCTGTGGACTGGAGCGACACCAAGACAAAAACCCGGCGATGGGACGGACCCCCACTGACTCTCCAAGCCCCACCACAAAGGAGGGGTCACAGCAGCGCAAGCCCCGCGGCTGACACGCTGCATGCACACTGTGGCCGAGTCACAGGTTCTGACTTCCATTCCTGCAAGAACAGTTCTCCTTCCAGAAAGACGAAGAGAAGCACCTTTACCTTCTGAAAACGGAGACGGGCAAACTGAAGGCTGCCGGCGAAGAGGGTTTCCCGGGAGGAGCGGCAGACCTGTTTCGGGAAGGAAACATGGAAGGAAAGGGGCGGCTGAGTGGCCCACAAACGCAACTCGCTCCGCCGCCGCGACCGGAACTGCGGGCACGAGGGCAGCCGGCGCCGGCGTCCAGCGCAGTTTTAACCAGTTTGCCGCAGCCCGGATCTGCGTGGGGAGAGCAAACCGCGCTCCCCTTCAGGAAGTGCGCGTCGCACCTGGTCCCCCCAACACGGTGCCGTCGCGGCAGGTGGACCTGCGTGTGCCCCCGCCTGCTGACCCTGCTCAAGGTCAGTGTCAAACAGGTCATTACCATCCTCAGCACCTTCCTGAAGTTCTTTTTTAGAATAAAATATTAAAGAAAAACACGCAAAACTGAGTACACTGAAAAACAGATCGCCGACAAAAATTACTGCAGCAATTTTAAATTTTCTACCTCGTGATGTTTACCAATAAAAGCTCCGCGTGGCTTTGAGAGCCAGTGGGCTTCTGAATGCTGCTCGCTCAAGCCCGGAATCCCGCCGCGGCACACCGACCGCGGGACACACACGGCCTAGGCCGCGAAGTGCGCGCGCCGCCGCCGTAGGGCTGCACCAGAAACCGCAGCTGGAGAGCCCTGAGCAAGCAAAGACCTGGTAACCTCCGGGAGCTCACCACGCGTCCGTTCTCGAGACTTCGTCAAACAGCAGGAGGCAGAACAGCGCTCCGACTTCAGTCACGACAGTGCAGTCCTCGTGGAATATCAAGGACACTGGGAAGTAAAAGGAAGAAGTAAAGGACGTTATAAAAGGCCGGAAACGAGGAACTTCAAATGTCGAGTGTCCCAGCTCGGAGGGGAGAGGCAGTTCTCAGAGAGACGTCCAGGGAGTGTTCGACAGGTCCTGCTGCGAGGGGTTTGTAAGTGACCAGTAAAGTGGGAAGCTAACGTCCCCTGCAGTTACACAGTGACACTTACAGCGTCAGATCGAACCCCCATCCCCCCCCCACCCCCGTGGGCAGCAGAGCACTCGCTCACCTCTGAACAACAGGGTCAGCAGCGAAGGCCTCTGTGCGAGGGCGTCCCGGGCCACCGGGTCCACGCAGAGAAGCTTCCTCAGGAGCGCGAGGCTGGGGGGGACCAGACATTCTACCACCTGGGGGGACGGGGGCGCACAGTCATTCCGAGCTCATCAGCTCTGAGGTGAGACCAGACACACTTCACTATTATCCTGTTAACCTTCTCATTATCCTATTATATTCCTATTATCTTATTCTAAGGTTTACGCTTTATCCAAAGTAGGTGACACAAAAATGCAAATAAATACTAAGAATCGATTTCCACTAAAATTAAGCTTTGTGTAGACTTTTGTGTATGCACCAGGTAGAAATTTCAAGACTAGCTTTTCTTTAGAGAGGCGCCGATCAGAAACGAGCAAACAGACAAGGCAGTGGGTGTCAGGGACTAGACGCCAAGGGCTGAGGCGAATCCAGCTGAATTCACCCCCAGGTCTGATGAATGGAAACACTGACCCGTAAAAATGTATCCAGACACCCACTATTAGTCTTACCTCGCCATCCTGACCCACACACTCATTTAAATACTCAATGATCTTGTCAATTAGGCGTAGCTTTTCCACCACAGCATGCATTTTAATATCTGTAGACAAAAAAAAAAGTTACTTCAAGTTAAAGAACATTTTCTGTAGTTTTACTAATGCAGAACAGAAGAACAGATACCCACGTAACTCTCAAACTATTAAAAACAGTCACACCTGGTGCTAAAATTAAAGGACAAAACCCCAAACTTGTTTTTATTGTGCAGTCCCGGCTGCCCCACCTTCTTCCCCAGGCCTTCCCCAACCCGCCCCCCACTCCCCGCCAGTCCGCCCCACCGCCCACGCCCCTGCGTCCTCTACTCCCGTTCCTTCGCTTGCCCCTCCCCCTTAAGCTGTCACTTCATACACCCCTGAACAGTCTGAACACTTCCAGGCAACACGCAGGTCCTACTCTTAAACTGTAAGAACCAAAAGAGTTAAAAAAGATGAACAGAATGAGTCCAGACTCAAAAGTACTCGAATTTTAGTCCCACAAATTAATCCTTTTATTTGTACGTGACGTATTATTGTATTTATATTGTTTCATTGACAATGCTTCTCTTTTCTAAATCCACTACCTGAAAATGTTCAGGATTCTCCACAAGGTCATGGATAAATATGGTTTGCGACATGGTCCTTTTTCTACAAGGAAGATCTCTACCCACAAGGTGTGAACAGCAGACATAAAGGGGAAGGGGCTGGAACATACTGGGTACATGTTAAAGTGTGTGTGTGTGTGTGTGTGTGTCCACTGCTCTGGACCCGGTATTTCCGCCCCGCCCCCCAAAGTCCTAGTGGAAACCACATCTCCAAGTGCCACGGTGCCAGGAGGCGGGGCCTCTGCGCGGACGCCAGGTCAGGAAGGTGGGATGGGGACCCTTGGGAAAGGGGCCCAGGGAGCCCCCCGCCCTCCTCCGGGTGAGGCCCTCCGCAGCCCCCAGACTGCTGGCCCGGGGTCTCGGATGTCCAGCCCCCGGCACCGGGAGAAACGGAGATCTCGTGTCTAAGCCCCCACTGTGGTGCCTGGTACGGCAGCCCAAACAGACTAAGGCATGCACACACGCGTGCACACGCGAGCACACACACACGCGCGCACACGATGTCACCAGCTCCAGAACACCGGGCGCTTACAAGTCACTTACGAGTATGTAACGATTTGATAACGAGCTGTGCTCATTTGTTCTGCTCATTCGCAGCGAAGACGCACAGTGGGGAGCAGACAGACGCACACGTCCGTGCCGGACCAGGGGCCGTCACCGCAACTGTCTTTCCCGACACTTTCTAGGAGCGCGGTCTCCACTGCCCCAGCACAGTGCGCACCACGACTGCACGCTGTGTTTCTGAAATGCTGGTGACGCCGAAAGAGCACCTTCTCATAAACAGTTCCTACAGCTTTCTTGTCAAGGCTCACCACATTTTGGGAGCCCTATTTCCTGGAGCCTGCGTCATTACCATTCAGCCCCAGACGGGCTGCATACATGTCTTTAAGTCGCTCTCTCTTCCCAGCGTCTGCTAATGCCAGGACAGAAACACTCACCAGGCCCCAGCTCCAAGTCAGAAAAACCTTCCCATGTAATGCAGCGTTATTCTCTCCCTCAGGTACTAAAGACAAGCTATGTATCTCAAATACAGGAAAAAAAAAAAAACTAACGCGAAGAATGGAATAACAACGTTACAAAGTTAACAGTATATTTCACTAGTTTTTTAAAAAGTAAGCCCTTGGAGAAAACACAGTCACGGCACGTTACTATGATCTCTCCTACCCACGAACAGCACCGTGCGGCTGACTCTCTAAGCAGGGCGGAACAAACTGAAAACCTCGTCTGCCGGGTGAGCTGGGAGAGGAACACGCAATGCTGTTCGAATGGCAGCCGTCTCCACGAAGGAGGAGAGTCTTGTCCAGGACACGCTACAGGTAAAACAGTGAGGACGCAGACCAGGAGTCAACACGCTTCCTTTGTGAAGAACCAGACGGTGACAGGTTAACCGTCGCTGGCCACACAGGGTGTCTGTCCCATATTCTTTATGTTCATCTTTTTTAACAATTCTTTAAAAACCTGAAAACCATCCCTAACTCACGGGCTGCAGGAAAAAAGACAGCCCCGGCCCGAGGCCGCCGCGCGCCACCCCGGCGCAGCAACCACCCACACTACCTTGCAGAATCACGGCCAGCTGCTCCGCGGCGGACTTTCTCAGCACAAGGTCAATGTCGTCTGAGACATAGATCTCATACACCTTTTCCACAGTCTCCAACTGCAAACCAAAAGAAAAATTCATCTACTTCCAATTCTCCAATAAAATTTGATAGTTCACATTGTAAGAATAAAGCTCAAAAAGCCAACTTAAGGAAATGACATAACTGCATCCATGTAAATTTGCAAAAATAGATCCATCCAAAGGTCGCGGCAAACGGCCCGGCAGGGGTAGCAGGACGCCCAGACCAGCACCCGGCTCTGACTCGGACTCTGACTCGGGAGCCGCCTGGGGGGTTCCCGGCCTACCCTGTCCTCCCTCCCGCAGAGCGGGAGGCACACAGCCCCCCGACTGTACCCATGCTGGGCTGTACCCATGCCAGGGCCGGCTGCGAGGTGGCAGCACGGAGCCGGAGAGGGGAGAAGAGAAGAGCGAAGCGGACACCCCTCCTCCCTCCCGCCCGCTGTCACCTGCTGGCTTTCACACGGACTCACGGGACGGTCCCGGAACAGCCACCCCCCACCTCCCTGCCCACCGCACGCAGGGCACAGCAGGGACGACCAAGGCTTAGGACGCAGGGCGTCCCCAACAGGACCCTGTGCGGGGCCCTGGAAGGTTCTTCCATCCTCCTGCCCCGGCTGCCCGGCGGCCCCTAACACCGAGCCTGGGGGAACACTGGACGCGGGTCCCCGTTTAGAAAACCCACTGCGTCACCCGCGTGCTGCCCCAGGGCCGCCGCGGGCTCAGGCGCTGCTCCGTGCCCAGACGAGGAGCCACCTATGCCCCCGTGCTACTCTTTTCCTCTTACCACGAAGAGGCTAAAAATGTCTATTACAGGAACTTTTTCTTCTTTGCTATTCTAGGCAGTTTCCACCGTAAGGACGAGGGTTCTGAACAGCTTCACGTTACTGATCTTCCCACCACAGCCTCAGCCTGGCGCCGCGCCCAAGACGCCGTTCAGATGAAGGGCGTGTCCAGGGTCTGCATCACGCGGAGGAGGACGAGGTGCCTGGCCCGTCGCGGGCACTCAAGGAATCTGTCCACTCGGTGAACGAACGTACCCCCGGGCCAGAAAACGCCAGGACACGACCTCAAGGCGGCCGTGTGGAGCCGCACTGGAAGCCGCCACTGCTCCCCTCCCCTCCCCACCCCCCCGCGCCGACCACCCGCCGAAGAAGGCAGCGTCAGGCGTGTGGGGCGCCCAACAAGGGGCGGCGCCCTCACAGAGACAGACCCCGGTCACCGTGTCACCTTAATCATCAGCTCTCTCCGGTCGTCCAGCTTGAGGTCAATGGGCGTCTTCGCGACAAACAAGTTGGAAGCTCTGGAGAGCACTCGGGCGTCTATGGCAGGGCGCTTGCGGGCGGCCCCCTCCTCCCCGGCGAGGTGGCCCGCCAGGAGCTTCAGGGCCAGCGAGCGGACCCTGGGGGACAGAGCGTGCAGGTCAGCACCTGGGGCACCGGTGTCGCCAAAGCAGAGGGGGCTGCAGTCACAACCAGGACCGCACGTCACCACGAGCCTCCGCCGCGCTCACACGGGCATCCCTGGTAACACTTCACTCCTTCCACCAGGACGCCCACTGTGTGACGACAGCCCTCCTCTCTGCTGTGTGTGTGTGTGTGTGTGTAAGTAAACATCGGGGAAAAAGAAGAACCAGTAACTCATTACAAACGCAGAAACAGACTCACTGAGCCTGTCAACCCCCTTGTCGGCGTCACTGTGAATAGGGGGTGGTCACAGTCAGTCACCTCCAGTGAGGCGACCTGCAGATCAATCCTATGACTCCCGCCACCGAGCCTAGTGCTCTGTCTCAGCCCTACGGATGGCCGCAGAGCCCTAAACGGGGTCTAAACACTAGGCCCAAGCTGATGTTTGTCTGACGGAGTAATCACACTAATGACTGACAGCCAGTATGTGTAAAAATCGGATAGACTCCCCTCGGATGCGGACACAGGAAAACTGTGGACTCCCACCGAAATCCTGCCTTACCCGGAGTGCATCAGGGACGAGGTCGGAAGAGAGGCGCAGACTCCCGGAAAAACCACTTTCCGCATGCCGTTAGCAGCAGGGAAAACCAGAGAAACCGCCCCGTGGACGAAGGGCCCGGAGCTGGGAGGCGGTGAGGCAACAAACTACCTGCCACTCCTGGGACAGGGTCCTGAGCCACATGGAACTGGGCACATTTTAAGTGACGGTGCAAGTTCCAGGTCTCAGGGACCACTGACGAGACGACGATTGAAACCTGCACGCTCCCACCGCCACGGCCGGCCACCCTGCCGTGTCCCGTCGCCCTGAGGCCCCCTGTCCTGACACTGGCCTCGCTCGTCCCAGTGAATCCAGTGCAGCTGCTAGGGCCTCTCTGCTCAACCCCACGCCCCGGTCAGGGAGGGCCTGCCCGTGCTGTGCGCGGCTGGGCCCCCGGCTGTCCTCGGTTCCTGGGCGCACAGCTGACACTCCGTGCGTGCTTCCCCGTGTACGCAGGAATCTCCCGTGCCAGCACTGATAAATGTCATCTTCGGAGCAGTCACGTTTACTCCAGATGGCAGGAGAAGTCAGGCGGACGTTCTCCGTGTCCCACCTGCCGTCCCCTCCAGAGCACTACGAACAGCCGACTGTCCACACGGCTTCTCCTGGCTCCCTCTGCTCCCGCCCAGCACGGCCGACAGAAGTCCGGGGCTGCCAGCTCGGGCACAGTCGGCGCCCCAGGGAGGAGGCGAGAGAGGGGTGTGCGGCACACCGAGTTGTGCGTCTCCTCCGGTGCACACACTCAGCACCTCTCTGGGGTTAGCCTGGGGCCCAGAGGCCAGCTGTTCATTCCTCTGCACCGTCTCTTTCAGCAAATGCAGTGTGCACACATTCATGTTATGTCCCAGGCACGCTAAGAAGTGCTGAGGATGAGCACTTCTAGATGAGCCCACAGGCAGGGTTTCTGCCCCGTGGAGTTTAGGGTCTAGTGGAATGAATCGACTAATTTAAAAATATATATGTAATCCAAACCGTGCTAAGTTCTATGTAATACGGTCTTACCCAAAGAGAGGCCTGGCCTCACCTGCTAAGAACGTCTTTGTCTACCTGGGGACCCGGGCCCCACGGGCGATCAGAAAGGAAACTTCTACTCTGCTCAGCGGCCAGTTCCGGGGCGGGCGTGGGCCATACCAGCGCGTGCTGAACATGCGGAAGCCGATCCTGCAGAGCAGACACCGACCGACCGCCACCCGCCCCGCGCCGCCTCTAAGGCGACGCTACACAGAGATTTCTACGATCGATCTTTCTGATCCCCCCCACCCAGTTTCTTAGTATTTTATTTCCGCCTACGGATTTTTCAGCCTGATCATCTGCTCACGAACAAGCTGCTGCCTCATCAGGACGTGTGGTTCGGGGAGCTGAGAACTGCCCACCATCCAAGAGCATGCTGGTCCCCCTGCCTTCCAGCTGACTCCTCTCCCCACCCCCGCTTCCCCATCTGACCCTGGGCTGCCTATTCTCCGTGGGACAGAATCCACCCAGCTGCCTGCACAGCGACAGAGAGCATGGCCGCTGCACGGACGGGGAGGGAGGGACAACAAGGTACTTGTCCCTCGTCAGTTAAAATGACACTGACACTGACGATGCAGGACAGGCCACTTTCTCAGATTCCCAGAGGACAAGACGAGCAAGACTAAACCGCCTGCGCCCTCTGGTACGCGCGGCCACGGGGCCACCACGCTTCTGTGAAACACTTTATTTTCGGGAAGAGCGTTCAGGAAAGGGCCACTCCCGGGGAACAGCTTCTAAGGAGAGGAGGCGGAGGAGGTGCTCTGTAACTTCTGCGGCCCGCTGATCTCCGCGGCAGCACCAACGGCAGCGAGCCCGGCGGCAAGGCCGGCGCAGGCCCCACCACTGCCCTGGGAATGGATGGATGCTTCCAGAAAGCACCCGAAACACCGGATCTGCGTAGAGAGCTTCACCCGTCAGCTTCCTCTGTTTATTAAAAAGAACCTCCTTCCTTCACCGCCCCCAGCCCTGGTCTGCCACAGTCTGACGTGACCACCGCGCCAGCCAGCCTCGCTTACACCGTGCCCGCAGCCTCGTCCACGCGCCCGCCCGCCACCCGCCCGCTCACCGCTGCCCACCCGCACTCACGACGGCTTCTTCACGAGCAGCAGGCGCAGCACGGACTTCAGCCGGGCGGCCGGGGGCAGGGCCCCCGCGGCCCCCTCGGCGCTCGCCTCACTGAGCAGCAGAATGCAGTTGCCCAGGGGGTCCTCCGTGTCAGCGTAGCCCTAGCAGACGCCAGGAGAGAAGAGAGCACTGTTGGCGCGTCTGCACGGTGTCAGCTGGACAACGCGAACGGCACTGGCCTGGCGGGCAACTCTCCATTTCTTTCAACTCGGCTGAAAAGTCACTCTCCAACATGACCTGCACAACGTGAAAGGCCTGCCCAAGACTGGGCTTCGAAAGGGCTGCCGAAGCCCTCCGGGAGAATATGCCGACCCCTGGACGCCGGCTCACCGTTCCCACTCCCGGGGTTCCCTGGTGGCGGAGGCACCCCCGGGTCCTCGGGCCTGTGCCCGCGGGACAGAGGCGGGGCGTGGCAGACGCCTGCGTGGTGAGCCTCCAGCCCAAGGCCCTGGCTCCTGCCCCACAGGCTGAGCCTGGGGTGGTGCCCACCGCCCCTCCCGTCCCCGGGGCAGGAACCACAGTCCCCTTGCTCCTTCTACGCCCACGAGGACTGCTGAATTCAGGGGAAAACTCTAGCCACATACATGCACAGAACTGATGCGTGGACCAAGGTGTTACGTCACGTCTGCTTACCAGCCTGAGCTTTGCCTAAAAGCCTCCACGTAAGGCCGAGTTCTGTCCTTCACATCACGGCTGAAGGCCGGCGCCCCACACTGAACCCCCCCACCCTGACGCAGAAGGGGACACCAATCAGCTGTCCTGGCTCCTCCGCCAGAAACGCGACAGCCACCGCTCGCTGCTCTCTCGCCCACGGCGCCTCCACGGCGTCTCTCCCCCCCTTACGACATGACAGCCCCACACATCCCGCTGGCCAGAGAGCAGTGGGCTCACCAGCGGGACGGACACCATACCTGCAGCACCGGGACGACGGGGCACAGGGACTGCACGAACCTGTCCCAGGTCGGCGCCGTCATCGTCAGCCGCCCCTGCAGCAGGTACAGCAGGATGGCCTTGGCAGCGGCGTTCACCTGCCCGACACGCAGACAAGACACCCGGCAGGGTGAGGCGGCCGCCGGGTCGCCGACACACCCGGGACGTCAGACAAAACCCGGACAGGTGCTGTGATTGACAGCTCGTCCTCCCGAGGCTCCCACTGCTGGAGCACCACCTCACGCTCCTTTTATTTTTTTTACCTTTAGGGTACATTCTTCCATTGAATAAAAACATCCCGTAAAGAAATAACCTACTGCCCTGGCTGGTGTGGCTCAATGGATTGAGCACTGGCCTGTGAACCAAAGGGTCGCTGGTTCGAATCCCAGTCAGGGTGCATGCCTGGGTTGCAGGCCTAGTCGCCCATAGAGGGTGTGTGAGAGGCAACCACACAATGATGTTTCTCTCCTTCTCTTTCTCCTTCCCTCCCCCTCTGTCTAAAAATAAATAAATAAAATCTTAAAAAAAAATAACCTGCTAACACTGCATAGTTCTCTACATCTTGGATAAAAAAACACAAGCAAACAGCTTCATATGAATTCTTTGAGAGAGTATGTCATATATTTTGATTCTCGCATCTTCTTTAACATTCCCATTTATTTAAATAACCTGACTGAGCCCATACATCAAAGACAAGTTTCTTTCCTGTCCCTCATAATGCTGTCCAGTCACATGAGGATGTTACCTTGGTTTAGCTGAGTGTCTGAGGAATTACAGTGTTCTGCACTTCCTGTTAATGTGCCATACCTCATTTTTAGGCTCTTGCATGCCAAATGCAGAGATTTCATACAGCACTTTCGGGTGGAGTAGAAAATGAATCCCATTACAGAGTGAAGACACAGGTTTACTGACATTATGGATACCTAAACATTCCTGGAAAGCAAAACAAAGAAGTTTTTAAGTACTAGTGACACTGATGTTTCAAAAGGACTCCCCTTTCTCCTGTTTAAAATTCAATTCCAATTTTAGTGTTCACTTCACTGAAACTTTTCTTTTGCCCCAAGAGGATGCAGGGTCCTCCCGCCCAACAGCTTCTGAGTCTGCACGAGACCCGGACTGTGTGCCTTCCGGCCAGCAGCGCGGCCTGAAAGCCAACCAAGCTGCTGAGACAGCCGAGTCCCTTAAGTTGCTCATAATGACAGACATATAGGAAATAGGAAACACCATGAGCTATGTCCCCAAAAGAACTAAAGCAGGTACTCACACAGATATTTGTATACCTACGTTCACAGAAGCATTGGTTACAATAGTGAAGAGATGAAAATAACCCAAATGTCCACCAGCAGATGGATGGATAAACAAAACGCGGCATACACAGACGAGAGAATGCTATTCAGCCGTAAAAAAGAATGCAGTTCTGATCGATGTTATGACATGGACGAGCCTTGAGGATATCACGTTGGAGGAAGAAAGCGTGCCCACAGCAGTCGGATTCAGGACGGGAAGTGGAGTGGGGGTTGTCCGGACACGAGGGGGCGCTGAGGAGTCACTGTGTGACCGGCTTACCCAGTTTCCCCTCGGGAAAAGCAGGACGTGCTGAAGGCGAGCAATGCTCACGGCTGCACAGCAACGTGCATGTACTCCATGCCCCTCAACTGCACACAGTTTAATCATTTTAACAATGATTAAAATGCTAGGTTTCGTGTTATGTATGTTCTACCACTATTTCTAACAAGCAGATTAGACATAGCTAAAGAAAGAACCAGTGTGCTGAACAGCAGCACTGGGGAATTCCGTCCAAACAGAACAAAAAGAGATGTGGAAGATATTTTTAAAAGGCTTAAAAGGTGCACAGGGTAAACTAGGAAGGTCTAACAGGGCCCTCATGAGCGCACCGCCCGGAGGGGGCAGCAGGTGCAGAGACACGATGACGACGGAGAAGGACCCAGAAATGAGGGCGGACACGAGTCTTCAGGTGAAAGAGCGCTACATGAACAGGGTAAGTGTTTTAAAACACATACACATACAAAGACATACTGTACCGAGGCAAGGAAAAGATCTTAAAAGCAACTGGAAAAAAAATACCGAGCAATTGTAACTTGACTGACAGCAGACTTCTCAGCAATGACACGGAGGACGAAGCAGTTCCGCACCGCGCGCAGGGAAGGCAGCAGCCGACCGGCGACTCCACACGCGGCCACGCTGCCCCTCAGGAGCGAGACTGACAAACCAGCATCCAGAGCAAGGGAGAGCCAAGAGGCTTCCAAACGCATGCACCGCTCGTCACAGACTGCTATTGAAAAGCTTATTCACACAGAAAGTGGACTGGACTTAAACATTAATTTAAAAATGAAAGAGAAGATAGTCAAACTAAAGAGCAGTGAAGGTGAAGGAACCAGGCAGACCTCAAGTCCTACGACTGCATGAAAAGAACAGGCAGCCGAAACATGTTCGGTACAAAACAATAGTATGTATAGTTTATAAAGATACGCATCTATAGTAAAAATACATAAAACAATGGATGGGAAGGACAAACACCAACTTTGTAAGAGCGGTTATCTCGGTGGAAGAAACGGTAAGAAGAAGAAAAGAGGCTTCAGTTGGACTGTAATATTTTTATCTTAAAAGTAAAAATGGTAAAATGTAAACATTTGTTAAGTGTAGATAGTACTTACCAGAGTGTTCAATGCAAGAGGACACTTTCAAGAGTACAGAGGAACATATGCTTTTCAACATTGTCCTACGTACAATGTTCTTTCCAAAATTGAAAAAGGTAATGTTCTATGCACTATTCTATGTTGAAATATTTGATGATTTAAAAACATAGAAAACAAATGTTTCAAAAGAAAAATATGACTAAGAAAAAAAAGACCTGAAACTATGTAATTGAAGCCATAATAACCTAAACCTTTCCCTGAGCACAGAGATCATTTTAAATACCTGGCACTTTTCCTTACAATTTCCCATCACTAAACAACACAACATGAATGCAGTTCTCATCAAAACCTCTCATCAAGCAATTCAACTGCTGGCCTTACAAAGTCAAGGGAACTGAACAGCACAGATGTCTCAGAGTTGACCAAAAACTGCACCTATTTTTACGGCAATCGTTCTTGTATCTCATGTAAAAGGTCGAGTAATCTGATGTGAGAGTGACAGGAAGAAAACCCACAGTTACTTCGCCCCCAGAGATCAGAAACCAGAAGCCCACCTTGACCACCTCCAGACAGCAGCGGTAGGTCTCGGCCTTCACAGCGGGCAGCGGGTGGGACAGCATCCGCAGGAACACCTTCTGACTGTCCCCCTGCAGCAGCGGGGGTGCCTGGGCCGACTTCCAGCTGCAGAAAGATGAGACAGCCAGGACATTGGTAAGGCGAGGAAACGACCAAGCCGGCGCTGGAAAGCACAGTGGGAGGAGTTTCTCCTATTCCAGTTCCTCTGACTGGGATCGTATCTGAGTAACCCAGTATCAGTATTTACCCAAACATGCACTTGTTTCAAGGCAAAGAATATTCTCTTCAGAGTATAAAAACCACCCAAAACGTATTTAAAAACCTGTACTTGGGATGTCTGTTAGTACAACCATTATGGAAAACGTATGGAGGTTGCTAAAAAAATTCAAAAGACAACTACCACATGGCCTAGCAATCCCACTCCTGGGATCAATATCCAAAGAGAAGTACATCGGTATATTAAAGAGACATCTGTACTCCCGTGTTGATTCCAGCATTATCCACGAGTCAGTACATGGAAATAACCCCAGCGTCCACCCATCAGTGAATGAGTCAAGAAAATATGTAATATTTTACATATAAATAATAAATATAAATATTTATATTTATATAAATAAATACTTATATTTATATAAGATAAATATAAATAATACAATAAAACATTGCCCAGCCTTTTTAAAAAAGACGAAAATCCTTCCGCTTGCCACATCGCTAAACCCAAAGGGCACGATGCCAGCTGAAATCAGCCACACACAGAGAAGTAAATGCCGTGCGACCTCACGGCCCAGCCCACTGGGGCGGAGTGTGGCGGTCATTTCTGGTGGGGGGGCGTAAGGGGGCGTGGCCAAAGGGCGGGGCGTTCCAGCTGCTCGGCAGGAGCACGTTCTAGGACGCGATGCTCTGCATGGTCACTGCCGTCACGGGTCCCACACTGGACATTTGGAATTTGTCAAGAGAGCGGATCTTAAATGGCACACACACGCAAAATGGTCATTACGTGAGGAGGAAAATAAACAAATGTTAAAACCCTATATTGAACTGATATTTACCACCATGCAATTTGCTCTTTCCAAAAGCAATGAAAATACTGAGTTCCCATAGGAATCTGCTCCAATGATTCCCCCAAAAATTAGCCAATGCATGATGTTTTCCAAAAATCCATATAAGGAAAAGGTAGGAAGTAATGAAACTTACATTAAAAAAAACAATTTAAGTTATTGATTAAAATTTTAAAGATAAATAAGTAAACTAATATGCTTGAATCCCTGGTTTGAATGGATACCAAACCAAATGTATAAAAATCCAAGGATAATTCACTTTGATTGTAGCTGGAGATTTTTAAAGTTTACTCTTGAATAAGTCAACTGTCCTAATGCAGCTATGCATACACAGTGAAAAGGCCAGACCCACATAAAAGCAATTTAAACTAAAAAATAGTGATGATAACAAGATTTAGGACCAAATTCATTTTCATTGTGCTTAATTTCCCTCTCTCTCTCTCTCTCTCACACACACACACCATGTCCTATAATATAATCACATTAAGAAAGAAAATATTACATCTTGGAACACAGGCAGACGATTTCCTTTATTAGGGGAAAATACTGATGATAGGAAAAGCTACGCAAGGCTTGGTCTGCCAGCTCCACTAATTCCGGAAGATTCTTCTCTCCCTAAAAAAAAAAAAAATCAGAATAGAGCAGTAAATGTCAAGTTCATGTGTAACAAAATAACAAAATTCTCCATAGTTAACTAAGCCACTTTAAGACATTAGATTATTCAGAGGCCCTGAGATTGCTCACCTTTGCTTATGCCCGTTTTCTCAACAAGCACCTAAAACTGTCAGCCCCGGAAGAAAGATGGGGGGGAAACCCCTGGCTAAGTGCCACACCCCTGGGCAGGCCTGAACAGTCCCTCGATGACCTCTGCCAGCGGTCCCACCTCCCTACTAGCCGGAGCGCAAGGCGGGGCTCCGGTTCTTGTGGCCCGCTCCCCATCCTAGCTCCCCCTTCTGACGTCCTGCCCAATACATGCATGCTTGGCTGACAGTGCAGAAAGCTACGGAAATAATTCAGCTTAAAGACAACTCAAAATCCTACCCTTGAGGAAACAAGGAGCCAATGGCATCAAGACATGGCAAAAAGAAAAGAGGGGAAAAAAGCAAGAGTGGATAAAGGAAAATCAGAAATAATGCACTTCAGGCAGGCTCCAATGTAAGGACCAAAAAAAAAAGAATTTTGCCCCCAATATTTTCAAGATCTTCAGGACCCAACTTGGTATTTCCAGACAATAAACAATTATCGCAGTCAATGCTACTTTAGACTCATTAACCCTTCACTGATACGCACTGAAGAATTCCCTAACAGGAATCAGGAAAAACACGCAGCTGTTGCTCTATCACTACACCCAAAGGCACCCTGCACCTTACGACCTAGTTCACGACTTCATTTGACAGCACCACCGGGCTCCTCGCGTGAGTCCATGAGGGTCTATCAGCATTAGAGAGGAATCGTGTCCACAGGAAGCACGAAAACAGCCCTCACAGTCCTGTGTGCGGCGGTGCTACTCTTCACACACAGCACGCCACTTCCAAGAGGGGAACGCACGGTTAAGTGTTAAGACGCTGAGAATAATTAATGATTGCTGATTTCTTAAAACCTCTAGTTTCGTGAACGTACATCAGCCATTAACCTAAAGTCTTCATTTTTTGTTTTTACAAGTCAGAGCCTTACTTCAATCTGACAATCAGCCCACTCACTAGTTATGTATCCTGTGTCTAACAATTCAACTGTTCCATGTCCGTTGATTCGAAAGTACAGGTTACACTTTCCAAATATTTTATCACCGGAGTTTAACAGAGGTGATAGTGAAACTTCTTACCTCCTTCCCCACGTCAGACAGGAAGGTACAGGCACACTCAATGGAATAAACGGCCTCCGCAGTTCGCTTGTAAACGCTGTAGTTTTCAGAACTCAGCTGTTCCAAGTAGGCCACCGCGGCTTCGTGAATGTTTGGGTACTCCAAAGAGATAGGCATGTCCAAAGAAACTAGAAACAGTGCTGCTGACATAGACTCTGGCAAAAAGTGGCTTGCCTTCATAGACAGGAAAAAAAATAATTTAAAAAAAGCATTTTTTAGATAAACATGGTAAACTATAACCTTAATGTAGTTCAACTTTCTTTCTTAGCAATTCTCTATCACAAAGTCCATACTTCCCTGAAGAGAACTCTATTCCCCAAAACATCCATCTGTAAGCCTTCACTGAATACAATTTTTCTCAGCCCACAACATCTGGAGCCCAGGTTCTGACTCTTGCCCAGTCCCTCCCCACGCCGACACCAGAGTGACCCCCCGGGGCCCTGCCTCCGTTTAAGGCTCTGCTGCGGACCGTGTGCGCCAGGTGCCTCATACACGTGCACACTGGTCACCAAACGGATGCGATGGTGGCTTGGGGGTGAGGGCACCCCGCCGCAGCTGAGCACACAGGAGACTGGTCCTTGAGTGGCATAGAAACAACAGGTTCACATGCGATATTGTTCTGTACTTTCAATCAACTGGGTTAAACTAAAACAACTGTTTTCTTTAAAAATAGTTCTAGCTTCATGATAGGATTCTATGCATCGACTGAGAAAAGAAAAAGGATTAAAAAGTCAACACTCAGAGAAAATCACCTGGCAGACAGCGCTATTTTGGCTGAAATGCTGTCTTTATTAAAGAAGGCTGGTCGTGATTTATTTCACAGGTAACCTATCTTAAAGGTGATCGCTAACCGCCTAAAAGTCTAAGATTAAGAGCTGAATCTGCTAACCAACGCTTTTAAATCGAAGTTGCCAAGGGAGTATCAGAACTAGGGGACTCAAACCCTTAGGTGACTACGCACACTGCACTTGGGGAAGCGCTGCTCCACCAGATGACTCCACCAGATGGCGCAGGTTTGCGGGCCTCTCCAGGACGCCACAGCCTTGGGGTCTAAGCCCCTCCTGACCTCCCCCGGCCTGGTGAGCGGGTCCCAGGGGCTCCTGGGAGGCTGTGCCCGCCTCCAGCACAGGGCCAGTGGTTGTACCCCTTACTTCCCAGATGGTTCCCCCAAATGAAGTTACCTTTGTTTGTCTTACCAATCTCAATTTACCAAGCAGAACATTTTTACAATATGCCAATGCAGCATTTTAACCTGTGCATGGGTTAAAATTGTTGATTCTCGAAAATCACTTAAAATCAACTATTTTAAAAAAGGCTTTCAAGGCCACTTTGTCAAAACCTTCAAAGCTGAGAAATCTCTACACAGACTCATATTACCACTTTCCAACCTCCAAATCAGGATCGGATAAGTACAAACTCAAGTATTTGAAAGCACTTTCCAGGGGGAAGGTTCGGAGCCCAGACTGCGGCACTTGCGCCGGCGGTGGGCTGGCGGCCGGCAGAGGGCAGCAGAGCCTCGCGCTCACACACGGACTGAGGGAGGCATCCCACAGCCGCCGGGCGGTGCTGTCCTTCTGGTCCCACCTGACAGTTCTCGGTTACTCAATCGAAGCAGTTACAACCATCCATACATTAACGCTGCACCTGCATTCTCTTCCACGACCTTATTTATAACTGTTCTCATGGACTCCCAAGTCACATATGCAAAAGAGCTTCCAAAAATTACAGGCACTGACTTGCCTTCAGAAACAAAAACAAATACATAAAAAATAACTCCCTTCAAAAAACTGGAAAACTGGTTTTACATTTTTCTAACACTACATTAAGTCAAAATAAACCAAATTATTGATTTCTATGTTAACTGTTTCCTGCCCACATGAGCCCATAGAAGAAAAAATCTACAATCAAAAAAGCAGTAAGCTATACGCTACAATTGATTTTCCATCAACTGTACAAGTGTTTTCCACCAATACTTCAACTGATGTATAGACTGATCATTTATAACATTTAATAACAAATTATTGTAGCACTACTAATTTTTCAGTTATGTTATAATGTAAAGTGAGATATATATTTTAAACAATTATGAGAATGCTTCAATGTATAATGCTTATGCCTTGAAAAATTATTACACCTTAAAATCAAAAAAATAAGTCACAGATATGACTAACGAATAGAAGTTAAAAATGAAAATGAACAGAAACGGTGTTACTCTCCCCAAAGCAAAACACTGTATTTATAATGTAATGTTTTATCCTTGTTTTGCCAGGCGACCTGGCAGTGTTGCACGTGTAACCCACTTAAAACGGGAGTTCAGACGATACGCTCCGCGGAATCCTGGGGAACGAAGGGGCGCGCGGCCGCAGGCGGGGCAGCACAGGCGCGGAGAGCCACTCCGCGGTCGCGCTAGCTTCCGGGCGCCTTCACGGAGGCCGCGGCACCCGCCTTTCTGCGGAACGTGCACACTGAGCACTCGGGCACGAGCCATCTGAGACATTTTTACCACGGACATTCAAGTGCAAAAACATAACCTCCATTTAGAAAAAGTGAAAAAGCAATTTTAACGAATATTTACGCCTGTGAAAATCACCTTTACCATAAAATCATACAGTGGAATGATATACAATAAAAACTAACGTGCAACTGCTACAGGCAGTAACAGTGAAGAATCCTGGAAAAACAAAAAAAAACAAAAAAAACAAAAAAAAAAACCCTTGAGCACAAACTTAATATGATGTGTGGAAACAGACTGGCCGGGGGTGACCGAGCCAGAGCGGCGCAGTCCCGCGTGGGAAGGACTGCGAGACCGCGCACGGGGCGGGGCCTTGGACCCCCTAGCCGTGTTCCCCGTCCTGTGCTAGGTTGGTTTCGCTTCTGAAACCCGATACACTCACTTACTAAAAATACACCGAACTGTGTCTCTGTCTTAACATATGTTACACTGTATTTTTTGCAAGACCTTAAAAAAGCTTTACAGAATTAATGTGTTTTTTCCAATCAAACCGGTCAAAAATGCTAGCCATTTGTCCGTTCGCACGTTCCAGTGTCACCTTCGTACACGGCGAACGATCAGCGGGCACTTACAACACGTGTGTGCGACACTCCGCGCACTAGGGCGGGCCACGCTCCCTGCCTCACCTTCTCCACCGGGAGCAGCGTCTGCAGCAGCCGCGCCGCCAGCAGCGCCAGGCTCACGAACGCCATCCGGTGCAGCCGGCGCGCCGCCTCCGCCCGCTCCAGGCCCGCGCTGCTGTGATGGTGGCACAGGGCTTCTCCCAGGGACCCCAGCACCGCAAGCAATCTCTCCTTCTGCAAACGTGGAAACACAAAACAGGGAAACAACCAATCTGTCATAACGAACACGTGAAAAACGCTATCATTAAGTAACAAAAACCCTGGCTGGCGTAGCTCAGTGGATTGAGCGCCGGCTGCCAACCAAAGCACTGCAGGTTCGATTCCCCGTCAGGGCACATGCCTGGATTGCAGGCCAGTTCCCCAGCAACCGCACATTGATGTTTCTCTCTCTCTCTCTCTCTCTTTCTCCCTCCCTTCCCTCTCTAAAAATAAATAAATAAAATCTTTAAAAAAAATCTTAAAAAAAAGAAACAGCTTCAGAGTACCCTGCCTTTAAATAAATAAATAACAAAAACCAAAGTGCAATTATTCCGATCAATAGCTGCTGAGGTGACGAAAGAAGGATGAGCACACCTAAATTTTTAAAAACTAACCATCTTTAAGCATTTGATCTGATGACTTCTAACTAATAATGAATAAAAATAAACATTAGAGGAGAGCTGAGTGACCCACAAATGTCGCCTACTTTCCTGTGCTTAACTGTCTCCACTTTGAACACCCTCGGGTAAATCTCTCTGCAAGTATTTATTAGACTCACTGTATGCTAAAACGCACTGGCTGGTGTAATGGAAAAACGCGTTAGTACAAGAGACATGATCTTCACCCTCAAAGTGAACCCAAAAGTACTACAGAAACGAAACAAGGGAAGTCAAATAATTAAAAACAATTAAATATAAAATCGTATGAGCGCTCTTCAGGTAATGAGGTCGTTTCGAGGGGAAGTGTTCTGCCATCACCAATTTCGAGATAACTCATTACTTAAACAGATATTGTATCTTTTAAACTGGAAGGCACACATAAAGTACAAAGAGAAAGCTAAAATGCAGCAAACTTGCCAATCATGGGGACACATGACAGACCAATCACATCCTGGACCTGGGGACATGCCCCCACCGGCGGGTGGGCAAGGGACGCAGACTTGAGCTGTGGCTTCTGACTCTCACCCTTCCGGTGGGAATGTCCGGAAATAACACAGCACGGAGCCTGCAGACTAAGGACCACACTCCCCTGCGTGTAGTAAGTTGCTTTATTCACGGGCGAACCCATGGGGAACAAAACTAAAAGGTATGATGAGCACCGTAAGGACCAGAGCCACAGGAGCTGCCACTTCACACCCATCAGGACAGCTACTGTCAGAAATAGTGGAAAATAATTTTCTGCACAAAAAGTTAAAAATTCAGCACTGTAGTGAAAAATGAACAATATGTGAACTATGAATAAACAATTCGGGGCAAAAAAAACAGGTCAAGGGGGTCGTTTTCTGCTGATAAAAAGCATCATTACAAGTAAAGACCCAACAGGAGAGAGCCTCTGCGGTCTGACTCATGGGGTCACGCAAAACCTGCTACCGAAACGAAAATGGATTTCATAAAGTTTTAACTCAGTCCGCTTGAACCTAGTTAATAAAATAAATAGATATAAACTTGAGCATTTCAAAGACTACAACTCCTCCAGTTTCCAAGGACACTGACAAAGGACGAACCATCTACTTAATCACGTAGAGGACTTCAACACATGTGTAAGGCTACATTCTCCTGATCCCGAGGAATAAAGCTAAAAGTAAAACTTTAAACTGAAAGGAAAGCAACGCTGACTAGATTAAAACAAAACAAAAAAAATGACAGCCGCTCGAGTAATAGCTGCCAGTCTAGAGAAAACGACTGAGAAACTCAGTGACGGTCTCGTCAAGCAATTCGCTCACTCAGAACAACTCCATTAGAGTGGTACTTTTCCATTCCACCAACACACCTGTTACTCAGCATGAACTCTGACCATTTGCATTCTTTAAATCAATAAACACGTTTAAGACCTCGGTATTTTCAGGCCTTTACTAGAAGTTTATTTGCTTGTAAAATTGTTTCAAATAATCCTGCTTATGCTCATGATGAATTACGTGTGAATCAGTCTTGCGATTTTCACTATTTCCATCATTTCATCCATGTCAAGTAAAAGTGGTTTTTAAAAAAAAAAAAAGTTTTAAAAAAAGGAATGAAAAATAGTAACTGGTCCGCCGTTTTAATTTAAAGGCTAAAAAAATTTTTAAACACCTACGAAGTAGTTGAGGGTGGGGAGAATTGGCAGTTTTCAGAGGACCTTCACAGCTTTTACAAAAGAAGGCACAGAATTAAAATATCAGATTAGCAAAATATTCTAAATATTCCCACTCAGACAGAATTTATAGTGCAAACACGGCTTCTCCAATATGCACACGAGGAAACAGACTGTGGAGTCTGCAGAGCATCTGAACCAGCGACTGGCACCAGATGCCCCGCGTGCTGCCAGCCGCACCCACCCCCCCTCCCACACGGCCGCCGATCCCCACAGCAGGTGCAGCCTTCCAGGCACTCCCCACGGAGGGCCGGCTCACCTGCCCGCCCGCAGGACGGAGGGCCGCGCCACCCAGCACCAGGTCGCAGAAAGCACAGCCTCACCGGACGCCAGCCTCTCCCGCCAGCTCGCGCTGAGGCCCTACTTGTGCATGCCCCCCACTAGCCCCGCCCATTACCCCCAAACAGCGGTATCTGTGCGGCCTAGTCCCTCCCCCCACTGCCGGGTGACAAAGCCTGGCTTCGTCTGCCCAGCGGAGTCCTAAGTGTAACCCAAGACACAGCTCAGTCCTGATGTACAAGAGGCCCGTCCTCAGACCCCAGGCTGAGCGTTTTCCAAGCATCCCTGGCATTCGCCATGATCAAACACGTAGAACTGACCTTGAAAAGAAACCGCCTCCACCTCCCCATCTGTAATGAGCCACCCGCCTCACAGGGCCGTGATGGCTGAATGGTCTCATAAACACCGTGTGTGCAAACAGCATCTACCCCATCATATTAAACCTCTCTCTATTTAGCGATTATTCCTCTAGGTCCCCCCCCCCCCCCGTTTTACGAGTGTCACAATAAAAGTGCCTGTGTCCCCCGAGAGTGAACACTGCCGCTCCTTCACATGCAGAGCCCAGCACATGTGACAGGCGATCGACACCGCCTGGGGAGCCGAGAGAACAGTCTCCGGAGGCGGCCGCAGCAGGGAAGGCCAATGCCAGCCGGAGACCCCGCCCTGGGCACAAGCCGCTGCCACCCCTGCCGGCCCCACCTGAACGCCCACCAGCACGTCTTCCCACCCACCTGGAGCCTAAGTGACTGGCTCGTGGCAGGTAAGACGGGCAATGAGAGGCAATGGGTCACGGAGAAGGAGGAAAGACTGCTCTCTGTGGCATCACAAGGACAGGAGTGACAGGGAGGAGGTAAAAATGGATGGGTCCCGGCCGGGCCCGGGAGTCGGGGTCCGGGAGTCGGGGTCCGTGGCTCCAGGGGAAGACCCTCGTCCCCGAGCCTAACTTACCCCGGGCACAAGGAAGCAGACTTGGTTTCAGGGGGAAAAAGGGGGGACGACACTCTTCAGGTCAACCTAACCTTCACAAGTGCTAATCAATAAACCTTTTCATTAACAAAATATAATAATTTCAGTATAAATGTTTTTTCTTTATTTATGTCAAGTGAAATAAAAAATATGCAATTGGGGACATTTTTTTTGACTGCACTTCCACAAACTGAGCTATGGAGTTCCAGACGTGACCACTGTTGGCACTACTTGGAAAGATCTAGAAATCCGCACATCCTCAGGTATTCGATGTGTGAATTGGTAACAGCGCATTTATTATTTTGCTCCCTTAATGACAGAACAAAATTATTACTTCTATCTTTCTTTTTAAACTTGGCAAAAGTAAAGACAATAAGAAATTCTACTTAATTGTTTCTTTTTATTAATATATAGCCAAAATACTGAGATTTTTCCTCAGGCATTTATAAGTAAAAGTAAATCAAATATAACTTCAAACAGTACTGTTTTATTTAACATTTCTAACATACCAATTGGCACTTATACAACAGACTTAACCTTTAAAATAAAAATAATTCACTGAATCACAAAAGATTAGCAGCCAAAAATTAAAAGTGAATGACTAACTTTTACAGATAAATGTTCTGGCCAAGAAAATTTAAGTTAATTTAAGAAGCAACTGATGAAACAGTCTTCACACATCCAAGGAAAAAACTCATTTGTTGAAAACCTTCAGTATGTGAAAATCTTCTGAAAGCACCATAAAACAGCAGGGTAACCTTAAGGACTAAAGCAAAACTCAGAGTAAGAACTGTCTTCCCTATCTCACAGATAAAGAAACTGAAGGACTTGAACAATGTCTTGTATCAACTGAAAATATTTCATTGGTTTCTCTTTTCAAGAAATTTTGTTCTTAGGAAAAAAGTCTACGTTTTTTACCCATGGGTATTGGTATTAAGTAAACATCAGCATTTTGTTTATTTTTCATGCTCTAACCTCTAATCACAAGGATCTCAGACAGCATATAACAAAGTTTAATAACAAATAGACCCAGGTCAAAACAATATAAAGAAAAAACACTTTAATAACTATGAGAGTCAAATATGTTTTTATGACTAATGAATTTTGCTTCCACCTCTCTGACAATGCAAGAAAAAAAGACTAAGTTACTAATTTACATTAAAAAAGAACACCAGTATTTCAAAAAAAAAATCAAGGTCAATGAATAATTTCAAAATAAAAGATATAAAGTGACAAATAATCTATATATATTGAAATGTAAAAGAGAATATGATTTATAACTACATGGAGGCATACTCTAGTAGTTCACAGATGTCTTAAATATTATTTACAATATACCATTCCCAGGAATCTTGTACATGTGTTGATTACTTATGCAAATATTAATCAAACATTTCTTTCAGAAAAAATAAAACATAATGTCATATTTTCCAAAAAATATTTTCCCTACTGAAATGCAAAGAGTAAGGCATCCATCAATAACATGACCTAATGAATGCAACAATATGGGTATATCTCAAAGTAAACAAACTGAAGAAAAAAATGAGACAAAAAAAGCATACGAGTTCATTCATATCAAATTCTAAAAAATGCAAGCTAATCTATATCATAGGCGTATCTGTACGTTGAGAATTCTACCACTGAACCGCCAATGTATTGTGTATCTGTACATTGAAATGTACCAGCAAAGAAACATGTGCAGCCTATTATATGTCAATTATATTCCAATAAATCTGTTAAAACCCACGTAAACATATTCACACATATACATAAAAAATAGATAAGAAATGTGCAAAATCTACATGAGGAAAATACTCCTAAAAGACAAAAATGTACACTTCAAGAAATGGAAAGATACAGCACATTTTCCCAAGGTGTAAAGAAAATCTTTCTAAACTTTGATTCAAAATACAGAACCAAGTTTTGTTTTGTTTTTAAAAAAGGGAAGAAACTGATGAATACAGTTACACAAAAATAAATAAATATCATTAGGAGAGTTAAAAAAGAAAAACAAATAGAGGAAAAATTACAACTTGTTTCAGAAAGCCAATGTCCTTAATATATAAAGAGCTCTTAGAATCAATAAAAGAACAAAAGTCTAATCAATGACCCAAGACAAAAATGGATAAAGGTTTAGACAAGTTTTAGGAAAAGAAATGACAATGGCTCTTAAAATTACAGAAAAATGTTCAACTCTACTCAGAGAAAATTGTAAATTAACACTATCTTGATACACCGTATTTCATTTATCAGAATGGCAAAAATCTGAGGTTTGGCTATAAATCCTACTGCTGAGCCTATAGGTGAAACCACATTCTAACCAACTGCCAGTAGATAGCTAAACAGTATAGCTGTCTAGGATAATGGGACAGTATCTACAACTAAGAATATTCACATTTTAATACAGCAATCCCACTTGACAAAAGTCTCCTCTAGAGACACACCTGTGCAAGTAGGAAATGACATGTGCACGGCGCTCCCTTCATGACTGACAGCGGCAACAATGCCCATCACCAGGAGACTGAGTGATGAGCCAGAACCAACGAAGCCCCCGCATCTTAAAAAACAGATAAAGGGCTCCACGTACAACAGGGCATAATCTCCACACCTCTTCATTCCATGCATGCAGGATGCAGTTTTAATTGCGAAAGCTGTGTAAAATCGTATAGAATCCATTACCTTTTATTTAAGATGTGGGAGAGGGAATAAAACTCTACACACTTATTTGCTTACATTTGCAAAAGCTACAATAAAAATGGAAAAAATAAATCAAGAGAACAACATGGCAGAGAGACATCTCTGAGTTAATTTTATGAAGAGAAAACTATGCCCCAAAGTGAAAACAAACGAAAACAAACCTGACTGTGTATTGTACTGCTAACAGAGAAGAGAACTCTTTGAAGAGACTTTCAGGCACAGTATTTGACTCTACATGCTCAGTGAGAATTGGTCTGAGTAAAAAAGAACTGCAGGGAAGTCCTGAACTTTATTCGCTACGAACCACAGTGGTACCGATACTGCTGTTCTGAAATTAGTGTATGCTGAAGGCAGAGCTGAAAAGCAATCACGTTGATACTGTTAGTAACTAAGACTTCCTGTGAGTGACAAGTACAAGCAAAAACATGTAAGTTTAAAATCACAGAAACAGAAATCTGAACTTAGGATTTTTAAAAAATATATTATTTCCTAGTTCTGCTACTAAAAGGGAAGAGCGGTACCCCTGCACTAAAGGCAGCCCCAAGGCCTGTTTCCGCCTTGACACTCACGCACGCACTCCTCCGTGAGGGGTGACCAGAGTCCCTGGAGAAGTGGCCTGTATGCAAGGATGCGCGAAGCAGGCTGGGACACACTGTGTCTGAGAGAGAGAAGGCTCTCGAAGACTAGTGGAACAACCACACCAGCTTAAAAGGACCGAAACAAAGTAAGACGCAATGCTACTACTCGGAGCCCAAGAAAGTCATTGGTTCTCACCATATCCATAGCAAAAAGGCTGCTGTCATCCCAGATGTCTGTTGAAATCGCTTCACCAACAAGTACCAAATCCTCTGCGAGCAACTCCAGAACTCTTATTATCATCTGTCCATTACCTGCAAGAGAGACCAGGAGAGAAATAAGAAAAACAGTTAACTTTCAAACAGACAACTGAATGCCATATTGCTCAATCCTCTAGTTAGTCACGCCCACAAATTCCTATTTCTCTTTTGATACTGCTTTCAGAATTGTTGAAAGAGATACATAGGGAAGCCACAATCTACCCCTACCATTAAAGACTTCTGATCATAATGCTGTTTTCCTACAACAAACTGAATGTGCTCACCAGTGGGAAAGACAATTTAAGTACTGTGAGACAGGTTAAAATAATTTTTCAAATTCAGAGACCACCCACGCTGCACGTAGTATATGACAAAGCACCAGGCTGGTTTAGAAAACGCGTTCCAAGAGTTCCCATTTAGGACAAGCAGGCCCACACAGGAGAGGCCCGGAGAGCTTCACCTGGACAAGAGCACCTGACGGATAAACGTCCATGCTGGAGTGGGCTGGAGAGATCCGGAGAAATCCCACCTGGAACATGTTCTCAAGCCTGTGCTCCCCTACACCCCGCTGCAGGCACCACGCCACCCCGCGCGACGCCCCTTCTCCACACAGACAGGGTGACGAAGCAACACCAGGACCTGGCAGCCTGAGTGAGGGGCGTTCCGTGAAGACCTTCCTACCCACCCACCAGAGGTCCATCTCAGACGAGTGCAGAACAGACCACCAGATCCTAAGGGTCTACGCTGAGCATTTCATTAGAACAGCTAGAGAAAGTTCTTTTGGAAATCTCGATGATACTGAACAATTATAAATTATGCAATAATTTACCACAAAAGGGCAAAAGAACATTTAGAAAACTTTATTTACCACGATACAGCTTAGTAATTATCCATCTGACTTTTCACAGCAAATTAAGAAAAGGTTAAATGCAAAATCATTAAATGTAAAACTGTTCTTCTCCATATACCATGCAAACATATACACGTTATAATGCCAAAGTTCAGATTTCCCTTCACCGCATTATTAGTACATGAATTAATATGCACTCCTAACCCCCAGAAGCAGAGTCACTCGGTCAGAAGGCAGGGATAAAGTGAAAACGTTAATGCTTTCCCAACAAATACCTACCTCCGCTCCCCGCCCCACCACCCTCAAGCAGGCAAAGAACAGGCGCAGGCCGTCAAGAACTCGACCTCTTCGTTACTCAGCCAGCGTAAACGAAAAGAGGCAAATCTCATTCAGCTTGCAGTCATGTCTCGACAAGCTTATCACCTACTGAAAACGCACAGATTTACAGAATAAAAATCATCGCTTCCACCAGATCAAGTCTCTGTCCTCAGCTGTGGGACCCAGGACGGCTCCTAAACCGATCTGCAACAACAGGGGTGCCAGCCGGGTACCCGTTGCACAGGCCGGCGCTGGGAGCGCTGGGAGCGTAAAGAGGGTGGGGACAGAGAGCACGCGACTCTGCGACTCTGCGCGGAGACGGAGCCCGGGAGCCGCGCCGCTCACTCGCTCCAGGGCCAGACCGTCCGCTCCAGGACCAGACTGTGCACCTGCGCCACGGGCATCGCCCCGCCCCTCGTCTGCCGCATCACAACTGCATCCCCATGCACGTCCACACGCCGCCGCTGCAACTGCACTGGTACCTTCGAAAGAAAATGTGAAATCCTCGCGTGGTGTGAGTTTCGTTGTTTTCTAACTCCAGCAAAGGTAAGAGTCCAGCTGTAGGCGTGTTTCTAACCCGCTTCTGGGCTGGGGTACCAACCAAGTGTAAAGAGTGAACTGAGGGCAACTCGGGACGATTCAGAGGAGCAGAGCTCGCGGGTTTCCATTCCGGTCTGTCCAGGCCGCCCCGCCGTCCCCGGCGCGGCAGGTGCACGACTTCCGGTGACGCACTGACGCCCCAGGGGGCAGCGGCGACACTCCGCCCCAGGGCTGCCCCGCGCCACCCACGCTAATTACACACCACACTGAAGGCCGCACTGGGATCTGGGGACTGTCCCTCCCCAAGGAGGAGGGACTCTGGTCCCAAAGGTCCGGACACAGACGGCCGGTGAGAAGCGAGAAACGAGAGTCCCAGGAAACAGACAGCACACACAGATGACATAGGCGCCACCCGCCCACCAGCCAGAGCACGGACCTGAGCGCAGCAGCGGCGCGGCGGCCTCCAGCACGCAGACGCAGAACTGGGGCAGGCTCAGCTGCTGGAAGCGCAGGCGCAGCGCGTCCTCCTCGGCCTCCAGCTCCGGCAGCTCCAGCGGCGGCGCGGCGGCTGCGTCCAGGGGCGACGGCAGGGAGATCCCCGAGTGCGCGTGCGCGTGGCTGCTGCTCCCGCTGTGGCAGAAACGGGGAGTCCGTGAGGATGGGGCGGCGTGCCTGAGAGTGGGCACGATTCTAGCTAGGGCTTCAGGTCCCGATTCAGGTCGGGTTTGTAGAGACCGTGACAAGTTTATGAAAGTCAATTCCATCAAGATGGATCAAAACTGTAAGTGAAACCAAAATGCCTTTACAGTTTGCTTTCAAACGGATGTTCTGGAAACGTGTCAATCCTACAGTGGCAGTCACAATCAGCACTTGCTAAGGAAAGCAAGCAGATTCGCTGCAGAGTTCTCTGAAATCAACTATAAAGGCAAAACTAAATAGTTCTTACAGTGGCCTGGGGATCTCGTGACTTCCACCAAATGTTCTAAGTAAGCCAATGCTAACTGAGGAATGCTAAAAAATGCCAACACAGAATGAGAAATGGATTATTTAGTACATTCAACATCACACAATGATTTTGAAAATATACCAAAAGATGGAACATCCCATCTTTGTTGGCTTTCTTCATAAAAACATTCTTACCTGCCTATCAAGTGGTACAGTAGGGACATAACTGTGTAAAAAGGCTGGAACCTACGTTTGCAAAGACCCTAACGTCAGACTTTCGATGTCATCCACACGCAAAGCTGTCACAGAGGTGCACTGATGCCACTGAACTCGCAGAACTCCCGGAGGCTGCCACACATTCTGTCATTCCTTCCCCTCCAGTGTCCCACGCATCCCCAGCTGCACTCACACCCAGAAAGGCGCCGCGAGGAAGCGGACACTCAGCAAGGAGCAGACACTCGGCAAGGAGCAGACACTCGGCAGGGAGACACTCGGCAGGGAGCGGACGCTCGGCAGGGAGAAGCTGCCCACTGCAGCGCGCAGACGCAGCCCAGAGAGCAAGGCACAGGGGCTGGACAGGACTGCGTGCACAGGGCTCCCCGAGTAGCACGGCCCCCGGAAGACCGCAGCTCGGGCTCTGCGATCATGCCGCCCAAACCCTCCTTGTTCCTCACCAACTGCATGAACCGGGGTGTGCAGACCCTGCAACCCTCAGGGTTTTCTGTAAAACCGTGACGACAATAACACCAGTCCCCTCACGGGATTACTATGAGGACGGCTGAAGGAGACAAAAAGCGTGGCAGCACCTGGCGTAGTGCCAGGCACGCTACGAGCACGACTCAAGGTCAGCAGTAGCTGCAGCGTCATGAGCACACTGTCAGGCCAACAGGCACGGCTCATCGGACTGTGCATTTGTTAGGATGACACCAGAAAAGAGATTCACGTTTTTAAGATGCTTGCAGCCTACGGATGAGGTAACAAACAAATACCATGTGACCTGGCTGGTACAGCTCAGTGGACTGAGTGCTGGCATGTGAACCAAAGGGGTACAGGTTTAATGCCCAGTCACGGCACATGCCTGGGTTGCTGGCCAAGAGGCAACCACACACTGATGTTTCTCTCCCTCTCTTTCTCCTTCCCTTCCCCTCTGCCTAAAAATAAACAAATAAAATCTTTTTAAAAAATACCATGCCAACACCTTTAAGAAAACTTGATATATAAAAATCAACATTCACACAAACAAGTAAAACACCATACACGTACACCTTGAAGGAGTCTTTGTTTTATAGGTTGTCCAATCAAGTCCTTGAATAAGAAACACTGTTGCATTTAAATTATTACACTTACAAAAATGGGTTTAAAATACTATCAAAGTGTATTTAAAGCAATAATGTTAAACTAGATCACATTCCATTTGGGGCTGGTAAAAATAATTTAGTGGGTTGGAATCATCATTTTTTAAAATGAAATACAAAGAAAGAGAAAATACAGTTCACTGTGTAGCACGTGGAATCAATACTATTTTGTGAACATTTTGTTTTGGTAGATAAACGCACTCACACACATACACAGAGTATATGTCTGCACCCAGAGCACAGAGTTACAATGTAATATTTATTTCTTGCTGCGGGCCATGGTCAAAAAAGTATGAAAGTCGCTGGTTTAACACAAGACGGACCCCTGTGGCATATCTGAAACGAGGAGGCAAAGGAAAAAGCAGGACCTCTCCGGAAACTGAAACACACACACACACACACACACGCGCCACCCGGCCCTGCCACGCTCACCTGGAAGACGCCGCGTCCCAGTCCTGGCCGTCTCCCCGGGGCCGCTGCCCCGTGCGCCCAACCACAGAGGGCCGGGGGCTGCTGGTGCCGGGGGAAGGGTTCTGAGAGTGGTGGGTGACTCTTACGTCGGGACAGTAAGACAAAGAAGAATTCTGGGAAATTGTGTCTGGAGAGAAAAACGGAAAACGAAAATGATCCCTCAGTAGAGACAGATTACTGACTACGCAGTACTTCTAGCTAAATTAAGTTGGTAGAAATGTTTCTACAAGAGTAAAAATTTTTTTAAAAAAGGTCAGCTTTTTCTGCAAGTACTCACCGAGCACACTGAGGTCTCTATCTAACCCGATTATAGAGAGAACCTTCCAGCCAACACTACTCACTTCCAGCACCAGAGACCGCTAGGACTGAAACCAGATCATGCACGCCCCTGCTCAGCACTCCCCAAGAACCCCGACCTCAAACCATATGCAAAAATTAACCCAAAACGAATCAGTACCCTAACCATGAGAGGTGAAATCATAAAGCCATGAGGGAAATACAGGGGTAAACCTTCACGACCTTGGATTTGGCAATGGACTCTTAGGCATGACACCAGAAGTACAACCGACCGGAGAGAACATGAGCTGGACTTCATGGACACTACAAACTCCCTCCCACGCATCAAAGGACATTATGAAGAAAGTAACAACCTCCAGAATGGGAGAAAGTATTTGCAAACCATCCATCTGATTAGAATTTAATATCCAAGAGACATAAAAACCTCTCAGATGCAACAATAAAAAAAAAACCCTAATTTAAAAATGGGCAGCGGACTTTAATAAACATTTCTCCGCACACATCTGCGTGTCTGGAACCAGTTTGCTTCTCCCTGCCCCAACCTTACGAAATACAAGCTGACAGAGGCTGGAACCCTAATCCAGCTTTGTTCAGTGCTGTACCTCCACCCCGAGACTAGAACATTGGTTGGTATATAGTAGGTGAACAATAAATATTTACTTAATGTATGGATAAATCTTCAGAGATATAAACTATCCTTACTGACACTGTAACTCTTTTTGTGATGAAGGATGAGCTGCCCAGAATCTCACTAACATTAGTCATCTGCTAGAGGCTGTATCTCAAGGACCATAATGACGAAACCCCATGCCTCTGAGATCTGTAATAAAGCTAATCAAAGAACAAACATTCAAACGGCTGAGGGTCAGTGAAACTCTCAACAAAACAGGTTATCTGTGACACTCGATCACCAAGCTTGGTAATGTGATGTTCGACTTTCCACACCTGTTGTGCAAGTGCGTGTGCCCAGAAACCCTCGAGTGTGGATTGCACAGTTTTGACGAGGCCAGCCTCGTCCTCTATTGGTCCAGTAGGTGGTGCTTTTCCATGAAAAGTCAGGCACTGGGATCATGTAATACTCTGACGTTGACATCACGAGTTGCATAAAAACAGTTGCCATAAAATAAAAACCAGTATTTTTCAACCAAACCATGCATTACCATGTAACTGCAAAAAATGCCCAAAGCCCCACACGAATAGCCGGACCAAGAATCCCGGTGCCCGGCTTCCAGCGACCCTCTGCACGGATGAAAAGGGGGCACGCCTTGCAAAGGTCTCTCGTAAAAACGCACCGGCTCGTGCGTGGCTCTGACACGCAGCTTGCTGCCCAAGGCGGTCGTCGGACTGCGCCGAGGAACGGGGAGTCTGCCTGACGGTTCACACGCAGCGAGCGCTGCCACTTGCAGACTGAGGGGAACACGTGACCGCAAATACCTTGTTTGCTGCAGAAGAAGCCCGGGTCGCGGTGGAAGTGCAGCCGGCTCCGCAGACACGCGCACAGCTGCTGCAGGCAGGACAGCGCCTGCAGCGCCAGGCGGGGCGCGGCGCCCGCGCCGGAGGCCAGCTTCAGCAGGGACAGGAGGCTCTGGAAGGAAGCGGAGCCGTGAACACCAGCGCGGACCCAGGCGATCGGCCTCAAAGGACGTGGGGCTGAAGGACGGTTAGGGAAGCACCGAAGGAGGCAAGTTGCCAGGTATTTACAAGACAAGGAACAGGAGTGGGCAGAGGTGATTCAGCGTAAGGCAAGGAAACAGGTCAAAACAGAGAGGATGTGAGAAGAGCAGTCGTCTGAGCACCTTCGGAGGGAACACAGGCACTGCTCCCCATCGCGGGGACGTTAGGTTTCACGGCACTGTTTAAAAACCGCGTCAAGGTTTCCGCGTCTCAAAAGCTAAATTATTGTGCCACGTTTTGGTAATTAACCGCTTTTCCTCTGCTATCACTGGACAGTGGGCACAGGATGCGTTCGCCTCTGCATTCACGGGAGCGGTCTTCGGCCCTGTGACCGCAGAGTGAGGGTGCCCGGCACCACCAGAGCTCACAAGACTGCGGGCCCGCGCCACCCCCGGCCCTGGACCTGACGCCTTCACTGTACAAGCAACAGAGCAGGCTGCAAAGAACCCACCTCTGCTGCTACCACGGCGGCCAGCACTGTGCTTACACACACCACGCAACCAGAGAGGGAGATGCTATTCTTAATGCTCCGGAGGGCTACCGCTGCCCCCGCCCCGTTTCCAAAGTCTAGTCATCACTGCAGGTGACCCCCACATGGCAAACGCAGGGTGGCCACAGGGGACTGCACATGTCAAACGAGACCTCCTCCTGTTAGAAGGACGGCCACTACTGAGACAAGTTAGAGACTCGGGGGTTGAAATAACCAGATGCCCTATTGTTTACATATGCCAGTGCACATTTCCTTCCCAAGGACACCTACGTTGCAAAATTCATTTCATTGCAGAAAGGCCTCTATTTCCAAAGCCTGAACAATGAAGGAGGATACACACCTGAACAATCTTCGGCCTCTGAAGGAAAATCTCAGCAGGAAAGTCTTGCATGATAACGTCCTTCAGTAGTTCACAGGTGTTCCAGATCAAAGTGTGGTTACTACTTCTTAAAGAGCTACAAAGTAGAGCAGTTATTTATCTTTAAAAAGAGTTTACTGGTACCAGACTCTGGGTAACCCAGTGGCGAGTGACTCTACTCACACCCTTCAGGCCTCAGCCGAGGCATCTGCTCCCTGAGCAGTGACCACCCTGGGCAGGGGCTCCCCCCAGCACCCCGCACTGTCCCGGTCAGACGGGGACCACGTGGTCACTGTGTGTCCCCCACCAGACCCTCCTCTAGACCTCGCGCCTGGACTATCGCTGTGCCACAACATGCGGTCAGTATGGTGGAAGGGGACAGACTGTAAAGACATCTGTCGTGTGAACCAAGAAATGGTTCACACCAGTGCCCGTAGAGTTAAATTCTAGGAGTCGGACCCCTTCCTGTCCTTCCCCATTCTAGGTGAATCCAGCTGGGACACCCCTCACCTTCTCAGACTGCATCTGCCCTCCGAGGGGTGCGGGAGGCCCCCCCCCCGCCCCTTCTCTCAGCCCGGCCCCAGCGCCTCACCTCTCTCCCTGGGGGGCTGGCCCAGAACTAAAGGGTCACATCCGCCCTGCCTCTCTCCAAAGTGCATCACCAAAGACCACTTAGCAGCACCCTCCTGTCTCTAGCCCTCACGCTATGAAGTTGGTCTTTATTTTCCAGATTTTCTGCACCCCCCTCCCTGAAAAAGACAGACGATTCATTTGTTGTAGTATTTACAGAAATTAAAGTTCTAGCAAAAAAAATGAAACTAGACATTAAGACATTCTCCAACCTTCTATAAATCAGCTACCTACTTGGGGGTGTAACGACCAATTAACATCCACTACGTAAGACCATTGGTCCCCACCCTTATCACGAAGCACGTGTTCTGAAATATACTGCCTGCTAAGAAAACTGCACGTGTGCTCAGTTTTTCCACTTTGGTTAGGCCATGGCCAGTCAGAGACCCTGGCCAGTAAGAGATGACCAAGGAGCTCCGGCCAGCTTCCACCCGCCCCGAGGCTTGCTTTCTGAAACACTGGAAACCATCCACCCGTTCCCGGGACTCCATTCACAGCCTCCTAATGTCTCCATCAGCTGCTGAACGTGCAGCGGAGGGACTGCCAGGTGCAATGGCTGGCGACCGCCCGAGCACGCCGGGACGCCGCAGGGCACGTACCTCTCGTTGGAGGAGAGAACGTGTCTGTCCGTGGTGGTCAGGGGCAGCCACGGGAACGTCGCCCACTTCACACACTTCGCAGTCGGGGTCACTGGCAAGGGGAAAGCAGAGCTGAAGCCGTCCGAGAAGACAGTGTTGGCACACTCACCTTTAAAGTCACTCCCCAAACAGAGTCACAGAGACAGCGACCTAAAATCTACCCAACAAGGTCGGCTGCAAACCCTCTCCCTCGCAGGACGAATAACTGAGCTCTCCTTCTGACATTTAAACAGAACTCACGTGCTGTCATTAGAAGAAGAGCATTGAACACAAACCCGTACCGAATGACACTTTCAATCACATTCCCCATTTACTGGCTGACCAGAACCCAGGGCTTCCATTTAACATGAAAGGACCTGGCATTTGCAGATCTATAATTATACAAACAGAACTCTGAGTTAAACAGAATCCCCAGCCTCAGCTGATATGCCCTTAGACACACATTTTTCCAACGACACAGGCAGTCAAGTACACAGAGCATCTTTACTTAACCGTTCCCAACCACCAGGGGCACCGGGAACAAAGGTCTCCTCCTTTCCAGGCCTCAGCATCCTCATCGGAAAACGGGGACACTAATGTCCGTCTCACCGGGCTCCGTGCTCTGAGTGCCTAACGCATTTTCGGCATCGTTCTGCACGTGGGGATGAGCCGTGTTTGCTGCTATCACCAAGCTCATCATGACGAAAACAAGGGAGAAATATGTAACTTCCGATCAGGACACGTGTTAGGAAGAAAACTAAACATAGAAGTGACCACTGGCTCAGGTCCTCAGGAAGGCCTCTTTGAAGAGACAGAGGTGATGCTGAGTCCTCGGCCGGAGTGGCTGGGCGGGTGGCCCGCTGCGCAGCCGCGGAGGAAGATGAGATGCGCGGGGGTGCGCCCAGCCCGACGAGGGGCTGGCGATCCGGGCGCACCGAGTACTGCCGCCGCCAGTACCACCCGCCGGCGTCCTTGCCCAAGTGCAGTCAGGACGTCACAAAGTTCCACCAGCCAGACTCCACGTCCCAGGCAGGTCTGAGGAAGCTGAAACACTCGGCTTGGCACTGGAACACCCAGGCTGGACCACAAGGCGCCTCCACAGCAGGGAGGAAAGCACACCAGCTGCTGACTCTCCCGGCGAGCGGGGCCTGCCCGCCCCCCCCCCACCCCCCGCGTACACTCACCCACGGCTCCCAGGGGCCCTTCCGTCTGCTGGACATGGCCTCTGTCCTGAGGAAAATATCCTGTGAAGGTTTCCGGTGGTTGTGGCAATTCTGAAAATACAAATATTACTGCATGTGTTATTACTGGCTCATTATTTGCTAAAAATCAAAGTGACTCTTTTCAAAATGAATGTTTTCTCTTGAATTTGTGGATCATTTTAAAAACTAGAAAAATAATCCAGTCTTTTTTCCTCTGAATGAGGAAAAAAATGTGAATGCTGAGTCAATTTCGTATCGGGGGCTTTTCTCCCCTTTCTCTCTCACTGTTTAGCAAATTATTTGTTGGGACGAAAGCATCCACAGTGGACGAGGAGAATCCGTTCGGAGGTGTCCATTCAAGGACTGTCGGTCTCTGCTCCTGGGCCCTCCTCCCTCCTCTCTCCTCTCTCCCGCTCCAACCACCCAGCCCCTGGTCGCAGCAATGCACATCGGGATCTTCTGTTAAAAGTCGTCCAAGTCAGAGGAGTTGAGCACTACTTTTCAATGCTTTCGCAATCCTATCACACATGATTACTTGCTCAGCAGGACAGAGACAAAGACATCAGGAATGAGAAAAGGGCTAAAACTAAATTGTCTAGTTTTCTGTTTGAAGTGCTCACACCAGCGGTTCTTAGCCCAGATAACTAGAAATTAGAGTCCTAGACCAGACCTCTCACCTCACCTGTGAGGAACTGGCTTGAAAATTCACGATTTAAGATTCTACTTTATTAGCTACAGCTCAGACAGAGCCGTAGACTTTATCCGCCATCATTTTGATTGAACCCCACAAAAACAATCATGAGCTAGGGCAGACATCAATACGCTGCTTGAAGAACGGTCCAAAAATGCAGGTCTAAAGCACTGAGAACTACATCTGACACGTGGTAATGCGTGCTCAAGGAAGACGTGTGTTACTGTTCAAGAAGCAATCTGTCCAACTGGTCTCACAAAGAGAAACTCACTGCATCTCTTAGGCCCCTTCACCGAAAAAGCAATGAATACAAATGTGGCCTCCTCTGAACAACAGCAGAGAAGGGCCAACAGGTCAAGCTCAAGTAGGTCAACGCAAGAAAAATATGTTGGGGGTGGATTTTTTTTTTTAATCTCAGGTTCGTTTCCTTAGAATTAACCACTAGAACCAACACATTTATATTTTAACCGAATGCATCAGAGTGATTCCGGAGAGTTACCCGTCTGAACAGTCTGGTAAGACGCAGAACACAGTGCAGGGACGTCTGAAGGGAGGGTGAAGAGTCCGTCCAGAATGCCGTCGATTTCAGCCTGCAGACTCGGCTCCACATTAGCTCGAAGTTTGGATAAGAAGTCGACTGCACCGAGGTCAACCAAATGCTGGACCGCTGCGGGAAACTGAAGGAAGAGGAGGGCCATGAGATTCAATATCAACGTTTCCGGGCGTTGTCTTACAGCACTTTAACACACCAGACGTTCCTTCTTTAAAAACTAGGTCTTGCCCTGACAGACCCAAAAGTAAAGAACTTCCATGAATAGGACACAGATTTACAGAGACATAAAGCGTTTAATAACAGCTCTGAGAGAAAAGCCCAGAGCAAACACCAGAAATGCACACCATCAATCCCCATACTTTCATTTATCAGAGGGAATACGTCTGCCCACTGACATGCACGCTATCGCCTCCTACCCCCAACCAGCCAAAATAATAATCACCCACAACTGCACAGTGATTTAGTTTTGAAAAGTTAAACTTGCACCTTGACATCTGACCCTGCCTACTAACTAGTCTCAAGATACAGTGAGAAACATAAATCTAAAAAACAGATATGGGTAAAAACAATTTAACCCACTTGTGCAATTAACTGTGGTCCATAACATTACCTTTAAACGTGTCCTGTTTCACGCAGACACGTCCAATTTTTAACATGCAAATAACAGACCGCAAGGAAAAACAGAGTGACAACTATTAACCTCCCTGGATGATTTGCAAAAACCAGAACCTAACGGAACTCAGATCTGGGTCACTTAAGAGCACAGTGGACAACGTGAGGTTTAACATCACAAACCAGAGAAAAGAAAGACTAGAACATATACCCAAATGAGTTCAAGTTCAACGTCTTTTGAAGAAGTTGTTTTTCAAAAACTTGTAAAACTGACTTTTCCAGCAATGCCCCGATAAAATGACTAAGACACTCTCCTGGGTCCCTGTGTCGGGGTGATCGTACCTTGACCAGCGTGCTCAGCAGGCCGAGCACCTCCGCTTGCAGGGGAACCGACGGGAAGTTGAACCACTGCAGAAGGTGCACGAACAGCAGCCGGTCCTGCGCCAGGTCCGCGCCGCCCACCAGGTTGAGCTCTACCTTGCTGAGAATGGTGCGGAGCGCGCGCTCCCGGATCTCGACCAGCTGGTGACCTGCGCAGGACACGCCGCTCTTAGCCGTGCCCGACTCCCCGGAGTCGCCCACCCAGAACCTGCCCGGAGACCGTGAGTACGCGGTGCCGAGGACCGGGGTCAGCGGGAGTCGGGAGGACAGAGTCAGGATCAGAAAGAAACGACACGGCCATTCTCAACGAGTGGCCACGCCGGGGGCGGGCAAATTCAGCGAGGGGCAGCTCAGACTGTTACCCAGTTTCCTGATGAGCCCGGTCAACACCATCCCGTCCCGCTCAATCCGCAGCCACCGGAGAATTAAACTGCCGCGCCACAGCGTCCGGCCACGAAGACGGTCCCCCCGGAAACCCGGGCAGTGTGACTGCAGGTTCCGCCGCGCCGGGGCGAACCACCCGAGCTGTGAGAGGCATTCCGTGGGCTGTTCCCGGCCCCCGCGCGCCTGGAGACGCTTACGGCTTTTCTGCGATTACCATCACGCAGTTCCTAGACAGCCGTCTCTGCGGCAGGAACCGGAAAGATTGAGGAGGCGAGCAGAGGTGGAACCCGCTTTGGCCGCCGTGCACGTCGGGAGTTGTAGTATCGGCCCCGCCGTAGTCCTTTCCCGGGATTCCGGGCCCGCCACCGCGCCCGCCTGCTTGGGGTTCCCGCGTCTGAGCGCGCGCTGCGGGCGGAAGCCCGGCTCCGCCACGCATCCTCGCTCTGCGGTGATTCGTTCAAGATCCTGCCGATCTGAATGTACAGAGCCCAGAACTCCACAAGTCATAGTGCAGAGTTTTGTTTTGTTTTGTTTTCCTCCAACCACGTTACAAAATGACTTAACCACTCACTAACTGTGAAACGTAACCAGCAAAGTCAAGCTGAGTCTTGGATAAGATCGGTATAAACAAGCAAGCCACAGAAGGAAAGAGAGGGGAGAAAGGGAATAAAGGAACAGAAGAGAAAAAAAGGGGGGTGCAGACAGAAAAAAAAGGGGGCGTAAAGGTTTGAATTAGAATTTGCACCGATTGAGTTTTGCACTGTGGTAGATCTAAACAAATAAGGGAACATTTTAAAGCAATGGGACAACAACAATGACAAAATTTAATTTGTAAATTAAATTTTACAATTGCTTTTTTAAATGCTTTGCATTTTAGAGAACATTTCCTCTCACTGAGCCTTTTCAATCTCGCCTGATAAGGAATGCCAAGGCAGCTATTTCCGTTCTTACGTTGGAGGGGGCGGGGGGGGCAGGGGGGGAACCAAAACTGTTGTGGGGGGGCCGGGACGGGGTCAGGGAGGGACTTAAAATCAAAGGAATCGAAGAAGTGCCTCACCCAAGGTCACAGGGAGTGGTAAGTGGTGGATTAAGAACCTGACCTTAATTTCCTTTGTAATAAATATTCGGAGAATCTTTCTGTCTCTGCACGTGTAGAGAAGGTGGACCTATAATCGAATCTTGAAAGGTAGGTAAGGAGGAGTCTATTTGCCAGGCAAAGGAGTGGAGTAAGGGGTTGCCTCGGGGAGAAAACTCTACATGGAACAGCAAGGATTCCGAGGGAGTCTATCAAAGAAAGGGGAAAGGAGAGATTCTAGGTGGCCAAATTACCTCTGGACTGAAGAGAGAGGGGCAAGGGGCTGCTAGTGTGCCGGTTATTTTCTACCCCACCGCCACCTCTTCATGGGCAGAAAGGGGCCTGCACCTCCCAGCCTCCCAAGCCCTTGGCTTATAGCTGCTGCAGAAGTCAGAGTGGGAGGAAAGAGAGGTGTGGGTATTTAATCGAGACTCCACTAGCCCATACCTAAGCCTGCCTAGCCAAAATTGTAACAGTTGGGGCCTGCTTCCACCCTAGGGTGTCAAATGGACCAAGAAGTGGAAAACACGGAGGCAGTTACACCACCGAGAAGTTCCTGTCGTTTTCCGGGCACGAAGGTTTGAGTTGTGGATTTGACATGACAGAACACAGGAATAACAGAAATACCTTCTCAATGATATCTCCAAGATGAAAAGAAACTGGGAATTGGGGGTGTCAGAGGGTAAGGGGTGGTAATACTGTGGGAGAAAAATTAAGCAACTTGCAAGTAAAATGGAGTCAAACTAGGAAGTGGTCTTATTTATGTTGCTTTTATTTTTTAAATATTTATTTTTAAACAGAGGGGAAGAAAGGGAGAAAGAGAACATCAATGTGTGTTTGCTTTTCGCGCGCCCCCGGATGTGGCCAGCAATCCAGGTGTATACCCTGACTGGTGACCCTTGGGTTCGCAGGCCTGCGCTCAATCCACTGAGCCACACCAGCCAGGTGTATTGTCATTGTTGATCATATGTTGCTTTGAATTACACAGACTCCTTAGGTCCTGCTTACTACATTCAAAACAAAGAAACTATAATTTTCCTATTAGACTAAATATTACTTACCAAATTTTCCTCGAAGAATCAACATTTAATTTGTTGATTCTACTGTTAGAAATCACACACATATATTCTAATGTATTCACTATATTTTTATTTATCATCAGTTACTTGATCATTCTTTTGTTAAGCTTGTTTTTCTGTTTCTTTTGTAACTTCTTGAGCTAAAGGTTTCATTGCTTTATTTTCATTCTTTTTAATTCAGTTATAGAAAATTTGAAGTCCATGAATCTGCATCTAAAAAAAGCTTTAAACAACACATTGTGAATTTAGATTTATAATGTTCTATTGTTATTCACAACCATGCTGTAAGTGCTATTTTGATACTTTCTGTTCCACCTAGGATCTATTTAGGAGGGTTGTTTTTTAATTGTCAAGCCTTTCTTGCATATACATTCATTATTAATTTATAGTACATCCCAATCAGCAACTGGGCATTTTGTAATTTTGAACTTCAAAGTCAAATATTTTAAGTGATCCTGAAGAATTTGAAAAAAAATGGGCAACATATATATTTGTGTGGGTGTATGGAGAACTGTAGGTGTATGTAACTTTGTAACTTTCTACTTGTATTTATAATAGCTTTTGTTCCATTTGCTTAAATGCTATCTTACAATAAATCCTGTTGACTTTTATATGATGGAAAATGATAGTCATTCCACTGGCGATACATATATGGATTGAACAGATGTGAAGGGTAGAGACGCCATAGTCTGAGGTTTGCTGTCATCACAAGCCAGGCAGCAACACGTGGCCTCGTGGTCACAGTGAGGTCATTACCGAGCCCCACTTAATTCTCAGTGGCTCTTCCACCTCTTAGTCAGGCATGGGAACCACCGGCAGTCATGGCCACCGCAGTCTGCTGGGTCAGATCACTCGGATTAGATGAAGTTATCTGTACCCAGAGTCACCGGAAACACTCAGTTACTCTCCTAAGAACTCATATTACCATCCATGGTGATTTATTCTAAGAGAAAAATAAATGCTTTATTTTCTCCTGGAAAAGACATGCATTTTTGCTCTTCCTCCCAGAGCAGACATGAATTTTAATCCTCGGGGTCATGGACAGTAGTTCTTTTAGTTGTCAGCATGTGCATTTCAGACCCCTTATTCCCGTCCCTGGACTAACTTCACATGTCTGGCTCGCGGCCCCGTCGGGAAACAAAGAGCCGCACAGAGCGCAGGCTCCGGGCCAGACAGGCCCGGGTTTCCAACCGGCTTCGCAGCCCCCTTCACCTCACAGTAGTGGGCAAGCTTGGCTTTCTCGCTGCAAACGGCAGCACTCTCAGTTGGAAACGTAAGCAAAAACAAGTTGCTTCTCATCTCACTCTAGGAAAGGATCTGGCCTCAGAGACTCCGAAAACGGTCAATATTTTCCTCTCCATCTCTGGGCTTGCTTCTTTCAGGGTTTCTGTCTCACTCTCTGGGATCGCTGGCAGGATTCTACCAAACGATGGGGAAAGAGGAGATTGTGGTCCACACTTCCATCCTTCCCTGTAATGAGCCTGGAAGAAAAAGAAAGCTTCTCTCTCAACGCCTGTGTATCAAATCCATGAAAAAAAAAAATCCCCATGTGAAACATCGTGATGAGATTTCCTGATCCTGCATTGCTCATTCTCAGTCTGAGCAGGAGGGGAGGATATTATAACTGTCACAGAATTACAGGGAGTTGGCCAGAAGACTTCCATTGAGGAAAGAGAGGTATTAACAGAAAATGGGGGCAAAGAATCGAGGGTCCTGGGCAGGAGGAGTGGGGGAACCTGATGCCTCTATAACCTCTAAACCTCAGTTTCTGCACATAGAAGTTGGGACTAATAACAGTACCTCCTCATACAACTGTTTTAGGACACAGGAGATGACTTAGAGAAAGCACTTACCCGAGACCTCCCTAACAGGTAGTTACTATAAGAAACAGTTGTTGCAGAAGCTGTCAGACTTGAGGTTGCCTCGTTGCTGGGCGACTGCCTATTTGTGTCACCGCAAAATCCATGTTAAAATCCACAACCCCCCCCCACTGTGGTAGTATTAGAGGCAGGACCGTTGGGGTTAGGTGATAAGGGTGGAACCCTCATAAATGGATTTAAGGGGGAAAAAAGCCATCTACACACCAGGAAGTGGGTTGTCTCTAGTCGCTGAGTCTGCTGGCATCTGGGTTTGGGCTTTCCAGCCTGTCAACAGCTGTCTGTTGTTTGTAGTTCACCCGTCTGTGGTATTTTGGTATAGCAGCCCCAGTGGGCTAAAATACTCCTCTTTCTGGGAATCAACTGCAATGGCAAAGCACATCCTAGTGCTGCCTGCAAGTGGAACCACAAGGTAGGAGTTCTTCCTCCATCGCAGGGATCCCGGGGCCCAGAAAGAGCTTCGCCCTTGGGTGGGGGGTGCTTTGATGGTGGAGGCGTCCACAACCTTACAGCCATTTGTGCAGCCATATTTGGGCAACCTTTAAAAGAGAAAGAAAGAAAGAGAGAGAGAGAGAGAGAGAGGGAGGGAGGGAGGGAGGGAAAGAAAGAGAGAAAGAGAGAGAGGGAGGGAGGGAGGGAGAGAGAGAAAGAGAAAGAAGGGAAAGAAAGAAAGAAAGAAAGAAAGAAAGAAAGAAAGAAAGAAAGAAAGAGGGAGAAAGAAAGAAAGAAAAAGAAAGGAAGGAAGAAAGAAAAGAAAGAAAGAAAGAAAGGGAGAGAGGGAGGGAGAGGAGGAAGGGAGGGAGGGAAGGAGGGAGGGAAGAAAAGTTCTGACCCATTTTTCCTTGTTTTTCAAAGGGAAGAAATTATTGGCCCAAGGTGCTATCCTTTTACAATTAACACAAAAGTTACTTTTACATTAATTGGGTTACTAATTTATTTTTGAGAACAATGTTTAAAAAAGAAAAGAGAAAAAAAAAGAACAAGCAAGCAGAATTCCCAAACAGAGGTGTCTGATGCAATCGGTGTGTGGAAGGTACTCACGGTCCCCCAGGGCAGGCAGACAGTCTGTCTGTTTTCCAAGAAAGTCACCAGGACACCAGCCTCTTGTTTAAAGGTAAACACCATGATTTTGTGATAATTCTGATCTCTAAGGAGGAAAAATGGTCGAGACCCGAGGTCTCATCCCCCACTTATGAATTTTCCGACTCATGCCCCATAACTTCATCTTATAAATTTATATGATATTTAATTTTTAAGGGCACTGTCAAATTCTAATTCATCTTCCCAACACTAAAATAGAAAGTTAATAAATATTTCACACCATTTTAAAGTGGAAGGGTTGAAACAAGGTATATTTTTGTTCCACTTCAAATGGCAAGGCAACACGGATTTGAACTCCACTTTCTCTGCACAGTTTAACAAATAGGGGTCTCCGTTGTAGGTGCAGAGAGGCCGACATTGTCTGCCATCACCATCTCTGCTTCACATTGTCCCGGAAGTTTTATTCAGGGCAGTTGGACAAGAAAAAGAAATAAAAGGCACCCAAAGAAAGAGTAAATCTATTTCTATTGGCAGTCAAGGTGACCTTAGGTGCAGAAAATCCTAAGGAATCCACAAAGAAATTATTAGAGCAAAGCAAAGACTTTAGCAAGTTTGGAATATAGAAAATTAATATATAAAATCAATTCTATGTTTTATATACTAGCAATAAACAATCCAAAAAATGAGAAAAGCAATTTCATTTATACTAACATTGAAAAGAATAAAACCCTTAGGAATAAATTGAACACAATAAATGTAATACTTCTACACTGAAAACTGCAAAATACCATTGAATGGAATCAAAGACCTAAATAAATAGGTATTCGTGCCATGGATTGGAAGATTTGGTGTTATTAAGAGGGCAGTACTCCCAAACTGAATTACAGATGCAAAGCAATCCCTATCAAATACCCAGCTGCCTTTGCAGAAAACATTGACAAGCTTATCCATCTAGAAATAAAATAGACATCATTGACTTGTATTCACATGGAAATCAAAGGAACCAGACTGGCCAGAACAATCTTAAAACAGAACAAAATTGAAAGATCTACACTTCCCAATTTCAAAATGTACTACAAGGCTACAATATTCCAGGCTGTCTGGTACTGGGATAAAGACAGACACCTATGTCAATGGGATAGAATTGAAAGTCCAAAAATAGTCACTCCTCTTGGTGGTGACTCGATGACCCATCAGTGTGCCAAGACAATTCAATGAGAAAAGAATAGTCTTTCCAGCAAACGGGACAACTGGATATTTACATGCAAAAGAATGAATTTGGATCCATACCTCACACCATATTTAAAAAAAAAAAAAAACTCAAAATGGATCAAAGGCCTAAATGCAAGAGCTGTTACTATAAAACCTCCAAATCAGACTTAGGCCTGAATCCTCATGAGTGTGAACAGGCTATGGCTTCTTACATGTGAAAGCAAAACCACGGCCAAAAAATTTAATTGGACATTATCCAAATTTCAGACACTTGTGCCTCTAAGGAGACTATGAAGAAGGTAGAAAGTCAATGTGAGAATGGGAGAAAACATTTGTAAATCATATGACTGGTAGGAGTCTGTTATCTAGCATATGTAAAGAACTTTCACAACTCAACAATAAAACAACAAATAATTCAATTAAAAATGTGCAAAGGATCTGAAATAGACATTTCTTCAAGGAAGATGCATAAATGCCCAATAAATGCACAACGAGAGTCTACACATCATTAGTCATCAAGGCAATGCAAATCAAAAAAACCGGAATGAGATACTGCCAGGATGGCTATGATCAAAAGTAGGGGTGATTACTTCACAGAGAAAACTGGGAAGCCATTGGGAGTATAAATTGGTGTGGTCTCTATAGAAAACATGTCAGAAGTTCCTCAAAAAGGAAAACATAGGATTAACATATGACTCAGCAATTCCTAAATATATATCCTAGATATATATCCCAAAGAACAGAAAATGTGTATTCAGACACGTAAGTGTTCACAGCAGCACTGTTCACAGGAGCCAAAGGTGGGAGCAACCCAGGTGTCCCCAGGGGAGGAATGGATAAACAAAACGTAGTGTACCCATACACTGGAATAGTATTCATTCAGCCTTCACAACGAACAAAGCAGTGATGCCTGCTACAACACGCATGGCCTTTGAAAACATTATGTTACGGAAAAGAAGCAAGTCCTGAAGCACATATTGTACGATTCCAAGCATCTACGTATCAGTCTGCTGGGGCTGCCGTAACAAAGTGCCCCGGGCTGGGTGGAGTAAATAACAGACATTTGTTTTTGCACAGTTCCGGAGGCGAGAAGTCCAAGATCAAGGTGCTGGAAAATGTGGATCAGAGAGAAGCTCCCGGGTGACACAATCCTATTGGATTAGGGCCCCACCTTTTTTACCTCATTTATCCTTACTTACTTCCTTAAAGGAACTCTCTCCAAATACAGTCACATTCGGAGTGACGCATATGAATTTGGGGGAGAGGGTAGTTAGAACAATTCAGTCCAGTGTGAAATACCCAAAGCAGGCAGATGCAGAGAGCCAGAAAGCAGGTTGTTGGTTGTTAGGGGCTGGTGGGATAGGCAATGGGGAGTGACTGATAAACTGGTGCAAAATCCTACAGAGGTGATGGAAATGTTTTGGACCTGGATAAAGATGACAGTTGCACAACACTATGAATTTACTAAATGCTGCTGAACTGTGTACTTATAAAAAAAGACAATATTATTAGCAAAGAAAATCCATAGCAAACTGAGAAGCTGCAGACGCTGCCACATTAAAAATCAGGTCTTGCAAAGTATATATTCTTATGAGTTGTGTACAGACATGTGTTTCTATTTTTCACTGAATTGTACACTTAACATTTTTAATTTTATGTGATGTGAATGTCCCCTCAGTTAAAAAAAGTAAGTGGAACTTTTGAAGTCAGAGACTAGCGGCTCAGTTGATTGGAGCGTGATCCCATAACCACAAGGCTGCAGGTTCAATCCCCAGTTGGGGTGCGCGTGGGAGGCAACCAATCAATGTTTCTCTCTCACGTGGACGTTTCTCTCTATCTCTTCCTCTCTCTAAAAGCAATGGAAAAAATGTCCTCAGGTGAGGATAAAAAAAAATTTTTAAGAAGGTCAGAGAATAAGTTTTGGCGAGGAGGTGGAGAAATTAAACCATTATGCACCAAACTGTCAAGGGTTGCTACTGTTTTGGAAGATAGTCGACAGTTCCTCAAAAAGTGAAATGTAGAGTTACTGTATGACACAGCAGTTCCACTTCTAGGTACATACCCTCCCCCCATGAAAGCGTGTGTGTACTCACAAAAACTTGCACACAAATGTGTACAGCAGCGTTATTCATGACAGCCAACATGTAGGGACAACTCGAGTGTCCACTGTGGAGGAATACGCAACATGTGGCTGATACAGACAAGGAAATATCATTGAGCCCTTGAACAGGAATGAGACGGCAACACGTGCAACAATGGGGATGAGGCTCGATGACGACGTCAGGACAAGCAAAGGACAAACACGACATGACCCCGAGTGCAGTATCTGAGGCGCTGGGGGCAGGTCAAGGACCCGGATGGGAGGTTAGGGCCACACAATGTCAGACTTCCAAATGAATGTAGAGACTGTGGTCGTAGTTTGTTTGTTTGTTTGCTGGTTTATTTTTTGTGTGTGTTAGCCCAGTGACTATGGACCTCAAGAGTGTGCATGGGTGCCTAGCTTGTTATACTTCTCTTTTTCACCTGCGCATGTGCACTTTTGTGGCATTCATGAGATTGTCCCCACACATCATATCAACCTGCAGAAAAGGACAGAAACGGACCCAGTAGCCTCTGGCCTTGGTCCCACGTGCAAACTGAGATGGGAAGGCAGGCCCCTCCCAGGCCCAGGCGACTGAGTGAGCCAGGGTAGATTCCGCTTCCCTTTCCCACGAAGGTACTTGGGAGTTTCAGGTGACTTTCCCTCGCGGGCATGCTTCCGTTTGGAAGGGCGCTGCTGGAACTAGCTGTCCTTGGAACAAAGGAACAGATTGTGCACCACCACCCCCCGCCCCAACGTTGCTGCCCCAGCCTTTCCCCACCCAGGGGGAGCCCTGCGGGGAGGGTGAGACGAGGCTGACCAGGGCGGAAGCGCAGAGAGGGCACAGGGTTTGGCAGCAGCGACGACAGGAGGGGGAGGGCCCGGCTGTAACGCTGTGGATGTCCTTCGGCCTGAATGACTCCCCTGAGGTGGAGGCAGGAACTGGAACAATGGTCCTCCTATCGGGGCACCATCTAGACGCAGGGCTGGGCACGGCGCGGTCCGGCCTGGCCTCAGAGCGAGGGGATGGAGAGCGCTGTGCGGAGCGGGACCTTCCCGGGACAAAAGCGGGAGGAGAAACTCGGCCTCAGCGCCGGGACCACAAAGACCCGGCAGGCGGGCTGAGGACGCACTGCGGGAGACACCCGAGCCCTCTGCTCGGCTGGAGCCACGGGCTACGTGTCGGAAATGCGATCCTTTCTCGGGACAGCAGGTGCTTGCAGGCAATGGGTCTTAATGAGCACACGTGGACAACAGGTTTGGCAGGACACCGCCGGACAGCAGAGAGCAGAAGAGTGGAGTCTGGTAGCGGGGCGCAGTGAACCAGGGCCCACTGCCCCGCACGGCGCCCTTGCCCAGTGAGTCTCAAGAACGTCGTGCCAAGCGGCACAAGGCTGGAAAGAGGTGTTAGTTACATTAGCAGATGAGCACTGTCATCTAATTCAATGACGGGGCACAGCGTCTCCAGCAAGAAGCAGCATCAGCAGCCGGGGCTGATTCTGCCGCCACTGACTCAGCAGAACCGCCAGGGGCAGCTCAGGGGACTCGCTGGCCAGGGCGAGAGGCAGGGCAGGCACGTGGGAGACCCCGGCGATGAGTCACTTTCCTGCACGTGACTTTGCATCTGCCTCTTCCAGGCGACAGGGGGCGGGCGCGACTGGTGCGCAGGAGATCCTGGTTTGCGATTCCTGGTGTCCGTGAACAGTCAGCAGGCCTGAGCCATCGCCTGGGGGGGGTGGGGGGACTGTCTGACGAGGACCCCTGTGCCCCACAGCCAGAACTTGGGTGATTCACTCCGTGAAAAATAAAGATGAGCCCTGGCTGGCGTAGCTCAGTGGACTGAGAGCGGGCTGGGAACCAAAGTGTCGCAGGTTCGAGTCCCAGCCAGGGTACATTCCTGGGTTGCAGGCCATAACCCCCAGCAACCGCACATTGATGTTTCTCTCTCTCTCTCTCTCTCTCTCTCTCTCTCTCTCTCCCTTCCCTCTCTAAAAAAATAAATAAATAAAATATTTTTTTAAAAAAGATAACTAACTTCTTTAAAAAAATAAATAAAAAAATAAAAATGATTTTCCTATAATGTCACATGTACAGGTTTCTGTTGACAGCATTTTTTTAAAACCATATACTGACTATTGAGCTATCTAAGGATTATAATAATGTTTAATGTGAATACATTTTAATGAGGAATACAAAAGAAACCCAAAAAAAATCTATGTGGCAAAAAAAGTCCAATGAGTAGTATGTAGATACAATTGAAACAAAAAAAAATCTATGTGGCAAGAGAAATCCAATAAATAGTATGTAGATACAGTTTGTATCTAAACATCATGTAAATGGATGTTACTCATGCAGCTTAGCATGGGAAATTGGGGAAATATCTCATGTGATTAGCTGGTGTCGATTTGTCAGCAAGTGTAGCAATTTCATTTTTAGAATCAGAAGAATAAACATGCAATAAACTCTCAAAAATGTATTGCAATTAATCTAGTCTGGTTATTTTAACAACCTAAATAATTCAAGATTATTAGAATTTTAAAAATTGTATATTTGGAGTTTGCACTATAAAAGTAATCATTGTCATTAAAGGCGTGTTTGGAATCACAAAAAAGTGAAAGAGGAAAATTACATTGACTTTCACTTTAAAAATTTTATATACAGATTTCTTGGCTAATTTTGGGTATGAGTCACAGTTTACAATGCATATGATTTGTTATTATTTTTTTCACCTAAGTAAAGATCATCTTCTGATGTTACTATACTTTATTTCCAATAATAACTTCTGTTATTATACTACAATTTTTAAATTGTGTTTAACGGTTGCATAATATTCCATTAGTCATGTATTATTTACAATAAAATAAAAAATACTTAGGAATAAATTTAACAAAATAAATGTAACCCAGGTACACTGAAAATTTCAAAATGTCACTGAAAACATTTTGAAGACCTCAGCAAATGGAAAGGCATCCTGTCTCCGAGGTCGGAAGACCTGCTGCTGTTAAAGTGCCAGTACTCCCGAGTTGATCTGTAGATACAGTGCAACCCAAGACAGAATCCCAACTGCCCTTCCTGTAGAAATAGACAAGTTTGACCCTGAAGCTCACCGAACGGAGAGGCTCACAGACCCAACGAAGACGCTCACATCGCAGGGTTTGTTACGTGTCATTAGCTCTGAAACACGGGTGTGATTCATCACGGCCATCACAGCTGCGTGTGGATGGAGGCCACCAGGGCCAGCTTTCAGCTCTCTGTGTGGTAAATGGGCACTCGATTCTAGCTGCCGCCGAAGAGTAGATCTCAAAAGGAGTCGAACACCTTTCCTCACTTGGATGGGGATGCTATTCTAAAGTATGATTGATCAGCTAGTGGTCAACATTTTATCCTCCCGAATATTTCATTTATAACCCACATTGCTTCCAGGATTTCAGAGGGGTTTATTCCGTGATTCCTGCCAGGATATAATGGCATTAAACCCGTAGTAACTGTCCCCATTTCCAACAAAGCCATCAAGGGTCATTCTCCACTGGGTGAAGTTTTACCTTTATCCCATGGAGTACCAATTTGGCTGTAAATTCTCTCCTCGATCCCGTTGTCCAATTGAAATATGTCAACTACGGTTCAAAATGAGTTCCGTGCCAGGTACGTTATGGTCCTGGCTATGGACAGCGGTTTCTGCAGAGCAAAGCTCAGTTTGACTATAGGGGAAATACACCAGCATCATTCATCACAGATAGACAGCTTGGATTGTTTTTGAATATCAATAGAAATTCAAGACTATATTGAAGTTTTAATAATTAATCAGAAATGTGCAATGTTAATGAAGCTCAACATACTTTGTATGACTTGTTATAACACAGCATGGGCAGGGAGAAGCAGATATTATACTATTTAAATGAGACCACGGAGTTGGGAAAAAGCCCAATACTCATTGAGGTAACATCTTTCCTGGCTTAATTGAAGCAACTCTGTAACATATTATTGAAGCCAAACATAGGATTGGCCACAAAGAGCTGTTTACTGTATACTCTCCTTATTATAAAATGTTTTCACCCTGGCAGGTGTGACTCAGTTGGTTGGTGTGTCATCGCATAACCGAAAGGTTGCAGGTTTGATTCCCGTTCAAGGCACATACCTGGATTTCGGGTTCTGTTTCTGGTCCAGGAGGGTGTGACCCCTAGTCTGAGTGAATACGGGAGATAACCAATCGATGCACGCTTTCCTCTCTCCCTCTCTCTCTAAAAACAATGGGAAAATGTCCTCAGGTGAAGATGAAAAAAACCTTTTCAAGCTAATAGTATTAATATCAACAATGACATTCTTTAATTTTGTATGTCTATTAACTAAAAGAATGACAATTTTAAAAGTGTGGTGATATAAGAATATGCAAGAATTGCTTACGATAGCAAGACATACTATTGTCGTAAAGAATATACTTTTAATAATAATGGTTTCATTTGTGAAAATATTTTTTAAAAGACACATATCTAGATTTTAACTACTTTACACATTTTAAATAACAGTCCTTATATACTTAGAAAGGACTAAGTCCTTAGGCACGTAGAGTCCAGTAAAATCTAGGATTTAGGCTTGAACCCTCATGGGCATTTGCCTTTGTATGCAATCTTCAGTTCTGCAATTACTAATCAGTAACTTGTGCAATGAAGAGTTGTTGGCCTGAGAAAGCACCACTCCCAACCATCTCTCCACTATCCACCCACCCCAGAGACGTGCCCTTCAACTACTAGTCAGGGAGCTCGTGCAGAAATGAGTACAACCCGTCGAATGAGTGGCGGGCTGAAAGGTGACGAGCGCCTGGCGGCAGGCAGCACCAGGCAGGGGGAGCAGGCAGGCTGCCGCAGACCCCGGAGAGAGTGGAAGAACCTCGGCTTCTAGAACCAAAGACTTCGGAAGTTACCTAATCCAATGCCTTCTCTGCTTCACCAGAAAACCCGAGACCCAGCAAGGTCACTCCCCAAGGTCGTGGGGCTGAGACTAGACACCGGGTCCCACCTTCCTCGTCCCCGTGGGCGATTCCCAAAGGCCGGCCCACGGGTACTCCACACTGGGGTCGTCTCTCCACGGCACTTCACCGCAGAGGGGGAGTGTGTGCGGTTATCTTCACTGATTTAGCACCTCCCTCTCGCACGCATGACGTGAAACGAAGACGTCCCGTTTCCTTCCCACGGGACAACGTTCTGATTCCACACCTCCAGGTCCCACGCCTGTCGTTACTTTTTAAATTGAAGTCAGCTCTAGGTCAAGGTGAAAATCAATCACCAAGACAGAAGATGAAGAAAATTGCCCATGTCTGCTACAACGCCCTTTCCTGACGGTGCAGCTAAGCCCTCCAGGGTATTTTTCAAGACTCTAAGGTAGTTTTTGTGCTCTCAGACTGAAACTCTACCTATGGGAAGTGGGTATGAGCGTTGCGAAAGTTCTCTCACTTCCTTCCCTGCCAACCACTCACAGATTTAGGACAGAAACCCACATAGTCAGCTTATGGAAACATTGCTGGGGTGTCTAAAGCCCATCCCCTTAGAAGAACAGGCTACAAAATCAAAGATTTGAATTTGAGGTCCAGCTCTGCCACACGGGGGCTGGGGAGCCCAACACCTCCGGACCTTCCCATCCGTCTGTGCCGGGGAAGTGATGTTGACTCTTTTCTTTTCAAGTATTTATGGAAATAAATAGTGGTAATGCACGAGAAAATCTGTTGCTTTAGTGTGCACTAACAGATGTTCCAGAGAGGAAAAGCAATGTGTTTCAAATAGACCTGCCCGCAGAGAACTCGTCCAGGCAGCATCGTTGATAACCTGCGTGTGAGGCATTCTCGCTTCCAGTGTTGGGACTGGATCATCGCAGAGGAGGTGAGCGGAATGTGGCATGTCTGTGTGGATCGAAGACCATCTTGAGATCGATTCGCCCTCCTTCTGTCACAGACAGGCCAAAAGTAGTCACTTCCTTACATGTTGCCGAATTTCATAACGATCTTACAAAAATGAGTGTATGAAGCGTTTGCATGGTTTCTGACTAATGGGGTTCATGTACGGCTTGATCCACAATCATTATATTTTTAGGTCCGAAAAAAAAAGTCACACAAAACAACCGATGAAAGAATAAATGATTTTAAGATTTAAAAAGCTCAGAGTAAAAGTGTACTGAATAGGGTGTCGGTTCCTTTGTGGCCACAGCTACAGTGAACTCAGTGTCACTTGACATTAAGAACCGAAACCCTGTGTGTCCCAGCCCCGGTCACCAATGCCCTGGGTCTGTTTGCAGATAAGCTTTCCAGGGTTTGTTCGCCCTCCTTCACACGGAGCACCAGGCAGTGAAGGAGTGTCACTCTGACTGGGAAAGCTGTCTCTCAAAGCAGTGTTGAATTCAACAGCGTGTAGGTTGGCCGAGGATGGATGACCATCTTCCTTTTGAAATGCCAACGGTGCCACTTGTTCTGTGACACTAGGTTTTCCACTCACAAGGGAACAGGCAGGGAAACCTGGTGTACAAGGGGGGTTATTTTACTGCAAAAAAACAAAAACCAAAAAAACACACAACACATTTCACTTGGAAACTGCTAGCCTCTTTCCCTAAACAAGCTAAATTTTCTAACACAGGAAAAATAAAACAAGGTCATAGTAAAAGCCCCCAGGTACAGGCATTGTGGGGGAGGAACACACCTTCCGGTACCCTGAGGGTTCCTCTGGCCCAGCTGACCATCGAGCCGACCCGAGACAGAGAGCACGAGAAAATCAGCACCTTCAGCACACGTGCACGGGAACCCCGTGTATGTGGGAGAGTCAGGGACCCCACGTGCACCAGAGGTTCAGACGGGACGGGAACACGGGGTGTAGGACACCCTGAACGAGGGACAAGGTGAGAGACCTGGGTACTTCAGAGGGTCATTGCAGAGTAAGAGGAACAAATATTTGGTAAATAAAAGGTTGTTCTGCCCTAATGGGAGGTCAGAAAGGTTGCTGCTGATCATCTTTGTGGGCAAGGCCCCTAATTCAAGTCCCCCTGGGGAGTTACAGGAGGGGCGGAAGTTTGTCTTGTGCCTGTGGCCGAAGTTGCCTTGAGCTTAAAACAATCTACACACCAGGGAGGCCCATCTTGGGGTGACTGCTCTAAACCCCCAAGGAGTGATATCTACTAAGACTTGATCAGTGTATCGTCTAATGGCCCGTCCGTATGTTCTCTACTCTGGGGCCTAAGTGCCTGGCGAGTGAGTATCCCAAGAATATTTAAATGAATATCAATGCTCACTGGTTGTTTCTCTCTCCCCGCCCTCTGCTGTGTATGTCACTGTTGGGAGGAATGACTTGCACGGTGGGGGAGGAGGGTCCAGGGTCTCTGTGCCTGAATTGGAGGGTGTGGTGGAACCGCCCAAATACCAGGGGTACCTCCCAGTGGGTACAGTGTGCATCCTACCTGCCTTTTCTTGGTTAGAGGGGCCACCGGGCAGTTCCTTTAGAGAAATCGGAAAAGAGAGAGTACACCTCTGTTGAGGCTGTAAGCCATCCATTCCTCTTGGCCCTCTGGACTCCGGTTTGTCAGGAAATCAAATGGAATCTGAGATTGAAATCTGCTGGAAGGGCATGTTCGCTACAAGAGTGAAGGAATCTGGGGGAAGTCCAATCCCTATTTGAGCCTTCATAGTCTTTTCCAACAATTGCTGTTTGTAAAGACTCATTTCTCTATTCATCCCAGCTTTATTTAATTGCTTCCACGAGCCAAGCAGGGGTGAGATTCTATAACCAGGAAAAAGTGACGGCACATCCTGCATACTTTTCCAAGGTGTGCCTCTGTTAGCGCAACTCCACCAGGGTGTGGTAGAGGCCCCACTGGGAAATTAAAGGCTTACCCAAACAAAAGCTCAGAAGACACCCCATTCACAGGCAAATGGAAAACTCGTGAATTATTGCACTGCATTCTTAGATGCTCAGACTGGAGCCAGAAACAAACACACCAACAAAAATAGTCTCAATGAAAGTGTTGAAGTAAGTTTGAAGTACTTTTGAAAGGCTTGTTTGTTTGTTTGTTTGTTTGTGTAACAGGGATCTGTTTCTTGACACAAATTTGTAGGGCATTACAATGCAAGGCAAAATCCCGGCCGAGCTTGAAGGAATTCCAAATAGTACAATAGCTCCAGGTCATGGGGAAACCAGCCCTGCAGAGGGAACCTCAGCGCCCCGCATCTGGTGCTCACGGGGGGGCGCGCAGGCAAACGGAGTGGGATCTGGCTCACACTGGAAGAGGGGTGGCCCTGTTTGCCTTCTCTGGGCCCGGGAACGGGGGCCGCACGTGACTTCCCTGTGCCTCCGGTACCTGGGGCTTTCCTTCTTTGCTGACTCACGATTACTTTTCTCAAAACTGAATGACAATGGTACATAAGACAAGGGTCTACGGCATAATATTCACTCCCTTATACCTTCGCAAATAATTTTTAAAAAAAGGAAAAGTACCGTGGGAATTTCTGACGCTGTTTTGGAGACAAAAAAACACGGGACATTTTTCGAGCAGCAATGCAATGTTGTTTTGGTGGGTGGGCACAGTAACAGCACACGCTTGGAAACACCATGCTTTTTTAGTTCATGGAAAATACTTTTTAGACTTACTGCCGTTTATCTATAGGAAAAAAAAATCAATGTACCGAAATGGAAATACATGGCTCCTTTTCAGAATCATAAAAATCAGACAAAAACTTAAGACTTTATGTACAAGGACAGTGTATTAAGAACTCTAACATAAAGCAATATTTTTTTGCTTTAAAAGCAAGATTTTATTTATTTACTTTTAGAGAGGGAAGGGGGGGGAGAGAGAGAGAGAAAGAGAGAGAGAGAGAGGGAGAGAGAGAGAGAGAGAAATATCAATGTGTGGTTGCTGGGGGCTGTGGCCCAGCAACCCAGGTATGTACCCTGACTGGGAATCGAACCTGCGACACTTTGGATCGCAGCCCACGCTCAATCCACTGAGCTACGCCAGCCAGGCAAAGCAATATTTTTTTTAACATAGTAATTATGTTAAGGTAGTCTGGTGATTTGTGCTTTTTCTGTTTTTACAAACATGGTGATGTAGATACATAGAGGTGGATAGACAGACAGACATGGGAAACAGCTAATTTATATCACTGGTTTTTCGTATGCGTAAAATTTTAAGTATGGGAATGCATTTAAAGCAGAAATCATTTGTTTAACTTAAAAAGCTATATTATATCATCAGCTATATTGCATTGCTTAGATCACAGATAGGTTGTTGATATAAATATCCATATTTATTAATGTCCACAGTGTTCTATAAAACAAGCACTCAGAACTTTTATGCCGAAAATGTGCTCATGAAAAATCACACCTGCACACACACTCCGAGCTGACCACTTCCTTTGGCAACATCTTCCCATAATGTCATGCAGGGAGACATCTGCAGAACTCACCTCAGTGGGCCACGAAGCCTTTGCTATAGCTCCCATAATAGTCAATATTCCAACATTCTCACGAGAGTAGAACACTAGTTCTCCTTCAACAGTGGTCAGTGATTCCAAGTCTGAGCGGACACCAGTGGGAACTGATCATCAATGAATATTTTCAGTATAAATAAGTCCCAAGTATTGCATGCATACTTATGTACAAAATTGTTTGCTGTTTGCCTGAGATTTCAAATGCAGTGGGGTCTCCTATAATTTATTTGGCAAGCCAAGTTGTCTGGCTCTGTGTAAAACCAGTTTAACATACAAGCAATCCGTACTTTTTACGTTAGTGCATTGACTGAGAACTGGAAAATAAGGATCATTTTAATCTTACTAAACATAAGCTTCTACTTAACCAGAAATCGCCCTTTGTATCATCAGATACCACTGTACATTGGTCACTTAAAATGTAGATTGAGGCTATTTTTCCTGATGAACAGATTTCAGGAATGGATAAAACTCAAGAATAACTGAGTAGTGGTAAAAAAAAATTACGTGTGGGTTTTAAAGGCGCTCTTAGATAAGTCAATCAGTGAAATTGGAAGCAGGAAGAGGAGTAAATGGCTGTATAATTAATTATAAGATGCTCTCTGAGTGGTACAACAGCAAGGCATGTCCTCAGGGGAATGTGGTACACAGGGCTATTTCTAGGAAGTATTGGGGAACACATAATCTCATTACTTGCTTCCTTCTCTTCCTAACCATCCATTTCTGTCCAGCTGCAATCGAGTTAAATAAATTCCAAAGCCTCCCTTGAGGGAAAAGAAAGACCACAAAAAGGCAGAGGGTGGACTGCTTCTCCTTTTGCTTTTGGAAGGCAGGGCAGGGTTGGGGAGAGCGCAGAGTGAGTGTAGGTACCAATCGATGTCGCAGTAACCAATGGGGAGAAGAGGTGGGAAAGAAAATGAATCGGCCGCTTTATTTTCTCCTGCGCTTCTCCAACAATGGGCCCTCCAAGACAAAGGACTGGTACTGTCTATGGTCCAGAAGCTATAAAATGCGGTCGGCTATCATGTTTTGTAAAAAAAGAGTTTATTTATTTAGAGAGGGGAAAAGAAGGGACAAAGAGAGGAAGAGACACATCAGTGTGTGGTTGCCTTTCATGCACCACCAACTGGGAACCTGGCCCACAGCCTAGGCATGTGCCCTGACTGGGAATCGAACCTGTGAATTTTCAGTCTGCAGGCCACTGCTCCATCCACTGAACAACACCAGCCAGGGTGGTCAGCTATCATTTATAACAGATGCCAGTGTTCCAGGAGGTACGGATTTCAGGGAGCAAGAGATAAGTCGTTTGTCATTTAAAAATGATAGATAAATCTTGACTCTCAACAACGTGCAAAAGAATCATCCCCCAGATGTTTCCATGGTCAGGGCAGCTGGCGAAATGCACTGGCCCTCCTGGGTTTTGAGGTGTCTCCTGTCTGCCCCTTCACCCTGACACCCCAGCATCAGCATGGCCAATCTGCCCTGCCCGCTGCTCTGCCCCCTGCCCGCTGCCCCCCCGCCCCCCGCCTTCCCTCCAACTCACCACCAATGACACTGAGAGCCTAGAGCTGGCCTTCATTCGCGTCTTTCCCCTATTTTTCTCTGGAAGACTTCACTTTGCTCTGGCCCGTGCCTCTGTGAGACAGACATCCAGTGAATTGCTCGGCAGCTTGGTTCTGAATAAAAATGAACATGTAACAATTTATCTGGTAATTTTGATAGATCGGTCGTCAATTTCCAAGCGTGGAGCACTGCCTAGTTAAATCGTCTTAGATTTATGTCAATGAAATCGACTTTCTTCCCAACGATGGATAAAACGTAAAAGATTAACGATTTGAAGAGAAGCCAAAGTACAGAACTCTCAAAGCCCTCCAGGTGGCTTGGAGCCGTAAGGACAACGTGGGTGACTGTAGGAACAGTGTGATTACAGTTGGCCACTCTGAAAGTTGACGCAAGGGTACCATCAGACATAGGTGGCAGAAGCCACACAACTGGCATTTTCCCCAGATGACATTGTCTGTCTTGTGCTAGTTCAAAAAGAACCCACCTTGTTGAAAAGTTGAAATTGTTCTTCCTTAAGAGAAAGTCACGTGACAGTCGGTTGTCCGACAGGCCTCACCGGGGAGCCTGGAGAGGGTGGTGACCCGGAGCAGAGCCCTTGGGGACCAGAGGGGCGAATCATTGCCCCGGGGAAGACCAGCGGGCGGAGCCTTCCCAATTCCGCTCTAAAACTAACGTTTTGGACAAACACACTCCCAGATTCGGTGTTTGTTTTACTTTCGCAAATTGCTTCTGACAATGTTTGCTCATTTTTCACACCAATGCTATATAGTTCCTCAGAACGACCTTCTCATCTTTTATTGTTTTACCATCCTCGGCTTGCCATGAATAAATCATTTCTTTACTTATTGCCTTCCGATACAATTCTCTGAAGCCCATTATTCAGTGAAGGGGAGTGATCATTCTTAATGCCGGGCAGTTTAATAGATGGACCTGACAGTCATTAGTCTAGTTGTTTTTCCAGTAAACAAAATCGGAAGCATATATAAAATTTACATGGGAGTTGCAAGTGGGAGTTGACCATGAAAACTATGTGTAGCCTGAAATCCCATTATCAGTGCTGGCCCCCATGCAACCCTCTCGTTCACCACTTTTCATGTTGTTTTTTTAACTTCTTCAACTATTTATTGCTAAAATTTTAAAGCATAAATTTGAAAGAATCATATGATAAATGACCACACTGCTCACATTACGTTTTATCTCAATGTCAACATGCGTCGCCTAAAAATATATTCTCCTGTATCATCATCAAACAATTATCACATAAGAAAATTCACAATAATGCCCTAATACCCAGTTTTCAAATTTTCCCCAATTTTCTGTAAATGCTTCTTATAGGTGGTTTTATTTTAGCTTTTGTTTTCAAAGGAAGTATAATATTTGTCCTAATTGCAATTCTGTGCCAGTCTTGAATGGGAGTGCATAGACATACAGGACCTGGCTCAAATAACGCCCCTTTTTTATTACAAAATCTTTCATTGCAAAACCATACGCACGTAATCCTGTAACGACAATATCACGCTGAAGCACACCATATGACACTTTAGGTGAAATGTTCAAATTAAAGCTATAAATGAGTACACCATATTACTACCGTGCATCCACACTCAAGCAGGCGTTACTTCTCCTGGACCTCGTATACTCCATTTCCTTTCAGTGTAAAAGCTGGAGGGGATGCATTTACATATTTACAGCTATTTTATAGGTGATGCATGTACTGCATCTCACATCCCATCAAGCAGTATATAATGTCAGATGATCATAAGACATTTCCTGGAAGGCAGGATCATTTCCGATACGGCAGAGACAGATCACTCCATTGCCGGCACTTTCAAACTTGGTGATTAAGAAGTAGAGTGGGTTATTTACGACTCAGCAAATGCACTCCTAGGAGCCATCAACTATGCCAAATTATAAAATAAGAGCCACAGCGTGTATGAGAAAAATGGGGTGGAAACTCATCACAAAAATTCATCAGTGGCACATATAAAGATCTCACTGAAAGGGGAACCCCGGTGAAAATGCTGCTCCGGTTTTATGCGTGTGGAACGGTTTAGAAATAGATAAACACTGTGTAAGTGCTTTTCTCCTGCAGAAACCTGGAGTCTGTCTGTGGGGAGGGGGATGGGGCCGGACGGAAGCGTGTGTAAACACGCGTGAAGTGTGTGTTAAGCTCACATGCTGTCCCCAGTGTGTCGATCGCATTGGAACTGAACTGCGGTTTTCAAACGAGCGTTGCAGCAGATTGTCCTCTGTGGGCCGTTCCTTTGGAACCGCACGAATGCCCTGTTCCTCACCGGCCTTTGTCCTCCTCCTGGTGTTAGTGTCTATTGGTTATCCCTGCCCGAGCCATTGATTTCAATGGCACTTGCAAAGCGGCGACTTTCAAATTCTGACAACCCTTCTGGATTCCTAAGCAGACACCGATTTGCACAAAATGCTTTTCTTCCTCCTTCCAGAGAGTGGCCTCTGCCGCCCACTTGGAACACGCCCAGGGCTAATCCTTCTGGTGCTGGCTGCCCTTCCAATGCTTTAAAGCCACGATTCCCGGTGCCTTCATCACTCCTTCCTGTCTCCCAATCTACAGTCCCATTTCTTTAGCTGGTTCTCAGATCACACGCCTCGGGACTCCTTTAACATTCTGGCCTCTGTCTTTTGAATAAGCTCTGATCTGCACCCAGAAAATGTACTTTCCACACGGGGTCTGACAGAGGGGCCTGAGGCCGGTGCCTTCCTCACTCTGGACATTGCAGCTCTCGTAATGCAGCCCCACGTCCGAATTTTGCAAGGTCACATGCTACTGTTGATGCACATTATTGCTGAGCTAAATTTCCTTCAATCATACCATTCAGTTTTTTTTTGAGACCCACTTTCAAGGATTGATTGTGTCCAATTTCACGTTAGTAGATTCAACCCAATTGTCCAGCTCTTTCTGTTCAATTTTTTATACTAGCTAGAAATCTCCGGGGCTCTATCTTTTTTATCCAAGTCACTCATAAATTTGATCAACAAAGGGCCAAGGACAAGGCTCGCCCTTGATTATGATCCGTTGGTATTTGTTGTTTTTATTATGATCACTCATCCTGAGTTCAATCCGTCAAGCTGCCCTTGCCTCGAGCTGGCCTTTCTGCACCGAATCCTTAAAGATGTCACGTGAGAGACCTTACCCAATGCTCTGCTCAAGTCCAAATACCCCGGGTCTGCAGCGTGGCCCTTTAATTACCCTTCCGGTCACACTGTCTAAAAAAAAACTAAGGCTAGTGAGCCATCGCTTGTTTTCAGCGAGACCATGCCCCAGTCCCGTGATCCCGGCGTCCTTTCCGAGGAGTTCACCAACTGCTGCGTGTCAGGCAGCTCATTCAGCATCATAACAAGAGAGCTTTTTACAAAGTAAACGTGAAATTCACTCAGGAAGAATGACCTTAAAATTCGGATAAAATGATGCATTGTAATGCTTGCTTCCTTGAAACTCTGTAAGTTTGCACTGTGCTGTGATGACGGGTGAAGGTTGTGGAGGAAGGAAAATGTAATAAATGGCAATAAGAATAATTGATTTCAAAAGGAAGTCTTTCGTTTGTGTTTTTGATGCACCATATTACATTTTATTGTTACGTATTTTTAACACAGTTGTAACAGGGTGCGGCCAAGAGGGGGGCCCCAAATAGGGATTTGGAATGGGGTCCAGAACTCAAGGTGTCCAGGAAATATTAGGATGTCCCCACCCCTTCCCCCCACAGGTGTGAGTTGGGGGAAGGGACACATGGAGCAGGAGCATGCAGGGCTGTTTTGTACAGCAACAGCTTTGCAGCTAACCTCTGGCACGGTCATTTAACATATCTATAACCTTTAACTGGTTGCATAGATATGTTAATAGCTGTGGCCATGCTTTGAGCCAGGGAGAAGGGGGTAACTTCCACCCAAGATGTAACTGGGAGGCAACTTCCCCTACTTACAGCGCCTGCATGAGAGCTTGGAGATGATTGGCTCCATGCCATGGGGTCACGCCTGCCCAGACTCACGATGGCAGCCCAGTAAAGCTGGATATGAGGGTGCTGGCAAGTGTAGCCAGTTGTGGGAAGAGTCGGAAATGGGGCTGCAGAGGAGGATTGGCTCAGGGATTTAAACCGAGACGTGGCAGCTGTTAAGGGGAGAACCACGCGGTTTTGCCAGAGTGGGGATGCCTCACAGCCCTGTGAGGGAGAACCACGTGGTCTTGGCAGAGTGGAGACCCCCGCAGCTTTGCAGAGGAGAACCACGTGGCTTGATCCTGGCCGACCTCACGGCTGATGGTGTCGGGAGCCTGAATGTACTTCTTCTGAGATACAGTACCCCAAGTTAGGGCAGAGGAAGAAGGAAGGATTGTGTGTGTCTGTGGGTATCCTAAAGGACTTTGATATCTTAATGAAGACATTAGGTCACTACTTTAAGTCTGTATAGCTTTAAATAAACATTTCCTTTCCTTTTCACAAATCTCTGGCATTGAGAGACGGCTTTCCTCTGGTGGTGGACAATGTGAACCTAGTAGGGGGTCCTTTCAGTAATAGTATATCGTACCCCCTTTGGCCCTGGTCTGTTCTGTAACACGGTCTCATGAGCTTCAAGGGTTTGCAATTCCCTAAAGGGAAACAATGTTGAAGTCAGTCCCATTCTCTAAGCGTGCTTTTAAAATTTTCACATTGTCAGCCTGCGGCACTGCTGTGCAACCACGTTAAATGCCGCTTCTGCACCACCAGCTTTACGGGACGCTCGATGGGTCTGTAAATCTATCTAAACAGAATGAGGAGGAATCGGTTAACAAGCTCCAACCAAAGGGATCATGGCAATTTCATGGCAGGCAATCCAAAAAATAGCTTGGTCTGTGTTAAAATTTTAGCATTGCAAGTTATATTCCGGCGTGAAAATCCATGCTGCAGAGTCGACACCACATCCCTTCATAAAATGAAAATATGAGTGAGAAAAAGTCCAGCGACTATTTTTGCATAGCCTCAAATCACTGAAGATGTGTTTCAGGCAATAAAGTTTTGTCAGTGTTTCAGCAGCACAGTCTTTGTCGCTGAGTCCCTGTGGGAAGTCAGTCAGGGGTGAAACAGCCAGAATTTCTCTTGTGAGTTATGCTGCTGAAAACCAACACAGTAGGGTATGTAGTTGACATTGTAAAGACATATATAATACTCAGACTTAAGCACTTAAATGTTTATTCTGTTTATTTTAAGATTTTAAGATAGTTGAAAAAGCAAACATCCATGCTAAAGGTTTAGGGAATATAAATAACTTGATATGGAAGGAGACTAGACTTGGGGTGGTGAACACACTACAACATACACATGATGTCTTGTAGAATTGTACACCTGAAACCTACATAAGTTTATTAACCAATGTCACCCCATGAATTCAGTTGATCAATCCATAAATAACTTGATATGAATGCAAGTGCTAAGCAACTAGTCCAAGAGAAACTATATGCTTAACATTGTCACGGTGTGTGAACGGATCATTTCATTATTACAAAATAGAAAATATGGAGGTCAAATAGTACCAATTCAAAAGCAATTTTTAAAAATCCTAGTTAAAAGAGAATAGTTTCTTTTTCTTTCTTTTTTTAAGTATATTTTATTGATCATGCTATTGCAGTTGTCCCATTTTTTTCTCTCCTTTATCCCCCTCTGTCTTGCATCCCTCCACCCTCCAGCATCCCCCCCAACCCCCACCTAGTTCATGTCTGTGGGTCGTACATATGAGTTCTTTGGCTTCTACCTGTCCCCGTCTATTTTGTACCTACCATGTATGCTTCTTATTCCCTGTCCCTCTTCCTCCATTCTCCCTACTCCCCCTAGGGCCCCACTGATCACCTCAATGTAATATCAATTTCTGTGATTCTGTTTCTGTTCTAGTTGTTTGCTTAGTTTGTTTTTGTTTTTTAGGTTCAGTTTTTGAGAGTTGTGAGTTTGTTGTCATTTTATTGTCCATAGTTTTGATCTTCTTTTTCTTAGACAAGTCCCTTTAACCTTTCATATAATAATGGCTTGGTGATGATGAACTCCTTTAACTTTACCTTATCTGGGAAGCACTTTATCTGCCCTTCCATTCTAAATGACACATTTGCTGGATAGAGTGATCTTGGATGTAGGTCCTTTCCTTTCATGATTTCGATCCTTTTCAGCCCCTTCTTACCTATAAGGTTTCTTTTGAGAAATCAGCTGATAGTCTAATGGGAACTCCTTTGTAGGTAACTGTCTCCTTTTTTCTTGCTGCTTTTAAGATTCTCTCCTTATCTTTCACCTTGGGTAATGGAATTATGATGTATCTTGCTGTGTGCTTCCTTGGGTCCAACTGCTTTGGGAGCTTCCTGGACTTGCATGTCTATTTCCTTTGCCAGATTGGGGAAGTTCTCCCTCATTATTTTTTCAAATACGTTTTCAATTTCTTCCTCTTCCTCTTCTGCTTCTGGTACCCCTATGATTCACATTTTGGAATATTTCAAGTTGTCCCAGATGTTCCCAAGCCTCTCCTCATTTTTTTGAATACTTGTTTCTTCATTCTGTTCCAGTTGAATGTTTATTTCTTCCTTCTGGCCCACATTGCTGATTTGAGTCAGGGTTTCTTCCCTTTCACTAGTTGGTTCCCTGTATACATATTTGTTCACTTTGTATAGCTTTCACTTTGTCATCTATTTGTGTCCATGATCAATCGTTTCTGTGAGAATCCTGATTACCAGTGTTGTGAAGTCTGCATTTGATAGGGTGGCTACCTCCTCTTCACTTAGTTCTTTTTCTGGAGTTTTGACCTATTCTTTTATTTGATCCATGTTTCTTTGTCTTGGCACACCAGTCGGGATGAATGTTTCTTTTTTTTAGTCCTTGGTTATCAGACTTCCATACAGTTTGATTTTCTGTTGGTTCTGGTTGTTTTTTGTTTTTAAACTGGTTTTTGTCCTTCTTTTGGTTGTGTGAAGAAGCAGTGTATCTACCTCCACCTCCACCTCAGCCAGAAGTCTAAAAGAGGATACTTTCATTACTTTGCTTTCCTGAAAAGGAAATTAGCACTTTTCACTTATTGATGGAAATTGCACTAGGAATTCGGGATCTAAATATTACTTGGTAATTCTCATCTGCTGTTGAAATATCAATCTTCTTTTCCCTGAAATGTCCACTAAATGTCACATTAAGCAGGGAATAAAATTTATAAGGCAAATGCTCTCTTCCTGTTTGTCCACATTGAAAACAGAGCGGATATTGTCTGCCTCTTTCATGGTGGTTTTTTTCAGTCTAGGTAATTACTATGGTCTTTGTATTACTGTTTATCAGGACAGCCTATACTTTAGAAAATTATGGAGTATATATCATACAAATGAAATCAATTTGTTAGTAGCAAATTAGACACAATATGTTTTCACTGTGCAAAGTTTAATGCTGACTTCATGTGGCCTTCCTCTGAGCTTACTCCTCTTCCCTTCCTGCACCCCATTTAAACAAACTATGTTAATTATCTGGCTCAGGAAATTACAAAGCATGCTTTTCATCTATTTGTAGTGAGTTCTCCAAGACTATAAAATTAGTGAAATAGAACATTGTCCAGGTTCTATGCCAATTATTTTAAAAATAGGCATTTTTAAAGTAAAGGGAACACTGTAACAATGCAAGTATTTGATTTAGAAGATAGTTTTTAAAATTAGAAGAAAGTCTTGGCTCAGTTTCTATAATGGTACAATATTACTCGAGTCTATTATTCTCTTCAGACTGATGAGACCCACTGTGGATGGCATTTAATTAAAAAAGATAATGCATGTTCCTGTTACTATGAATGTTCTTATGTAGCCCTTAAGAGGGAGTCTGCACAGTAAAGAAAGTCACATTTTACTGGTTACATCAAATGATATTTCCCGGGCTGGTGAATATAAAAGGATTTTGAAGTATAAGGATTTTTTTAATATTTATTATGTTATACTCAATATTGTGTTAATTTTACAAATCGGCAAATTAAGGTGTTAATTTTCCCCATTGTACTCTTTTTTAAATAAAAAGTCTTGTGATTCTTAGATATTTCGGTCATGTTAAGATCCCTATCTTTGTGAGAATAAACTTTTCCCTTTTCTAATATAAAAATATTCTAGTACCATCCACAGTATTACATAATCCACAAGAGCAAAAGCATTCACAGAAAAGAAAGTGCTGACAGAATTTGTTCTGGAAGTTATTACCTCATGTTATATCACATTTTTCTACCAGATATGGATACCAGACAATCAGTATACTCTATGCGTTAGAGTCTTCACTTTGAAGAAATAATTTCAAAATGAGAAAGTAGGAATGTAGCCACTTCTAGATAACCAGAAAAAAAAAGACTAACTAGGGCCCTTTGTTTCACACAGAGGACACAGGTGACAAAATAATGAGTTCAAACATGTGGAAAAGCTTTGGCAGGGCGCTCAGTTGCTTGGAGTATTGTCTGGTGCACCCAAAGGTCGCAGGGATGATCCCTGGTCGGGCGAGTACGGTAGGCAACTGATTGATGTTCCTCTCTCACATGCCTGCCTCTCTCTCTCTCTCTCTCTCTCTCTCTCTCTCTCTCTCTCTCTCTCTCTCTCTCTCTCTCTCTCTCTCTCTCTCTCTCTCTCTCTCTCTCTCTCTCTCTCTCTAGTTAATAAGCATATCCTTGGAGGAGAGATTATAAAAATAAATGAAAAATCAGTAAGAAGAATAAGAAAAATGTGTCTATTTGCAACAAATGTCACGTCAGAAATGAACTCACTCCCTGGCTGGCATAGCTCAGTGGGTTGAGCACGGGCTGCAACCAAAGCATCGCAGGTTGGATTCCCAGTCAGGGCACACGCCTGGGTTGCAGGCCAGGTCCCCAGTGGGGGCCATGTGAGAGGCAACCCCACATTGATTCTCTCTCTCTCTTTCTCTCTCCCTTCCCCTCTCAAAAAATAAATAAATAAATAAAAAAAAAAAGAAATGAACACATATGGAGGGATTTTTACTGGACCAATGAAAGAAGGTCTTCCCCTTCCATTGATGAAATGCTGGAATGCAAGCAGGTTGCTTATTAAGAGTGGTTTAATAAAAGAATAAATAATTTTTTCAATCGATTTAGACATCTGCAAACTAAAGAGAAAAGGGAAAGAATGGGATTAATATGGATAAATGAAATGCACGGGTCATTTAAAATTTGTAAGTTAATGACCTTTATAATATTTTTACAAAACCTAATAACTAGCATAGAATATTTTAAGAAATAGGAAAAAATAGCTAATTTGACTTTCAGTTTAATTTCCAATCTTAGCCTCTGCGCGGATGGTGATGACCTCAGAGCAGGCATCCAAATTGACGTTAATTAGTTAATGATGGTGTCAAAGAGAGTACAACCACAGTGTTATCACTGAGATATTTTAGGATCGAATGAGGCTCTGAAGTTAGAGTTGAAATAGAATTAATGAAGAAGGAAGACAAAGTATTTTAACATGTACGTGTGAGAAGATAAAAGAATGATGGAATACCCACGTGAGGGTGTTGCCACGGTGTCCACTTTTATTACACAGACATCGATGTAGGGGCTGAGCTTACACAGGCCCTGGGAGTTGGCCAGACAGTCTCCGGACAGCTGTCGTCTTCCTGTCTGGTCTTCGGTCTTCGGTCTTGGGTCTTCGGGGAGGAAGAAAAGACAGTGGAAGGTGGGGGAGAGGATGAGCAGGGCTCCCGAAAGACAGCCTGGAGCCCGGTGAGCCTCTCACCACTTCCAGCGCTGACGCGGCGTCCGGCGGGGGAAGCTGGCACTTCCCATCTGGGTGCCCCCCGTGCCTGGCCCGGGCATCAGAGGAGGAGGGACAGGGTGGTGTGGGGGTGACGACACAGCTGCCCCCGGGACTGCCCACATGGAAGATGTGAGCCAGCAGGAGCATGGCCGCCATACCTGTGCCTCGCAACCGATCTCCCGAGTGTACAGGGAGTGGGATGCTGCTTCACTGCCCCCCCCACCAGCCCCCCAGGTGTCTCTGTGGCTTGCCCTAACAAGACATGCCTGGGGTGACGCTTCTGAGACCTGTCGTCCCACCTCGCCAACTCAGCACGTTGTCAGGACGCCAGAGTGCGCTACGGGACGATCCAGCAAATAAACATGACAGCTTGGTTCCAAAACATACGCTCCAGGGAAACGTCCCCCAAACTGCAGACCCGAGGGCCATGTGCCTGCCAGGAAGAAGATGTTTCCCATGCGACAGAGGGCTGGCAGAGGCAGGAGGCAGACCCCAGAGGGTTTAACCACAGGCAGCTGGCGAAAGGGACAGCGCACGGAGTGGTGAGCAGAGTTAAGGACTCACCAGGGGCAAGGACACCCAGGAACTGGCAGCAGTGGGAAGCCGTTCCCCCCCAGAGCAGCCTGATTTGGCCGAAGGGGTGCGGACAGCTCCCGTGAAAGAGGGAGCGGTGGCTGAGAGGCATCTGGGCAGGGCCCCGAGCCAAGAAAGGCAGCCTCGGTCGGTCTGCTATTGGACAAAAGCATCCACCACATGCCAGTGAAAATGCAACCTTGCCATAGGTGTTTGCTGACAGACATTCAGTTATGTTCGACCTACGAGAGAGTTGTCTTTGCCACGTGTTTTCATAAGTTGCGGTGCAGCCTCTTCTACTTCTGGGTCTCGCTTGAAGTCATACTTTTTCATGACGACAGTAATAACCCAGGGGTAATTACAAGAGAGAGGCAAGAGGTGCCTAGGTGGCCAGCTTGGCATCTCTTGTGTCGGGACCATTATTAATATACAGCTAAATGTTGAACTCTACTTTTAGGTTCCTGCCAACTTCTCTCGATCAAAAGTTGAGGAATGAGGGGAAATTGAACACTGGCCCACACTTCCCTTCTCTGCCATGCAATCGTCACTGCGTTTCTTTCCCACAAGACATGGCTGCCACGGACACAGCGGGGACTGTTCTGGCGTCAACGGTAGAGAAAGCAGAGCTGGAGCAAGCACAAGCTCAGGGCTCTTTTATAACTAAGGGGCTGCAAAGGACCTGGGGTTAAGAAAATTAAGCAGTTGGTCTATTCCGGCCTCTTACCAGTGGAGGTCGAATGTCATTTTTCTTAAAATGTTACTACTTCGTCAAGGTATTGAAATGGAAACTCTAATTTATGACAAATTAAATTGTATTAATCCAGGCTGATATTACTGGCAATGGGAGGTGAATCAGGGTAAGAGAAATATGTTGCCCCCACATAAAAAGTTTTTTGAATAAAAACGCACAAAAAATCTTTATTATAAAATATTCAGTTATTTTTGGCTTCTAAAGAAGTTCAAATGCGTGTGAAAGCTTGACGTGTACAACATAGACCTCGGTACTTTCTGCTCCATGTTTCTTGAACCCCAAACTGCTCTAAAATAAAGTCCACTTAAAATTCTAAAAAAAACAAACGAAATAAAATTCTAAAATCTGGCATGCTCATGTACTCGTGTACCCATTGGCCGCTTGGAATTCACCCCTCACTGTCTTTACGGGGCAGAGGATGGCATGTGATGGTGAAGCAGTTGTTTCGCTAAACAAGTGGTGTGAGTTCAAATCCCGAGTCCTCCACTTTCAGCTGTGGGGCCCGCAAAGCAGGTTATGTGGCCTCTGAGCGAGTTATTCTCCTCATTCGTAGGATGTTATCAACCACAGCAAAATCAGTCACTCCAAAACATGGTGTGAGGTTAAGACACTAAACACGTGGATCTCACAGGATTATTGGGGCAAGAGCTCAGACACAGTTCGGCTGAGTGGTTCTGGTCTTTGGTCCCATGGAGCTACAGCCTCAACTTCCGCCCCCTTGGGCTTTTCCCGGGCTGCTTGAGTCTCCTCGCGAGATGGTGATGGCTTAGCACGAACCCCCCTCCCTCGTGTCTCCTCGTGGTGATTTTCCATCCACGGACCACCCTTCATTCTGCCTGTTGGCTATAAATCCCCAGCTGTCTTCACACATGTATTCAGAGGCAAACCTGCTCTCTCTCCCATTGCGATGGTCCTGAAACCTATCACAGTCAAGTCTTCTTTACAGCTGTGACAAGTGTCAGGATGATTTTCCCTCTAATTCCCTCCAGGAAAGAGTGCTCGTCAGTAGCCCGGTCCAGCCCAGGTTTGTGGTCCACAGAGGCGGGTCAAGGGCAGGTGGTTCCCTGCCCTTGGCCTGACTCACTCCCAGGGACAGGCCCGTCTCTTTGTTCTGCTGCTGGGTGGCAGCTGCTCTGGAGAGTCCCCAATCTCCAGCACACTCATCATCTTGTGGCTCAACATGGAGAAGCAACAACCCCTCCTCCCCACGCTGGAGGAGAGGACATGGAGCCTCTTCTCTTGAACACCCTGAAGCTAGGCAGGTTGGCGAATTCTGGGGAAACAGGTTTTGGAGTCACTCCTTCTGCAAACCTGGTCTAGTGTAGCCCGTTGTGTAGGGCGCTCAGCACCTATTGTTTCTGACCCCTGGACCCCCGCCAACACTCCAGGCCAAGGCCACGTTGACGTGGATCCGGAAAACACCCAATGGCACTTCGGTCACACAGCATGCCTTTGATCTCCAGTCCTCCGGCCAGCCCCAGCTGGAGTGTGACTCAGGATTGGAAACCACACACGCCCATAGCAGAGGCACACTCGTCATTGCTCTGTCACAAGAGGTAGGAATGACCAATGTTTTTTTCCAGCCCTAGCACGAATCTCACACTTCCCAAACATGCCTGCTGTTCACTGAGACGAGTAAAATTAGTCCTGTATAAAGTACACTCTCTCTAAATGCTTTCTCATTCATTGACCAGTGGCCCTCTGTGTCATGACTCATGTTCTCTACACGTACTCGCCGTGGGTCGCCCCCTCTGCGATGCAACACGACACTCTGACGATCCAGCGTCTGCGCCTCGACGGCGGGTTTTCTCTAACGAGACAGGTCTGACGTTCCGCACAGGGAAGCGTTTTCTAGTCGGTGACCAGTTTCATTCTCAACTCTGGATCCGAAGGGGAAAGTCAAGGACAGCCACCCTGAAGTCAGCGTCGCCCGTCCGGCAGTTCCCCACGTTGGAAGGGGATTAGCACGTGCCAGCCCCGTCCAGCCCCGCCGCGCTGGCCTGCGGACGAGTCCGGGCCGAAGGCGGCCGGGAAGAGGGCGGACACAGGGAGTGCTGCCCGCCCCCCTCCCTAAGAGCAGGGCAGAGAAGTGACATCGGTTTCCAGGTGTCAAGGGGTTCCCTCTCCAGGGACCGCACGTGACGCTGCACACCAAACCTCACGAAACAGCCCCACAGACGTCCATTTCTCAGTCACTTTTCCACAAGTTTCCATCCCTGGAGCCCAGACGCCTTTTCCTTTGCCTGGTCACCTCCCCAGAATGTGCCTCCCTCCCTGAGAATTCAGCATGAGCCCCCCCCCCCCCCCAGGCTAACTGCTTCTCTGGGCTTTCTCTTCTTTTCTGGGAGGCGCCTGGGCACGTGAAAATATTATCATCAACGAAAAAAACGTATATGCCTCTTTGTCTGCTACTTGGTCTTTTGTCAGTTTAATTTGCATGCCCCAGTGGCAGGACTTAAGGGATGAGAATGTTTTCCTCCTCCACACTTTGGGGGACTATGCTGTGAAAAAACAACAGTTAAAAATTAAAGGTTGGTAATGAGTTAGGTTTTTATTGATGGGATCGGGAACATGGTACCCCCAAGTATGGCACCCTGACGTATTGGACATTTCAGGATGGAGAAATTTGAGTAGCGGCAGGCGCAGGGTCTGACCTCCCTCTGGGGCAGGTCAGACAGGCCCTCTCTTGCCCTGGAGGAAAGAGCCTCCTGATCTGCAAGGACAGACGGACACAGGGAGGAGTGTGGACAGACGCCTTGCTAAGTTTCCTCGGTTCCCTACACTCAAGTCAAACTCATTGTCCTTGCATGTCTTCCCACAACTCCCCACCCTTCACACAACCTCGGAGGAGGACACTCAGGTACGGACATTTCCTCAGGTTCTATTGCTTTTAGGAAGACTCCTCTGTTGTATATATAACTTATGGTCAATAAGGTGGCATGCATTTGGGGAGGTTTAAGGTGGATCGTGATAGTCTGCTCAGATTCAAGGGCAGGGGGCACAAAGCAGCAGTGTCAAAGGACTTCTAGATAAACTTACAGTCAACTTGATCTGGTTTTTGAATCGCTGTGCTCACCTGTTAAACTCTAACTCCAAGCAAACCCGCTGGCTGCACTTCCACGACCTCTGCACCCTCGTCCAGACTGCCGGCACCTCTCCCCTGGGCTCCTTCCTCCTCTTGCTTCCGACGTTGTCCTGCTAACGTCCATTCCGCATCCGGGCAGTGCCAGAGGCCTTTCCACAATGGAAAGTAGTTTGTGCCGTCCCCTGATTAAAACACTTGTTACTTCCCATTGCTCTCCAACTAAAACTGAAACTCCTCACCTCCGAGGCTTGTAAGGACTGGGCCCTGCCTCCATGCTGACTTCCTCTCCTGTCTCCCCGCGACGTGCCTCCGTGGTGCAGCTGGGCCCACCTTCCTTCCTCCTGAGACGCTCCGAGTCCCGTCACAGCCCAGAGATTTCCCTGGACTGGCCTTCGCCAAGCTCATCCTAGACTGGCTCCTCCTTCGGGGCACTGCCTCGGAGTGGCCCTCCTGGACCCACCCATGTATTGGGTTGGTCAAAACATCCATTTAGGTTTTTCTGTACAATGAAAGACACGGTTTCCACTTTCACCAATGACTTGACTGATTTGGGTATTCCGAGTGTGTCGGCTGTCTCCCAGGCGGTATGAGGTTGAGCGGTCTCAGTTGAGCTCTTGATCTGATGTTACCAACCTCTGCTCGTCTGCCCAACACCAGAGCATCACCCAGCGCGGGTTCTCCAACACGAAACTTTGCCACCCACCTCTGACACTTCTATCCAGCGCAGAACCTTCTCCATACTCCGCACAATTTTTTTTTTTTGGAGTTTCAGTTGTGTCTTTACCTTTTTTGGAATAAGAAAGCTGAATATGCTGAACATGTTGTGTGTGTTCTCCCATCTTCAACATTAAAATGACTACACAAAATTCACCAATTTTGATAAGTGCTTTCTTTTTAAGATTTTATTTATTTATTTTTAGAGAGGGAAGGGAGGGAGAAAAAGAGAGAGAGAGAAACATCAATGTGCGGTTGCTGGGGGTCATGGCCTGCAACCCAGGTATGTGCCCTGACTGGGAATTGAACCTGCGACACTTTGGTTCACAGCCCACACTCAATCCACTGAGCCAACCGGGGCTTGATAAGTCTTTCTTAAATGCATGCCGATATGACAGCTAACACAATACAACCTAACAAAACTGGTCTGAATGATATTAAAGACAACTAAGCGCTACTAGAGCCATCGTATGGAAAAAAGCCACTTTTTGGTCAATCCAATAGGCACCACCAACCCCTCCCCTAGTCACTACTTACCCCATCACCCTATTTATGTCCTTCATAGTGTATCTTTAATTTGTTGTGTTCTTAATAATTGCTTAATAATTTGGTGTTGACTCTTCCCTCCCCTCTCTTCCCCCCTTCCCACTAAATGAATCTCTTTGAGGTCAGAGAGCTGGTCCACCCCATTCATTCCCTTGTCCCTGCGCCTGGACCAATGCTCAGAACATAGGAGATGCTCAACAGATACTTGTTGCATATTGGACGGCCGGCAGCTACAGCCTCACTCCGTGCATCCAGCAGTCTACGCGATACTGTCAGTTAACTGTGTCTGTTTCCTAAGGCCGGGATCACAAGGAACCACCGACTGGGTGGCTGCAAACCGCAGTGCACGCTCTCCCCGTCCTGGAGGCCAGGAGCCTGAGGGCGAGGTCTGGGCGGGGCCAGGCTCGCTCTGGAGGCTCCAGGGCGGCGTCCTTCCCGCCTCTCCGGCTTCTCGTGATCGCCAGCGATCTCGGGCGTGCCTTCGCTTGTAGCCGCAACGCTCCAATCTCTGCCTGCATCTCCGCACGGCGAAATCCCTGTAGGTCTGTTTTGAGTGCTCCTCTCCTAAGGAACCAGTCGGTGAACACGTCCACTCCAATCCAGTGTGACCTCAGAGTCAGCTGATTGCATCTGCCACGACCCTAGTCCGACTAAAGTCACATTGACAGGTGTGAGGGGCCGGGACGTCGACATACCTTTCGGGTGACACATTCAAACCGCAACAGTACCTCACACTACTGATGCTAGGGACTCGGGGTGGAAAATTCCTTTCTGCTGCCTTTTCTGTGGCCCCCTAGAGATTCCCTGCTGAGATTAGACGCTGGCCCCAGGCAGTTCATTCACCCGAGGCCCTGATGACACCAAGGCCTCGCAAGCTTTTCCTCTGGGGGCTGAGACCTGGTGTCTTCATCATTCTGACGACTGCTCTGGCTGCCGACCGCTACTCATTCCTGGAGAGCCGACCGCTGGCCAATGCGCTAGGCTGGCTTTCACGTGGCATAAGCCGTACTGGATCGCTGGGGAGACTTAATATTCATTCTAGTCGTATAACTTAATTGTATGATAGGCTTTGTTTGGGAATCTAAGGACTGTGTATAACGGTGCATTTTCCCTTAGACACATTGAATTATAAATTGAATTTATAATTTCAATTACAAGTAAACTCTTGGAATGGAATTGCACAGGTAAATTGGGGAACACATAGATATAAAAAAGTTAAACATGCTGTGACGATCAGGATCACAGGATGAGTGACATGCGATCACAGGGCAATAAAGAACTGATGATACTCAACGTGCTATTGTTTCTAGGGAGCTGTTTGTACTTCAGTATCTCCGAATCTCAAGGAAGGAAGCTGTGATACAGAGTTTTAGTCAATACCCTAGGGGGTATGGTGTTTGTTTGTTTTTTTTTTTCATTTTTTTTTCTGGGTTACCAGGCCTTCCTGTTGCTTTAAATCACAAATATGGGTAAATCACAATTTGTTCTACCCGTAAAGGCTGGCCCTGCAGTGGGCTTCCAGCTTTGGCATGCAGTATGCCAAGAATGCACTCCATCTTGCCACGAAGAAGGGACCTTTACGATGTGGGAGCCTACCCGGGCAGCGGTCTGCCTGGGAGGAGATGGTAGTTCAAGGCCACCCGGAGCGGGCCACGGGCGTTCTGGCTCTCTGCCTGGGAAGGAGGAATCCCAGTCCTTTCTTCCATTGTTCGGTGAGTAGGGAGGAATCCTATGAGATGTTACTCTCTGCTGTAGGGTCTCCCTCCTCCCGGGCTTCCAGAAGAGGCAAACACGTGCCATTAGCTGCTCTGGATAGTAACGATGCGCGTTTGCTGGATCGCGTTGCATGAGGTCCATCGTGTCACCTGACGCAGCAAAAGACTCCTCCGCAGTCGGAGGGGTCTGGACCCTGGAAGCCGAGAGGGCAGGCAAGAGTGGGGGGTATTTCTTTTCATTGTCTACAAATAAACATGTCTGATCTGAAACAGAAGATAATGCCGCGGTGGGACTGATGTGTCCGACTCTCTTACCACCTAGGAACAATATTCGGCCGAAGCACTGTCTTTCTGGGTAAACAAGCTGGTACCCACACACCTGCCGGGTCTGAAACATCCTCAGAGCCCGGGCTGGTGTGGCTCAGGGGACTGAGCACCGGCTTGCAAACTGGAAGGCCACTGGTTCGATTCCCAGCCAGGGCACGCATACGCCTGGGTGGTAGGCGAGGTCCCCAGCTGGGGCTATGTGAGAGGCAACCAATCAATGTTTCTCTCCCAGTCTTTCTCCTTCCCTTACCCTATCTTTAAAAAATAAATAAATAAAGTCTCTTAAAAAAATCCTCAGAGCCCCTGGCTCTGGGCCACAGGCATCTTTCCTCTGATACCAGCACGCTCCCAGCGAACAGAACCCAGCTGCTCACGGGAAGAAGAGCACAGACTTTCCCCTTAATCAGGGGTCCTCACTTTCCAAAGGACGAGCCAAAGCCCTGGCTGGCGTAGCTCAGTGGATTGAGCGCGGGCTGCGAACCAAAGTGTCGCAGGTTCGATTCCCAGTCAGGGCACATGCCTGGGTTGCAGGCCAGGCCCCCAGCAACCACACATTGATGTTTCTCTCTCTCTATCTCCCTCCCTTCTCTCTCTAAAAATAAATAAGTAAAATTAAAAATAAAAAAGACGAGCCAGCCACCTCTCTCTCTTAAAGGGAACCTTTGAAAGCACTTTGAACCATCATTTATTAGCAGCCTAGTCTCAAATACACGGAGAGAGGAACGGAATATTCACATGCATTCATGGAACATTTCTGGAGTCCCTATTGTGTGAAAAGTCTTTGTTCAAAGCACCCCTACGTGTCATAGAAAGAGAATAAACAAAACACCTGCGTTCCAAGGAGGAGCGAGGAGAATTGCTGCGGTGTCGGGTGTCGCCTGAGGTGTGCTCTGAGGGGCTGACCTGGGTGGTGTTCCTAAACAGGCCACCGCACTTCTGATGGGTCGGGTCGGAACCTCGACTGCAGGAGGGGAGGATTTGCAATGCGCAGAAACAAAAAGAGGGTTGGGGGAGATGGAAGACCCTTCCAGTCAAAGAGAAAAGCATGGGTTCCTCTGAGCACAAGGCTGGGGCTCTCTGGAGGGGGACTTACCCAGGAAAGGGGAATAGGAGGATGCAGAGGCCTCCGAGAGCTTTGAATACCAGGCAACTGAGTCACCATGGTACACTTCAGGTGGAACGCAGAGTGAACGCAGAATTTATTATGACCCGGCGAAGTTCCGCGGTGACCGTGGTAATTGGGAACCTGCAAGAGCAGCTGGGATTGGGAGGAGGCTGAAGTGACTGGGAGACAGAGAACGGGGTGGCGTGGGGGAGGGGTGGGCAGGCCTCGGAGCGCTGTGCTCATTCCCTGCAGCTGCCCCCACAGAGTGCCACCCGCCGGGTGCTTCACGTAATGGCTCCAACACACTCTCTCGTGGCTCTGGAGGCCGCCCATGCAAGGTCAAGGTGCTGGCAAGGCTCTAGAGGAGGATCCTTCCTGCCTCTTCCTAGCTTCTGGGGTTGGCCACCATCCTGGGCTTGTGGACGGATCGCCGCTCACCACAACGTCCGTAGTCTTCCCCACGCATCTCCACGTGGTCTTCCTGCTGCACGGCTGCCGCCGTGTCCCCGCTCTGACAAAGACACCCGTCCCATTGAGCTCAGGTCCCGCCCTACTCTAGCAGGCCCTCCTACTAACTTAACAACGTAGATCTGTGTAGAAGACCTCACTTCCCAGCAAGGTCACGTTGGGAGATTCCGGACAGGATGTGATCTCGCGGAGCGCTCCTCGGCTGAGCAGAAGTACCAAGCGGGGAAGTGTGACTGTGTGCAGGATGCTCGCGACGCTCAGGCCGAGGACCCTGGGCGGCAAGAGGGAAGGCCAGAGCGTGGGCTTGTACTGACTCCGGCAGCTGCCCGCGGGTCCCAGGGGGCACTTCCAGCACAGAGGGTGCCCTGGGAAACCTGCCTGCTGTATCCTGTCCTGTGTCACCCTATTTTCTCAGCTCTAGGCTCCCCTCCTTGCCCCTGCTGGAAGAAGGGGAGACGTCCAGGGACGAGAAACCAAACCAGACTTGAAATTGGGCGACGGCAGTTCTAGTCAGGACTCAACCACGCTTCACTTTGTCACTGTGGGCGAGTCCTACGACCTCTGTGTCTGCCTCCTCCTCTCTAAAACGAGGATGTGCGGGAGGGTCACGGAGGGTCCTCCTGGCGCTGTAAGCGATGACTCCAGGAGGAAGAAGAGGGACTCTGCTCTGCTGCCCGCATTAGGATGCTTTGCCACCATCCCCATCTTGTACCAAGTGTATCTGTCAGGCGGTATTTGTGGTTGCGAATGACGGACACTGGTTATCCTGAGCACACCAGGGATTTCTTAGAAGGCTCTTGGGGGCGGGCACCAATCACCACTCGACCCAAGTACCCCAGCAGGGTGAATCCGGCCCCCCTCCGCTCCCATGAACCTCTGCGTCTGCATATCTTGCTTGAGTGTCAGAGCTCCGGGAAGAGTCTCGGCTTCTAGCCGTGCTGGGTGTGGGCGGAGAGGAGATAAGACTTTCCTCTGAGGGCTGATCCGAGGGGAGGCTGGAGGGTGGGCTGCCAAGGGAACACACTCGCACATCAATAAGTGTTTGGAGTGCAGCCAAGAATGGAGGTTTTAATAGTATATTTAGCCACTGGTTTCTCTCCACTAAAGGTGTTCCTGTATTATTATACTGTTACTGCTCTTATTTTAATTTCGTGGGCAAGAGCTCACATTCTGGAGTGAGAGACACCTAAGTTGGAGTTCCAGCTCTCACACAGTAGCAAGCAGTGTGGCTTGGGGAAAGTTATTTATTGCTTAGACTAACATACACGGAGCCTGTCTCATCATCTGTAATGTGAGGATAATACTGACCTCACAAAGGAATATATTATCTCCTTTAAACTGTTAAAATAAAAGGAGATAATATATACCAAAGAGCTTAATGCAAAGCCTGGCCCACAAAATAGACATCACCTGGTAATTAATAATCACTATGGATCAGGCACCACGTTAAGTGGCTATTGTGCATTGTTTCGTATAATCTTCACAACTACTTGATAGTGTTAACATCAAAGGCCCCTGCCCTCCCCCCCAACCCCTTTCCCTGAAGGTCGAAACTGAGGTTACAACCGAGAAACCCGGTTAAGGATACACAACGACGTGAACGATCAAAGTGGAGATGCCACCAGACTCCTCCACCAGACTCAGACTTAACCTTGTCTGCCAAGTTCAGCTCATGGCCATCTTGGTGCTCACCAGCCCAGCCTCCTGGGAGGCTGTGGCCTCCCAGTCCCCGTGTTCTGGAGATCAGGTACAGAGGCTTGTGCCCAGGGTCCTCCCATCTACCCTGTGCCTCGTTCGGAAAGGGCTGGGAACGAGAGGCGGTGGGTGGAAGAGTTCGCTTCCTTTCTAGTTGCCGCTCGTTTTCACCGCTGACCTCGCCGACAGAGCGTCAGCCTCCGCTCAGCGCGATGAGACATGCGAGAAGCGATTCCATTGAAGTTAGGGGAAGACGAGGACCGTGGTCTGCGGGATGACGTCAACCTTCTTCTGTAGGTACTATTTGGTCACACAAACGGATGGAGTCACCTGACAACCCAGTTTTCTACTTATTAATCTAGGTTTTTGTGTTTAGTATTGCACACCAGACATGTATAGGGATGAAGATCAACCGCTGGAACTCTCTTAAAATAACAGCTTTATTGAGGTATAACTCAGATATAAATTCACCCGCGAAGGACTTGAAGAATTTTTCCTCCAGCCTATTGGTTTCTCTCGTAAGAGGTCCCTACGACTCCAGACACAACTTTTAAAGTCAACAACAACATAACTCAAGTTTGATTTTCACGATGCTTGTCTGCGGTCGCTTTTTTTTTCTTCAAAAGAGAAGCACACATTTTCCTACGGATTCCCACGGACAAAACCCAAACGCGCTGCTATTGCCACACGCGAGCAGCACGCTCGGCCCGTTTCCAAAGAACTGAGTCAAGCCAGAGACCGGCCTCGCAGTTTGGAACGAGCGGCGGGACCAGAGCGCATTCGCCCTCGAGGAAAACCCCACGAACGAGGCCACCGCGGAGCAGTGGATGGCTCGGAGCAGAGACTAAGTTTTCTCCGAACAAGTGGGTCCACGGTTCAGCCCGAGGAGGTGCGGGGAGGGCTTCCCCCGGGCGGCCCTGCCGCCTGGGCCGCTGCCTCCTCGTGGGGACGGGCCCGGGTCGCAGCTACAGGTGAGCGGGCCCCGGTCCCAGGGGCCGGCGGGGCCGGCGGGGTCCCTACCCCGGTGGCCCGGGCCCCCAGGCTGGGAGCGGGGAGCGGGGGGCGGGGGGAGGACAGCGATCCGAGGCGCGGCCACCAGGAGAGGCGCGGTGCGGGGGGCGCGGGAGGGCAGGCCCGGCCCCCACGGCAGTGCCGGACTGCCCGGGGCCCCCGGGCGCACTCCGCCCCCGCCCACCCCAACGCCTGCGCCCCCCGCGCGCCCCCCGTCGCGATCCCGCCCCCAGCGCGCCCCCCGGTCCCCCGCGCCGGACGCCCGCCTGCGCCGCGGGCCGGGTAGTGGGCGCGGGGCGGCCCGCTCCGAGGAGGAGGAGGAGGAGGAGGAGGAGGAAGAGGAGGAGGAGGAGGAGGAGGAGGAAGGCGGCGGGAGGAGGAGCTGCGGGGAGGCGGGCGGAGCGCCGCAGTCGCGCCGGCGCTGGGCGAGGAAGCGGAGCGGCCGCGGCCGGTGAGCGTCCGCGGGGCAGGGTCGGGGCCGGGCCGGGCGTCTGCTCGCCCCTCGGCGGCCGGGCGGCGGGCCGCGGGGCGCCGCTCCCGGGGGCGGCGGGGCCGGGCCCGGGGAGGCGGCCGGTGCAGCCCGGGGGCCGGGCGGCGCGAGGCCCTGCGCCTCCGCGGCGGGCCGGCGGGCGGGGAGCGGCGTCCGGGGAGCCGGCGGGGAGGGCCGAGGCCTGCTTCCGCCGCCGCCCGCCCGACCCTCGGCCTCCCGGGCCGCCGCGCGCCCGGCCGGGCCGCCGCCTTTGTGGCCCGCAGCGGCCGGGGACAGGCCGGGGCTCGGCCTGGCCTGGGGCGGCGGCGCGGGGCCTGCGGGATCCTCACCCGCGCTCGGCCCGCTCGGACCCCAGGGCTCGCGGCCGGGGGCCGGGGTCTGCGGGGCCCAGGCGGGGTGGCGGCGGCCGGGCCTCTGGGCCACTTCGCAGGGGTGCTGCTGCTGGTTGAATTCACTTTCAGGGCTGCGGCTATTTGGAGGTGGCCGGGCGGAGAGGCGCGCGGGGGGGGGGGGGGCGTCCGGCAAACGCCCCGGGAACCGAGGCAGGCCGCGATTTCCAGGTCGCTCCAGGAGTTGGCAACTTCAGGGACCCCGAGGTGGCTCGTGGTGGAGCAGGACTGTTGGCATTTCTCAGTGCGGGTCCTGGCACAGAACTTGCAGCGCGCGCAGGTATCGCGGTGGCAGGGTCACGTGTAGTCGGAGTGTGGGAGTGCATCCTCACTTTCTGGAATCCGGGGCCAGGTGGGAACGCGCGGCGGGACGCGTGGGCTTCCGGAAAGGAAGTGCACAGCGTGGAACTCGGTGCCAGAAATACTCCTTGACCGGCGGGCCCAGCCTTCCCTGGACCACGCGACGACGGGCATCCCCGTAACCAGGCGAAGGAGACAGAACGATCCCCAAACTGGGTGCTAACTGAACGGGTTCCTTGGAGTGAGAACGTACTTGTGATCAAACAAAAAGTGAACGGCCCTGTCCTGCTGGATGAAGTCTCCGCGGTGTTCTCAACCCTGGGAGGCACGCATTTCTCTCCACTCCTTTCTGAACCCGGCACACACCGCGGCCTGAAATACGTGCGCTTTGCTTCCTTGAATGAATGAATTTTAAGTAGCATATGTAGTGCTATGGGCAGTCCAGCGTTCTTTAAAAACACCAACGGCAGGGTTGACCAGGTTTCACTGGTAAAGCTCCCACATGCAGCTTGTGATACAACTCCCCCCACACTTGGGTTCCGTCTCCCTGGCTGCTGGGCCTGGCAGCCCACTGGGTGAGGCTCCGAAGATCTCCGGCCCTTAGGTTCCAGCAGGGACCCTAATGTTCTCTGGTTGCTTTGGGGGAAGCTGGCTCCTCCGATGGGGGACTGGAGGATCGGTCTGGTTATTCACCTGAACCTTCGTCCTTTTTAGGACCCCCTTCCGCATGTCTTTGAAACACTTTCCCTCTTTATTATGGTCCTTAAATATCTTGAGTTGGTGGGGGAAGTATGCTGTTCTTTTCCCTGTCTTTTTATTTATTTAATCCTCACCCCAGGACATTGTTTCATTGCTTTTAGAGAGAGAGGAATGGGGGTGGGGGGAGAGAGACAGAAACATCAACTGGCTGCCTGTCCCATGCACCCGGACTAGGGATCAAACCCACAACCTGGGTATGTGCCCTGACTAGGAATTGAACCCACAACCTTTCCATCTAGGGGACGATGCTCCAACCAGCTGAGGCACCTACCACGGCTCCTTTCCCCTTCTTTCTGTGGAAAGACCGGTGGACCTTAAACAGGACTGCCATGGTATCCAGGGACACACCTCCAGGCGTCACCTGGCGCCCTGCCCTCCCCAGGCAGTGCCTCGCAGGGAGTGGCAGAGAAGGGGGCTGGGAGCCCTTGACCTGGGCTGTACCTGCCCTGAGAGGAAAAGCTCCCCCGTCCTGGCCAGATTCCTGCTCATTCCGAGGCCCAGGGTCCTGCGGGCTCCCTTTAATGGCCCTAGTTTTAGGGAACAGAAGTATGTTTCTTAAGACTGTCTTGTTATGGACCTTCCCTCCTCACTGGTAACTTGGGGAGTTTGGTCAGTTGTCAGGAAACTTCTGTGTTACTAGCACTAACTGGCAGAAACAATGTTACTGGTAGGAACAAAGTTACTGGTGGAAACATCATGGTCAGTTGTCAGGAAACTTGTGTTACTAGTAGTTAAGTAGTCAGTTGTCAGGAAACTTGTGTTACTAGTAGTTAAGTAGTCAGTTGTCAGGAAACTTGTGTTACTAGTAGTTAAGTACCTTTTATTTTGCTCGTGAACATTACTGTGCAGTCTTCTTGAAAAGCCATAAGCTATTCTGAAAAAAGGAAACGTTCCGTCCGTTTCCAGTTTGTGGCAGTCGTTGTTTTCACTTAGAAACACGCAGCCCTGGGAATGGGTTGGCCCACAACTATGCCGAAGCGTGGCCTTTATTTATTTGTAACCCACTCTAGCTGACGGGTGTGCGTGCGTGCATCCCTGCAGCACCTCACAAGGGCAGACAGGCCCATGGCCCAGAGCTGAGGTCGCCTCCTGCTGTTTTCCACTTGGGGCATCTTGTGTGGGAAAGTGAAGGTTGTCTGTTTCAGCCCCCTGTCCTCATCCCTCGCCCCCTCCAGTTTGGGCACGGTGTACCTGTCGTGCCGGAGTACTTTTGTAAAGTCACTCCTTTTACACGGGAGGCATTTATAATAACTAGTGTCTGTCACACACAGGCCAAACTTTTTGGTGTGTGACTGGGCTGATCAAAAGAGTCACCTAGCAGGAAACTGGAACCCACAGTGGGACGCGATTCCTGTGGACTGAGAGTGAAATTGGCACCCGTTGGATGGTGAATTTATTATGCACGATGCGTAGGCAAGGCTTTAGGACCGAGGGCACATCTTACTTTAAACTCAGTGTCTTGGGTGATGATGCCCACCAACGCCCCATTTCACTTGGTCGGAACAATTGTTTTTAGGTGGCTGTTGGTCACGTTGAAGTGTCAAGAACAGACGGAGCAGGTAAAGCCACTGAAGATTTCATTTCCCGAGTTGCACCCACAGGGTGTTTTGGAGGCGTCAGGTCTTTCAGAAAGAGTGCGCATTGCGAGGCCTCGGAGACATCTCCTGTCCCCTCTGCGTCTCTTCCTCGCATGCGGCCAAAGTGGGGCCAGTCATCCATTTGACACCGCTATCGTGAGCCTGTTTTGTTTAAAGTAGAATCCGAGCCCTGCCCTGGGTTCCAGGGTCTCTCTCTGGTTCTGCAGAAATTCACAGGGTAGCTTTTTGAAACCAACCGCCAGTCTCGTTTGCCTTACCTGTCAAGTGAGGCCTTTCTCAGCCTCGGCGTGAACGTTACACGAGATGCTGCGTGTAGGTGTGTGGGCCCGGTGCCTGGCATAGGACCAGCAGTAATAGTCGCAGTTGATTTAAAATACGCTGGGGCCGGTGGACAGGAGTAGTGTCCTTGCTGGTCCTCAGCGTCTACACAAGACTCGGCCTCCCCTGGTCCGGGAAGCCCGTGTGGGGAAAGAAGGAGTTGGAAATGCGCGAGGAGGGACTGGGCGTCCGGCCGCGACAGGTGGGGGGTGGCGGAGGCTTGCCGAGTGCACAGCGGTGGGGCCGCGTGGCCCTGGGTCATGGCGTGTGTGTGTCGAGGGGTCGAGAGCACAACAGGTCCCACCCGTGTCCTTCCTCAGGGCCCCGTGCTGGTTTTCATGTGTGTTAACGTTGTTTTGTCACTCTCAACAGCTGCCACACTGAAACATTTTTTTTTTTTAACTGTTAAAAGGGCATCATCACACTCCGAGACTATGTCTGGGGAGCGGCGGCTGCCCCCGTGCGCCTGGGAGCAGGCCGTGGAGTAGAGAAGGCCGAGACAGGCGGAGGAGGAGGACGGGACCGGCGCTCGGAAGGCCCGGGAGACGCGCCGCCGTCTGGGCGTCACGGACCCCCGAGGTGTCACCATGCCATCCTGAGATTTCCCAACAGGTAAATGCGGTGATCCGAAGAGGCCCCTGCCCCCTACCGCAGTCTCGTGGCAGTGTGAGATTCTATTTAATATACACACTAGTGTTTAAAGTTTTTTTGTGTTTTTTTTTTTTTTTTTCAGAAAGCAGAGGTATATCTGGTTTCTAGTAGGTAAGGTGTTCATCAAAAACAATGGAAAGAGTTTAAGGGTCTTCTTTAGAACCGTGTAGACATGGCGTATTCACCAGGGGCTCCAGACGGCCTTCCCTATGGTGCTACTGACAGTTGACCCTGCAGTGGTGACGGTTGTTCCCTGCAGTGGTGACGGTTGTCCCTGCAGTGGTGACGGCCGTCGCCCTGGCCGCGCCTGGAACCCGCTGCTCGGTCGAAGCGGCCGCGATCCGCTTGTACAAGGAGATGAGTTCTTACTCATGGGCTGTTTACTTGGTTTTGGTTTTGAAGGAAATACTCCTTTGGACAGTTGTCGTTTTTGTCTGCTGACATTTTTTAAAAGTGAACACACACACACACACACACACACACACACACACACGGACTTAGGGAGTAACGTTATTACCAGATATCACAGACTCGGATGAGGTAAGCGGGAACCAGACTGGGTGAGGGTTTCAGTGGTCTGGCACGTGGTCAGAGACACTGCGTTGTAGATTTGGAAGGACAGTCCTGAGGGTTGACTGGCTTCGTCCTCACCCGGATGATGAGGGGACTGGGACTGGGAGTGGTTACTTAGGGACTGGCCGGAGTCCCACGCCCCGTGACACACCCCGTGGTGGAGTGGAGGCCGGAGTCTGCCGCCCTTCGCACCACTGATGCAGGATGTTGCATTGACTCCTGGCCGCAGGGGAGTTTGGATCTGTGTCTTCAAGGAGGATGTCACCGCGGAGCCGGCCCTTGGAGGGTGACCTGTGTTTGATTGGGAAGGGCTAGAAGTGACAGGGATGCTATCACAAATACAGTGAATCAAACCCGAGCTGTATCGTCCACCTGGAGTTTTCTCGTCTCCTCTTTCCCGAGTGGGGCTGCCTGCTTTCCGTTTCTTAGTTTACTTCCTCGATCTGGTGGAGCTCATCCTTGCAGTGATTTCCCAGACGGGGGATGGCGGAGGGGGGTGGTGTCGTGTGTGTGTGAGCGTTTGACACCTTGCATGTCAGAAAACGTCTGTGTCCTCAGTATCTGATTTAGAGCCTGCCCGAGAATAGATTTCCAGGCTGCTGTTTTAAGTCAGGGGCAGCCTAACTCGGACATCTCAGCACACCAAGAAAAGGTGTGTTTCTTGCCTTCACTGTGTCTGCTGTGGGCCTGGACTCCTCCGGCATCTTCCTTGGGTCCAGCCTGCTTTCACCGGCGCCCTGTGGCTTGGGCCACCACGGCAGGGGCAGAGAGAGCTGACGGGCAGGTGATGGGGCTGGCACTGAAATGTTTGCCGCAGAAGTGGCACCTGTCACGCTTGCTCACAGCCCGTCGTCCAGAGCCACTCACACGCCCCTGCTGGGCGCCGGGAGCTGTCGTCGGCTGAGAGCGTGTGCCGTGTGCCGTGGTGAAGGTCAGGCTCTGGGAGTCTGCACGGCGCTGCCCCCCAGCCGCCCCCAGCGCCTGTGCTCACTCAGTGTCACCGCGTCCCGGTCGTCTGTGTGCGATTTTTTTCCCCTCTTTCCCTATGCCTCGCAGGACCTTTGTGTCACTTCCAAACTTCTAAACTGTTACTGTGATGTGCCTGATGATTACTGGTTCTTTTCTGGATGTACCGAGCATTCCGTGGATCCTTAGACTCTGTAAACTTGCATTCCTGGTTTGGGGAAAATGTTGAAAATTTCTTTTATAATTTCTTTCCCTTGAATTTTTTTCTTTCTTTTTGACTGAAGTTCTGTGTTACGTGTTGGACTGCCTGAATTGGTACATTATTATTTTTTAGCTTTTTTTCCTCAATTTTTTAAAACTCAGCTTTGTGGGGAGGGGAATTTTCTCAATTTTTCCCTGTTTTTTGAATTTTAATTTTGGCTGTAGGAGGATTTGTTTGCTAACTGTTCTCTCCCTGCATTTTATTTTCAAGATTTTATTTATGTACTTTCAGAGAGTACATAGGGAGGAAGGGAGGGAGAAGGGAGGGAGAAGGAGAGGGAGAAGGAGAGGGAGAGAAACATCAATGTGTGGTTGCCCCTCTCACGCCCCCAACTGGGGACCTGGCCCGCAACCCAGGTGTGTGCCCTGACTGGGATTCGAACTGGGGATCCTTTAGTCTGCAGGTTGGCACTCAGTCCACTGAGCCACACCAGCCAGGGCCTGTCCCCACTTATTAAAATCAATAGCTTATGACTCTTGCTTCGGATTTGCGATACCTGTCCTTAGACGCCTGATTGTATTACCTTCCCTCCTGGTGGGTGTGGGTTTCAGTGTTCTCCACTCTCTCTACGCCAGTTCACACTGTTCTCTGTTCTCCATTTCTCAGTGTCCTCGTGCGTGTTTTTTTGCGGGGAGGGGCAGTGGTGGAGATAAAGAAGTATACAAGTTCATTTAAACTTTTTTTTTGCTCTTTTTAATAGCTTGTTTTTGTTTTCCTAAGCATCAGTGAATATTCCAGCCTTTTGCCTTGGGGGAAGCTCACCTGTACTGTGTCTTTCAACAAAGGTTTTCGGTTGTCGTTGTCATGAAGACACACCTGTGGCATGGAGTTCTGTGCACGTGACCCATAAAGTGCCTGCTGGTCTCCAGTGGGCAGTGCCCGTTGTTTTAAGTGGGATCATCTTAAAACCGAGAGGTCCCGTGTTGGGCAGCGCATGATCAATGATTACATTTGACAGTTATCATTTTACAATGCATATGTTTTCCATGGTGTGAGAGTTTATTAGTATTTGCTTTAATAGGGCTGTATTATTCATTTGAATGATTACTGTACCTCAGGATCCCCTTTATCTCTGAGGGTCGGTGAGTGAGGTTTACCTTTGCCGCTAACATACATTTAGTAAAACTTAGGTGGACTACTTTTTGCGTCCCAAGTCTGCTATTCTTAATTTCAGTGTACTGATAGAAAATGCGGAGAGATTATATATTCTGAAAGCTCGTATTCTCCAATGTGAGCTGAGTGAAAAACTCATGTCTTCTGTGCAGAAGCATTTGAAGAGCTGACAAACCGCTCGTCAAAACTGGAGCTCCTGTGTTCAGATCTAAAGGCTGTTAGTGATTTCCACGGGCCTGTTGCCTTTAGGAGTTCAGAGGTTTGGCTTCAGTAGTTCAGTATGGCGAAGAGATGTTGTGTATAAGGGCATAACCTTACATGTTGAAGAATGAAAAGTAAGGAAGGAATGAGAACAGAAACAGAGGTTGGTCCTTGGAGCCTACCTGTGTGTCCGTGTGTTTGGCGGGAATCCTCCCAGGATGCTGCCTACCCGGTGGCTTAAACAATGAGGTCATTCTCCGTTGGCGGCAGGCAAAGCGCTGAGGCTGTTCAGGGGATCGGCCCTGCTTTAGGCCCAGACCCTGGCGAGTGCTTGGAAAGGTGTAAAAATATGTCCATTCGCATTCAGTGTGTGCCCGTATGTAAAAACGGGGGTGAATGCTTATATAAGCGCACTACTTTTTAAGACCCAGCATGTTAAAGCTCAAATCAGAGAAAACGAAGGAGGGGGTTTATTTCATTAACTGACTCTTGCAAGGCAGCTCCATTAATGTTTTACATGACCTCCTATTCAATTTCCTCTTCCTAGCTCACATGCAATTTAACAGGAGTGCTTGAACACAGTTCTAGGAGAAGATGCTCAGGAACCTGCAGGGAAAAGTTCTCTGCCGGTGTCATGCCTGCGTGTCTCCCTGCTTTATTCCTGTTGCGTCAGATGCTGGAGGCGCAGGGCGTGGCTTTGGGGTGAGCTTGTTTCCATGGGAAGACGGAGACCCGGAAGGTTCGCTCAGGGTCCACAGCAAACGCGGGGCCGCCCCGCATTTTCAAGGAGGCAGCCTGCAATGTGGAAGTGAACCACCTGGGTATTTATCAGAGCTTTGGTTGTAATTACACGTTCATTCGCAGTGTATTACATTTTCAATTATTCAACACCTTGCAGCCCCTTTCTCCTAACTTGCTTATCTTTAAATGTCTTTACCCACCTTTGCAGTCGTGCAGGTATTCATGGTTTTTTTTTTTTAAATAAAGCTTATTGTGGTAAGATCTAGTAGAGGCTCTAAAAGGAGGCAAAAAACATTTACTGTGTTCAGTAATTTTTATGTGCATGGAGTTCCCAAGAAGGTGAAGAGTTGGAGATTTTGCCCCGTGGGCAAACCGACAAGTTGGCCTGAAACGGAAGAAACGAGCCCCCTGAGCCAGAGATGAAGGCCTTTTTCCAGGAGACGGTCAGTAGCCAGGGGTCGGCATTTGTGCCCCCTCCCCGACGCCTGTGCCACGCTGAGCTAGTGCCACGCTGAGCCGGGAAAGTAGGGGACCCGCAGAGAAGGCAGGGAAAACACCTCGGAGGCCTGGGCTGTGATGCCAGGACGATGGGGCCGCAGGTCGGGCCGGCGCGGTGGCGGGAAGGGACTGGGTTCTGCATGTACCGTGAGCCTGGCTGGGGCTGGGGCATGTCATGACATGCGGATGTGGCCTGTGGAAGAAAGCAAGGGGCCGAGGACGGCTCCAGAGGTTTGGTCTGAGCAGCTGGACGAATGGAGTAGCCGAGAATGGGTGGGAAAGGCAGTGAGGGGGAGGCAGTGGGGTGGGATGGGAGAGATCCCGAGTCTTCCTCTGAGCGGGCTGAGTCTCTGCTGTGCCTAAGACAGCGCGGTGGCCACGCCAAGAAGGGAGCTCAGGGTAACCAGGGCCACTGAAGAGAGAGAAATCTGGGAGTGGAGGGCACATCCGTGTCGTGTAAGGCACGAGTACCAGCGAAGTCGCTGAGGGCATGCGTGTGGGTGGAGAAGAAGGGACCGAGGGCTTGTGCGGTGCTGGGAGCTCCAAGGCGGAGGGCCTGGAGGCTGCTGGGGGCATGACCTGAGTGTCAGGTGCTGCTGCTGCTGATAGTGCCCTCGGATGAGGACCAGGAGCTGGGGCAGGATTTGCAGTGTGGATGCCACCAGGGACCTTGAGGAGGGCCGTCTCCGTGTGACCGCGGTGGCGGGGGCATCTGGAGTGGTTGGAGAGGATGCTGGGAGATGGGAATGGCAGGCTTCCGGTGCGCATGCTTTTCCCGCCGTGTTTGCTGCAGGGGGATTGAAAAATGGAAACTCTTTCTCTTCCCATAGCTGGTGGGAAAGTGGGGTCAGGACAAGTTCGCTCACACACGTGAGCATTGACATTTTCAGGAGTGATCTTGTAGCGTGGGGAAATTGGGCAGTGAGGGAGATCACGTGTGCAGGTGGAGGGGGCCTTTAGAAAGGTGTGTGCACCTACACAATAACAGGATGGAGGGGGCAGGGAGACCCATGTTGCCAGATCGGTGGGAATGACGCCAGAGTTCAAGGTTTTTCTGTGATGTTCATTTTCTCGGTGAAACAAGAAGCTGGGCCACCAGCCGAGATCGACGGTGGGGGACTAGGTGTCACAGATGCGTGGAAAGCTGTGGAATGGTCCACCAGAGCAGTGAGAGAGGGAGCGGACCAGGGAGATGCAGTTTCATTTCCAGGCAGCGTGGAGACTCCCCCTGAAGTTCACGGCCATGGCTATCAAGGGAGACCCCGCGTTTCTCCCGCCACATTCCCCTGTGAGGGCGCAGGTGTGGTCTAGGCAGAGCTGGGCTTAGCCAGGGTTGTGGTTTTGCCAAGAGAGTGAGGGCAGGGAATCGAGGGTCTCCGCTGGGGACGGATTGTGATGACTCGTGGAAAACAAGCTGAGCTCAGAGCTGCCACTCTTACCTTTTGGGCTTTGAACATGCCGGGCCACTCCCTGACTATGTAGACACCCAGCAAAACGGTAGATTACAAAAAGCTGTTTTTGGTGGGGCGAGGAGAAGGGGGAGGCCGCCTAGGTTCTCCTAAAACAAACATAATACAATTATTTTTATCTACCGATTTACGTCTTTGTTTGGCTGTCACCATTAACCGAAAGCCAAGCAAAGGCCTGCGTTGTGCTCTAACCTGACGGGTTTGTGCAACCATTCCCTTTTCCAGAAGAACAAACAAGCCCACGGCCTTTATTCTTCCTGTGAAAAGAAAGTCTTGAAGATGACGTTTGCAAAGACTTCCGCGATCAAGTGACAGTGTTGCTGTATTTCCTACTGGTCCCGTTTTCCTCCCTATTCTTTCTATAGAATCGAGACCACACTTTACATGCCACGATTTTGTTTCCTGTGCTTTCGCACGTAACAAATGAACAATGTGAACTTCTCCCCCGTGTTATTTATAACTCCGTATAAATACCAGTGTTAGTGCTTCCCTCAAGGCCCATTATGTAGATGTACCAGCATTCTGTTTCCAGGTCTCTTACCATTGTAAATTAGAATGTTTCTGATATTTAAGACTTAAATTTGTTTTGTTTTTTTTTCATATATACCAATGCAGGGGACATATGCTTTGATTTCGTATTGTTTCTCGAAGATTTATAAAAATAGCATTGTTAGGTCGCAGAATATGGATATCTTTGAGTTGCATATATCCAAGTTACATTTCCCCAGCTATATTAAGACATCTTCATATAATCAGTATCGTGGTTTAGGAAAATCTTTGCTGATGTGACTTGTGAAAAATCATTGCTGTTTTAATTTGCACATCTTTGATTCTTGTGAGGGTCAGCATTTTTCTGGGAATACGTGGAACCGATGAGTTATTTATGGGGAGAAGTACGCAATTTTCTCTGCCTCGCACGTGAGCCCATGCCAGATTCATCAAAGACGCGCATGTGGAAAGTACAGCCTCAGTACGTTCACAGGTAATGCAGGAGAATCTAGTGCTTTCCAGTGTCGGGATTCCTTAAGGTAGCAGAGGGGCAGGCAATAAAGGAAGACTGACCAATGTGACTAAAATAAAATGGGAAACCTCTGTTCTTCAAGGTACCACACACAAAAAAGAGAAAGTCAGGACACAAGTACTCTACCGCGGCGGAGAAAATAAGGAGGCAACCTGTGTGAACCGGCGTGGAGTGGTTTAGGGTCTGGAACGGACCTGCCAAATCACGAATCTTTTTTTTTTGTTGTGTGTATTTGGCCATGCGTTTAAATGATTTCTCGCACAGTAATCAGAAAAAGAAAAAAGTTGACTAAAAGCCATTTAATTAGATGACCCCGCCAGTGCTGCGTGAGGGTTCCCGGTCTCTGCAGGGGTGTGGACCCTGGGCTTGCCCTTCGGGGGGCGGGGGGGTGACACCTCTCTGTGCTTTTCATTTCCCAGTGACCAGGGACCGGTGTGATGAAACACCTTGTCACCTTAGTCATTTGTACGTCTTCTTTGGTCAAAGTTCTATTCCAGTCTCTTGCCCATTTTAAAAATCGGGCTATTGCCTCACCTATACGTTCTGGGTCCGAGTCCTTTACCTTTATCAGATACATGACATGCAGACACGTCCCCCCTTTCTGTGGCTTGCCTTTCAGCGGTGCGTTGGGAGCACAGGGGTGGGGGGTTTCCACGACCCCCATAGCTGCGTGGTTTCACCAGCGCCTTCTCCGTGGGCCCTGCTTGTCTCTGGACCACCTGCCGGAGTGGCTGCTTGGACAGGGTGGCCCGCTGGAGCATTGGGTTTGCAGAGACAGTGTATCAGCTGCTTCGCCCCCTCCCTCCAGAAGTGAATCCCCCGGGTCTGTGTTTATTCTGACCGTTTTCCGATGAGGAAGCTGAGGCGTGGACGCCCCAGCCTCGTGGGAAACGGCGGCTGTGGTCTGCGCTCAGGCGGCTCTGCCGGGCTCCGTCCCCCGAGCCACGTGGTGGGCTCTCGCAGTCGGATGAGGCGCTGGCTTCAGACCCTGCCCCGAGGGGCCAGCCCTGCGTCTAGGTGGCTTGTTTTGTGACTTCGGGCCAGCTGTTGAACTTTCTAGCGTTTAGTACCTTCCACGTGGGGTTCTAGGGAGGATTCAAGAAGATTCATGCACATTTTTTAGTGCGCATCCGGTAACCTTCGGCTGGGTGGTGGGTGGTGGTGGCGACAGAGCCGGAGCAGGGCGGCAGGAAAGCTCCCCTCCTCCTCCTCGTGTGAGTGGGGCGTCTCTCTCAGTGGCAGTGTGTCCTGCACGTGTTTCTTCCTCTGCAAGTGTTCGCATGCTTATTTTCTGCACTGCAGCCTTGCCGGTGTGCGGACTTGGTTTTTCATCCCTGGGGTTTGCCTGGCTTGCCGCTGTCTCCTCCTGCTTTTCAAGGGAGGGCAGCGTTGCATCAGTATCAGGACCAGGATGGGGCCTGGGGTGGTAGGATAAGGCAGGTGTGGGGCCCTGGTCAGGGGGCTCAGCTGGTTGGAGCATCATATGCTACACCTGGGTTTGATCCCAGGTCCGGGTGCATATGGGAGGCAACTGATTGATATTTCTCTCTCTCTAAAATCAATTAAAAAAATATCCCGAGGGTATTTTTTATCAGTAGCTGTGAGGATAAAAAAAAATAGGCAGGCAAGGGAGGCAGAGAGGTGGGCTTGCATTACGGAAGTTTCCGGCATCGTGGTGGGTGGTGCGAACCCCTTGCTCTGTGGGGTGAGCTCGGGCACCGGGGTTGTGCAGCGGGGCCTCGGGGCTGGCGCCCGTGGAACCGGAGCCCAGGGCAGTCTGAGTTGTGAAGACAGAAGCCGGGACTGCGGGTGTGGGTGGGGTCTGCAGAGCGAGGCCGGCAGGAGGGGTAGACCAGACCACCCTGTGGGTTAGGAGGGGGAGAACCGGGAGTGGTTGGGAAGGCGGAGGGAGAGAAAGTAGGGAAGGCTGTGGAGACCCGGACCCCGAGGGGTGGAGAGTCCCGCTTCCCACGGTTCCCGGTGGCAGAGACGCACAGACACACGGTTTACCTGGACCCCCTGCGTTCCGAGTGGGGGTGGGGTGGCAGTTCTGTCGTGAAGGCCTGCTCCGCGGCCACCGAGAGAGCCAGTGGAGAGAGCACGTGGCTCCCTTTTCCTGTTCTCTGGAGGGAGTCACCGACGGCCGGCTCCTCTTTCGGACAGCGTACTCCACCTGTTCGGGCTTGTAAACAAACATACGCACAAGCGGGGTCCCCGTGGCATTTTGTTCTGTAGCTTGTCGTTTCCAACGTGTGCCTTGGGCCTCTTTCTTTACCTGGGTGATATTTCGTTGTACCGACGGAGGTTATCACTTACTAAACCAGTCCACTGATTTTTGATGTGTGCTGTTCTTGTTTCTTGGAAGATATTTAGGTTAAGTCCACGATTTCCCCAAAGAGACTTAGACAGTAAAAGTCTGTGTAGTGATTAAGTGGGCTCTCTCTATAGAATCAGTTGTGTGGTTTTAGGCAAGAGCCTTTCATCTCTGCCTCAGCTTCCCCGTCTGTGCAATGGGAACATTGCTGCTACCACTACTGTTAGCCGCAAGCGCTCCAACTTCTGTAGCCTCGTAGGTGCTAGACGTCTTTAAAGGACATCACATACATGAACGCATGTAAACCCCACAACTGACTTGAGTGATCCATGCCGTTATTTCTAGGGTCACACAACTGTTAGATGGTGGAGCCAGGATGCACGTGATTTCTGAACTTGTGCTTTCTGGTCCCAGAAGAGCACCCCCGTTGTGCTGTACTCTGTGAGCCCAGTACTGAGTTTTCAGGGTTATAAGGATTGACTGAGACACAGCAAGTTCAATGGCTTCAACCAAGGCCCGGCACCCACTAGGCCAATATGTGGTCTGTTTTACCAACAGTAGGCTGGTACTAGGTAAACGATCCAGTACTATTAGCCTTTTTCTATTTTTTAATTAATTCTATAGGAACATCGTTTTCCATATGTCCTTGTTTTAGGCGTGAGTGTATATCCAAAAGACAAAATCCTAAAAACCAACATAATTACTTGGTTAAAGCATATGTGAATTTAAAATTTTGGTAAGTATTTAAAATAATCCTTCACAAATTGTACCCTTTACACTTAAACAGTTACATGCAAGTGCCCAGCCTCCCGTACCCTTGCCAACATTGTTAGCGACTTAACTTTTCAAGCTCACGGGGGGAGAGATACTATCTCGTTTTGTGCTGAATTTCCTTTTCAGTGCATTTTTAGAGTTGAAACACCATTTATGTGCAGCAAGACTCACCCTGCCCAGCGCACGGTCTGTTGTTTACGCCAGAGCCTTTAGGCGTGCGCCCCCCACCCACACCCGAGATTCAGAGGGGTCCCACCTCCCCAAGCGTCTTCGACGTCGTTGTGATCAGTGAACTCAGAATCTTCCAGGCTGCTGATTGGTCACTGGAGTTGGTTTACTCCTCTCTTTTTTCCCTTTATTTCTCTTGCTTCTTTTCGTGCCTTTTTTTTCTTTCTTCTTTCCTTCCTCTGTCATTCTCTTTGTGTGAAGGGTTCCCCGGGATATTTTGCCCATTGGCTGATGGGAGTGCGTGCCTTTCTCGTACTGATTTCTGAGAGCACCGTCTCCGTTACAAAAGTCGGCCTTCTGTCACGTGTTTGTGGTTTTTCTCCAGGTTCTAGTTGTGCCTTATGTCATTTTTTGGCGATCTGGATGTTTGTGAATTTTGCTGTATTCAATTTATTGTTCTTTTTCTTTGTGGAGTCAAGGTTTTATGTAACGCATAGAAAGTCTTTCTGTAGTGCAAGGTTTTAATTGGAATATTTTTTCCCAACTTCGATTGTTAATGTTTGCATACTTGATCCCCCTGGAGTTTATTTTGATGTGAGAAGTAAGGTACAAAGCCCTGCTGCCCCCACCCCGCCCCCCTGCCGCCACCATTCCCAGATGGTTACCCAGCCTACTCCTCATCACGCCTTGAGTAATCCCCCCCCCCCCGCCCCCCCCACCCCCGCAGTAGTGCAGCCAGCCCTCTGAGTCACAGACTCTCTTGAATGTGTCTTGGTCTATTTCTTGACTTTCTCGTCTTCTTTTCCTCTCCACGTGTAAGCGGTCCCCATGTGTTTTAATGCCTTGTGCTGCCTAGTTTCTCTTATTTGTCATTTAGAATTTGTCTTCCTCTTTTTTTTTTCATCTGTCCAGGTTAGCTTTGCCATTTGTCAGGTTTCTGGAAAAATCGTTTTAGAATATTTTCTTGGGATCTTGAGTGGGTCTTTGGACAGGAGGGAATGGCCTTATCTAAGAGCAAGGTGTGTCTTTCTGTACTTCTGTAGAACAGGGATGACCCCCCCCCTCAGGAAAATTCTTGAGACGGTGTCAGATTTCGCAGCACAGTCGCCCCCAGAAACTGTCACTTGTTGAGGTCTGGTGTCGTACCGTGGATGGCCGTCCACAGTTACGGGAAAGGGTTGTTGCACAGAACGCTCCTCCCCAGAGCTTCCGGCCGTCTACCTGCAGGAGGGTAGGTGTGCTCCCTTAACTGAAGCCACGCATCGGAGCGAGCGGACGGACGGACGGACGGGAGAGTCCCCCAGTCCCGAGTCAGGAGAAGAAGACTTTCCAGTGACATGGAACGGCGATACTTCTCTCCCTGAAGTTTCATCGTTCGAGAAGTAGCTTTTTTTTTTTTTTAAGATTTTATTTATTTATTTTCAGAGAGGGAAAGGAGGGAGATAGAGAGAGACATCCATGTGCGGTTGCTGGGGGTCATGGCCTGCAACCCAGGCATGTGTCCTGACTGGGAATCGAACCTGCGACACTTTGGTTTGCAGCCCGCACTCAATCCACTGAGCTACGCCAGCCAGGGCTTGAGAAATCACTCTTATTTCTTCATGAAGGTGTTACTTGATATTCCCACCGGCATGAGTGCCCACATGGTCATTTTAAAATGAATCAGTAATTACTTATTTTTTACATCTTCTCAGTTTTCATTTCTGAGAGTATCCATTCCGGGCAGTGTCACCCACGGAGACAAAGCCTCGTGAGGTCGCCGTTCACCTGGGAGGAGGCGGAGGAAGCGAGTCCGGCCAGTGCGGGACCCGCAGGGGTGAGCGGCAGGCCGGCCCACCGGTGGGACGCTTGTCCCAGGGCACGCGCAGATGCCCGGGCGCCAGCGGCCCGGCTGAGGCTCTGGGTCTGCTGCCTCCCCGTGGCCGTTGTTTAACTTCATTCGGCAAATGTTAATCTTTCCGGGACCGGCTTTCTTACTCGCAAACTGACAGTAAAAAAGCCGTTTCAGTCGTTGAAGGTTACGTAGTTTGATGCCGTCTTTGAATTTTTGTATGAGGTGTTACGATGACAGATGTGACTACATCCAGTCATTTCTTGAAACACGGATAGTAGATTACTTAGAGATAGTATCTTCTGCCCGTAAGCATGGAATATTCATGTCTAAAACCTTTTCCCTCGCAATGTTATACATGTTTTCCAGTATATGCGTAAACTTAAATTTTTACAATTAGGGAAGCAGCAAAACCAATTCGGAATGTTTCCTCAGGCAGCATGAGGCAGATGGTAACCCTAGAAAGAGATGGCATGTATTTTCAGAAGTGCAAACAGAAAAACAGATACTCCTGAAAATTCCAGTGTCATCTTTGCCTGGAAAATGAAAGGAAGGGGATGAAAGACCACGTGGCCTAATAGAACTTTTTATAGTTTCTAATGTCTAGACTTCAGTTTGGTCTATTTAATGTTAGCATGGAGCTGCGTGTGGATTGATAGTCAGAAAAAAGAACGATTAATCAGACAGATGATTACCAAGTACTTTGAACTGTGACTGTCCGACCCTGGCATCCTGTGAAATGGACGCGGGAGCGGGGAGCAGAAGCGGATGGCCCCAGACTGAGCAAGGGTCCCGTAATTGTGAACGCCTGTCACGTGGGAGCGGGTGTGTGGGACCTCGGCCTCCCACTGCCCGTCACTGCGGAGCGTGTGCTCACTCGGTTCCATCCGCTGTTCACTCGGCACGCAGTTCCAGGGGGGTGCCTTCTCTGGGCCAGGTGCGAGCGCTAGGGGCTGGGGATACGGTGCCGAGAAAAGAATTGACGTTCTCTCTGCTCGCACGTCCATGAGAGTCTGCTGGGGTGCGAGGCATGCGTCAGATGGCGACGGGACAGGCCTGAGCGTGTGCACACTCATGCACACTCATGCACGCTCGCGGCAGCTGGGGACTCTGGGCAGGAGAGGCGCGCCGTCCTCCGAGAGCCTGGGGCTGGGGGGTTGCGGAGTCAGGGAAGACCGGGGTGTGCGCGGTGCCTGAGGAACCGAGAGACGCGCTGGAGGTTGAACAAATGAATCAGAAGGGAGACTGGGAAACAAATGCAAGTCAAAGGGCCAGGAGCTTAAACGGTTCTGTATTGAGAGAGAGGGTATGGAGAACAGGAGTGCTTTCGGTGTGGATGGTCCAGAAATCAAGTCAAGGTCAGACAGGCCGTGTACCAGGGGTGTCTGACCTTGGGGCGTCTCTGGCCCACACATTAAATACATTGTGACACGTGATCACACAATAATCTCATAATGTTTTAAGTAAACGTACGATTTTGTGTTGGGCCGCCGTCGGGACACCCCTGGTAGGACCTTTTTTCGTACCTTTTTCCTAAATAGTGATAAATTATCCCTCAGGAGGGGATGGAGTGGGGTGGAGGTGGTCGGGGTATCTCACTGCTGGACCCAATTAGCGCTGCGTGTCTGGATTCATTTACCCACAGGTACTGGGCCCCTCCGACGCCCGTGCAGAGGCCCTGGACTGTTGGGGGATGTCAGTGGGTAACGCACAGTTAAAATCCCTGCTTCTGGAAAGCTTACGTTCTTCCACATAAGGGGTCCGGGGCAGGCAGAGAATGCCACAAATGAGAAAGTCTGTTGTATGCCAGAAGAAAAGTAACACCGCGCTGTAAGAGGGTCAGTAGTGTGGCTTGAACAGCATGGTCAGGGGAGGTGTCACTGAGAATGGGCGGTCAGCGCTGCCCCGAAGGAGGGAGGGCAATAGCTGGTCGTATCTGCAGCACCAAGGCCCGCACGGCGGCACGTTGCCGAATTCAGAGCGTCCGGAAGGTCGGGATGGGGGCCAGGGAACAGTGGCGTGAAGACAGGGGGCGTCACATCACGTGGGGCCCCGCAGCCCTGTGCCTTAGGGCTCACAGACCCCTGTACAGACTGGTGTACACTGAGGGAAATGCAGCGTTTGAATCGTGGGATTCCCCCTTCCTGAAGTTTGGCCGTTGGGTTTGAGACAGACCCGAGTCTGAGGCTGTGGCCGCCTCATGGGCTGCCTCCCACGCCCCAGGTGGGGTCTGCATCTTCTGTCCTCATCCGCACATACCTGCATGCGGTCCTCGACCCTGGACTCACCGTGTGGGGCGCCCAGGGTCTTCCACCCAACCCGAGATGGGTCCGCACGTACTCCTGCTGCGTCAGCGGTGTCCACACCCTGACACACACGTTTCTGACGTCAGCACGAGTATACCGCGAGCCGGTGGACCCAGCGGGGTCTGCAGCTAAGACTGTCTCCGGTCAGGTGTCAAGTTTCAGGCAATTAATAATTCTAATCGAATGTTCCTCGGTGTCACCAACATTATGTCACAAAATGGAGGCATAGTGAAGAACTTCTTGAAATGGAAATTAGACGTGAATAAAACTTTCATTGCAGTTGACTCAGGTTTGAGACTCTCCAATGCTTCTGTGTTGAACTTGAACTTTTTTTTTCAAAGCTATGTTGGATGCTTCTTTATTTTTAAAAAAATTTTTTTAAAGATTTATTTATTTATTTTTAGAGAGGGAAGGGAGGGAGAAAGAGAAAGAAACATCCATGTGCGGTTGCTGGGGGTTGTGGCCTGCAACCCAGGCATGTGCCCTGACTGGGAATCAAACCTGCGATACTTTGGTTCACAGTCCACACTCAATCCACTGAGCTACGCCAGCCAGGGCAAACGTGGACTTTTAAAATCAAACCATTGTTAGGGAAATTTAAGAGGCTTGTGGCCTACTAGGGAAAAGTGGATAGTACTCTCCTAGAGCTGCAAATGGTCCTCCTAGAGGTACAAGTGATTGTTTTAACATCTTATATTTTATTAACCTGTTAGTCCTTTTTTAAAATGAGGCAATCTGAGACCTTCGGGGTGTTCTACTCTGTTTTGTTTTTTCCTTGTCATCAAAGTTGCTTTCCTGGGAGGTTGGGGTGTGTGTACAGAAGAGGATGCTGTGTGGGCTCAACAACAGGGAAGTGTACATATACACTAGACCATACTGATGTTTGAAGCCTTTTAATTCTTCTCATTGCACTAAGGCTCAGACCCGAATACCTTGAACTTGGCCACCATGTGCCCCTCATTCACGCCCCAGGCGTCAGGCACGTGGGGCTTCTCAGTGTCTGCGTCTGCTGGTCCCCTCTCGGGGCCTCGGCACGTGCCCTCCCCTCAGTCTAGAGCACAGGCGGCACACACAAGACCGACCTACCTGCCGTGCGGGGTGACATGGAAGAAAATCCCTCTTGTAAGGGACCCGAGCTGCTTACGCCCCCACCCTGGTACCCTTGTTCAACGGCTAGCAGATTGAAACCGAGTGGAATAAAAGTCCTGTGAAAAGTTTTTTGATGCGACCTCTTCCAACAGTTTGTTTTTGTTTTTGTAGAAGGTGGCTCCGGAGGGCGCGTGAAGCTGGACAGCCAGCCAGATGCAGTGTTGCGTGCGGCCCGTCAGATGTTCCGGGAGAACATTCCAGAGAGAAACTGAGCCCCTCGGAGCAGGCCCTTCGTCATAATGAAGAAAATCAGTCTCAAAACCTTCCGGAAATCTTTCAACTTGAACAAGAACAAAGAAGACGCGGGTTTCATGGTCGTCCAGCCACCCTCCCTCGCCGGCGATCTCGGGAAAGAGGATTCCCTGTTTGGCAGCTGCTACGGGAAAGACATGGCCAGCGGCGACCTCCACGGAGACGACGACAGAGGCGGCAAGAGCCGGCCCAAGAGCGAGAGCCTGATGGGCACGTTGAAGAGGCGGCTGTCGGCCAAGCAGAAGCAGAAGGGCAAGGGCGGCGGCGCGCCCTCCGGCGGCGTGGCCGACGACGACACCTTCTCCTCCTCCTCGGCGCCCATCGTCTTCAAAGACGTGCGAGCCCCGAGGCCCATCCGGTCCACGTCCCTCCGCAGCCACCACTACAGCCCCACGCCCTGGCCCCTGCGGCCCACCAACTCGGAGGAGACGTGCATCAAGATGGAGGTGAGGGTCAAGGCCCTGGTGCACTCGTCCGGCCCGAGCCCGGCGCTGAACGGCGTCCGCAAGGAGTTCCACGAGCTGCCGCCGCCAGACCCCGCGTGCCAGGAGCAGAGGGGGCCCCTGAAGAGCGCCGCGGCTCCCCACGGGGACCTGCGCCTTCACCTGGACGAGCATGTGCCTGTCGTAATCGGACTTGTGCCTCAGGACTACATCCAGTACACCGTGCCTTTGGAGGAGGGGCTGTGCGCCTTGGAGGGGTCGCGCGGCTGTTGTCTGGACGGCTCTTCTCCCATGGAGGTCTCTGCGGTCCCTGCCCCGGGGGGCGGGGGCTCCTTCCCCGAGGACGAGCCTCAGGGGGACCAGGAGCTCGTGGTGGCCCCCGAGATCTTCGTGGACCCGTCGGGGAACGGCTTGCTCATCGGCACCACGGGGGTGGTGCTGCAGAGCCCCAGAGCGGGTCACCACGACGACCGCGACGACGCGCCCCCACTCTCACCGTTGCTACCTCCTATGCAGACGAATCCAATCCAAAGGAACTTCAGTGGGCTCACGGGCACGGACGCCCACGTGGCCGAAAGCGTGCGCTGCCACCTGAACTTTGACCCCAACTCCGCGCCCGGGGTGGCCCGAGTGTACGACTCGGTGCAGAGCAGCGGGCCCACGGTGGTGACGAGCCTCACCGAGGAGCTGAAGAAGCTCGCCAGGCAGGGGTGGTACTGGGGCCCCATCACGCGCTGGGAGGCCGAGGGGAAGCTGGCCAACGTGCCCGACGGCTCCTTCCTGGTCCGGGACAGTTCCGACGACCGCTACCTGCTGAGCCTGAGCTTCCGCTCCCACGGCAAAACCCTGCACACGCGCATCGAGCACTCCAACGGCAGGTTCAGCTTCTACGAGCAGCCGGACGTGGAGGGGCACACGTCCATCGTGGACCTCATCGAGCATTCCATCAGGGACTCGGAGAACGGAGCTTTCTGTTACTCGCGGTCTCGGCTGCCCGGGTCCGCGACGTACCCCGTCCGACTGACCAACCCGGTGTCGCGGTTCATGCAGGTGCGCTCCCTGCAGTACCTGTGCCGCTTCGTCATCCGCCAGTACACCCGGATAGACCTGATCCAGAAACTGCCTTTGCCCAACAAGATGAAGGACTACTTGCAGGAGAAGCACTACTGACGTTAGGGGAGCCCTGCGGCCCGCACTTTGGGAGGAGGAGGAGGAGGAAGAAGAGATTGGAACACAGTTTACAGACGTTCATCGCTATCAGAATCTTTGCTGCCATACTTAATTTCAGTTTTATGTGTGTACAAGAGTGATCGGTTTGTTTTCCGGTGTTGGCAAGGTGTCTTGGCTTTGTTGAGGTTTCTTTAAAAAGGGAAGGCTTGAAGGTTTAGAAGTATGAATTCTCTTTCCCCCGACATGCAGAATAATCACAATGTGAACGATCAGATTCTCCTTAACCCCGACCCCATCCTTTGCTGCTAGCCACTGTGATTTTTATGCATTAAAAGCACATTTCGTGTGTATTCAACCCTACGTAAAGTTGAATGAAACCTATAGAATGAAAATTGTTAGTCTCTTTCAATGGCCCATTTTCAAAGATCGTGTTGAGTGAACATACCCATGTGATAAAACACAGAATTTATGCATACACTGAAAATGATTTTTTAACCTCATAGTTGAGAAGGATCTATTGAGAATTATGAGTGATGGAGTCTTGGGTACGGGAACACGGACCTGCAACATATCTTTTGTGACACTTGTTTCTAAATTATTTTTAAGGTTGTGCTAGGTTCTCTTTGCCCTTTTTTTTTTTTTACTTTGGTTGTGAAAATTTGGACTTTTCTGTTGCCTTCATTCTCGTCTTGTGGTTTGTCTATTTTGATAAATGGCCTTACATTAAAAAATCATAAAGAAATATGTACCACCAGTTTAGAAAGTGTTGCCTTTTCCGTCTTTAAGCTCTGGTACAAATTGTCATAACATATAAAGACCTAGACCATATCAGACTAGAAATATTAAACACTAGATGGTCCTAGTTTCCTGTGGTAGCTGTTTTTTGTGTTATGTCTGTTTTCCTTTGCTAAAATGTTTTGTCTGTGATTTCTTTAGTTAACATTTTCTTGGGTGAAATTGATATAGAACTGATTTTTGTAAATGGACTGGATTCTGTGGGAACACTCAAATTTTAGGTTAAGTTTTAAATTGATTTGAATGAATACTTCATTCAACTCGATTTGAATGCATTTAAATCGATTTGAATGAGATTTTTCTTTTACGCAGTCACTATTAAGAGATGTTAGATTTGACCCTTCATCCCACCGAGAAAGCCAACGAGCCCGGTAGCCTAGTTGAAAAATCGTGGAAATTGCGAAACACTACGCAAGAAAAATACTGAAACCACCTCAGATAGCATGGCGGTCTTGTCGCTCACCGTAGAGGGTGCTGCTTCAGTCCAGGTTTCCTATTGGTTACTTTTTAAGTCTCGGAGAAATTGGCATTGGTGTCTCTTTTATCTCTTTGATTCAGCCATTTTGGTGGTGGTGGTCAGGGGGTGCTATCCCCCACACTTTGTAGTTATGTTGAAATGTCATGTTTACTCACTGTGTGGTTCCTTCGTGCCGTATTTTGGGATGTCCCCATCCAGGAAATGTTCCCATCTCAGATGAAATGTGTAAGTAAGACATTTTGTCCTTTGTCACCCAGTTCTTCGCCCCATTGAAGAGCAACAGCAAACATCTTAGGTCAAACTCGACAGCTTTGTCATTCCGATATAGCAGTATCTCCATTTTTTCTCTACTTGCTTTTTAGGGTCAGAACGGAGAGTTAACAAGAAAAGGCACAGTATGGTGAAATCTTGTTCTGGTATTTTGACTTAAAGGGGAAAAGGTACTTAATTGTGGTGGAATGTACATTGTACCTTGTTGCAAAGACTCACTTTCTGATGTGTTCACCTAATACGATGGAATACTGGGTATACTGTAATAATATAATTTTAAGTGTTCACTATAAGCTATTTGGATTGAGAACTATTACAGAGTTGTAAACGTATCAAATTAATGCAAGACATTTAAACTATTTTTTTGCAAAACTATTTATTTTTAAACAATTTAAAATATATCTAGGGTGAGTTAAAAGTTCCCTGTGCATCGCTGTCAGATGGCAGGTATTGTCACAGAGTCCCCGTGTTTTAAGGATAGATGTTGAAGTGGCTTCTCACGTCTGCAGAAGCGTGTCTGTGTGCTCTTGGTGAGGCTGTGGCGCACAGAGGCCTTGCCACTCTGCCCGGGGCCCCGTCTTGGCATGGGGGGCCAGCCGCTCCCCGCCTCTCCCTCAGTGGGATGTGTTTAAGATCTAGCCGTTCAGTTTCAAGTTCCGATGATTCTGACTTTCATTGGAATGTTTTTGAAAAGCGTGTTTTGTGTTTTTATGGAGGGCGAGTCTCACTGTTCTCATGTGGAAAGCCAATTCTGTGTGCTTTTGTACATTCTTAATATCAAATACTTAAAGTAAAATGGGGTCTGATGGTGTGTTGATAAAAATAAATGGATTTGCCAAGAAGTTACAAGAAAAGAAGTATTGCAATATTTTCTGTTAGTGCCTGGAGAGAACCATATGAAGTAGGCAACACAGCATAATATGAAAGATTGACTTTATAAGATCCCAAAACAGTCTGGTTAAAAATGGACAGGGTGGGGAAAGAGATCAACGTTCAGGGTCTAGAGACAATTTGGATACGTTTCTGGATTACATTGAATGGCAGCTTAGATGACACGGGCACAAGCAGTGAGTGATTTTTAAAAGTCTGAGCTCCAGGCACGAAGCAGGAAACAGGGAAGCTGTGTCCTTTCGCCATAATAAATGAATCAGAGTTGTTTTCATCGACTATTTCATCACAAGACATGATGGAGGCCAGAAGCTATGTCCAGGCTTCCTAGGACACTATTATGCATTTTTACTTAAAAAAAAAAGCATAGAAAGTACTTGAAAAATAATCTCACTCTTCTTTTTCCAAGGAAATCTGTTCTCTTTCTTTCTACTTGGTGCAATAATCTGAAGATTTAGGGGGTCAAAAATTTATACCACGGGAAATGATCATAGAGCTAAAAATAGTCTTTAAGGAAACCAGCTACACGGGGCAGCCGTCTTGCCGTTGAAGAAAACTGTGTGCCAGAGCCTAGAGTTCATTGGCGCACAGGGAATGGAACCAATGCATTATCCTTTCTGAGCCGGTATCATTGACACAGGATAAAAGTTCCTGATGTCTTAAACAGAGGCTGTATGCCATGTCTCTGCCAGTGCTGACGTCTAAACATCTTTCCCGACAGCACTTTCAGAAATGCCAGCCGTAATCATCGTGCATTTCACATCGTATGCAAGAGGGATTTGCTTTGCGGGGTTCCGATAGTATAGTTTCCTTTTTTTGTGTGTGAATTTTCATTGAATGTGAAGTCTCGATTTGAAATTGAAATCCCTACCAGCAATAGACAGTTTTGTCCAAAACGAATCAGGAACAACGACCAGTTCCATAAGTAACTTAAAAATTCCAAAATGAAGCATGGGTACGTTAGGAATCAGAAATTCGGTTTCTTCGAATACTTTTGTAATCCTGCGAAGGTTTTTTATAAGCATTTTTAATTAACCAGTCACAACCTGGTGGATGTGTAGTTGCTGTTTCTGAAAAAGTGACCCAAACCGCCCATCCGGAGAGGATGAAACATTCTTAACAGAGTTTTGTAATAAGTACACATGTTGGGTTAAAGAAATTTTATAGTCGTGGGAGTGCCATGAAATTAATCCTTGCGATCAGATTGCTGTCGTTTACACTTTTCTGTATGTTTCCGATCAGGCGTGTGCCATTTGTACTGAGAACACCACAGAATGAATTATCCAAAGTCCATTGATTTTACTACGTGTTTTGGTTTGTACACAAATTATAGTAATTTCTTGCACATTTTTGGAAATTAATTGTATAAGAATTTATGTATCTGCTTCTAGATACAGTGTGTAAATAAAAAATTTCGTTCCCAAGATCTGTCTTGTAGTCTGTTTAATGCCTAGGTGCAGATTCTAATTAGCATAGGGTTAGTTAGATGGTTTCTGGATGTCCCGTAAACGAGGCAGAGACTGGAGAGTAGGAAGTAGCAAATTTTAGTCAAAAGGGGGAAGTGACATAGTGTCCTTCACGGGAGACATCAAATTAGGGATACGCCAATGTTGCTAATGCCCGAAGTCTTCAATACAAAGGCTGGAGTGAGCTGGCGGAACACTTAAACAGAATAATTAAAATCAACACAGTAATAAAAAAATGTTTGGATGTGACATTTAAAAAAAGCATGTGTCTTATTGATATTATTTCATCCCCAAGTGCACTGTGTAGATAGCAGTTATTTAGAAATCCACAGCCGGTGACAGTTTCTCATGTCCACTAAATTTAATGATCGGTTTTTAAAGTTGTTGAACTCCATATTGGGTTAAAAGTTCACTTTAAAATTTTGTCCTGTTACTTTTTAGCAAGTCTTGTAAAAAAAAATCCTGGCTAATTCAAAGATACATTTTTAAAGGACCTGGTGGGGAAATGTCACAAATTTTGATGAGCCCAAATAGCGGCACATTTTCATGTTCCAGACGTGGTCTCAATCGGCAACATTGACTTTGATTTTCATGTCGTATTTAATCTGCCTGGTGGGGGTGGGGTGGGTGCTGAAATATGGAATTATGGGGAGAGAATGGTCAGGCCTGTGGAACTGCGGGAAGGCTGGTCTGTGGACTACATCAATGCACATAGGGTTTTGATATAGATCAAAGGATGTAAAAATCATGTCAGAATAAAGACTTTTTTGATTGACTTTAGAGAGGGAGGGGAAGGGAGGGAGAGAGAGGAAGAGAATCATCGGTGTGAGAGAGAAACATCTATCGGTTGCCTCTCGTGCATGCCCCAACTGGGAACCGAACCCACAACCCAGGCATGTGCCCTGACCAGGAATCAAACCGGCAACCTTTTGCTTTGTGGGGCAATGCTCTAACCCATTGAGCCACACTGGTCAGGGCAGAATAAAGCCTTTTCTAATTGGGACAAGGGATAGTATAAAGTGGGAAGAAAAATGAGCACAATGTTTGGAATTCTTAATTTTAAAAGTCAGTGGTTTTTAAGAAGCGTTGGGGTGAGGAGCTGAGAGAGAGGAGGTATCTGAATTTTATTACCGGTTTGACTACATTTTAATTTTAATAGATATTGCCTGAACGGGAACATTTTAAAAATTCAAAGATGCCTGAATTAAGAATCACTCTGATGAACAATCTTTCAATAGCTAATAATTTTTAGATACGGGAATTGCAGAATAGATACAAGATTCCCTTGGCATAAAATTATTTCCATTTTTTCCACTCTAAGAAAATTGCCTGCTGCAGTGTCAAGACTTTGCTGTCCTTTATAGAAAAGTGTCAGATATTGAATGTTCCTTTGACCCACTTAGGGAGACAAAAGACTTTCTCTTATTGAATTATTTAAAGAGACAACCTTAATTATAATAAGGTTAAAAACTTCGTATGCCCAATGGGCAGAGCTTACATGTTTTCCCCTATTAGGCTAAATGTTTGGTTGCCAGGGTATTTCTGATACTACCTATGAGTCCGTGATGGCATTGTGGTTGTTTAAAAATCCTAGACGACCCCAGTGCACAGCCGAGAGAACTCTCCCTTTTGTTGTCAGGTGAATCTGCTCCGGATGGAAAACCGCCTGCAAGTAATTTCTTTCACTGTGCCCTGGCCGCCCCACCCCAGGAGTCTTTCAACTCTAACCCAGCCCGTTTTTCTGCCCAGAAATAGAGTTTTTATAAACCCGAATCGCACCTGTGCCAGGCCTGGTGGTATCTCACAAAATTCCTTTTGCAAAAACAGGGACGGATTTCTGTCAGAGAGAGATACAGTTCCGAAACATTTCATCCCGTCTGTGCATGTGAATAAACTAAAGGTACAAGGGCGTGTGAGTGGCTGAAGCTCTTCCATGACAGGGTAAAATCGACAACCTCTGTGCCTCCCTTGGTCCATCCAGTCCTGCTTTTCTTTACCGCCCTCCGCGTGCAGCAGGTTAATGGGAAAAAGATGGCAGTGTGCACAAGGCAGACGTAGAAATCAATACTTTTTTTCTGCAGCGACCTCAGGGCTCTCAATAAAATGCGCACACAGTGTGCTTGCACGTCCCTAAATGGTTCGCCAGATGGTCTTTTCCTGACTGTGGTCACTTTCTGAGCTCGTGTCCCCCTCTCCCCGGGCTGTGGCCTCGTTTTCATGTGAGAACGCCTCTCCATGATGCAGCAACCTGGGGAAACCCACCTTCGCTCTGTGTCCTTTGATTACAGCAAAAATATGGCTGTAAGTCCCTCGTTAGACACCACGTGATTTTGGGAGCCTTCGGCTGGAAAGTACAGCGAGGTGTGGAAGATGGGGGTTTGTATTTCTGCCTTTGAGGCCTCGCTCAAAGCCTGACTGCTCATTTCCCCAGTGAGGGTGGTTGGTGGTTGGTTTGGGTTGCTTTAAAAAGTGACTTAATTTTTTTTCCCCTACTCCCCAGGAAGTAGTTTTTCACTGTTTAGAATTTAAGGACAATTGGTGGAATCTAGAACTTCAGCCAATGCCAACTATTATAGAAAGGGAAATCTGTCAACTGGAGTTTTTAGGGCTATTTGCACAAGATGCTACTAATTTTTTTTGTTAGCATTCTGTTTTGTGTACTGAAAGAACTACACGTTTATATTGTTCCTACTCATTTGTGGTTTTCTAAGCCATCTGTGTTTGCTGTGTGAAAAGAAGAATAAACATAAATGAAGTAAATGAATAATTTAATTAATTTGAGTTACTGATTAGCTCAAGGGCATGAAAGAGTTCATCTAAGTAGTTGAAATATGTAACATCTATCAACTAATAAGAGCTGAGCTTTATTGATTGATAGAATCTTGGGTTGTAACCTTGCTGTGAAACTCTTTCAGTTGAAAGAATTTCTCTGCTAGAGCTGGGTTGTGAGGCGAAACAGGGTGGGAATAGATTTCCATTGTTTTCAGAGGAAGTCAAAATGTTCAAATCACTAGAAACGCGAGTAAAGCCCAGAGTAAAGGAAATACACGTACTAATTTTTTTTTCAGATTTCACTTCCATGGCAGCCTTAGGATAAAAACTCAATCTCAGTGTCATAATGTTTGTTTCTGTTCATAACTCATAGACATGGGTATGCCCAGGCCCAGAGGTTGAATATATATTATGGTAATCTGTTTGCATTTTGGCATGAATTCTTCGATTGCATGCCGTAAAAACTTACAGCTTAGTAAATTTTTTAAAAGATTTTATTTATTTATTTTTAGAGAAGAAAGGGAAGGAGAGAGAGAGAGAGAAACATCAATGTGCGGTTCCTGGGGGTCATGGCTTGCAACCCAGGCATGTGCCCTGACTGGGAATCAAACCTGCGATGCCTGGTTTGCAGCCCATGCTCAATCCACTGAGCCACGCCAGCCAGGGCGTAAGTTTTCTTTTTCACCTAAACGGACTATAGGATAAGGTTCTGGAGCAAACTCTGTGATCGCCCAGGTCTTTCATGATGCTGAATCGATCGCTCTATGTTTATAGCTCTTGTGGTGGCGGTGAATCACAGACTGCCTACCTGTTCGCGCGCGGCTGTCGGGTCTCCACAAAGATGACAAAACGCTGACAGCTGAGGTTGTAACATTGCCACAATAGCTAGCGTCTAGGCCTTGATTGCTTTCTTTAAATATTACTAAAATTAATAATAACTGTCATCAGCAGGCACATTGCCACCCTTGTTCACAGTGTAAAGATGAAGGCGATTATAAGTCTTTTCTTCCTTTTCCCAAATTCTTAAAAATCATAAGCCTTTTTGAAAATTTATGTATCTTAAATTCTTCATCTATTGCAAAGAGGACTATCCAGGTTTTCAATATAAATTTAAAAAGAAAGGAAAATTGTCATCGTTGATATTTACATTTGAGTATGTCTTTTTTTTAAGATTTTATTTATTTATTTTTAGAGAGGGAAGGAAGGGAGATAGAGAGAGAGAGAGAAACATCAATGTGCAGTTGCTGGGGGTCATGGCCTGCAACCCAGGCATGTGCCCTGGCTGGGAATCGAACCTGTGACACTTTGGTTTGCAGCCCACGCTCAATCCACTGAGCTACGCCAGCCAGGGCTCTGTTTTTTTTTTTTTTTTTTTTTTAATTCCAAATGTTTAGGAGTCAAAAAATAACTAGGGCACCTGAACGACAATGATTTGAGCGGTCTGGGTGCATGTGCCGCTGGGTCCGTGCCGTCTCTGCATCCTAGCTCAGTTTCTGGGAGGTGCAAGGGCCCGAGTGACTCATCTGGATCATCTGTGTCATCAGGACGGTGCCCGAGGGACCGAGCACAGGCTGGGACTTCAGATACCTGGACTCCACTGTCTGCTGGCTGACTGGCTGTCTCCGCGTGGGGTTTCATTTTGACCGTGGTTTAAAGGTCGTCCTTTAACGTCATGTTCTTTGTGTCTCTCCCTCTAAAATGGCAGCAAAGATCTTGATCCCCCCTCCTCCCCACCAGGATATTGCCAGGATGAATTATTATTAGAGCAAAATAGAGCAATCCGTCTCTCTGGAGATGTTTGCTCTATAAACGTGAGGAACGATCCTCATGAATCCCAGGGTCTTTGCCGCTGTGCTTGCAGGGTGAGTAGGCACTTTCTCAACGAGTAAGGTGTGTTGAAGCTCCTTCCAGTGAAGTCTGGCATTTATTCCAAAGGGACCCGGAGGCTGGGAACCCTGGGATGTTTCCAGGTTCTTGCTCTGCAGGGAAACATTCCCAGGATGAGCTGGTTTAGACGGGTTAGTCACGGGTCTGGCTGCTACTGTTGCATTGTCCTGGAGTTGCTTTTGTCCCGTGTTTTAGAACCCCTGCAGTGCTGTAGGTCCCCACGCTTCATCTGAGTCAGAACATGTTCTGTGGTCACAGGCAGAATCCTAGAGCTTGGGGGAACAGTCCGCTTGTTAAGAAGGGACACTGACTGTCAACTTAGTTCAGAGGTAGGTGTTTCCGGATTGGTTGGTGAGGACATCATGGGGGTCCCCATGCTCTTCCTTTCCTTCCCCTCCGATGTCAGAAGCAGGTTTAGGTCTTGTCTTTCATTTGGGTGCTTCCTGGGTGCCAGAGGGTGTCCCCACCTATAGGCAGTGAGTCTCACACAGCCTGTCCGAGTGTGGAAGCTGTCAAGAGAGCAAGAGGAAAGAACCTGCCTTCCACTTTTATCCAGGAACACTCGTGTTTCCCAGAAGCCCCCCGCCTTTCATCCACTGGGGCAGAAGGGGGTCTTGTGGCCTCTCTCTCGCAGCCGCCAGGGGGGCAGGGAGAGGGAGCACCTTGCTTTTTCCATATCTGCACCCAGAGCTAGGAGGTCGGGAAGGAGGAGGCTCCCCAGACCCAAGTGCTGGTCACAGCTAATCGGCTCCGTCTCCTCCTTTCCCTGTTGCCTGGATCCCAGCAACCACTGCCACAGCCCGCCCCATGGCCTCGGGCACAGACTCTGACAAATGTCCCCATCTGTCAGGACAGCCGATGCCTCCCTCGATCCCCCCAAAGATGAGGATGGAAGGTGCGAAGACAGGGCTCTGCACCTGTTCTGCTGGTTTGAAAGGTGATGGGCTCCTGTATGCGAGTGGATGGACAGGTTGATTTAACTGGCTTTGAAGTTTTCGAGTAGAGCACCCCACGACTACCCACTGAGGAACCGAGCAGAAAAAATTCCGCCGGCCTCGACCTGTGTGCCCCATGGACCCAGGGCCGGGGGCAGGCCACCCTCCACCCTATGGACTCTGTCCATGAAGTGAGTGGGGAAAGGTAGCGGTGCTGGTGCTGGGAACTGGGGGGCAGCCCTTTGATTTCCAGGTGCTGAATGACCGAAGGGGCCTGGACTGGGAGCTTTCTGTCTGAGACACATTCCTGTGGGTCCGCGGATAGCTGGGATTCACCTGACATCCATGGAGCTCTTTTTTTTCCTTTAATCCTCACCTGAGGACATCTTTTCATTGCTTTCAAAGAGAGAGGAAGGGAGAGAGAGAAACATTGACTCGAGAGAGAAGTATTGAGTGGGTGCCTCCTGTACCTGTCCGGACGGGGGATCAAACCCGCAACCTTTTGGTTAGGGCAGGGTGCTCCAGCCAACCCAGACACACCCTCCAGGGCTTTGGAGCTCTTTTTAAAAATCGGTGTCTCTCTGATTTCCTTGCCATTACATTGAAATTTGTGCCTTGTTTGCTCTAAGTGATTGGAGAATTGCATGGCATAATCATGTCTTCAGACAATACACAATACAGCCAACACAGGGCGAGGATTCTAGAGTGGTTTCCCTTTGCACCACCGCACAGGGACACACTGGCCTCGCTGTCCCGGACACTTCTCTCTGCCTGTGTTGTGTCCAGTAAGACACCGAATTCAGTCGCTCCCCCTGGATGAGAAGGACGACGAAGTGACTGTCCTTTAGTTTTACTTGATCACCAAATGACAGGACCCCAAACCTGTCTTCCTCCTCATGGGGTCACTTGTTGCAGTGAAGGCAACTTGTCCATCTTCTGAAGGTGACCCCTTTATCAGAAAGGAAGGAAATAATTTGATATGAACAAAAGCCAAGGAATTTTGGACAGTCCGGGGTTTCTTGATCCAATCTCTCCACTTGGGAATGGTCTGAGAGTGACAGAAACTTTGATGCTGTTAGACAAATAAGCAGTTTATATTTTCTTGCAAAAAGCATGGAGGAGGTCACTCCTGGTCCAGTGCAGTGGCCCCTGGGCCTGGAGCATGTTACCTGTGTGCTCTGACGTCCTTTGTAAGTGCCGGGCATCTGACGATTATGTCCGAGTTCCAGGGGCCACGAGGAAATGAAAGAGCAAGGAGAAGGCTCTCTGAGGACTTGGAGCAGTTCAGGGAACCCCAGGGAACTTCATCTTGTTGCTCGAACCACGTCCCCAGCCACCTTAAGCCTCCAGAGTCGGGCGGCTGTAGGACGGTAGCTGGGCACAAGGCCACTCCTGCAGAGACTGAGGCTTCCTGCATGAGGACGACGTGGGGAGGTGGTGTCACCATGCGCTGTGCCCAGTGCCACCAGGCCAAACATGGTGTCTGCATTCCATTGGTCGGTCATCGCTCTCAACATCCATTGCTGTAGTAACTGTAAATAAAAATGAGGAGCTATCAAAACCGAATCTGTCATTATTTCTTTTCCAGGGAAGCACTGGTAGCCTTCCTATGCATGCTTCTGAGCAGACCTGAGGTTTATTTTCCTGTTTTCCGTGTACAGTTTGCACATGGAATCCCATTTCCGGTGAGGAGGTGAAGGCTTGTTTGGGTGATAAGTGCATTTTGGAGGGCCGAAGTCATCGGCTTGTCAGAGGGGACTGAGATTCGTCCTGGGACCGCTGTGTCCCCACAGGGCCGGGACATCCTGGCCTCCTTTCTGGAACCAGCGCTCCGGCCCCGACTAGACCTGGAGGCGACTGGAGCTCAAGGCCGAGGAGTAGCTTCTGAGTTGGCGGCAGGGGGCCCGTTTCCCACTGTGCCTGGCCTGGCCGTCCAGCTGGGTCTCTAGGGACGCTCTGGGTGGCGTCAGGGGCAGCAGGTCAACAGTGCATTCAGACAGGCAGGGAACACTGGGTGCATCACCCCCCTGCACTGCAGTCCGAGGTCCTTCTGGGACCTGAGAGTGTGGTGGGCATTCCCACCAGCAGACTCACCCACAGTTGGCGCCTTTGCAACCCAGATACCAATTTGAACACTTTCCCCCTAACATTCCCCCATTCTTCCTTCTTTTTCTCTGTTTAGGTTTTGTCTTAGAAACCTTGTTCAAATTGTCAAGGTGGAAAGACTTAAAGAAGTCACCTTTCCTAAGTCCCTACCCGTAGGGACCTCAGTGGACCCCACCTAGGCCCTTGGTGCAGAGATTAAAGGCAAGACACATGCGTGAGCTCACAGACCGGCCAGCTCTGCATGACGCGTCTGAGAGGTGTTGCTTCTGCGAAGCTGGCGCCTCCCACCGGATTTTGTAATCTCATTCCCACAGCGCAACTCCCAATCTTCCTCCGCACAATGACCGAAAGGACTGTGGTGCTCGCTGGGTATGGCGTCGCTAGGTCTCCCCTTCTGTTTAAGCTTTGTTGCTTCAGAACCGAGCTTATGCGTCTTAGGAAGTTTGGAGGAAAGTACATGTGAAGCAAGGCAACAATTCTGTGTAAAAGCCGAACAATGGGATGAGTGCGAAAGAGAGAGAGAGTGGTGTTATTTGCCAAGGGACTGTCATCTTCCAAATGAAGACGTGGAGGATATATCCTTGTGAGGATCTTGGATCGTATTCCTCTCCATTCTCAGCAAGACTATAGAAAAGGTTTATCTCCCTCCCTCCCCTTCTTCTCCCCCATCTTCCTTTCTTTCTAAGGCTTATGACTCTGAGCGTTTCAAGGAGAGTTTAATCAATTTGATTTAGCATGATGAGAGAAGGCCCGAATTCATCGTGAAGAATGAGTATCGGAGTCCGGTCAGATGGGACGGCGGAGGTTGAATGAAGACAGATGGACTGATGCCGTGATTTGTACTGTGTCTGCTGGAGTGACGTAGTCCCGACGGCTCAGGCCGCTGTGTCACACGCCAGGTATTTAGCCGGCAGCCATGACTGTGGGGGGTGGGGCAGAGCATTCACCAACAGGCTGATGTAGAATTCAAGCTGAATACTCAGAAGTACTCAACATTTTTCTCCAGGGGCACACATGATAGACCTTCCCGGGCAAGACACCTCCAAAAGGGGCCGTGTGGGTCCCATGCCATTCTGCACAGGCTGCTGTGACTTTCTCCCGCTCTGTGTTGAAAGCAGCCTGCAAAGCAAGCGCAGCGGCACTGCCGGGGAAGCAACCCAGGCTCTGTATTTGTTTCTGAAGAGTTGCCACAACTGAGTTGAACTAACCATGCAGGTGACAGGAGTTGAGGCTTATTGAAAGGTTAAAGGCCACTTTTAGAATTCATCCAAGTCTGTTTACTTAGGGTTTAGTATACAGATCCTCCTTGGCTTACACTAGGGTTATACCCCAATAAGCCCCTTTAAGTTGTAAATATTGTAAGCCCAAAACACATTTCAGGCACCCAGCCTATGCTCCGTGTGCGTAGAGCGCTTATGGTAGCCCACAGGCAGCGATGATTCCAAGTCCCAGCTTCTTCTCACCAGAAGCAGAAGACACTGCTGGGTGCTTTGTCAACAGATTGGGGTGCTAAAACACAAAACACAATACCCCCCAAAATGCTGGTGACTCAGCATGCTGTAGAGTATTAGGTGGTCCCCCTCTCGATCCTGTGGCCCCCTGGGAGGTGGGACTCGCCCTTCCGCCCAGTGTCGTGAGAGAGTATCACACTGCACATCGCTCACCCAGAAAAAGATCCACATTCACAATTCGCAGTATGGGTCCCATAGGACGATCATGGCTTTTGCAGCATCGTAATCAAAAAGTCGTAAGTCCAACCATCCTAAGTCAGGGATCATCGGCAGTAAGGGAGTCGGTTGCTATTGCATTTCTTTTGCTAGAGAAACTTGGGAGTTGAAAGAACAGTGAGTTTATACAGCAAAAAGAGGAAGTCTCAAGACGGTCTTTTGTTGGTCAGCATCCTATGTAGATGGGACTTTCTCTTAGGGTGGGGTTTTTGGAAGTCACATGGAGGTGGTAGGAGTGGGTAGTGGGCAGGGAGCCTTCTGATTGGCTTTCAAATTTATTTGACAGTCTTTGATTGGCTCCCTATCAGTCCTTATGTACTTGAGGGACTTCCTAGGCTGGGTGGGCTCCTAGGGGTCTTCCTGTTCCACCTGCAGGAGTTAGCTGGTCCTCTGCTTTGAGTTCCAAGTCTAGCATAAGCCAGGATTGTTGCATTAAACTGTAAGCTCGTTTTTTAAATTATGGACCAGTGCCTACTATACAGTATGGGTTCAATACCTACTTGTAGAATGTATAACCAATATTTGACCAGATGGATTTTCTCCCAGCATTGTCCTATAAAGACTGTCAAATAAATGTATCAGGTACATCACAGATTCCGCTGGCTCTTGTCAGATACACTAGGACTTGACCAGCATGTCTGTCCATGCTTTTGTGGGAGGTTTTGTGTATTTAAAGCTCTCAGCAATAAGAGTTCAAGGCAAGTTTTGGACAATAATCCATTGTTCATTGCATCAGCCCATACTATGATGCTGTTCTACTCTCCTGTGCATTGATTGTTCCATCCAAATACAGGTTTCCCGCCTATGAGAGGCATCAGAGAACTCACTCACTATTCAAGTTATTCACTATTCAGGTTCTAAGTTATTCAGGGCAGGGAACTTGTTTTCTGGTTGCTGTGCAACCTTTGATATGTGTATATATGTCCTCGTTATTGTTTTTATGTGCTTGTTATTATTGCTTTTATGAGGAGGCCTATGGGACCTACTTTAATTAGCTAGGTCATGAAATAACTGTTTAGCCTGATTTTTGCCTTTTTTTGCCTCCCTGGGCTTTGAGTGTTGCCTCAGTTAAACAACGACGGACTGTCAATGCGTTCTCCTCTGGCTCTGAGAGTTCGTGTCCTCTGCATTGGCTGTGTTAGCTTCTGTAGACAATTGTTAAGGGAGAATTTGCTTTTTTGGTTCTGCCGTGGATTTATCTGTATTGGTATATAGACTCCTATCCTCAGTTTTTGCATCTGAGAGACAAGGAAATCTCTACCTCCCTTTCCAGTGCCTGGGGGTGGGAGGAGGGGGATCGTAACTAGCATCAAATAAATGGCTGTGTTTCCAGTGGTCGGAACACATTTCCTCTGCGCTGTGATGGTTACAACACAGCCTTGAGTGTGTAGTGGGTGATTTCTCCAGGGACTGGCCGTGTGAGTTATGGTATTATTTCGATTGCTCTCCAATGAACCCAGTGGGAGGACAGGACCACTGCCATTCTCAGGGGACAGGACGGAGGGTGCAGGTGGTTTGCTCCAGGTGGCTCAGCCCAGGGGCTGCAGAGACAGCATTGGTCTTTTGGACTTGGAGGGTGTATTCTGAAGTTTGTTGAATGACCACTTACCACAAAGGAACACACTTCTTCCCTCTTAGTGTGTTTGTCCACATGCTTAAAAAGCTCAGTAATTGAGCAACCAGGGTTAAACTTCGAAAGGTTTTGGGAACAGGAAGCAAGGCGGCCCTTGTCCAATGAGGAGACAGATAGTGCTGGCAGCGCGTGCCCCGTTTGGTGGTGACACTTCCGTGCTTGGGGACGGGCGCTGGACGGTCTTCCTGGGCCAGTTTCTGCTCTTGGGTTTCCTACGCTGCTGGCCACACAAAGACTCCTTCCTGCGAAAACGAACTCCCCATTGTCCTGGGGAGCAAGGAAAGAATTCTCTCTCCACTTGACAGCACTACAATCTTTTATTTTTATTTTTTTTAGCTGCAGATCTCTACATGTAAAAGGAGGGTGAGAATGTTAGTGGATAAATTACTAAGGCAAAACTGGCATATTTTTTAGTTGTCCTTTGCCTGGAAGACAGTTGCCAAGAGATCTAGGGCTTCCCACACAATCCCCGCCCTATCTCTGCGTCCTTGTGTCTTATTCCAGTCACTGTCAAAGGTCATCCTTACTGACTTACTATCTTTCTCGGTCATTCGGGGTGTGGACTCGGAGAGGTCAGTGCAGGTGGTGACGTGCCCAGCAACCAGCTCTTCCTTCTTCTTTCTAACAGTGAAGTCATCTCGGCCGGACTGACCTCGCCCAGCATCCACGGAGGAGCCCTCATTGGTTTCAAACAATAGGTGCTTACCATTGTTTTAAAAAGTATTTGTAATTGCTGAGTCCTAATGCTACATGTAAAAGTGCCAGCTGTGAGCCAGGCAGAGCCTGGAGTACATTTCACCTTGGAAAATCACACCTGTCCTCTGTCTCGTAAATTTAAAAAGGGACCCACAAAAAGGAGGAATTTTCAGTCCCCACCCCCACAATCAGCACTTCAAGCCTAGCATGAAGTGCTAGAGATCGCTGTTCCTGGAGATCGCTCCCCTTCAGCCCAGTTATGAACGAGTGGCTTTTTCCATTGCTTTGTTCTCCCGAACTGTCCTGCTGGGTTCGGCGCAGGTGTTGCTGCGTTGCAAAACCCGAGTCTGCCTGATAAAGTCCAACGCTTATCTCTTCCCGGATGTGGAGGAAAGGAGGAAGCTTGCAGCTCTCAGACCCTGCCGGAAGCCATCCTGGGGACAAGTCAGGGGTCAAAATCGTCCAAAGAGCAGAATCGAGATATGGAAAGAGGTCGGGTCTTTGATGACCAAGCCTCACCTCAAATCTAAATATGGACTTTCTCAGTCAAATGGATAAACAGTTCCTCCAGTTTTTAGGTGACATTCAGCTGCACCTTCCTTACCTCCTAATGGGAGGCGTCTTTACTGATGCAGAGTCACGGTGAGGACCCGATGCGTCGAAGGAGCACCATACCGTAATGGGCACTCCATAGATTCCGTCTGATTACGACGGCTGCCCCAGAACAAGCACAGCATGGTCTCTGTGCCCCGGGAGGGTCCAGCCCAGCCCTGGGTGGGTGCCACCGAGGGTCGGTGTCACGGTCGTGCTCGGAGGACGTTGGTGCATGTGGTCGCCTGCTCCCACGTCTCAGTTCACACTGTGCCCTCTGCACACCCGAGCGTCCCCCCCTCGACCCGCTGGGACAAACCAGCAGCCCGCCGTCTCACAACGCAGCAGTCGGGGGGCTACGACGCCGAGATGTCAGCTCTTTCCCACGTAGGATGTCCCGTCCTCAGTGCCTGGCAGGGGCGTCTCGTGGTTCTTGACAGTTACAACACTTTGTGTCCTCACTCCGCCTTGTGACTCTGAAATCCCTCGTGGCCCCGATCGGATGTGGGGAGTACGTGGTCAACAGCCCTGGTTCCGACTCTGCTGGTCTGAGGGGTGCGTAAGGGGGACCCCTGGGCGTGGAGGGAGCCCCAGGCTTCTCGGTCTCTGTCACGCATCCTGCCCGTGAGCCCGAGGATGTCACTCACTCACAGCCCCACCTACAGCGGTAAAACGCCAAGAGTGACCAGAACATCTGGTGCCGAAGTCAGTCGCTCTTGTACACCAAGTGACAATTCTACCTGTGGTCATGTCAGAAAAGGCTATGATTTTATTTATTTATTTAAACATATTTTATTGATTATGCTGTTGCAGTTGTCCCATTCCCCCTCTTTAGTCCCCTCCACCCTGCACACCCCCTCCCACCCGCATTCCCCTCCTTTAGTTCATGTCCATGGGTCGTACACATAAGTTCTTTGGCGTCTGCATTTCCTGTACTATTCTTAACCTCTCCCTGTCTATTTTCCACCTACCATTTATGCTTCTCATTTTCTGTACCAGGAAAGGTTATGATTTTAAATGAAAAAAGCACAGTATACACTTGCATTTATATTATGCTTAAAACTCACTGCAGATGAGAAGATGGAAAGATATACAAAATAAAAACAATAGTTAATGCTTCAGTTATGAGGGTAATTTTTCTGTTAAATATTTATAAATATTCTATAACTTTGCTTATTCAGTGTTCCTGGGTCAAACGAATAAAAATAAGTTAGGTTTCCATTTTTTTTCTTTTTCTGCTACAAACAGAGAAAGTAAAAAGGGGACCCATAGGATAAGGGTGGTGAAGATAGCACTTTGCAACTATACCCTCCAGGGGCCTCAGGCAGGGTTCCAAAAATAAATAAAATGATCAAGTTTTAAGTTGCCGGTGAAGCAAGCCAGGAGTCCATACCTCCCACTCCTTTTCCAAACCACTGTAGCTGTTCGTTGAATTTACGTTGGCAATTTGATAGGAGCCAGGGGTCAGCTTACAAAAGGAACGGTTTTACGAGAAGCCACAGCGCAAGAGGAAAACGTGAACCAACTGTGGGAACAAACCCAATTACAAGTTCATGTTCGTCTGTCCGGAAAGAGAGCGTCTCCTGTGTTATTCCGCCCCGGGCCGCTGCGGGGCGCTCTCCCTTCCGAGAGAATGGACCTGGGCTCGTCTTAACCGGCGTTAGCGGCTCAGACCTGCGCAGGTTTGTGTGCAGGCGCAGGGTCGCGCGACCCTCCCCGCTGTGCCTTCCTTTGTCTGCCGACCCTTCAGGTCCGTGTTGACAGGGTCAGCGTTTTCTTCTTTTTATTTGCCCGTGTCATGTAATCATGGCGTTGGTCTCGGTGCCTCACAGCCGTTCAGAAAGGATAACGTCCTTTTTCTTAGGGCGCAGATTTTCAATAGGGAAGCGTCTAAGGTCATGGGTTAAACAAGGTCAACAGCAGCAAACTCAGTGTGAAACAGTGGCCTTCACAATAGTGGAATGACGGGGAAAAAACCATTTTACGTCTTTACAATTTATGAAAATTAATATTAACATCTTAAAAACAAGCTTGAACAAGCATTTTACAGATATGAAAAAATATTTTTGCATGTACAAGTATAAATATATATGAGTTTTTATCATATATAATTTCCTGCAATGCTATTTAGCACCAAAAGATTCATGATTATCATCGTTGTCAGCTTTTTTATCATTATGAAATAACCCTTTAACATGTTGCCTTAAATATCATATTATCTTCTCTTAGTGTTGCTATTCCTACCTCTTTTTCCTTATTTACTTGATAAATTATTGCCCATTGCTTGTTGTCAGCCCAGTCACCTGGTTGCTGTTTCAACATCTCCACAACCAACCGCTCACAGGACTTGGCACTGTGCTGACCAGGCACCTGCACCGCCCGAGCTGGCCTCAGCTGCCACGCACACAGGGCGTGGGTGGTCAGCAGGGAAGGACACCCTTTCAGCCTCGCTAGTGTGTGATGGGACATGGAGGAAGCCGAATTACACGGTTTTCCGTGCGTAAGGGATGCACTCGTCGGACATACAAGGAGAACACAGGGAGTGTCGTACTCTTTCTAGTTGGATCCTTTGCAGAGCCTGCTGCTGCTAGAGAGAAAGAAGATTCTTTCTAATCTTGTGACTTGGGTGCTTCATTTCTGAGCCAGCATGTCGGGGAACCAGCGCGGGTCCAGAGGGGCCCTCCGTCCCAGCCCACACTGGCCTGGCTGGCTTTTAGTTTTGTGATGAAGCATCCAGAACTGAGCAGAGCTTCCCGGTCCTGCAGCTACTTCTGAAAAGCTCCTTTTTCTCCCTGGAATGCACCAGATAGGATGTTCCCTGTTATCAAGCATCCCGAGTCCTTGAGAACAGAGATGTAACATTCCGGTGTAACAGTCGTGGTGGCTAACCCAAATGCCCGAGGCTGGACCTCAGACAGCGGCAGAGGTTTGGTTAATTGGATATCAGGTAACAAACTGGAGGTGCCTTTCCTGGCCCCACCCAGGGGTCCACCCCGCCTCTGCGGGGACTGGTTGCCACCCACTCATCTGTCATCTTGCTTAAGTGTCACCTACACAAAGCCTTTCTGTCTACTCCCCAGGCAGTGCCAATGGCTTCCTCCTCTGGGCCCCCCAGGCCTTTGTGCGATATATTTAGAACTAAACACATTGTTCCGCAGTGACGTGTTTACGTAGCCATCTCTCCCAGGAGGTGATGAGCCCCGAGAGCCAGGGACTAACTGTCCTCATCCTTTTTATACACCCATCTCCTCTGCTGAATAAATCTTCGAGTCATTTCTGCATCTCTTCCCATGACTCTCATGGTCCTCAGCTTACACCCCCAACTCTGCTTCTGTCTGGGGCCTCCGCACCGTCACAGCGGCCATCACGGTGACCACCGCAGCTCCCCTGAGCCAGGGGGGTGCTCTCCCACCCCTCTCTCTCCCCATAACGTGCCCTCTGCTCACACTGTATCTCCCCAGATAGCCCTGCTCTGGTGAACTCTCCCTCTTCCTCAGTGCTGCTTAGGAACACACCCTGTAGATTCTGTGCTGTTCCCAGCACGTGATACCACACACGCTGCTGGGAGCGCCTGCGTGGTGTCCGCTCCCCCCCTAGGGAAGGGTCCTTGAGCCCAGAGTGTGGCACTCAGTAAATATTTGAGGATTGCATTTCTTACAAAATCCATGTCACGTATCACGGGGCTTTGTAATAAAGCAGAACCAGTGTGCAATCAGAAAGTAGAAACCTTGAGTTCTTGTCTAGGCCCTGCTATTTATAGAAGGGAAGAAAATAGACTATAAAAACTTGCCTAATTGTAAGAGTGCTTCAGCAAAAAGTAGACGTAAGCCAATAGGAACAGACCCTGCCAGGAATAGCACCCAAAATACAAGGGCAGGGGGAAATCAGGCACGTCAGCTCAGCAGCACCTGGGGCCAACAAGGCCTGGCGGGAAGGGGACAGCATCTCCTGATGTCAACAAGGGCACCTGACAGTGCAGGCCCCAGGACAGACCTGTCCTGTGCCCAGGCAGAGTGGCACCAAGACCACCCCAGGGGCAAAGAGAAAGGCTCAGTCATTGGTTTGGGATAAAAATAGACATCAAGCACTAGATTTCTTTATTGACACACATGTCTGCCCCATGTCCCCTGGGGAAGCCGCTGCTGGGACAAATCCATCTGCCGTGTGGCCTTGCGGCATGGAAGGGACCCTTGTGGCAGGATTGGCACGGGACAGCTGCTCGGACCGCTGGCCCTGGCGTTGTCAACACGGACTGTGCGAGGGCTGACCGGGCTTTCCGAGTGTGAGTCAGAGCCCCTTTCTCAGTAGAAACGAGGAGGTATACTTACCTTCTGAATCTTAGATGATGCAAAGATATGTATGAAACTGTTTGTGCTTTCTGTCCACGGCCACATGTGGAAGCGAGTGTAGTTCTAAGGACAGATGCGTGTCTGCGTGCTCCAACCAACCTGGCTGTCACACACAGCGGCTGTCTCCAAAAGCTATTTACTCCAACAGACGTGGGGTGACTTCTCCCTAAGTCTCTCCCAGGGGTCAGCTACCTCAAGCCTGCATTCCGCATGCCTTCCTCCCATCCTACTGCACTCACGGAACAGAGGTGTGTGGTGCGGCCTTGTCTGTGTCAGGACCACGGACAGGAAGTCGAAGCCATGACACAGGCCATGGCGACGAGTGGGGGTGCGGGTCAGCAGGTGGGCGGGATCAGGGGGGCGGAAGGCCCGGCACCCAGAAGGCAGAGCGGTGCTGGCTGGTGGACACCGCTCGGCTCTGGGTGCAGGCGCCCTCTGCTCTCTCTGCCTTGCACCGTCCCCGGGACTGTGAGCAAGTGACTCCCTTACATCTCCCAGCCTCAGTTTACTGTCCTTGGGGCAAGAACACCAAGAACAACCTCGGGTGTCGAGCAGTGCATCTGCGGCCTGTGCCTGGGAGCCCAGACGTGCTCAGCTGTTGTTTGTTCCTCATCGACTTCCGACATCAGCTTGGAAAACGAGGTGCCACTGTCCCCCCCAAACACGTGAGGAGGATGAACTTCAGTCCGCATCAGTAAGCGAGGATGACACTTTTCGTTAAGCGGCTGATTTGAGTTTCGAAGTGGTTTTGTCAGATACTCAAAAGAGGGGCCCTTCCACAGCGCCAGGCTGAATTAGGGGTGGTCCTTCGACTTCGGGAACTTTCTTTCCATCTGTGGTAAGGTCACTGGCCTTTTCTAATTTCTTGACTTCAGATCAACGTGTCTTCTGCCCGCTCCCTTTCTCCTAATAGAGCTTCCTCTGCCCGTGGCCAGGTGCTCAGGGAAGGGACCCTATTTTCAGAGCGTTTGAGGCAGTTCGAGTGCCCACACTCCCTCTGGGTGGGCAGGCTCGTGGCGGGGTTCTGGGGGAGCTGTGGGGGATGAGGAATCTCCCAGGAAAGTTTCGTGGCTCTAAGAAGGACACACTGTAGCTGGAAGGGACTAGACTGTGACAGAGTCTATATCCTTGACATCGCTGCCCGTTGGTGATTTAGGCAACCCTGCACCCCCCCCCCCCACCCCGTGTTACTGTGCCGCCGGCTGAGGCTCTCTCTTGTGACACCTGGTAACGTGGACTTGTTTCCGAGTTATTTCGAACACGAACTTTTGTCACTCACAGCGAAAAGGATCTGGGTGGGGTCATCGCCACATGATTCATCAAGGCCATGGTTCATCCAGCTGCTGTCATCACTGGACATTTTGCTGCGAGCCTTTTCCTCAGTGACCAGTACAGATTGTGGGGAAATGGGTTCAACCGAGTCTTACTGATGACGCTGTAAGAAATGCCCAAATCTGTAGATAATTTTATAGGAGTTTATCTGAGCCAAACTGACCACACATGCGAGAGAGTAGGATCTCCAGTGCTCCAGGAAGGACGGTTTTGCAGCTTCTTCTGTGCATTTGAAATGAAGGATTGGATGCAAGGAAGGTGGGAGAGAGCAGGGCAGTATCGGACTACAGGATCCTTTACAAGAGTATGGTTCTTCTGAGGGTTAATACCTGCTTCACAGGTGTGCTAACCTAGATGCACAGAACCACCTGAAGGGTCAGAACCACCCCAGATGGACACGGTTCGCTTAAGGCCAAGATAAAGCTTTTACTGAAGAGTTCTGTGCCTGCGGCGTGTCCCGCCTCACCCCCCCACCCCCGACCTGCCCAGATAGGAGTTTGTGACCGGGTCGCCCCGTGAGATTGCTTTCCACAGACCTCGCTTTGTTTTCCATCTGCACTGAGGAGAATTGAAAGATGGGACTGACCATGAACTTTCAGTTTTAGAATGAGTAGGTTTTGGGGATCCGATGTCCAGCACAGTGACCTGAGTTAGTAACACGGCATTGTGTGCTTGGACTTTGCTAAGAATGTACATCTCAAGTGTTCTCGTCACACTCAGGAAAAGGTGGCTGTGTGACGGGACCCATGTGTGGGTCATTACCTGGTGGTGGCGGTCATCTCCCCTTGGGTACTGAATGCATGCTAACTCTGTGTGGCACCCTCTCAGTGTACACACCTTTCATTTGTCCATTCAACTCAGTAGAGCTGGGGGGGAAGACAAGGACGATGTGACTTCCTGTGTGTAATGAGGACAGGTGCCCTGGGGGGTGGCCGCAGGAGGTGATGATAAAGAACAATGGGAAGGTCCTTCGCCCGCCCAGCTCCCAGCTGCGCCTTGGGGTTGCGCTTGGCCACAGAGCTGCCTTGCTCGCACGACATGTCCTCTGCGGGGCGGCCACCCTCAGGGCCCGATAGACGGGGGACACCAGGTCCCAGCTCTCTTGTCTTGGTTCAGTTCAGCTCTGAAGGCCACCCAGCTGAGAGTCTCCAGTGGGATTTTTTCTTGATGTAGAAACAGCTTGAGTTTCTCTTCCTGGTCATAAAAATTAGGTTTGCACAGGAACTGATTCTGCCTCTCACATACCTGTCCCTTGACGTTGCCTGCTGCTGAGTCAGTAGGTAGTCCAGACTACTACTATTATGTGTGATCAGGGTTACTGCAGAGACCTCTGACCTTCTTTCTGGCTTCCAGACCTTCCCCATTCCCACCCTTTTCCTGGGGTGACCAGCCACCTCCCTACAAGCCAACCTGACTTCATTGGTCCAATTCATCAACACCAGCAGGCAATATTATGGGAGGAAGAAGTGAATGAATGAATGGAGTGAATTACATCGAGGATGTCATTGGCTATCATCCTCTCTCCATTAGGTAACACTTAGAGAAGAGACAGTCTTAGTTGTGTCTAGCTTCCTTGACCAACAATTTCTTCTCCCAGGGCATGAATTCTTCCAACACTTCATTCCACCCATCAGGCGATGCTGTGGGAGGAACAAGTAAGGTTCCCAGCAGTGTTCGTGCAGTTTATCCCCAAGGGCCTTCATACCTTTCATTTTCAAATCGCTCTGCAATTTCAAGGAAACGATGACAATTATACTGGTCTCCGCCTCACGTGGCTAGAAGTGCGCTCTGTTGTCCTTTCAGTTTTGCTGCTTATCTAATATCTACAACCTTTCACCACACCCACGCCCTTCGCCACCATCACCACCATCATCACCTTGGCATTGTCTTATTAGTCAGCTGTCACCTGACCCCTGGACACTCGCCACCTGCCCCTTCGCTCACTGTTATGAACTGAATGGCGACCCTCCTCCCCTAAGTCCTGTGTTGAAGCCCTAACCCCTGGGGTGACAGTGTTTGGAATTAGGGACTTTAGGGAGGTGATTAAGGTTAACTGAGGTCATACGGGTGAGCCCTAATTGACAGGACTGTATAGCCTGATATGGAGAAAAAGAGACACCAGAAAGAAAAAAAGTCTCATCAGAAACCAGCCCTGGCACCCCGGTCTGGGACGTAGAGCCCCCAGAACCGTGAGAAAATAAACCTTCTATTCCAGCCCCCAGCCGGTGGTCCTCTGCTACGGCGGCCCGAGCCGACCACAGCCCTCACGTTGCCGTGACCTCCCCACTCCCTTCCCTTTCACCTGGACCCCCGAGGGGCGCTGCGTCTCACCTGGGGTCCAGCAGCTCCATCCCTGGGCTGGAAAGGAAGAGAGTGGGCGAGAGGCGGGTGAGGACACAGGGCAAGGGAGAAGAGTGACTCTCGGGTCTCCAGCCCCTGGAAGTCTTGGGGCTCCCACAGCAAAGAGCGAATGAGCGTAAGGTCTCGGAGGAAGGTGACGGAAGAGAGGCCATCGTTGTCCGGTGTGGACATCTGGGCGCGGAGCCTGCCCCGTCCCGCACAGCCCACTTAGGCGAAGGGTCCCCGGGAGAGTGGGCTCAGGGTCCGGGGTCGGGGGAAGTCTCGTAAGTAGAGCGCTAGCTGCTGTTCTTCTTTCTAGATCTTTCTAATGACCTTAACACACACCTGGACTCATCTTCAGAGCCAGCCTTGAGCCTAGAACAGTATCAGCAGTAACCCCTCTTTAACAGCATCTGGCTTATACTTGCACACCTTAGAGGCAAAGGGACAGTTTATTTATTTATTCAAGTTTCATTCATGAGTATAAAGTGTGTCTGTGTATCCCCGGGGAGGGGTCGAGAAAACAGAAGTGTCCAGAAGAAGACAAGGAGAGCGTGCCAGTTACATGGAGACGGGAACCGAAAGTGCAGGCCAGTGGCTGGAGGAGACGGTGGGCCAGCGACCCGCCCCGCTCAGGACTCTGCCTCGGCCCGTACACTCAGGTTCATCGGGATGGAGAGAAATTGAAAATGGCACAGTCGCTGCCTGCGCTCCTTGCTCACACGTGACCTCAGCAAGGGCAGCAGCAACAGGTGGGAGAAGAAAATAAAAACACGGGCCACGTTTCACTCCTTCTTCGCGTTTCTTCTCCTCGACGGGGTCGGCGGTTTCCCCGGCTCCCAGCCTGGGGCGCTGCCTGGGTGGGCAGCAGCGTGGGCTCCCCCTGGGGGCGTCAGGGTCACGGTCACCTCACCCTCAGTCCCCTTTAGCCTTGGACTCAGCGTCAGGCCATCCAGGTGACCGCATCGCGTTGTCCCCACTCCCTATGGGGTCGGGGTGGGGACAGACTTCCTGGGAGCTCACTTCGCAATGGATATAAATGTCTACCCACTACGCTGTCCTCCTGAAACTAGTGTAATACTGAATGTCCACTGCGATGGAAAAATTAAAAAAAAAAAGGCTGAACCATCACCCAAAAGGATGCAAAAACAGACAGGCCCCGCATCTCCCTGCTTTCACGGAGCAGTGGGGCTGCGGAGCTCGGCAGTGAGGGGTGGGTATTAGGATCCGTGAGTCCTGTAAGTGTCGCTTGGTAAAGAATTATATGTATATGTGTTTTTTTTTTCCTTAGGGTTGTTTCTGGTTTTTTATGCCCAAACCCCGCCAGGGGCCTGAGGTACTTACCATGGGCCCTGGTTGTTGTGGATGAGGCGGCTGATTGAGTTAGGCATGGGGGAGCCAGGGGACATTCCAGAGTCCAGGATGCTGTGTGTCTGCCCCGACTCTGCTTGCGGTTCTTTTCCACTCCGCTGGGCTGGCCCCTGGCCTTGGGGGCTCGGGGGTAGGTGGCTGCTGCCCACTTCCCTCGGCCGGGTCCCTCAGGACGTCCTGAGCCCATGCCGCCGATGGCAGAACTTCTTTTTCTCCGGACACAGTGTCCCAGTCAGGTGCGGCTTACTTACAATCCCAGGTTTGAATAAAAATAGCTGCCTTGCTAGGTGGGGCTCCGTCTGTCAACTCTTAGAGAAAGAGATCCAGCAGGCTCAGGAGGTGACGTGAGGATGCCATCCTGACCCCAGGATGGCGGAGGACCTGGCCCTGCAGAGCTGGTGAGTGCAGAGGGGATGTCTCGGTGGCGGGGGGGGCAGGGCAGAGTGTAGAGGTGGCAGCATGTCGCTGGAAACAGCACTTCATCCCACCCCAGACGTGGAGCGCGGCCCGGTTCAGGCAGTGGACCAAGTGGGTGTGAGCGTGTCTTACGGTCAGGGTGGCTACGGCACCAAAACCCACGGGGCGGGGCGGGGTGAGAAAGGAGCCCAATACGGCAGCTCTGGGGGGGGGGGGGGGCGCGGGGATGGGCCTGACTTTCTACCGTGTTCTCGGTGCGGAGAGGCAGGCGTCATTTACCTCCTGATTCGTCTACTCAATTAAATGTTGCGTTGGTTCGTGGCTCCAGGCCTAGCAAAAAATGTCCATGCAACGCACATTCCCTGAGAGGCTGCCAAAGGGCTTGCCTTGCAGAGAACAACAATCCAGCAAGTTTTCAACCTGTGCAGGTTGCTCTTTCTGATTGCAAAAAAAAAATGGATGCACACCTTGACAAGCGCATTGGCTCTGTGAGAAATTCAGACAGTTCGAAATGTAGGAAATGAAGAAGCGGAACTACCTCATAATTCCTTCCTCCAGACACAGCCACGGTTCACACAGTGTCCCTTTAAGACCTCCTTGATATACTTTGACATACCTACTTGGGAGTTTTGAACAACTTAAGGGAACTTGAAAAATGTAGAGGACATGAATGTATTGACATTCCAGTTAAACAAAACAATCTTAAAAGCCTTCCCCAATTTTATTTTGGTGTCACTAGACAGGATCTGGGTCACCAGAAGGATGTTGCTGGTTAATTCGTGGATGAGACTTGTACTGAGAGCTGCTCCGGAGGGATCCGTAGGGACCCTGGTGGAGTTGGCTGGTCCTCGCTGCGTCCATGGAGCTGGTGTTCGGACCACTCACCTTAGTGATCGCTCCTTCAGGTAAGGCCACACAGCTTTCCCAGGACCCTCATGCTTGAAATTGAAGAGCTAATTGCCCTTGACCGGGAAAGCACACACCTGACGTGACGGCATCTAGTTTTCTGAGAGACGGCTTGCGAGCTGGCTCGGAGGGGTGACACACTTACCCGAAGACGCAGTGGGCTCCCTCCTCCATGCAGCTGGCCAGGAAGGACACAAGGACGCCTTGAGTGTGTTCGGGGATGTCCCCCTGCTAAAGATACCACCTAAATAAGTATGTATTTGGAAGAATTTTGTAAACCATTGTAAGGAGTGCCTTTGCTCTCCACTTTCTTGTCAAAAATCTTACTCACTCTTTAGAGCCACGCTTAAATCTGGTGTAAGTTCTTTGGTAGGAATATTCTTTCCGTTGCTCTTGTTATTTATACTTATACAAATCTATACTTTAATTATAGTGAGATGCCGTTAGCCGCTCTCTTCGCTTGATAGCAGACTTCTTAAGAGCAACAATTATTTATCTCTGTAGAAACGAGTGGTTAGTTCAGTTAGGGGTAAGAAGATGTTCAGCCAACATACAATGAGGGAACATCTACAGCGGTGTGCACTGGAGTGTGAGGGCAATTACAGTGTTTGGCTACAACGCTCGGACCCCTCCATGGGGGCAAGGTTTGCAGCGCTGGCGCGTCTAGAAATTAAGGAAGTACCCGGGCACGTCTCCTGACGTTTGCCGCCTGCACCTCTGCCTGCCTCCACACGCCGCAGAGCAGTGGAGCGAGTCCTTTCCACTCTGTGATTGTCCTGCCTTCCTTAGGGCTGCCAATGCGCTGGCCACGAGGAAGGGCACTTGTCTTCGCCTGTGTTCTGTCTCTTCACCTTCTATCGTGCCGTCATGCACTCCCGTCCTGGCTTGCTCAGCGTGATACGTGCCCCCGACTGGAGGTCATTGCACCCCGTTTTTACAAATGTTTCTTTGAGCAAGGAGCACCCTCCTTGCAGCCTTGTTATAGTCCAGTGACAACACCGGGGCACCTATTTTGCTTCTTGGAAAAGGGGCAAGCATGGTCAAGGCGCTGAGTTCTGAGCTCCCCATGTAACGACCACAGAAGACACTCATTTGCAGTGTTGCCTGCATGAGTGTCATCCCAAACCCGGCATGACCCCTACGAGGAACCCGAGAGCCCTGAGACGGACGGCCGGGAAACCACTTTGCCCTGTGACTCTGTAGCACACCCTCTCACGAGGGCCCGAGCTCTCCCCGCAGAAGATAATCAAGCTGCTGCGTTTCCGCCTTCCATTCTGGACTCCAATTTGCTTATCAGGCAACCATCAGCTTTATCATTGTTCCTTCATTTGGAGACAGAACTAGGGAGTCTCGGTCAAGCCCTGTGATTCATTTCCTTACTTTCAAGCAAAGGTCAAAGCAGTTCCCAGTTCAGAGTCCTGCCCGGCGCTCCCGTCGGGGGCGGGGCGCAGCCCGGGCACTCTGGACTAGAAAGGGCTCTGCTGGGGCGGTGAGTCATTCGTTCCCTGATGTCTTTCCCAAGCGCAGATGAGACCCGCGGTCGGTTAAACGAGGAAGCAAGGTGTGGAACGGGGGTTGGCACTGCTCTCGGAAAAAAAAAAAAAAACACAAAACACAACCAAACACATTTCCTTTTCCAAAGTAAAATATTTATTTTAATTGGCTCACAATAGATAGTAGGGGCACTAGCCACTAACAAAAGAGAAGTGCACTGTGGGGAACTGGGCTGGAGTGAAAAAGAAAAACGTACACGGAGATGGGAAATGTTACATCCACCCTCTTCGTGACTTAGAACCGTTTCACAGGATTGTAAAGTTTGCGGGAAGGAGCAGCCCTGTGGAGTAACTGAATCCCAGTTTCAGAGCTGGGAGGCACTGTATGAAGTAGCTGATTTGACCCCCTTATCTTGCAGATGGGACGAAACTAAGATCCAGTATTTAGAGACAGGACGGTTATCCCAGTGCCTGTGCCCTGCCCCTCGGAGAGCTCAGGCGGATCACGAATCTTCATGGCCAGAGGCGTCCAGAGTGATCACACCGCAGTGAAGATGCTGCAGCCGGCTGACTGGCCATGGCTCCCCCCACCCGCTGGCTGGGTTTGACCCAGCTCCCAGGGTGTGCCTGCTGGGTTCCGGGGCCAGCCCTCTCTGGGATGCTCCGTGCTGCGGAGGCTCGGCTGTTTCCAGGCTCCCCAGACCCACATGTGTCCCTCAGTCACCTGTTCACGTTAGTTGCAGGCTTCCCGGGGCCCTGGAGCTGCTCTGGCAGTTTGGAATGTGGTACGGAGGTGGGGCTTAGGATGAATACTTTTACACTATACTATGTTAGTTTTTGGTCTTCAAAAGGCCATCATTGCCAACACTGATGTTTTAAATGCAGGTTTTATTATTATTCAGGCATGGTGGGTGGTCAGCAGTTGCCATGGAAAGTATGCTCTGTTGCTCCCAAGTCCCCAGGGGAGGGGCGGGCCACACCACACGGGGCAGCCCGGGTGGGTCCGGGAGCCCAGGAGCGCGGGCAGCGGCCTTTCGTGTGGCTTCCTCAGGAAAAGAAAGGCCGGGCAGGGTAAGCAGGCTTCAGAGCTGCCTGTTTTAATAATTTCGGAGTCTCTGAGGGGCAGTGACCTTGGGATGATTGGGGCAGAGGGGTGCCTTGGGGCCTCCTGGGGTGGGTGTCAGCGAGAGCCCCGTGGAGCATGGGGCGGGCGCGTGATGTTCATCAGCGCGGGAACGGCGAGCTCCCAGGTAGCGTGCACCGTCGTTAAGAGTGGCCGGCCCCGGAGGGCAGCGAGGCCCCGGGGGCCAGGGCAGGGAGGACGCCGGAGGCGCAGCCCTCGTGATGGGCACCTGAGGGATGTCTCCCAGCAGCGCAGTGCTCCTGGGCGCTGGGGGAGCCAGAGGTGCGCAGGTGGGTGATGTCCACAAGGCAAAGTGAGACCCTCTTGCCTGCGGTCACTTAGTTTGTAAACTGTAAGAGAAGCTGCTGACTTTTATTGATGCTTCAAAAGAAACCGACAGACTGACTACTCACGAGGCTCTGTCTGGTCTGCCTGTGTTCCTGCTCACGTCGTTGGCTAAACCAATTTACGCTCACTGCTCCACGCACCACACGTGAGCTGACTTCTTTCTGGAAACACTCCTCACCCTCTCATTTTAAGATAAGGAGGCAGAAGAGTGCGCATGGGGTGGGGGGTGGTTGCACACCTACTGGGGGGTGGTTGCACACCTACTGTGTAACCAGGGCAGGGTGCTCCAGGCCACCGGACTCCCCTGTCCGCCCTCCACCGCGGAGCTCCGCAGCCTGCAACCCACGGAGGTCCCTGGTTAGAGCTCACACCTGGCCTACCAAAATCTGTTGTTTCGGTGAAATTAGTTATGTAAGTCGGTGTCCGGTGGCATTCAGATAGTCCCAGGGTGTCTTGCACAATGCAGACGTGGGCATGCTGGGCTCGCCCCGGCTTCTGAAATCCACCTACAGGGATGGGCAGAATGCGGAAGGGCTTCTGAAACAGACCTCTAACCCCAGAGAAATGGGATGTATCACAGCCTGGGGACAAATGAACCCCGATGGTACTGAGGGCTGCAGACCCAGACTGTCCCCGGTCCCCGGCTGCAGCCTGACTCTCCCCCTCCCCTGACCGACAGGTACACGCTGGCCTCTAGTTGGGGAGCAGGCATTGTGGGGTCTCTTGATTTGTGTTCAAACTCAGCCAGGCACTACGACATTTGCCTGGGCATTGGCGCAATAGTCTTTTATTTGTTTTAACGCTGGGATGTGTTCCAGATGAGAAGACTCACTGTGGTTTTCATTTTGCTTTTTTTTTTTTTTTTTGCATTTCTGCCACCCAACACCATTTAGATGAATAAATGGGGGAGAAAGGGATGAGAGACTGGGAAACCGGGAAGAGGGTGGCTGCGTTACTCACGCCTAAGTGAACGAACCGGGCCCACGTACCCTCTAATGACAACTTTACAAAAAAGAAACCTCGGAAGACTCTCTTAGTTTTGGTTCCACTTATCAATGTAATTTCCAAGCAATACCAGCCACCTGGGGCAACAGTTTTCTCTGAAAAGTCAATAAAAACAATATACATGCCCAAGAAGAATGCTAGCGGTTGACTTAGAACATCTCATATTAATATCGGCTAGGACATAGCCAGTGCTCAGTCACTATTCAGATGCCTAGAGCAGATCCGGAGGAGCAGCTCTGATGACCCCTACCTCGTCACTGGGGCCGGCAGAGGTGACGCGCCCAGTGCCACACAGCTGAGCGCCGGAGGAGCAAATGAAAGAGAACCCACGTCTTCTGATTCTAAAGACAACACTCTTAATCGTGATTGCTCTCAAAGATGATTTTTAATTGATTTTGTTACTTTTATTTTTTTAAAGATTTTATTTATTTATTTATTTATTTTTTTAGAGAGGGAAGGGAGGGAGAAAGAGAGAGAGAGAGAAACATCAATGTGCGGTTGCTGGGGCCATGGCTTGCAACCCAGGCATGTGTCCTGACTGGGAATCGAACCTGTGATGCTTTGGTTCGCAGCCCGTGCTCAGTCCACTGAGCTGTGCTGGCCAGGTGATTTTGTTACTTTTATAATTGAACCATATACAATCATACTTCTTGGAGGGGGGAAAGGAGAGGCAGAGAGAGAGAGAGAGAGAGACTATATCACTGTAAGCAGAAATCTAGAGAAATGGAAGGAGACTCAGATAAATTATCTCAGTTTTTCCTTAGCCCTTACAACCAATCACATCTCAGGACTTGTCTTCATTTTCAATGACGGCTGTAGGAAGAACAGGGGCCCCACTTGGGAGGTGGCTGGGCCCAGGGGAGTCAAGGTCCCGGTCATTTTGGGGGGATGACCTAGAAAGGGGGCTTGAACAGAAATCGGTGCTTTAGCAGAGATTTGCTGTAATTTTGCTACTGCCAGCTGCCCCCCGGGGGGACCCCCTCAGCCCATCACCATCACCGGGGCCACAACTTCTTTCTCAAAAAAGAAGCTGAGATTTACAAGACGCGTGAGCAGGTTGCTTGGCAGAAGCACCCAAACAGCAGGAGGAGGCCTCGCCCATTGGCACGTTTTGCTGGTGCGTTTCGGTGTCTGATTCGTCTTTGATATTTGGGGAGCTGTCGTGCTGACTGGAACCACTGTCATGTTAAAGAGGGAGAAACCTCTCCCGTGAGCACATGGCAGGCGGGGGGGGGGGCCGCCGATGTCAGGGGGTGAGTCGGCTAAGCGGGGGGCGCCGCCTCCGCCGGCGTGCAGAGGGCAGGGCGTGGGGATGCAGACCATGAGACATACCCAGTAACAGCCGTGGGCAGGCGGGCCACGGGCTTGTCCTAAGGAGCCCCTCCCAATCCCGCCACAGCCGAGGGAGAGCAGGTCTTTGCGTTGTTCAAGTTTAAAAAATTATGACGCAGGTCATAATGATAGAAAACGACAGAGCAAAACGCCAGCAACACGGGCACCTGCCACTGAGCTCCATCAGAGCTCCACCCTGGGCCATCTTTGCTTCGGGTGGGTGAACGCGAGGACGAGTGACCGACGTATTTGAGCCCTCTGGGAGGTCTTCCTCTCCCCGCCCCCGCCCCCACTCCGCTTTCGGAGAAGGGTGTGGTGTTCATTATTCTCATGAGTGGTTTCTTAGGAAAAGTCACTTTCTCACTTCTGCAGGTAACTATGAATTATCGACAGTATTCGGAGGGGGTTGAATGGTGGACCCCCAAAGATATGCCCTCATCCTAACTCCCAGAACCTGTGAATGCGACCTCATCTGGGAAGCGGGTCTTTGTGTAATTAAATCAAAGATCTCTCTAGAGGAGAGGATTCTGGGTTTACCCAGCAGGCCCCACAGCCCATGGCAGGTGCCGGCGTCAGAGGGAGAAAAGGGGCCTTGCACACATGGGGGCAAATATTGGAGGGGTGTGGCTGCGAGCCCAGGGGTCCGGGAGTCACCGGAAGCTGGAAGACACCGGGAAGGACTGTCCCCCAGAGCCCCTGGAGAGAGCACAGCAGTTCCGACACCTCGGTTTCCGACTTCTGGCCTCCGGAGCTGTGACAGAGGGTCCATTTTTTTGTGAGCACCTCCCCACTCCATTTGTGCTAATTTGTCCTGGAAGCCCCAGGAAACTGGAACAGTATGGGGGTGCCCTTTTCAAACTTCTTAAAGCTAAACTTCTTTCCTAAGCTGAAGTCACAACATCTTGCTTTCATATTTCTTTTAAGTGTTTTAATGGATTTGATTTTCACGCCTAGGTTTTTAATAGACTTTGAGTTATTTCTGTGCATGAGGAGAGCAAAGGATGTAATATTTTCTGTGCAGATGATCAATGTTCGCATATTTACTGAGAAGACCAGGGAGCATCTGGGCTCTCCAAGGCACTGGTCTGTCTGCTTTCGAATCTTGCAAGAAAATCCACTCCTCTCATTGACGACGGTCTCGTAATAGTTGTCATCAGGCAGGCAAGGTCTCACTCTGCTCTCTGCTTTTCGTCTTCAGAAATGTCTTTGCTGTTACTGGCTCTTTGCTCTTCTATATGAGTTTTAGAATATATGGGTCCAACTTTAAGAAAAACCCTACTGATTTTGTTTCAATTGGAGGTTCATTTTTAAGATAAGCTTTGATGTACAAAATGAGTCTTTCCATCTAAGAACATGGGCTGTGTCCTTTAATGACATTTATCATTTTCTCCAGAAAGGTCTGGCCCATATTTTTAAAAATTTACTTCTTTGTGTCCTACAGTTTATGTCACTACTTTGTGGCATCATTTTTTTTTTCTATTAAATTTTGTACTCACTTATTATTTGTTTATTCTAAACTACTGCTGAATTCTTGAATGGTTTTGCTTGTATGTGGCACATTTTTTTGCAAAGTCGGAATTTTGTAGAAATGTTACCTTTGTGATTCTGCCAATGTTCATCTCTGCTTTCATTGTCTAGAGCAGAGCATTTAAAAAAATTTTTGTATTTTTACCAGGTGCTGTTATGAGTGGGGGGTCTGACCTCTTTAGTTACAGCCTGAGTAATAAAAAACATGGTTTTTCTTGGCACCGAGGTTGAGTTGAATGGAACACACACACGTATCAGAGAGGATGCATGTGTTATATATATAAATAAATCTCCCCTCAACTCCTCTTACTGCTTTTGAATGGTGATGATCCAAGTTCACTTTTGCACGGAATATATATTTTAACAAGTGTATTTTTTAAACAAGTTGATATTTTATAGCATGCTGTAACCATCTGTCATTCAGTACGTCTGAAAATCGGATAGCGAAACTAACATTTCTTTTTCAAAGAAGAAAATGTAATCGTTTCTTTCCGACCTTCATACCCCCAAAGGGATTTAGGGTGATTTTGCTCTGAAGCAACACTTGCCTCCGGTGGCCAGGGGAGTCTTAAAAAATGATCTTTTTCTTTTTACTGTGTCTCCTTTTTAAGAGTTTCTCTGTCACATTAATAGCTATTTTCAGTCCACGCAACTCGACTTAAGGATGCTGATAGCGTCCATCCACAGTTCTCGCCGGCCAAGGCCACAGGTGAGTCAGGGCCTGTGGGCTGTGTCGGACGCGTGGGAACCTCTGCTCAGTGGGGGCTCACAGAGCAGGGGGCCCCGGGTCAGGGTCGTGGGCCTCCGAGTGTGGGGCTACTTCCTGCGTTTATTGCCCGTCCCCTCTTCCATTTCTGTTGTACACGAACCCACTGTATTAACCGAGTGGTGGGAGGACCCAGGAGGCAGCCGGCCCGCACTCCACCCATTTCCGTTCAACATCCCTGCGTCCCCTCTCGTCCTCCTTCACCAGCTCCGGCTTCAGCTCCTTCGAAGATAACAGCGCCCCCTTCTCGGACTGCACACCTCTCTTACGACACAGCGAGGGATGATGGACACAGGACACTGAATCGGTCGCAGGTGCACCACGTGTGACTCAGCGTTTGTCCGTGCTGGGAGGCCATCACCACAGCGAGTCCAGGTAGCATCTGTCGCCGCATCATTGTAGGGTTTTTATTCTTGTGATGAGGACCTGGAAGATCTACCTGGCAGCCGCTTTACTGGGGGCAGCACGGTGCTGCTCTCTCTGATTGCCACCCTGGGCCACGCAACCCCAGTGCGGAGTGGGTGACTCCCTTCACCCCATCCCCTGCGCCCCACCCTGCACACCTGTGTGCGCTCTGTGCCTCCCTGTGCTCTCTCTCCTGGGCTTGTCCCCCAGGTCTCAGGGGCCCCGTCCCACTGCTGTCCTCAGATCGGTGGATCCTTATGGGCCTGTGACCTTGGTTAGGACAAGGCAGAAGCCGAGATGGTTGTTGGATGTACGTCTGGATCTAATTATAAAGTGTGGCTATTCTGGTCCGCCTTGTCTGTTTTATTGCATGTTCTAGGGCCCTGTTTTTCTTGTATTTCCTTGTCTGGCACAGCCGCCCTGGTCAGCTCTCCCCAGGAGGTGGGAAGGGCATGGCGCTGCCCCAGTGCACTGGGCCAGCCTTCCTCAAACAGCGAGCTTTAAGGTGTTGTTTCAGCTGAGTTGCTGTTGATTTGGGGATAGCGTTCGGTTGGCCAAAAAGTTCGCTTAATATTTTCCATATGATGGTCCTAGTACTGCTTAGTTGTCTTTAACTTCATCTGGAACAATTTTGTCAGATTGTATTCCAATAGCTGTCATATCATCATACATTAAAAAGAACTTATCAGAATTGGTGAATTTTTGTGCAGCCATTTTAATTTTGAAGATGGAAGAAAATATGCAACATTTTCAGTGTATTGTGATTTATTATTTTAAGAAAGGTAAAAATGCAACTGAAATGCAAAAAAAAAAGATTTGTGCATTGGATGGAGAAGGTGCTATGACTGATCAAATGTGTCAGAAGTGTCTTCTGAAGTTTCTTGGTACTACTGACATTTTGGCCAAATACTTCTTTGCTGTGGGGCTGTCTTATGCATTGGAAGATGTTTAGCAGCATCCTGGCCTCTCTCCACTAGGAGCCAGTAGCAGGAGATAGCCAATGTATTCAAAATATTCAGATCAATAAAGTTATAAAGACAATCAAAACTGTGTCTTTTATCTTAAAGAAAAAAAAACTACATGGAAATTTTGGCCAACCCAATATGTTGGGTTAACAAGATTGGATAAAACCATTTTTGTGGTTCATCCTGAAAGTGATTCTTGAAGCATGATCTAAGGTATATCCCAGGTCTTATCGATTAAATAAATGCGTTTATTAGAAAGACACAAACCTGGCACTGTGAGAGAAGCTTCGTGTTTGCATTGTCACTCCTAGGAAGGCTTTTCGGCCAACTCATGAAACTGCTTGTATCATTCAGACCCCCAGTTTCAGGGAACCCTCGGAGACTCCACCGAGGGGGCGTTAAGAACAGGGACATTAGTTCTGAGTACAGCAAAACCTGGCTCAGAATTTCAGAACTCCATTTGCATTCTAAACCTTCAGGGGGGAGGTTTTTTTTTTGTTTGTTTGTTTATGTGCTTTTGTTTTTCTCTTGGCCCTTGAGAATGTCACAGAAAAGCGCGTTGGACTGCAATGACGTGCAGAGTAATTGGAGGCGGGCGGCAGGAAAAGACCCCGCCCCCAGGGGACTGCGCGTGGAGACGTTTTGGGAGTGGACTGCCCGCGGAGGAGAAGGAAGAACGCGATGAATAGGTCTCCAGGGCAGGGCTCTGCTGAAAAGACGCGAAGTCTGTCACTAGGAAATGAGGGAGCAAGGGCTGGGGAGTCCCTAGTGTTTGCCTTTTGATACCGGTGTTTCTGTTTGACGCTCTGTTTCTGGATCTATGTCCTTGAATACATTCCTATTTTAAAACCTCTCCTCTCTTGTGAATGTGTCCGAGTTTACCTCCATCTTCCAGGAGGGTGGAAATGGGAAGATTAGTTGTGTTTTTACCGCGGGCGCTAAGGGAAGGCTCCTGTTGGTTTACCGGCAGCGCCCCCTGGTGGCATTTATATGTATTCCTTAATTCTACAATAAATGGTGAAATATTTTCCAGGACAAGGAGAGGCCACCTTGGATTTGTAAGCTATGTTTTGTGTCTCAGGCTGTTAATTTCATTATTCTCTTCTCTTGCTGCATCTATTAGTTCAGGCTGAAATTCATTCTCACAGCATCGGGGATGGGTCTACTGATATTAAATTTAGGGATGAAGTCGGTGGCTTGGAGGGGACTGAGCTAAAGTGTCATGTGGGGTTTGAAGACATTTAATTACAGGGAACACTACACCAGTGGCAGAAACCTGTGTTGAATTCTTGCACTTGACCTGCTTTTAAACATGAGACTGTTTTAATTATACGGATACTTCTCTCCAGACTAAGGTATTTTTGTTAGCGTCATTTCATCGTATTGCGCTCCTTTCTTCTTTAGTGGAACTCAGAACATAAATTCTCCAGATGCGTTCATCGCCTAGTTAACATAACTAAAATGTGTATCTTGGGCAAACCCTATAAACTCGAACTCCACTTGAACTCTGTGGGAAGTCCTTTGGAAACTGTTTGAATAAAAGTTTCATATGCGAGAGGTATAGACTCAGCAAACTAGGGCTACCACCGGCTTTAACTTTTGAAAAGAAAAGCCCTCCATTTTCAAATCACAGCATTAAAACTCAGAATTGATACTTTTCACATGAGCTGAATATCTGGCTAACTCCAACTCTAGAGTTAACACCAGTGTTAACTCTAACCCTAACTCTAACCTTAACTCTAACCCTAACTCCAACCCTAACCCTAATTGTAACCCTAACTCCAACCCTAACCCTAACTCTAACCCTAACTCTAACCCTAACCCTAACTCCAACCCTAACCCTAACTCCAACCCTAACCCTAACTCTAACCCTAACTCTAACCCTAACCCTAACTCCAACCCTAACCCTAACTCTAACTCTAACCCTAACCCTAACTCCAACCCTAACTCTAACCCTAACCCTAACTCCAACCCTAACCCTAACTCCAACCCTAACCCTAACCCTAACCCTAACTCTAACAAGTCTAGCATCAAAACTGATGCTGACACTACTTCTTTACAGTTTTCCCTTTCACTCATCATAGTTTCTGTTGCTGTAACTACTTTTCCCTCTGTCCTTCAAGTTTCCCTCTTGTTTGAGTAATTTAGGTTAGCAGGTCATTCAGAGCTCATTTAAAACACAGTTTTGCTGAGACTGTCTTGCACCTCTGTGTTGGAGGGGTGCTGAATGATGCTTAGCTATACAAGTGACCGGTTTGGGGGCAATTCATTTAGAAGCCAAGGCTTTGCTGTGTGTGTGTGTGTGTGTGTGTGTGTGTGTGTGTGTGTGAATTAGCATGCTTATGTGTATTTAAAAATCCATATCGGGTTTACATGTGTTTTGAATGTATATTCTGGGGAAAATTAGATTTCCTTCTCGAAGCAGTGGTGCAGGTTCTTTTAGTGAAAATCCTATCTTTGGTCTCTTTCTCTGTCATCTGGGCGATGGCTTTCTAAGTGCTACTTCGGCTTGTGCAGTCCAACTCATCACTCTAAGAAGGGCTTTGGATCGGCCCAGTGAAGACCGTGCTGGTGTAAAGAACTCTAACTCCACCAGTAACTGGGTTTCCAGCAGAGGAGTTGGCGCACTGCTTGCGGCCTGCAGACTTTCGAGCTGTGAGGTCCTTCACCCCTGGCTTGTAGTTCCTGACGACCGCATTCCTTCATAACAAAAAATCTTTTAAAGATACTTTGAAAACTTTATGGACACGTTGGGTCTTCTCATTAATACGCACTTTCCTTTGCTTGCTGGCTAGCCTGCTAGCTTGTTTATTTATTTAAATTGTGGTAAAAGTCACATGTGATGAAATTTACCACTGGAACCATTTTTTTTAGTATACAGTAGAGCAGTGTTAACTATTCATGTTTTTGTGCAGCAGATGGCCAGGAATTTTCCATCGTGCAAAGCTGAGACTTGGTGCTCTTGGCAGGACTCCCTGCTTCTCTCTCTCTCCCTCCAGAAGCTCCTTCTTCCGAGGCTGTGGGCCCCGGGGCGGTGGGGCGGGGCGGGGACTCGGGTGGGCAGCTAGCTCTGGGAGAAAGGGAGTCGGGTGGTGATACACAAAACAAAACAAAACAAAACAAAACTAATTTTCATTCGAATCAGCCCATAGTGCTCAACTGTCCTTCATGAAAAGCAAATTAATCTTATCCCGTTGATGAATATAGCTGGGCTATTTTTATGAATTCTTGTACCCTTGTTTTCTCTCAAGGCCCATTTTCTTGATTTTTAAAAGTCCAGTTTCATATATGGGGGAGGAGTCCACAGGGTGATTGGTGCTGGACAGCTTTGCTTTTAAAAAACTGAACTTATTTGGGTGCCATTGGTCCACAGACTATACAGGTTTCAAGTGTATATGAGTGTTTGTACAGTACATCCTCTGTACACAGCATTGCATGGTAATCACCCGAAGTCAAATAGTCTCCTGCCCCCACATATTGGACCTCCTTCATCCTCCTGGTTCCCATTCGCTTTCTCAATCTTTTTCAAAATTAAGTTTATTGGGGTGGTATTGGTTAATAAGATTGTATACGTTTCAGGTGTACATTTCTATGGCACACGATTCGTCTATTGCATGGTGTGCTCACCACCCAAGGTCAAACCTCCGCCCAGCACCATGTGTTTGGCCCCCTCCACCGTACTCCCACCGGCTTCCCTCCGGAACCACCCAACTGCCGTCTGTGTCTGTGAGCTTCCGTTTTATATCCCACGTACAAGTGAATTCATACGGTTCTTAGCCTTTTCTGACCTACTCATTTCATTTAGAACGATATTCTCAAGGTCTACCCATGTTGTTGCAAATGGCGGTATTTCACCTCTTCTTAAGTCTGAGTCCATTTCCACAGTGTAGATGCACCACATCGTCTTTATCCCGCCCCCTGTCGAAGGATGCCTGGGCTGCCCCCGTGTCCTGCCCACTGTGAATAATGCTGCAGTGAACATAGGGGTGCATAGATCTTTGCAAGTACCTGTTTTCCAGTTTTGGGGGTAGGTGCCCAGAAGAGAGATTGCAGGGTCATATGGTGACTCTGTTTTTGTTTTGTTCTTTTTTTGAGGGTCCTTCATACTGTTTCCCACAGTGGCTGTACCGGTCTGCACCCCCACCAGCAGTGAATGCGGGTTCCCTTTGGTCCACAGCCTCTCCAGCACTTGTTATTATTACCTGTCTTGTTGGCCACGGCCATTCTAACAGGTGCGAGGTGGTGTCTCACTGCAGCTTTGACGTGCGTTTCCCTAGTAGCTGGTGAAACTGAACGTCTTTCCCGTATCCATTGGCTGTCGGGGGTCTTCCTGGGAGAGACGACTGTTCAGTTCCTCTGCCCGTTGTTAAATGGGATTGTTTGTTTGGCGTCGAGCGGTATGACTTCTTTATGTACTTTGGATGTTAACCCCTTGTCAGAGCTGTTTGCAAATATCCTCTCCCAGTCAGCTGATTGCCTTTTTGCTTTGTTGGAGGTTTCTTTTGCCGTGCAGCAGCTTTTTAGTTTGACACAGTCCCATCACATGTTTTTGCCATTACTTCCCTTGCCTTGGGGGTCAAATTCATAAAATCTTCTTCCCAAAGACCAAGGTCCAAAAGTTTAGTACTTTTGTTTTCTTCTATGTAATTCATTGTTTCAGATCTTTTATTTAGCTCTTTGAGTCATTTTGAATTAATTTTTGTACAAGGGGACAAACTGTCATCTAATTTCATTGTTTCGCATGTGGCTTTCTGATTTTTCCAGCACCATTTAGTAAAGAGTTTTTTTTTCTTCATTGTATGGTTTTGGCTCCTTTGCCAAAAATTATTTGCCTGCACACATGTGGTTTTATTTCTGGGCTCTTGGTTCTGTTCCATCAGTCTGTGTGTCTGTTTTTTGTTTTGTTTATTTTTTTTCCCAATACCATGCTGTTCTGATTACTGTTGCTCTGTAGTATAATTTGAAGTTACACAGTTTATGTTTCCTCATTTCTGTATTTTACTTGTTTTTGGTATTGTCCGCCTCTGTCCTCTAGAATATAAATTTCAAGACGACAGGGATTTTTTTTCCTATGTTGAGCAGCATTGAATTCTACTTAAGTACTTGACTATGGCTGAACACGTAGCACAGACAATAAATAGGTGTTAAGTAATTACATAAATAAATGGAAAAAAATAAAAGGAAAGGATGTGCTGTACCCCATCAGTGAAATTTGATGGAGAAAAAAAGGTAATCTTTTTTTTTAAAGATTTTATTTATTTATTTTTAGAGAGGGAAGGGAGGGAGAAAGAGAGAGAGAGAGAAGCATCAATGTGCAGTTGCTGGGGGCCGTGGCCTGCAACCCAGGCATGTGCCCTGACTGGGAATCGAACCTGCGATGCTTTGGTTCTCAGCCCGCGCTCACTCCACTGAGCTATGCCAGCCAGAGCTGAGAAAGGTAATCTTGTTCTTGCTCTTGGGGTCGGGGTCTCCCCATCTCCTCTCCCAGGACACTTTACATCGATGACCCCGAGCAGTGCCTGCAGATTTACCACTTAAGGCGAGACGGGAGGCGGCGGCTTCTGGAGAGGAGTGATGAGAACTGGGGGGCGGACAGTCAGGAAGGGGCGCGGACGGTGAGTCCCACTGGTGACTCCCACCAGCAGTGGGCATGGGAAGGGGGGGAGGCGGTGAGCTGGGAGTGGAGGGGAAGTGGTAAGCACACGAGGAACCGATCGGCCTTTACTGAGCTAAGGACTGGAATTACGGAGTAAACATACAGAGTGACACGGAAAACAGGCTGCTTTGGAATCACTAATTTAAAAAGGAGAGTAAATCGCTTCATTCAGAAAAGCTGCTGTGAACACAGAAAGAATTCCAGCAAAATGGATGGAGCCCCCTCGCTCTCGCTGCGGAAGCTCACAGTGGTTCTGGTTCCAAGGTCCCAGGACCAGGCGGCGCCAGTGCAGCGGGACCGGCTCCATTCCACTCTCAGGGGGTCATTTCTTCTCCTTTTACTGGCTCTGGGATGACTCACCGCAATGTTCTCATCATACAGCTAACTTCAGGCGCAGGATGTCCAGAACAGGTGAAGAAGAAGAAGAGCCTGGTTTTGCGGAGGCTGGGGTTTTTGTAAAATTTGGGCTGCACCCATAAGCTTACTGGTCCAATCGGTCACTGCCGAAGAAGCATCCCTGACCTGTTCGCTGGGCTGTGAGGAACGTGACCCCAAACAGAGGACAAACAGGTTTGTCTCATTTCTCAACGCTGAATGTCGAGTGTAGGGTGAGCCTTCTGTTGTATTACCTGGTCACTGAATTTCCACCTGAACTGATGAGTTTTTATATGGCTTTTTAAATTGATTTGAGAGAGAGCAAGGGGTGGGGGTGGGGAGAGAGAGACAGACAGACATTGTTTTTTTGTTGCACTTATTTATGCATTCATTGGTGGCGTCCTGTCTGTGCCCTGACTAGGGATCAAACCCACAACCTTGGTGCATCAGCACGATGCTCTAGCCAGCTGAGCTACCTGGGCAGGGCTGATGATTTTTAAAAAAAATATATTTGCATGAGCACTTGACATAATGAACATGTTGTATGGTATGGTGACTCCTTATCCAGGTGCCATTGTCCGGAGAGAAGAAGAAGGAAACCTACGTCAGGAAGGAAAAGTAACGTTCACGTTCTGGGCTGACGTCTCAGCTTTCCCCTTCGGAAGCGGAGCGATCCGTGGAGCTAGCTCCCCGGGCGATCACGATAACGCCGCCGGCAGATTCGGTGGCCGGTCCGCAGGCAGAGCGTTCTCCAGCGCAGGCAGGCCCAGCGGTTCGAGCGGTTCTGGAACGCGCCCTGCGGGTCCCATCGAAATTCCTCCGGCCGCGACTCTGGGAACACCTGCTTTATTGCATCAACACGAAAATCGCGGAACAGTTTTCCGATTACCTTTTGTGTTCTCGGGCAGGCGGACTTCCGACCCAGGAGCCGCCGGCCTTGTCCTCCGCGCCCCGCTGACAGTGGTTCCTCTGGGCCTTGACCCCACCCGCTCTCGGCTCTGACCCCGCGTCTGAGGGCTGCCCTGGTCTGTGAGCAAAGCTGTGACCTCCTGTCAGTCGTCTCTTTGCCAGATTATTTCAAGACTCCTTCCGTTGGTTACTAATCTAGTCTAAGGATGTACGGGAGGACGGCGATTGAAAAAAAATCCAAACGTTTGCTTTTTCCACCCAGGGTGGACAGCCTGTGTGGGTGGGTACTGAGAGTGCACAATAGCAACCGGTCTGGAGGGGTGGAAGGCAGGGGGCAGGGCTCCTCTCCCCGCAGGGAGGGACCCTGGACTTGACTCTGGTCCCTCCGGGCCCAGCACCCTCTGAAGAGCGACTTCCCAGGCCAGAGGGCTCCTCACAGCAGGGGAGGGAAGGGACATAGACCGTGCCCCATCCGAGGCCCGGGCTCCGGCCCAGGCTCACGAGGCGGAGGTGCAGTGCAGCCCTGCGTGTGCCTCTGGGCGTGGGGAAGATGCGGGTGCACGTGGAGGGGGCGGGGCGTAGGGGCAGGGGGAGGTGGGAGGGGCAGTGCGTGAGGCCTCTGCGTGGATCTCTCGGGCTGCACGTGGCTGCACACGGCAGTGCGCAGGCGCTCCAGGGCCACGGCAGGTCCTGCGCAGGACCCCGCCTACTGCCCTTGGGCGGAAGGTGCCAGACGCTGGTGTGACGCGGGTCACCCTGAAGGTGTCCCCGCTGAGGTCCAGCTGCCACCTCTGGGGGCCACAGGCTGGAACTCTGCTCATGCCGGACAGTGAGACGACAGTGACCTGCAGACTGTCACCAGCTTCTGCACAGCGGCCCGTCAGCGGCGGGAACCAGGCCCGGTTCAGGCCTGCGGTTGGGGCCCAGTCCGCTCCCGGCACCTCCTCCGGGGGCAGCTGGAGGGACACCGTGCTGCGCATGTCCATGCAACATGAGATTTTACCAGCGTTTGAGAAATTTTACGTTCATGTGGCTTTTTTTGGCAACATCTTCTCTTTATGAGGGTGATTCCAAGCCTGGGATATATTCAGCGGATCCCTGGACCTCTTCTTGGACAATCCCTGTTCTTTTCTAAGGTAGGAATATGCCCGTGTGCACGTGCATGTGGGCGTGCGTGCACGTGTGCGTTGTCCTCCAGAGTTGTCGGGAGGGTGCAAGGCATGCTGGGACAAGGGGATTTACCATAGCTCTTCTTTCTTTTTATGTGAAAGTACGAATTTAAAGTCCATGAACTTTTTTATTTCTTTGAGGAAAAGAGAAGCGGCCCTCTGTTAGAGACTTGCCTATGATTTTGGAGAATATTTTAGGCCATGAAGCAAAAATAAAAAGGAAAAGAATCTAGCCTTTCATGAAGAGAGATCAAACTTACACATTTGAAAAAAAAACTTTGTCAGCTGCCTATTCTGATTGTTCAGACATTTTCTTCCTGGGTTGGGGCTGTTTTATTTTGGAATGAAAAATTATATGCCCCCTTCCCCAGCTGTTGCCTGGGACCCTTCATCATCATACACTTTGACACAGTGAGGAATGAATGCCATTCATTCTGTTTCAAGTTCAAAATGCTTTAGGATAAAGTGTCAGTTGCAGAGATGTTTTTCTTGGAAGGAAATCTGGGAGAATATTAAGCAATTTCACTCATTCCTTTTCCTAAATTCATCTCTTTTTCATAAACTTAAGGATACTTCGAATTAGCAATGAAATAAAAATATGAGTGATATAGTAAAGGAATTTTAGGTGAAACAAAAAGTTGGGGAAGAATTCGACACAAATTTGATAGACAGAGGGTAGACTTCCTCAGTGTGGAAGAACTCATCATACCCATTCACTGAAATCTTGCTTCAGTCTTCCATGTGGTTCTTTGTGAAGTAACAACGTCACGTAATCGGATCCGGTGGTCCGTTGCCTCCTGTGGAGCAGAGGTTGTGTGGATGAGTGAACTCAGGTACCCTAAGACCTGCAGGGCTCTGCACACGTCGCCAGGGTGGTGAGTGGCCGTCTGGAGTGCATGCAGGTGTGTGGCTGCATGGAGCTGTCACCTCTGAGCCCTGGGACTCTTCTCTGCACCTGGCTGATGGCGACTTCTGTGTGTCCCCTCCACCGGCCTGAGGGGCGGCTTGCTGGCTGTTTGGGGGCGTGTCTGCGAGGGTGTTTCCAGAAGACGGTAGCCTGGGCAATGCAGGTGGGCGTCCTCCAGGCCCTGTGGGACCTGGGGAGGACAGGAGGGCAGACGAAGGGGGCATTCGCTCTCCTGCCCTTGGAGATCAGCGCTCCTGGGTCTCAGGCCCTCGGGCTCAGATGGGACCATGCCACCAGCCCTCCTGGGTCTCCAGAGTGGGCCTTCCGGGCCTCCGTCACCTGGGGAGCCCATCCCTGTAAAGGTGGTCCTTTCAGGTAGCTGTGTATCAATCTGTCGGTTCTGTGTCTCTGCAGGACCCTGACCCACAGGGTTGATTGTCCGTCCTCTCATGACGGAAATTCCCGCCATCACCCCTTAGGCTAATGAGGGCCCCCACCTTGCCCCTCCTTTCACCTGCAGCGAGTGGGCCGCCCCACACCATTCCCGGAGGGTCCGTGTCAGTGATACAATGGGGCAGAGACAGCTGGACAACATTAGCACTAGTGGCTAGATGCAAACCAGGGGACGGACAGTCGGAAAGGTTCGGGCGTGCAAAGAAGAAAAGCTGCAATTCATAATTCTGACCACACGCAGGCCTTGCACTGTTGATTTAAGGGGCAAGTCCTATATAAAGTTTCAGAGTTTCTCCCAATGAAAAAAATTAGGGATAATTATTTTTTGTTTCCAGAAAATACACGTGATTGTGGCAGACAAATTGCAGTGTTTTCAACCTACTCTTGATTGAAGATCTGTGACAGAGTGAAATTCCCATTTAGTAAATGGAAGGGTTAGGGCAGCTTGTTTATAGTGTATTATTACTAGTCAACAAATTAGGAGATCTTACCCATAGTAACACTTGAACTTTATCCTAATGAATTTTCAGACAGTCCCCAAATGGTACTAAGAACTTAACAAATGAGGAAAGAGCTCTCAGCTTGTTGTCCTGGAAAATTTTGTGTTCATGAATAACACGGAGCTCAGGGTGTCTATTATTAGCACCCAAACACCGCCAGGTTCTATTTTACGAAAATGCCACCAGTGACAAAAGTTTAATGTTGTTATTTGAAAATTCCACATGCAATCTTCATCAGCATGAATAAATCATCAACTCTGTTAATCCTGGGCCAGGCATTGAAGAAATGCCGCAAACAGGAGTCACAAGATTTTTCTTCTTTTCCTTCCTTTGGAGAACCCCAGCCGAAAATACATTCAACACGTGTTCCGCGTCAGTGCGATACTTTGCAGGAACCCACCTGTGGGTCGCAGGGCGGGGCAGAGGTGGGGCCGCAGGTGTCCGTGTGGGAAACAGTGCAGTGGTTGATGAGTGATAGTGCGAGAATAACCAGTGTTTCACGCGCTCACTGCTGTGAGCCTGCTTTTGCCCACCCTGTACGTGACACACCCAGTCCCGGGGACGGCACCCTGTGCTCCCATAAATGCCCGTGGCCCGGGGAAGGGCTTACGGAGGCCAGAGCCTCGGTGACTCGACCCTGACCCAGGGCACGTATGCAGGGCGGGGACGTGCAGAGTTTGCAGCCAGGTCTTTTGGGGTCCTGGTTCCACGTCCTCTCCCCCACATCGAGGGGACCCCTTTCCGCTTCCGACCGCACGCTCTGGCTTGGCTTTCCAAAAGCCCATGGCTGTGCGAGACGCGTGTCCGCTGCTCACACGCGGGCCGCAGACCTGGGGCAGTGACACACGAGGAACCACGTTCGTGTTCTCCTGTCCCTCTCCCTCCGCTCAGCAAACCACTGTGGTTCGTGGGAAGGACGGTCCTACCTGGGTGCTTTTCCAGGCCTCTGAGTCCGCAGAGAAAGTGAAATGCTGAAAAGTGTTACAGGCTCGTAAACTTTTATTTTATCGGCAAGGCTGCCATAAAAATTGCACTTTGTTTTCTGGGACTTCTTTTTTTTTCTTTTTCTTTTTTTTAGGAAGGAGCCATTTGTGTGTATTCAGCGTTTGTGAGGGTGGTTCTTCCCTCCGAAAACGGCCCAGTCCATTTATGTTAGCCCTTGAACCGGGGGCGGGCGTTGCATCCATTTGCACGCAGCCCGTCAGGACCGGATGGAACAGAGGTCGCGGGGCCAAAGGCAGGGGGAGGTGCCTCCTCCGGGTGTGGCCGGGCCTCGTGCCAGGCGAGGCCGAGCCTCCCGTCGGTCACACCACAGATGGAAACGAGGCCAGCCGGAGCAATAGAATTCTCTCAAGGCGTTAACACTGCCACTGGGCTGGACCGCCAGGCTGGGTCTTGGACATCCCGCTCCGGCTGTGGTTTGCTCTAGCTCGTGGAGTCCGAGTTGTCGGTTAGCAGCGTGTGTGCACCAGGGTGATGGGCCAGCGGCGGGACAGGACCGTGAACCTGGAGGCACGGGAGCCGCGGCCACCCCTGTGCAGGACGGGGAGCCCAAGGCCACCTGGGGGCGGCAGGGGACCTGCTTGCCTGAGTTACGTTCTGATTTGGCTCCCGAAGGGGCGGCGGGATTTGCCCTCCTCCGCCCTCCCACGTTGGAAGGCTGGGCCAATGAGAGCGTCTGACGAGGGCGGGTTAACAGGAGAAAAGGTGTCCCTGCGTACTGATGTTGCACGCCTGGGGAAATCTTGCATGCATGCCATCTAAGGGGCAGGGGTGGTAGAGCTGACTTAGGGGCGCAGTGGATGATTTTCAGGGAGCATGAGTGGACTCATTCTCTCGGGGAGGGGTTCTGTGAGCGCTGAGTTCCTTCGGAGACTGTCCTTGGGCAGAGAAGGGAGTTCAGAGAAAGCCTTGCCCCACCCTGACTGATTTCAAGTGTCTTCAGCCCAAAATAATCTGCATTCCAAAGCAGCATATTTTGGGGTGACATATCCCGAACCCCTTCACCCAGGGGAGAGAGGAGGGGACTGCACCCAGTGTGGCCCCTCGAAGCCACGGGGGGGGGGGGTCTCGGCTCTGGGCTGGCAGCTGAGGCCCAGGGCACGAAGAGGCAGAGGCCGGGACTCATGGTTTCCCCTCCCCTCTGTCCCCTCCAAGCATGTCACCGTGTCCCCAGTTCCCTTCTCTCAGTAGCAGGGGTGCTATTATTAACCACGGGCTGCTGTGGCTGCCACTTTCTCCGTTTTGATTAGAGCTCACTCTGCTCTGCAAGGGTCTGGGGGACATCCACACAGTGTGGATGTCCCTGCTTCAGTCATGCTGTCCAGGGGGGTTTGGGGGCAGTGACCCACCGGGTGAGTCCCTACAGCAGGGAGTGAGGCTGGACTCAGCGGCAAGAGCAGAGTCTCAAGGTGGAAGCAGGAGGCAGGTTGGGGTGGGCGGGTGGCAGGCCGAGTTTTGTCGTGGGCTCAGTGGCCCCGGGGGCAAATTGGCTCTTCGACTGCAGGGTCCGGCAGAACTCGGGCCTGCTGGAGTGTGGTTGGTAGGGCAATAACATGGGCGCAATAATTTACAGCTTTAATTTGAACACGTCTCCTAAAATGTCACATGGTGTGCTTGAGTATGATATTGTCGTTACAGAAGTGCATGTTGATGATTTTGCAATAAAAGTTTTTGTAATAAAAAGGGGGCATTTTCGTGCCAGACCCTGTATTTTTCAGAACTGACCCTGTGCCAACACGCAGCACTGATGACTGCAGCCAAGGGCTGGGAGATTGAGGCCCAGAACACGTTTTAGGGAATGTTGTCACGTCCTGTTTCCCGGTGTCACTTTGGGCGGGTGTCATGCCGTCCCCCCAGAGAACCTTTTGTTTTTCGGATTATAAAAGAAACAGATGCTTTTTAGAGAGTACTTGAAAAATACAGGGAAGTATAACGAAGAAAACAAAAATCACCCATAATTCCACAAACAGAGGTGACCACAGCAAATATTTGGGAAGTGTCGGCTTTCATTATTTTTGAAACACATATTCCTGTGTAATATATTATTTGAGGAATATCACATTGAGAGAGTTCAGATTTTTTTTTTATTAAACAACTTCACCAAGATATAACTTATATACCACAATATCCACCCATTGTGAGTGTGCAGTTAATTTGAGTAGGTGTGTGAACCTCGCCATCCCCACTGCCCAGCGGGGGGACAGTTCCATCCCCCCAAGAGGAGCCGCCTGCCCACGTGCAGTGAGTTCTCACCCTCACCCCAGTCCGCGCAGGCGACCCCTGGTGAGCTTTCCGTGTCTAAATTTCCTTTCCTAGACTTTTCAGGGGAATGGAACCACGCAGGGTAAGAGCCTTCAGCTTCATCCTCTTCGGATACGTTTCTGAGAATCGTCCCTGTGGTGTCACCTGCATCCCCACTTCATTCGCGTTGACCGGAGACTAGTACTCCGGTGTGTGGATAGGCCAAATTTTGTGTACGCCTGCATCCGTGTTCGGTTAATAGGAATACTGTTGCTGTGCATGTATATTTGTATTGGGTAAAGTCCAGAGAGTTCCATCGCCGGTTTGTATAGTAAATTTATATGTTGCCTTTTTTTTTAAAGATTTTATTTACTTATTTTTAGAGAGGGAAGGGAAGGAGAAAGAGAGGGAGAGAGAAACATAAATGTGCCGTTGCTGGGGGCCGTGGCCTGCAACCCAGGCATGTGCCCTGACTGGGAATCGAACCTGCGCCGTGGCGCATTCCCACCGGCGGTGCGGGAGGTTGGGTTTCTCCGCCTCGCCAGCCTCCCCCCTGCCTGTCCTTTCCGTCCTAGTGCATTGTAGTGCCGCTCCCCGGGGTTTTCCCGGTGCGGAGCGCCCTGCCGTGTGCTCGCGAACCACCGGCATAGCTTCCGTCGCGAACTGCCTCTGCAAATCTTGCCCATTTAAGCACTGGACTGTTTCCTCCCTGTTTCCCTCTGAGCTCTTTATTCCGGATGCAGTCCGCGCGCCAGACGGGTGATTGGCAGGTCCTTCCGCCCCCGGGTCGCTGCTCCGCCCCTCACGGTCTCTGTGCTACCCTTTGAAGCGCAGAAGTTTTTCGTTCTGGTGCAGTAAAATGTATTGTTTTTTTTCTTTTCTTTTATGGGTTGTGCTTTTGGTGTCCTATTTTAGAATTCTTCGCCCAGCCTAGGGTCATCACACATGTCTCTTACGTTTTCTTGGAGCGGTCTGGTAGTGTGGCTCTTACAGCTTGGTGTCCAATACATAACCCACGTGGAAGTAACTTCTGCGCGTGGTGCGTGACAAGGATCTTAGTTCTTTTTCTATTTTTTTTTCTTGCACGAGGCTGTTCAGTGGTCCCAGCACCCTTTCCTGAAATGCCTGGGCGCCTTCGTTAAACATCCACTGACTGTTCATGGAAAGGTCCATTTGGGGACTTCCCATTCTGTCCCGCCGATCTCTGTGCCTGCCCTTGTCCCCACCCTCCTGGTTTGCTGTGACTTTATAGTCCTCGTGGAGCTGGGCACCGCCAGAGCCCTGACGGTGCTCTTCTCTCACAGAACGGTTTCGGCCGTTTTTGTTCCCTCGTGTGATAAAAACAACCATTTTAGAATCAGCTTATGAAATTCTACAACAGAAGCCTGCTTTGATTTTGATCAAGGTTTCACTGAATTTACTTATTTATGAGGCAGGGGGGTGCCCAGAAAAACTTGGAATTTATTTATAAAAATTCTCTATTTTTACATGTGTAAACTTCAGTCACCTTCAAAATACTCTCCATTTGAGGCAACACGCACATCGAGACGTTTTTCCCACGGCTCAAAATAGTTTGAACTCATTAATTTTGATGACTTTTCGTGTTTCTGCTGCTTTTTTGTTTCACTTTTTCTATATTGGCAAAACATTTCCCTCTGAGGACTTTTTTTTCTTCCAGGGTAACAAAAAAAGTTACTTGGGGCAAGATTGGATCAATAGGGAGGGTGGGGCATGGGGGTTATGCCATTTTTGATCAAACACTGCTGAACACTCAGTATGGTGTGTGCTCATCAATCACCCATCATGAAATGGGCAAACACATTGAAAGAGTCTTTAGGAAAAAAATTCACTGAGGCAGAACGCAGCCTCTCACAACAACTCCTGTTGGCACACTGTCACAGATGGGTTCCTAGAACGCTCACCTAGTGGGGGAAGCCTATACTACATGGGGCCTGCCCTCCAGAAGATAATTATGTTTCTTTTGGGGGGGTCCCTTCCCTTGTATTTTATCAGAGCCCTTGCCCATGTTTTCACAATTCTGATGCTTTTAATTGGGAGAGAGTCGGGGGCATTTCTGGCGGGAAGAAGGGGCTTGGGCTGGATTGCCTTTCAGTTTCCCTTTTCGTCCTAGAACCCACTCAGCGTTCGCCCCACGCCACACACGTCTGCAAACGAGAGCATGGGTCTTTACAATGGAGAAGCCTGTGGCTGTCCCTCCGTCACCTCGCACCTTCCTGCCATGTCCGCGGGTGCCCTGCAGGGGAGTGAGGGGCAGGGCAGTCCTGGAGCCCCTGAGAGTGCAGGTTGCCCAGGATGACCCTGAGATGGCACAGATGCCTGCTGGCACCCAGGCGGCACCTTCCTGCTGTTTCCTGACCCCAAGCCCTGAGCTCCATGGGAGGCAGCGCCCTGCCCAATGGGAGGGGCTGCCCCTCAAGCACCCCCAGCCCAGGAGTCACTGTCTTCTTCCAGATCACGAGGCACAGGGTGGGGTCTGCGGCCCTCGCTGCTGATGTTACAAGGTCAGAGGCAGCGACCTGGGGAGCGTTTCCACTCAGTGTAACTGTTACTGCTTCATGAAGTGGGATCGCCTGCCCCCCAGGCAGTGGAGCTGCGGGCGCCCTGCTGTGTCCTGGGTGCGGGCGGGCCATTACTGCCTGCTCCAGCCCTTTCACTGCAGGGCTGTGCTATTAGCGGGGGTGTCCGCCCGGCAGGCCCTGGCCAGCCTCAGGCCTCATTTTTATGTGTGTCAGCATTACTGCGACTGCACGGTACAGGCTGTGGCTGCTTGGGAAGGAGAGGAGAGCCCCAGGTCTCTGAAGTTTATGACGCACCTGAAAGGAAAGGCACCGGGGGAAGCAGGGGTCTGAGCCGACAGGTGGCTCGGGGGAAACACGTCCGAAACGTGAGCCAAGCCAAGTGTCCCAGATGCAACGCTGCAGCCACCCTAGCAGGGAAGACAGACGTCATTGAATAACACGGCCACGGAGGAAAAGCACCTGCCGAGGCAAAAGCTGTTGTTAGTCTAGGGATGGAAAAATATCAACCGCTTCTCCCTGCATGTTAGGAAGATCGCCCCAAAACACCCCCAACGTCCCCAATTCCCAGTGGCGTGTCCAGATTGATCAGAAGTCTTTCCTGAAGCCGACAGGAAAGAGCAGGTCAGGAAAGGGAATGTCACTGGGCTCCGGAGGGCCGCAGAAATGTCCTCATTACGCCAGTGTGGCACCGCCCGAAAGGGGTTTTGTGCTCTCGGTCAGGGGCCGGCGGATGCAGAGGTGTCGGCCCAGAAGGGGCAGGCAGAAGGCGAGAGTCCCAGGCTGCGTCGAATACGGGAACAGGGCTCAGAGAATTGCTTCCGCGAGGGTGACATGGGACACTGAAGTCTGGGAATGGGAATGGACCAGAGTGCGTGTGTGTCAGAGAGAGGAGAGAGAGAGAGGGAGAGGGAGAGGGAGAGGGAGAGGGAGAGGGAGAAGGAGAGAGGGAGAGGGAGAGAGGGAGAGAGAGGGAGAGAGAGATTCTCTAGACCAGATGGTGATGAAAAAGAGGGCTGTTAGCTGAACAGGGAAGTGAAGGGTTAAAACTTCTCGGGGGACCTGAGAGTTGTGCTAGAACTGTGTCTCGCCTGGTCTGGAGAGAAACGTCTTTCCACCCAGCACATCCGAGTAGCTCAGCTGCGACAGCACAGACTGGGAATAAGTCTTGAGCAACTCCGGGATTTGGTGAGCAGTCCCGAGTTGCTCTTTGTTTTTGTTTTGTGTTGTTTTTATTAAGAGCAAGCAGGCTTTGGGGGACCAGTCAGGAGGATCCCAGCAGCAGTAATCCACACTGTTTTTAAAACAAGCATATGGTGAAATCTCCATCGCGGTGCTGATTCAACACACAGTTTTTGTCCTTATCCTCAAACCGCTGCGGTTTGCCAGGTCTATACGTGAAACCCAGAGGCCTCATCTAATTAATTCAGCAAAAGGTCCAAAAAGTGGCAAGTGCACCCCAGGTCGACACACCGAAAGGGGGTGTTCCCGGCAAGCTCTCAGCAGTGCAAGTGGGACCCTCAGTGTTAGATCCACTCCACTGGGGGACGAGGCACCAGAGGGGGCAGCTAGTTTCCCCGAAGCGACACAGCTCCTGGTCACTTACCTGCCGTTGGACTTCTAGTTTGGGGGGTTTTCCAAAGAAGTTCCACTCACGGGAGCAGCCCCATTCGAGTCCCACTGAACGCGCAAAGGAAAGAGATTCAGATGGACAACCCATGGCGCTTCCTCATACAAACGAAGACACAGGCCCGACGTACGCACCGGGGTCCTGCCGAGAAACAGCAGGAGGAGGTTAGACACACACACACGCACACACACACGCATACACGCAAACATACGCACCCAATACTGGTTATAATCGGCCTATTTATCACAAGTCATCGGTAATTTATTATAATATAGTGTCATTTATTCTATCTTTATTACAAGTCACTTAATGTCAGGCAAGCTGGAGAGCAAGGACACAGGCCTGAGAACTTCTGGGCTGAGTCCGAGTCCCAAGACAGGAGAGGACCCATGCCCCAGCTCCAGACCAGCCAGCCCGAGAGAGGGCCATGGCCCCCTTTCTCGGCCTTTTCGCTCCAGCCAGGCCCTGGGTGGGTCGGGTGAGGCCGCCCTCCTTGGGGAGGGCCGTCGGCTTCCCCGAGTCCCCCGAGTCAAATGCCAGCCTCGCCCAGAGATGGCCTCACAGCCGTGCCGGAATGGGGTGCAGCCAAACGCCCGGGCTCCCGTGGCCCGGTCAGGCCGACACATGCAATCAGTCCTCATGCCCAGCCCCCCGTGAGCCCCCCCAGAGCTGTGGGGACCCCGGTAGCTCCTGAGTCCCCGAGTCCCTTCTCTCCCCGTCTCACCTTCAGGTCGAGGCGGCGGAAAATGTGGGTTTCCGACGTCTCGATGATTAACGTACGACTCTCCTACATCTCATTAGCGCTAGTGTATGCACATTTGCATAATTAATTTCTAACAAATTTCTGCAGTGTCTTATACAGAATTTTTCTCGAACGCTTGGGAAGGAGCTATTTAATTTACATATTCAGAAGAGCGCTTTAACCTCCAGTTAGATGTGCCCCCCGTGCAAGTGAACGGTTCGTTGCCGAAACGCGGGCTGCCTGCCGGTGGCCTGTCCGTGAATTCGGTGTGGACGACGGCACAGGGGCTGTGCAGGGGATTTGGCCGGGGATGGCTCAGAAAGAAACAATAAATATTTCCTAGATTGAGATGAGACAAAGAAAAAAAAGAAGGGTGTTTTCTGTTCCTTTGCATTGCATTCCCTTCGTGAGAAAGAGCTTTGTTCGATGTTGACCCTCGCGTGACATTATTTTAAGCATCTTGTAGACATGCTAAGGAGCTGCCGAGTGTTCTAGAAATTGGTGCGACGCGGGCCACCAGACTGGCCATGAGAGGGGAAGGTGGGCAGGCCATGTCTGTGCGCCCTTGATGTGGACGTCATGCCGGACTGGCCCGAGCCGTGGGAGGGCCGCGGGGCTGGCAGGGACCTCAGCACGCTTGTGTGAGCACAGCTTATTCCGGTCGCCAGCACGCAGCCGTGCGGAGGAAAGGCCCCACCCTCGCCCGGGGGCTATCTGCTCGCAGACGTGCCTGCGTGTGCAGGCCTGGCTGCGTCTCCACCCCAGGCATCCTGAGGGGGTTTGCCGGACTCGGGCCTGCCACCCCTCCTAGAACTGGTTTTCTGTGCTATCGATGACGACAACGATGCTGCCATAAAAGTTAGCAACAGTGAAGGGCTGGTTGGTTTGGCAAGAGGCCCTGCGCCTGACAAGGAGTTCACCCCTCTGACGTCCCCGTTGTAAGAGGTGGATGGAGCTGGCCTGACTCCAGGTGTAACCACAGGACGTGACTCAGTTACCGGCTGGAGGAGAGGGTCCACTCGCCCGCAGCCCTGAGTCCACGCGGAGAATCCCAGACGCGCAGATGCAGTTACGGGGCCGAGCCCCCCGCCAGGTCCCGCTCTCTCACTGCACGTCGGAGACCCCCTTCCTCCAGCAGAGGCCTGTGGGCACTTCGCCGTTCAGAAACCGAGAAGAGTTTCCTGCCCTGGACAGAGCCCGGGCTTCTGCTGACTCCTGGCCTTGGCAGGCGGGCTCCCAAGCCACTGCACTGTGCTGGAGGTTATCTGACAGCAATGTACAGTCTTCAGGGCCGGGGGCTGCTCTGAACCCCGGTTCTTTCTCTTCCTGCACTGATCCAGAAGACTCCAGGGTCCCGGGAAAGTGGGACCCTCAGAAGGCAGGCATCCTGGGAAGAACCCCTCTGGTACGGAAACCACTGGCACACAGAAGGCCAGCTGTTCAGATGCAGCTCACACTCACCGATACGGATTTCAAAATAAAAAAGAGGATCACCGCTCCCAGGATTAATCTAGGATTAATCTAGTTCTTCAATACCAAAACCACAGATGTCCTGAAGGAGAAATGGATGCTCTCTTTAAAAAAAAAAAAAAAAGAAAACACAACTAATAATTCTGTAGAATCATGATTCTCCTAAGGAGATCATCTTCCGTGAGCAAGACGGCTTCGAAGAAATTCATCCCCTGATCAGCTCACGTCCGTGATTGATGCACCGGCGGCTGTCCCCTCGCGGGTGACGGAGGCCGGGCTGGGCTGACGTGAGGAGCGCCGGGCTCTGAGGTCGATGAACAGTGTTGGAGCTCGGCAGCGAGTGTCGCGTTCCCTGCTGAGAGGCGCCGGTGAAATACCAGCTTGGACGTGTTCCTGGTTATTAACCTTTGAAGAGTGGGAGCTCATCCACATTTTATTAAACCCATTTTCTTTAATGCGGCCTCTGTATTTACTGATCACCTCTCCGCTGATGCATCTCACTGCAGGCGGGCATTTTGGACCATTTTGTGTCTCTCTTCCATCTTCCCGTGCAATCACCTTTGATATTTAAGATGTAAATATCGATGTCTGTCTATTTAGGGAGGGGGGGTGGGGTGGAAAGGATGCTCTTGTCCAAAGTCTGTATTAGTTCTGGCCCAAGCCTTTGCCTGAATAAGCCTCTGGATGAATTAAGAGTATGAATTGAGTAGGAGGTTGACTAGTAAGATTTTAACTACTGAGGTTCCTGGCCCTGACCCTTGAACTCTGTGGTCGGTAATGACGGTGGTGGGAGGAGGGGGTAGGGAGCACGCTGTGCGGCAAACCGAAGACAGCACTTCTGAAAGGAGTCTCGAGGGACTGCCGGTGACATAAATATAAATTCGTGCTTAAGGTTTCGAGTCTTGGAACCAGACTGATGTGATTCAAGTTCTGCTGCTGCTGTGCACAGGCAGTCAGACCTCCCCAAACCTCAGTTTCCTCCCCCTGCCGTGGGGACAGTGAAGGTGCCAGGGGCACAGGCCCTTGGGCGAAGGGGGACTGTTGGGAGAGCCCATCGCCGGCGTCCCACCGGGAAGACCACTCTGCTCTGAGCTGCGGGGTCCCTGGCTTCCCACACGCATGGTCAGCAGCCACGTCAGCGGTCAGTCCGTCAGCATGGGTCTCAGTTCAGGTCAACAGTGCAAGCAGACCTTGCGTCCTGAGCAAAACTGGTGGGGGTCCTGCTCCCATGGGAAGTATGACTTGCTAGCAGACATACACTGGGAGCTAGTTAACAAATAACGTGATGTCACGAGTGCCACGGGGGGAAAGAGCCGGATGCAGTGATGCTGGGAGAGAAGGGAACAGGACCCATGCGAGGGGTTGGGGGCCCCTCCTGGCGGGAATGAAGGAGGTGACAGTCAGTCTGAGAAGGGACGGAGCACACGCAGGGCCCCGGGTCAGCAGCGCCACTGCCCGCGCCGGTGTGTCGGGGTGCAGGCGGCCGGGCCGGGGGCCCGGAGGGGCGGGCAGGGCGGACCAGGATGGCGAGGGGTGTTCGGGTCTGTGGTCCAGGCCCCGAGCCACGGCGAGGAGTCGGGAGTGGGCGTCCGGTGACGTGGGAAGTTACGCTGCTGTTTTCAGCAGGCGAGCGATGTGTTATAGTTACTTACACACGCATTCGCACACATAACACGAGCGTTTCTGTTCGTCTCACTCAGGAGCACTTGGCGAGCTGTGGTGAGCCTGGGCCGCATCGCCGGGACTCGCCGGACTTCTAAGGCAGCAGCAGTGTGCCCCATGAAGGGCCTTGGTGGGAAGGTTAAGGGGACAACGCCCACAGGATAGCCTTTGTTCAAAGAGAAAAGTTAGTGGTCAGTCGGTCCCGGGACTCTCCATTTTTGCCTCCCCTAGAAGGGAATGGTGAAAATTGTCAATGAAACGAAACCATCGCCATGGAATGTTTTTCCTTGCAATATTTTGAGTGAAAAAACAGGCTTTGAAACTGCACTTCTTTAACATGAAAACACGTTGCTGATGGGGAAGGCACTCCCATAGATTGTCACCGAGGTGAAAACATGTTCGTCTCATCGACACAGCCAGTAGAGAGGATTACCTGAAATCGGGGGTTTAAGGGAATGATTTCTGGGCTAGCCCGAACCTGTCACCTTGGGCCGAGTGATCACAGCTTTTACTGTTGAGGATTTAGGGTCGACTCAGCCCAGGCTCTGAGAGCGCCCCCCGCCCCCTGCCCAGTCCCTGCCCCTGCCCTCCCTGTGCAGCGACATCAGGGAGGTCTGGCTGGGAATATTTATCACCCGCATCCTGACGCTGCCACAGGATGGGAAGAAACTCTCTCCGGAGCCGAATCAATCAGAGAGGATTAGGAATCTGTGTTCTGTGATGTCCTCGATTTATGTCAGTCCAGCTTCTGGCTTCGGAGTGTAAAAAGCTTTCGGTGGAGTATCTCTCCAGCCCTGTGAGTGGTTTGTGGCCCGAGTTTCTCCGTCTTTCCTGGAGCCACGAGCAAGCCAGGGGCGTAGAGCCGGCTGGGGGGCCCCACACAGTGGCCATCTGTACAGAAGACCACGCATGTGTTTGTGAGAGGTGACGGGCCGACCTACTGCGCGGAAGACCGTGAACGCTCTGTGTGTGAGAAGGGGACCAGCCTGCTGTCCCGGGACTCCAGCAGCCTGCCGGGCTGAGGGACATCCTTCTCACTGACAGGAAAGAGGAACCATTTCACAGTTAACGTTGATTATGTTTAAAACATTTTTGTGACTTACAAAGAAATTTTACTGAAGTTGGTGGTGCCTGCGTGCACCCCACCCCGATTCATGGCATGTGGACCTGAAACCAGCAAAACTGTTCGACTTTGTCGTCCTTCCTAAACTTCAAACATTTCTGGTTTGTGTCCGTTGAACCCTGTGCACAAAGTCAAGTCCAGTGACAACCACGCGTGTTCACGTGAATGCACAGAGTGCAGAAACGTACTCGGATTTTGTAATGGGGGAGGACCCACCATCAGAAAGTTTGAAAACAGTCGATAAGCTCATTGGAGATCATTCACATGTGCATGGTCAGCACCGTGCGCTTCCGTTAAGTCATTTAAAAAGGGTCTCATTCGCACCCATTTTGCTGCCCGTCAGACTTGGGGTCCCGCCCGGGTAGAGACGCCGTTGGAGAACACTCACGAGCTCACGGCCAGAGGCGTCCACCCACGTGAGGCGGCTCCGCCGCGTCCCGGTCGGTGCAGGACACCCCCGCCTTGAGCTGCACCGGGGCGCACGCGCCCCTTCTCCCGCAGACGCAGGGCCGGGCGCCGCAAGGTGGCCCCCGTGCGGCTGGAGGTGGCGGCCCCAGGGCCCGTGTCTCTACTACAGTCAAAGACCCCTTGGCCCCTCAGCGGACCCCCAAGACCTCCGCCAAGGAAGCCGCAGGGGTCGCGAGGGACCGAGCGGAGCCTTCCCACTCTCACCGCGTCCCCGGGAGCCCTGTGCTCGTCGGCTCCGTCCAACTGGTCCAACCGTCCCCGCTCGCTGCGCGCTGCGCTCACGCGTCTGAAGCCACGGCAGAATGACGTCATCGCCACAGTACCTACGCAATGCGCGCTGTGGACGCAGCATTGCCCGAGATAGATCTTTTTATATTTTTCGATATGGTTTTTAAATTTGTTTTTGTTTTTGTTTTTTTTAAAGAATGCTATGAGAACAGGGTCAACAACAACCAGACAGCGGCAGAGCACGGTACCGCAGAGGCGGCCCCTGCGCTTTCCTCCCGGCCCCACGGCCGCTCATTCCAGAGTCTCCCCGACGGGCGCTGCCTGTCAGCCGGCGTGCGAGTCGGGTTGTAAACACAGAATGATGTTCCTCGTCCTGCCTGCTCTCCCGGTGACCAGTGTCTCGGGAATCTTTCCATCCTGCTGCTATGTCTTCATGCCACCCGCACTCCGAAAGCTGGTAGAGGATTCTGTTGTGCAGATGCACTGAGATTTGTATTCCGGCCTATGCTGGGGGTGCTTTCGTGGTTCCCGGGTTTTCGCGATCCCAACACAGGATGCAGGGACTATGCTTGTAGCCGTGTGAACAGTTGTGGGGGGCCGGTGCCTAGCCCTGTGGGGCTGTGAGACCGACTATGAAAAATATAACCAAGCTGTCTTCCGTAAACATTGTATACATTTATTTTCTTCCCAACAGATGCTTACAGGGGTCATTTACCCATACCTGCGTTAATACACAAAGATGGTGACATGTTTTTTTTTTTACCAGTTTGAGAGATGTTAGATTAAAATGTACCTTAGCTGCATCTCACTCATCGTGAGCGAGGCTGAGCGCGTTTGCAAATACTTCAAGACCACCTGTCTGTACTTCCCCTCTCTCTGGAGATGGTCCAGGTGTGTCTTCCTCAGTGGCTGGCGGGTTTCTTACTGGTTTGCTTCGGCGCTTTTTAATTACTGAGGACTGGAGCCTTTTCCTGCACGTGGCAAACATGTTTCCCAGTTTGTCATTCGTGTTTTGACGTTTGGGGGGTAGTGTTTTGCACAGTGAAAGCTTGCCGGACTATGTAGTCGGATCACGCAATGTTATCTTCGCAATTTGTAAGTGTTGTTTCTCAGTGGGAAGACCCTTTGGTGCACTGGTGAAATGGTCATCAGCAAAGATGTGGTGTATCTGTCTTCCTGGTGCTCCTCCTGCTGCAGCTCGGAGGGTGTGAGTCTCAAGAATTTATCTTTCTATTTTTGAAATAACATTAATTTCTGTTCTCTCTCCAAAATCACCTCTTTTCCACAAACTATTTTTTAATTTGCAAATTTTCAAAAAAATTTTTAGTTTGTGAAATGTATTTTTTTTTTTTGAGATACCATTGACATCTAACATGAGTTTCAGGTGTACGGCATAATGATTTGCTCTGTTTATATATTGCAAAATGCTCACCACACCAAGCATCGTCAGCATCCGTCACCACTCAGAGTTACAATGTATTTTCTCTGGTCCTGAGGATGCTTGAGATCTGCTCTCTCAGCAACTTTCAGATATGTAATTCAGTATTGTTAACGATAGCTACCTCGCTGCACATTGCTTCCCGGGACTTGTTTTACAATGGAAAGCTTGTATGTTTGGATGCTCTTCACCATTTCACCAAACCCCCTGCCCCGCCCTGCTCTCCGCCCCCACCCTGCCTCTAGCCATCCTTTCTCTGCATAGTTTGCCTTCTCTGTCTGACTGACTTCATGTAGCATAATGTCCTCCAGGGCCATCCATGCTGCCACAAAGAAAGAGATTTCCTTTTCATGGTGGAAAGATGTGCCATTGTGTGTATAGGGCACATTTTCTTTATCCACCCGTCTGTCACAGACACAGGTGGTTTTCCAGGGCTTGGCGGCTGTGGATAATGCTGCAGTAGACACGGGGGCAGATCGAGCATTTATGAAAGTGACGTCTTTCGTTTTGCTCCAGATCAAGTCAAGTCCACTCGAGCCCCGTGGAGGAGCCCAGAGCGTTCTCTCCCTGGTCCCAGAGGCCGCCCCGTCTCAGAGGTCTGCCCCTGCGTCCCCCTGCGTCCCCTGCTTTGTCCTCAAGGGGTGCCGTGTCTGCCTTCCTGCCCCTCCTTACTGACCTCTGCACCAAAGAGTCTGGCCAGGAACTCAAGTGGGATTCTCGGGCGGGGACCCGTCTGCCTACCACAGTGCTGGGCTTGTTCGCTTTTCTGAACTTCGTGAAGGCCCGGCCAGAGGCTCAGGGTGCTGCGCGTGCCCCGCTCTTCGTCACCTCTTGTGATCGAGGACCGTGTGCCTCTGGACCCCAAGACACACCCTAAACCCATGGGCGGGGCGCTTATGGCTCATTCTGGTCCTGTGGTTCCTGCTGCAGCTTTTGGAAAACAAATCAGACATTTGCTGAATGTTTATCATATTCAAGGTTTCAAAGGTCAGCAACTGGTGCTGTGCCGTGCGTGGGTGAGCTCACAGTTCCAACGGGGAAGATGCAAGCTGAGAAGGGGCAATGCAAGTGGTTAGTGCAACCGTGGAGAGGCGGAGAGAACGCCGAGCAAATACATTGTGAAGGAGGGTACAGGTGATGGAACTTCTGACCTGGGACTTGAAGTGGGCGTAAGAAGTCTGATTCTTTCAGTATGTCCTGTATTTTTTGCAATGAATCTTTCTTTGTACATGATAGCTTCCCCTCTGTTTTGTTTGGTGAAGGTAAACACTTATTTAATAAAGGAATGGCAGCAGTGAAGAGCGACTATCTAGAATTGTAACTCTAATGCCCCGCCCCCCCAAAAAACAAAAAACAAACAAAAAAACCCTAGTATGTTTTGACGTCACCCTGTAACAAATCTCAGGGACTTTGTTTTCCGCAGTGTTTAACAAGTTGGCCAGCAGAGGGCACTGCGCACTGACAGTGTTTCCAGGCAGGATGCCCAAAGCTCAAATGCAGCAGAAGTATCCCAGTGTCACTCAGGTGTGTTTGCAAGTGCTCTGCTACTGTTTCAGATGCAAATACGTGCCAGAAATTGAAAGAGAAGTGTGGAGAAGGAAATGAGATAAATGGTATAAGTTTTCCTTATTTGTTAACAAAGAGAAAAGCCTTCTGCCTGTGCATCCATGTCTCTACCTGGTCGTGAACGTACCTATAGCTATTAAGAAAAGATAATATGATAACATTAGTTTTCTGATAATAGTATTACTCCTAAATCCTCTTGAAAATGTGTTTGATGTCACTAAAGACAAAAAAAAGACTCTTATTACATGACATTGTGGTCGACATTGAGATAAATATTGTTTGAACAGGAGCAAAATATTGTGGTTCTGCAAAAATTCTTTCCATCTCTGTTTGCAGAGATATTTACATTTGTTCTCCCCTTGGAATCTGAGGATGCTAAAACATGTTTAAGAACACAATTTTCTCCCCCCCCCCCCCCGTCTTCCCACTGAAACTTTCTAAAGCTGTGCTTCCGAACCCAGCCGCACTGGGTGCAACTTGGCCCCCCAGAGGGCCTGCACTGGCTCCATAAGTCCACGCACGTGGCGTTTGTGTATTTCCACCTGAGCAGCAGGCAGGGCCGGCCGCCGTCCCGACCTGCCACAGCTCCTCTCTTTGGTGAGAATGCAGGTCCTGTCGTTCCGTCACACTTGCAGGCGGAAGGCAGCCCCTGGGGACCAAGGCCAGAGTCGTAAACACTGTGGGGAACCTACCTCAAACCTTTCACAGCAGGACAGCAAGCAGGGAAGCTGGGGTTTGCAGGGACCCCTGCCCGAGGATCCCATCTGAGCGCTGACACGTCGTTCTAATATTTCAGACACGTTGAATGACAGTTTATAGCAAGAGCCTGCTCTGGTAGGTGGTGTGTGGAACCAGAAACCCGTCTCTGACACTTCAGTCTGCGCTCAGAGTAATTAGTTATTTTACCTGGGGTCCTTGCTTGGCACAATAGAAGCTTTATTGCGTAAATCAGATATTGCCTAACTCAGACCACTGCATCTGACTGGGGAAGCTTTGAAGGGAAATAATTTTAATTGGGAACAATGGCAAATAGCTGTTAGTGTGTGGAGATTTTGATGGGGGTTAAGCCAGTGCTGTGGACTAAGTCATGATTTGTCCTAAAATTGGACAGTAAATGCACATTAGCCCCTTTTCCCCGAGTGACCTCAGTGTCAGCATCTGTAAAATGGGCACAGTAACAGGTTGCCGTGAAGATTAAGTGCCACTATGTAAAACATTAGCAGTCATTAATTATTTTTTTAAGATTTTACTTATTCATTTATTTCAGAGAGAGGGGAAGGGAAGGAGAAAGAGAGGGAAACATCAGTGTGTGCTTGCCTCTCATGCGTCCCCTACTGGGGACCTGGCCTGCAACCCAGGCATGTGCCCTGAGTGGGAATCAAACCCGGCGACCTTTTGGTTCACAGGCCGGCACTCAATCCACTGAGCCAAACCAGCCAGGGCTAATTATTGTTACTATCAGAACCGATGCTTAAACTGGCCTTTCCTATATGCTTTAACATTTTTTTAAATGAATATTTTTTAGAACAGTTGTAGGCTTCAGAAAAACTGAGCCAACAGTGCAGACATTTCCCAGCTACTGTTCACGCTGCACACAGAGTCCCGTCGTTAACCGACACCTCCCACGAGGGTGGTCCGTCGGTTACAGCCCACGGGCCAGTACTGACGCGCTATTGTGCACTGAAGTCTCTGCCTTGTGCACTGTATGGGTTTTGGTGACCATCACGTAGCCACCCTTAGAGCATCCCACGGGGCAGCTCCAGGGCCGTAAACCCCCCTGGGCTGCACACCGTCACCCCTCCCTCCCCCAACCCCAGGCGACCACCGATCTTTCCTTTGTCTCCCTGAGGTTTTGCCTTTTCCAGAACGTCCTGGAGTCGGAATCACAGCGGATGCGGCCCTTTCAGACTGGCTCCTCTCACTTAGCAATTCGTACGTGAGCTGGCTTCCCCCATGTCTCTTCATGGCCTGGGAGCTCGTGTCTCTTTACCTGGGAATTCTGTTCCACGGTGTGGCTGCACTGCAATTTGTTCATGCATCTGACCTGCTGCTTTTGCCACGCCGCCCACCGCTGGGAGCCAGAGGAGCACAGCGACCACACACCACTGTAGCCTTCGACCTGGGGCTGCGCTGGCTAAGTAGCAGGTCTGCAGCAGACGTTTGTTTAAACAAGAGGGGGAGGAAGAAAGCACTGCGAGCTTGGCTACGGTGGCATTCATTGTGGTAGGTGCCGCCGTGAGTGATTTTGGTCACTCGCTTGTTTTCTTCTTGGGAACCGGGGGAGGGGCTTGGCGGTCTTGGGGGCAGACTCCTCTGGCTGAGGCCGCACTGGCCCAGGGACTGGAGCGAGTGGGCACGGCAGCTGGACACATGTTTGCGGCTCTTCCAGGGAGTGCTGCTGTTGGGAGGTGGTCCCCTGGGCTCCGTGGAAGGTGGCTCCGTGGTGACTGTCACCTCTCTGCTTAGAGAAGAGCGAGTGTGGCCGGGGGTGATGGAGGCGAACTGGCCTGTGATGAGACACATTGTAGATCCCTGGGGACCCCTGTGAACACATCGTTAAGCCCTGGGGTGTCCGTGGCTGAAAGGGCAGCGGTCAGGGATTCACTGGAGAAGTCCAGAAATGTCACAGGCAGGGTGAGGAGGACGGACTGGGGGCCGCAGGAGGGAAGCTGTTCTCAAAGTCACCGTGACAAGCCCGGCAGGAGACAAAGGCAGAAGAGAGCCCTGTTGGGGGCAGCGCGGACTGGAAAGAAACCGTGGCCTGGAACTTTTTTTTTTTTTAACAGAGGAAAATATTTCTTCCACGAACTTGTGTCTGTAGAGAAACTGTTACTTGTTTCAGAAGAGGAGCAGATCTGATACATAATCATTCTGGGTATCGATAGTTATTGAAAAAGAGGACCAGAGACCGTCCTGTGGTGCGGCCTCCGTGGACGACAGCCCTCGACCCCCCGCCTGTCTGGGGAGTCACGACATCTCGGGTTTCGTGTGGCCGGAGCTGAGGGGATCGGGCGCAGTGAAGCAATTATGACCTGCTTTGTCCCATCACCTCCTCGTCTCCCTGTTGGCAAGGGACCGGCTCCCTCCCAGGGAGAGGGGATGGCCGGACACACAGCACCGGGCACTGGACAGATGACATGGACGGCGGCTTGTCAGTCACCCCCAGAGGAGGACACCACTGCTGGACCACACGGGGTGGCGCTCAGGAGCCGGGGCCCAGCAGGCGTGGAAAGTAGGCTCCGTAGTAACAGCCGAGGGAGGCGCCCCCGGTTTCCGCAGGGGGAACGTGATTGGCTGGCTTGAACCAGGTCACCGACTGGCTGGGAACCGAAACCCAGAAACCCACGAGGGAGAAGCACAGCAGCGCCCGGCCCCCGAGCGAGGGCCACTGGCGGGGGGTCCTTTTCCTCCAGAGCAGAGTGGGGGCGGGGGGACTTGAGCTTAGCCTCTCGGTTTCAGCGTAGGCCAAGGCAGCCCATAACGCCGGGTCTGAATGCTAGGTCTTCTACCACACGCGTGTGGATTCGAGGTGGCCGTCGGGGAGCGGCGGGCCGGTGGCCGTTAATTAAAATAATTAAGTCACCAGCCAGTATAAACCAGCTCACCTTTTTCCCCTCATGCACGGCCACCCGTGTCTCAGGTTCAGCTCCCTCCTGTCCTCTGAGTCGCTTTCTCTGAGCCCCGTCGTGGAGGACGATAAAAGGCACACACCTCCCGTGCTGGAGCACATGGGGGGCGTCCCGCAGAGAGCCCGCGCACCCGGAGCCGGTGGTTCCTGAACAGGGAGTGTGAACGGTGGGCCGGCCGGTGGCGTCGGGAGTTCAGTGGGATACAGGGTGCTGACCATCCACCGCTAAGAGAAGGTCCGTGCCCTGCCCGGCGTGGCTCAGTGGGCTGGGTGTCGTCCTACAAACCAAAACATCGCAGGTTCAATTCCCAGTCAGGGCACGAGCCTTGGTTATGGGCCAGGTCCCTGGACGGGGCGCGTGTGAGAAGCAACTGATCGATGTCTCTCTCACATGTGTCATGTGTGCATGGATGTTCCTCTCCTTCTCTTCCACCCTCCCTTCCCCTCTCTCTAAAAAATAAATACATAAAATCATAAAAAAATAGAAGTCGGTTCAATCACATGGCCTGCAAAGCACAGAATGGCTTCTTCCTGCAGACGTGGAATTTTCGTTATTTGTAATAACATGCTTTATCCTCCGGTGGCATTTTTCGTACACCAGCAGATGTCCATCCTCCACAGGCACACACACAGGAGAGCACTCACCTGTCATGGAGCAGGGGCAGAGGTGGGTCATTTCTTTCATCCGACACCGGGTGGCCCCGTTGTTCTGTCTCGTCGAGGGGCGCCCCCTGTTGACAGGAAGTGATTGTTTTAGTTCAGCCCGTGGTTGCCAACACCCGTGTCTGGATGTCCACTCTCGTTATTCCCAGGCGTTGCTGTGTGTCATTTCAAGGGCCCACCTGCGAGGTGGGTGAGGTCGCTGGGCCTAAATTCTCCGATTTTGCTAAAGAGCATTATTCTCCAGATTTTCTCCGCAGAAGCCCTCAAGAACAGAGCTTTGGTTCCCAACTGGGCTACTTGTTCTCCTGTGTGTCTCCACTCCGGGCTTCCTGCTCACGGGGAATAAATGGTGAGGTCCTCGCGTGCGTCTTTCTTGCTGGGGCTGGGGCTGGGGCTGGGGCTGGGGCTGGGGTGGGGGCTTCGCTGTGTGGACCTCGCCGGTCTTCCCAGCATCCCGTCCAGGCTAGGAGCTCGTGATGCTGGGGCTTGCCGGGAGGGAGGAGGGTTTGGGTGTGGGCAACGGCAAGGGTGAGGCCCGTCGCTGCACCCTGGCGAGAGCTAACGCACACGCAGAGCACGGCTTCGCATTCCAGCTGGAGGGTCATGGAAAGAGGGTGCTCTGCTGTGCTGTTCGACCTTGGCTTTGGATTCGGGAAAAGGCTCTGAGTAAAAAGCATCTGAGAAAGCCTATGAACAGCTTGAAAGTCCTTTCATATTCACAATGGGAGGGGTTTTTTGTGGGTTTTGTTTTTTTTTTTTTGAGCGCAGTTTCCAATGTCCGGCAATAATGGGTGACCCTGAGTCAGCCCCCTGCGGTGGGCGGCATTGTTCCTTCCTGCGACCGCTCAGGTGTCCGCCTCCCCTCGGAAACGAGAAGATGAGGACGTTCTGTGTCAGGACTCGGAGTCCGTCCCGGGCAGACGGCGACTGTGGCCGGCACCCAGCTTCGCCGGCCCTCATGCCAGTGACAAGGTTGTGGGGAGGCGGCTGGACAGGGGGCTGTGATGACAGGGTCAGTGTCTCCCTCGCAGACCCGCCTCCAGACCTGAGGGCCCGGAGGCGTGTTTGCCAGGTAACAGGTTCGGCTTCTCGAGCTTTGTTGTTACCCTGACGATGCGATGACCCCTGAGGTCGCAGCCTTGGCAGCTGCTGGAGTGGCCCGAGGTCATAGGTCGCGACGTGTAATCATCCAACCACGGTTCGTGCCCGCAGGTGCGTTCAGAAACATAGATGTTGGCGTCCTGGCTCTGCAGAGTTTGGCGGCGATGGCTGCTGGAACAAACACAATGCTGAAGTTGTCCTGGGACCACGTGCAGGGTCTTCTGAGAAAGAGCCCCAGTAAGGCAAATGCCATAGGATCTCACCTTTAAGTGGAACCTCATCAACAAAACAAGCAAGCAAGCAAAGCGTAACCAGAGACATTGAAATTAAGAACAATCTGACAGTAACCAGAGGGAAGGTGGGAGGGGACAATAAGGGGAAGGGTCTTCAGGAACAACTGTAAAGGACACATGGACAGAACGAAGGGGGCGGGTGGCTGGAATCAGGGGAGGAGGGTGGGGATGGCTGGGGCGGGGGGAAATGCAGACGACTGTACTTGAACAACAATAAAATTTTTTTAAAAAGAAGGAGTCCTATTAATGGAAAGAAAGCACGTTGCATTGTAGGTCCGATATGTTATTACTTTTAAAATATCTGAGCCGAGAGGAGGATCATTTAACCAGCGTTTGATGAGGGCCTCTCGGGTGTCACACCGGGTGACGGGGAGAGTGCGGCACTGGAAGCCCCACTTTCTGGCTCCACAGGCTTCTATGAAATCACAGAATCCTGACCCGCACATCAAGTCCTGTGATCAGTGCAAGCCTTATGTAAGCAAAGAGTGTCAGTTTAGGAGATTAGAAATTAATGTACAAATACTATTTTGGATCCTGAGGTTCATCAGAGGAAGCATAATGACGGCAAATTAACCCAGTGTCAGGGGATCCGGCCCATTTAAACCTCTCCCCCCACCCACGGGGGTGTCTCGATGGGTCGGTAATGGGGAGCACCTGCGGGGGTGGGTGGAGGAAGTTCGAAATATGCCCAGTACATTACAACATTCATTATGGCTTTTATAGTTTGAAATTTCCGTTCTGTTCCGAGGGGACCGCTAGATTTAGCATGTGAAAATACAGGGCACCTGTGACAACAGATTTTTTGTTGTTGTTGTTGGATTTGGGAAGAACCACTGAGGAGAAGCCATGCATAATTTTTTTTTAACTTTTAATGGACTAATTTTTCTTAAGAGCAGTTTCGGGTTCACAGCAAACTTGAGCAGAGAATAGAGAGGTTTCCCACAAAGCCCCGCCGCCCCACCCCCTGTGGCGTCCCCCACACAGCAGTGCGTGGTTTACAATCAGTGACGCTTCATGACGTCATTATCCCCCCGAAGTCCATCGTTTACGTGACGGTTCCCTTTTCCTGTCGTGCGTTCTGTGGGTTTGCACGAGTGTGCAGTGACATGGACCCACGGCTGTAGTGTCACCCAGAGTATTTTCACCGCCTTAGCTTAGCTCTCCCCATTGGTCCTCCCCACAAACCAGCCCCTGGCTGCGGTGGGTCCCTCCACCGTCTCCATGGTTGTGCCTTTCCCAGAACGTCTTATAGTCAGAATCCTGCCGTGCGGAGCTTGTCCAGATTGGCTGCTTGCACTTCGTTACGTGCGTTTAAGGCCCTTCCGCGTCTTTTCGCGGTTTGGCGGCTCATTTCCTTTTGGGATTGAGTAATAGTCCATTGTCTGGACGCACCTCCGGGTACTGACCCATCACCGACAGAGGGACGTCTTGGATGCTGCAGGTTGCGGGGACCATGAATGAAGCCGGGGCTGTGAACATCCATGTGCAGGTTTCGTGTGGACTCGTTTCCGCCTCCTTTGGCTGAGCAGCAACAGCGCGATGCTGTGGCAGGACTGCGCTCAGTTTTGTGAGAATCGCACTGTTTCGGTGCAGGCGCGCGCCCACTGCTGCGGAGCTGCGCTGCTTGCCCAGGGATCCGCTGCGCTTCGAGGCGCGCACGGAGGTCACGGAGGTCACAGCACTTTAAATTATGGAAATGAGCTTCTCTCCACTGTCTGGTGGAGGCCATCCACCTCTCACCCCCTGCTGGTTGCCATGGCAGCCAGTGGTGCTGGAAGGAGCCAGAGATCCCTAATCAAGGAGGCCTGAGCACCTGAGCACTTTTTTAAAAAAAAATCCTCACCCGAGGATGTTTGTTGATTTTAGAGAGAGAGGAAGGGAGAGAAAGTGAGGGAGGGAAACATCAGTGTGAGAGAAACATCTGCCAGTTGCCTCCTGTGCGTACCCAGACCAGGGATGGAGTCCACAACCCGGGTGTGTCCTTGACCGGGAATCGAACACACGGCCTGTTGATGTATGGGATGACACTCCAACCCACTGAGCCACTCAGTCAGGGCACCTGGGCACATTCTTGACGAGGAGTCCATGCGCTGCCTGCAACTCCCTTCTTTGGGCCTGGACTTGAACTTGGGGCGCAGGTGTCGGCTCTCCCAAAAGAGGAGAAGGAGACAGTTCCCGAGTTTGGAGACACAGAAATACACACACTGGCCTTTACTTTGTTACGGAACTTCAACCATAGAACCCTATCGGAAATACATCTCCTAAACAGAGAACAGTTTTTTTTAAAAAAAACTGCCGATAGATGTGAACCAAATGTGTTTCTACCTGGCAGGGAAGCCGGATTGCAGAAACCAAACGTAATGACGGCTTTCAAGCCCCCATCCTCCCCAGGGCCGTTTCACGGTGTGGTTCTCGGGTCAGGGTTCTTTGGTGGCACCAGGCTTCCAGTCTTCTGCGTTCCTTTCATTTCCTGCCCGCTTTCTTCTTCACTGTGACCTTGAACCCCGGTCCCCCGTCCCTGTCATCTCCTCTTTCCTTTTTCTCCTTCCACTTGTACTTTCGTTCTTTCAGCTCTGCCTCTTGCTTCTAAACTATGTTATGCACAAACAGCTTTTATCCCAGGTACTGAGAACTTTGCTAACTTAACGGTGTGTGTGTGTGTGTGTGTTTTACCTAAAAATTGAATCCAAAAGGTATCTACTTGAATGGAATCACTGGGTTAAAAAAGTCTGTGATTAAATATGTTAAACTTTGATCGGTGAAAATCAAAGATGGTCTGTGGTATCACACAGATATTCGAAAATAACATGGACTCTTTTTCTGCCAGAATTAGAATTACACTTGTGAGAAAGAAATTTAATCTGCTTTGGTTAGTTAATATTTTTTTTTTGCTGGTATATTTTGGGTGGATGTGGCATTGAGGAGTATCAGAGACATAAATGTTACACTGCTGATGCTGTATATATGCATTTATTTTGAATTTTAATCAACTTCTGCTATGTTTGTTGTACTTGTATATTTGTTTATCTCTTTCTCAATTTCCTGTCTTACATATTCTTGAGAGTGCATCTACCTGACACTTCCCATCTGTTTTCTGGGAAAGTACACATACTTCAGTGAGTATCTAGACAATTCTGGAAAATGTCTATATTTTGCTATACTGACATGCTTACATTTGCCCACATATGCACTACCATATTTTGCCATGTATAATGTGCACATTTTTTTTTGCCAGCATTTTTGAGGGAAAAATCAGGGTGCGCATATACATGAGTAAAGTGATTACATACCGTGGGTATAATAATCTCATGTATAATGTGCACAAGAATGTGGGTGTGCGTTATACACGGCAAAATACGGTAACTCATTGTGAAAGCGACACTTGCCGATGGAAAACCCAGAGCAGGGAAGCGCCAGGCCCTGTGCTGGGCGTCTGTGCTCTCCAGCTTGTCCCGGGTCCTGCACGTGCTTCCCGACCTCCGCAGGCCGCACAGCCTCCCGGGAGGCTCGCTGGAGCCGCCCGCTGGGGCTCACAGTGCCGGTCCTCCTGATTCAGTGCGTCTCCATGGGGCTGGGGGATTTTTCACCGCATGCGTGGGATACTTAGATCAAATTGCTCTAAAAGTTCCAGGTAGAGCTGATACCGCTGGGGCAGAAATCACACTTGGAGATCACTGGTCTATAAAGTGCTACATGTTGGATTTTTCTTTCTAATTTACTTTGACCAAATCTGTCTTAGTGGGGGCATCTAACTAACTTTGTGGTCAGGAGTGTGGCCCCCACAGCCAAACTGCCCACCTTGAAATCCTGGGGTGATCTCTGTGTGTGGTAAAGAAATAACATCTTCAAAAAAAAAATCATGCGGTTAGGTTAGATGTTTTGCATCGCTGACCCAAACCTCTGGGCCTCCATCCCAGAGTGACCGCATTCCTGCTGCTCAGTTCCTTGGTTGTTTTTAGACCCTGGGTTGCATGTCACCTTTGATCCACTTAATAACTTTGTCTCATCCAAGGCAGACGGGCCCTGCTGACTCCTCGCTTTGTGCTGTGAGGACGCCTGTGCCGTCCCTCTTGTCCCTTCCTCCCCGGCTCTCGCCGTCTGTCATTTCACCTCGTCGACCCTTCAGTGCCACTCGGTCACCGTGGTCGTCTCCTCTGGTTTCTCGAGAGTTCGATAAGGACTTGAAATAAGAAGCCGTTCGCGTGCCCTGGCCGTGCAGTTGCTGCGCGCTGGCGGGCGGCCGCCGTGCACCACCGTCGCACTTGGCTGCGGGCTGTTCGTTTCCCGTGCAGTTTCCATGGCCCTTTGTTTGTTAGTTTGTTTGGCTTGACTCTTGGCCTGCGCCATCCTCTCGTTGTTGGTCACATGAACATGACACCACCCTATTTTGTTGGTGTTCCCTTGACCCAAAGCCCTCTCTCCGAGTCCTCTGTCTTCTTTCTCTGATCTGAAGTGCCTCCCCGCTAGGATGCTCCGTGGCCTCTCCTTAGGGGTTCCCTCCTCAGCTCTCCTCGCTGGGCCCACCCTTCTCCCAAACCCCCCTTTCTCTGCCCCTTCTTGACGTAGTTCTTCCTTTTGCTGATTTACATCCCTCATTAATGTTCTAAGGAGGAAGTAACTATAGTGTCCCAGCACGCTTGAAAATGTCTTCGTTCGGCACATACAGTCACGTGGCTGACTTAGGTAGAAGTTTCCGTGGAGAATGATTTTCCCATCAGGAATGTGAAGTTGCTCCATTGGAACCCGCCATTTCTCATGTGGCTGATGAGAAATTTGATTCTCTTTCCTTTGCAGGATTTCCTCAAGTATCTGGAGTTGCTTGGTCGCCCGCTCACATTCAAGGGCGTGGTGTGGTGGTAACCGGCGCCAACCCGCGTGGAGAGTTTTTGCTGCGTTCTAAGATGCCCAGCTCCAGGGCCTGTGTTACTGCTAAGTCCCCCACTGCGGCCGCCCTGGTTCCTCCCAATCCTGAGCCCCATGCTTCAGGGGGGAGCATCTTTTTCTGGGGCTGGTGTTATAAAAGCAGGCTGCCAGGTGTCCTGTGCCTAGAAGTTGGGGGCAGGGTGGGAATCTATAGGCCATTTTTATTCCCCTGTCTCCCGCTCCTTCCTTCCGGGCACCTTGGAGTCTTCAGTTTCTCTACGTCAGTCACTGGCTCGACGGAGGGTCCCCTCCTCCACTCCCTGAGCACCCCCCAGGTTGTGATCTGACTGCCACCCTGGCATTCACACCCCCTACACCTGCGTGGTCCTCCAGGCCTTCGCAGAGGATCTCCTTCTCCCCTAAAAATTTGTGGTGGATCTTTTTTATTCATTCTAATGACAGACACTTCAGGGACAGAGGTGAAAACACGTTCTCAATCATACGTCCAAGGTATAAAATGCTACCTATAGAAGTTTATATCCAAGGTGTGTGGTATCTTATTTTCGGGCAACCCTAATTTAGGATTGTGTTTGGGCTGAAATTTTTTTTTTAAGATTTTATTTCATTTATTTTTAGAGAGGGAAAGGAGGGAGAAAGAGAGAGAGAGAGAGAGACATCAATGTGCGGTTGCTGGGGGTCATGGCCTGCAACCCAGGCATGTGCCCTGACTGGTGGGCTGGATTTTTAAAGATAACAGGAGATTCTCATTCACAGATGAGTGCACGGGATCAGCAGTTGGTCGGTGGGTCTCTGGGAAACCTCTTCTTTCACTTCTGTCACTGCGGGGGATGGTGTACATGGGAGGTGGTCTGGGCCAGCCCTGGGCCTAGAACCTTCTGCAGCGATAGAAATGTTCTTTCTAATTTTTTATTCCTCAATCACAGTTGACATTCGGCATTATTTTGTATCAGTTTCAGGTGTACGACCTAGTGGCTAGACAATCATATACTTTACGAGAGTCCCTCCTGATACTGCTAGTGCCCAGCGGGTTATTGCGATGTTATTGACTCCATCCCATCCCTTGTGCTGCGCGTGGCATCCCCTGACCATTCTGGAACCGCCCATCTGCACTTCTCAGTCCCTCCCCCTTTCCACCCAGCCTCCCCTCCCCCTCCCCTCCGGCCACCACCGGTCCGTTCTCCGTGTCTCTGAGCCTGGTGGCAGAAGTGCTCTGGCCCTGGGCTGTCCAGTTCGCATTCACTAGCCACGTGTGGTCATTGAGCGCTTGAAAGGTGGCTGGTGCTTCTGAGTAATGGCATTTAACATTTTATTCAATTTTAATTAATTTAAGTTTAAATAGCCACACGTGGCTGGTGGACTAGAATTTCCAGCTTACTGGATTATCATTTGTCATCAGGATGTACTTGAGTGGATTCTTTCTTAAACCCTGTGAGAACTTTTAACTTCCTTAAAATACTTACGGATGTTTACTTTGAGCCCATCGGTGCAGCGGATCCTTGAAGGTGGGGCTGTGGTCTCTCTCGGTCACTCTTGCATCCTCAGTGCTTATAAGGGTAGCCGGCACACAGTAGGTGCTCAAGAACATTTGTCCCCTGGACAGAGGAGCGAGAAAGAAAACGTTTTCAGTGCGCACACCCAAACGGGAGTTTTCTGAGGCCACGTCTCAGTGGAGGTTTCAGACTGGGTTAGGTTGTAAGGAAGAGGCACCGCCTTCCACTGGGCAGTGTCGCTGAGCGTGAGCCTTTCTTTGCGTTTCTCAGAGACACGCCGCATTCCGTGTGAAGCTTCTCTTCTCCCTGACGGCGTGCTTGCTCTGCTCTTCGTCCCCTTTGTTACTTCGCTTGATCTCTGTCTGCTTTGGATTCCGCCGCGGTGACATGTCCTCTGGGAGGTGGCCGTCGCTCCTGCCCCCGGCCCCAGGCCAGCCTCACCCTCCCGGGGGCCGGATGAGCCTCCTGCTCTGGTGTTATGGCCACATGGCCTGGGACTCACCTGGCAGCTCTGTTTCCAGGTGGCACACCTGCCCCACGACACTGCGAGGCCCTGGAAGGCCACATTGCATCCTGCTTATCTCTGGTACCTGGCGTCGTAGCGGAGAGGAGTGCAGGCATTTGACAGACTCATTTGTTCCTATCAATTGCTAAACTGGACTGTTATATGTGATACCAGTGGCCTAGGGAGGTAGGCATTTAATACCCCAGTGTGTCTGTGGTTGCTATTCTGGTAATTTTAAATGTAATTATGAGAGGTTGAGAAAAAGGACTTATCTTTCTTGGTTTTCCTATACACTTGGATCCATTAAAAGGCGGGTAAATATCAGGAATTCATAGTAACTAATACATTGCATTAACCTCCATCTGTGTGTTTACCGAAAAGGACTGAGCTGTTATCAAGACGGCGTTCCCTTGCCCAGGCGCCTTCTCCTGTTTGGAGGTACGGGGCTCAGGGGCACTGTGTCTGGGCAGAGCTCTGCTTGGTAACCGTGGGGCTGGCAGGACGGGATGCCTGCATTTCCAGACCCCAGCAGGACGATGCCACCTCCGCATGTGGGGTTCGTGGGGCTCTGAGGCACGTTTCAGCCACATGAGCAAATGCGGATAAACCATCCGCTTGGCGAGAGCTGGCAAGAGGCCGACCATGGAGTGTTTTCTTCACCAGAGACACGCAGAGGCTGGTCCCTATCACGAAACAGCCAGGAGGTCCCGTGTCTTTCTAGGGAGGGAGGGGGGGAAGACAGCTGCAGAGCCCTGGGAGTGTCATAGTAAACGTCATAGCAGGATCACGTGTCGTAGCCCGGGAGATGCTCCGAACCACGGTGACCTGCAGCTGCACAGCCGCACGAAGGAACAGCAGGGGGCCTGCGGGCAGCACTCTGGGGCAGGTGCCCGCCCGAGGGGGGGACAGCTGTCGGGCCTCTGTGTCTCCACCTCTGCCCATCTCAGGGCCGCACGGGGTCCCCTTCCTGGGTGACGGCACGTCAGGATGCTCCCCAGAAGGCAGTGACTGCACGATGCCCCCCACCTCTCCGTTATCCGGGAAGGAGATTAGGCGGGGAATGAGGCCCAAACCTCTCTGAGCCCCTAATGATGCACTGGACTTGTGGGTACGTAGGGGCGTTTTTGGAGAGAACTATACCATTTCTCCCGGTTCTGGAGGCTGAAGTTCAAGATCAGGGTGCCTGAGGTTCAGTTCCTGGGGAGGCAGACAGCCACCCCTCTCTCTCTGTGTCTGCACATCCCCTGTGCCTCTCTGCGACCGATGTTTAGAGAGAGGGGAAGCGAGGGAGAGAGGGAGAGAAACATCAGCGTGTGGTTGCCTCTTGCACGCCCCCTTACTGGGGTCCTGGCCCACAGCCCAGGCCTGTGCGCTGAGCGGGAATGGAACCAGTGACTCTTTGGTTCTCAGGCTGGCACTTAATCCCCTGAGCCACACCAGCCACAACCAAATCCACCCTTCTTATATAAAGACATCAGTCAGGTTGGATCGGAGCCAACCTAACAACCTCATTTAACTTAATCGCCCTTGTGTGAAGCTTTTTCTTCCAGTACAGTCCCATTCCGGAGGACTGGGCATGAGGGCCTCCCCCTGGGAATTTGTGGGGACCCGGTCCAGCCCAGAGCCGGAGAGGTCATCAGGGGTTCAAGCTTCTTCAGCTCTCAGCGCCGGCCCCACACGGTGGCGAGGGCTGCCTCGGCCGCCGGAAAGTGCCGGCATGGGGCCGCGTTCCAGTAAAACTTTATTTATGGCCACTGGAATTTGAATTTCATGCCGCTTTCACACATCAGAAATATTTTTCTTTCCTTTTATTTTCTCCATCGCTTTAAAAATGTAAGAACCTTTCTCCGCCTGTGGGCGGCCTGAGCTCGGGCCGCGGGCCAGCGGGGCCCTGGGCTGTGAGTGTGGGCTGCTGCTGAGCGCAGAGTGGGGGGCGTGTTTGTGACGCTGTCGGGGGACTCGCGGCGCGGGCAGCGGGTCCTCACAGTCCTCCCTGAGCTGCGCCCTGACAAGTGTTTGCATAGAGGACTCAGCCTGCCCCGGAGACGGTTTGCCCTTGGCTGAGACACCCTCAGCGGTCATCGCCGTGAGAGCATCCACAGAGCCCTCCCTGTCTGGTGTGTGCGGAGGTCGGGCCTGTGTCGCGCTCCCTCCAGGGGGTGCCGGGGAACAGCCTCCGTTTGAGCGCTTTTCTCTGGGGAAGGAGGCACAGGTGGTTGCGTCTGTTTCAACATCCTGGGGGCTTTTCGACATGCCCTGGGGGCTCGAGTCAGTTCCAGCGATGGGGTCTGAGCCCAGGGGAAGAGACCAGGTGTGTCCCTCCGCTGCTGCAGGACGCATTTCTTGACCAGCACCGGAGCGGCCACGCTGGAGTGGGACCCCAGGCCCGCGACCGACAGTGGCCGCCTCTCCTCCGGTGCGCAGTCCCAGTCCATCATCTGACTCCCTTCCTCATCCGCCAGCGCCAGCAGCTTCCTCTGCTCTGCCCAGAATCCTCGAGGGGTCCGGCCCCGACCTGGGGCCAGGTGGGGAGGGCACTCTGCTCACCGCCCCCTCCCGCCCCCAGGGTTGGTTGGGAAAAGCCTCTTCGCAGCTGGAGGCACTGGGGCAGCCCAGCCCCCGTTTTGGTACCCATCTGCAGACCCACAGAAGGGGGCACGATGGCCAGGTGGGGGCGCCATCTCTAGACTCGGTGGAAGGCCCTGTGTCCTCTGGTGGAATGGCCACCATGCTGGGAACCGAGGCCCCCAATGGAGCACGGCCTCCGTTTACAGGGCCGGAAGCACAAACTCCCCATGTGGCTCTCTAGGGCTGGTGGGTGGACAGTCGGTCCTGCCTCAGCCCCCGGTTCCCATCCCAGGGTGCATCTCGGGCATTGGGGGCAGGGCAGCATAGGTGGGCCCCTGAGAACCGAGCTTGTGGGGTGAGCTCCCCAGGCAGGCCTGCCGGGTCAGATGCCCAGAGCGCACTACTGAACCCCCCCACCCCCCTGCAGTGCTTCTGGGAGCCCCAGCCCCTCCAGGGAGCAGAACCGGTGCGTTCCCCCCGCAATCCCTATCCACGCTTGTGGTTGGTGCGGGTCAGGGTGCAGCCCTTGCTCAGGAGGGTGGCGACCATTAGCTCCCCGTTGTCCAATGCAGTGCGGCTTGGACTAAAACGTGTGTGACCAGGGGACTCGGGAGGGAGGAGCCAGCCAGGGACAGGAGAAATGCCAGCCCCGAGGACCGGAGCGGCGGCACGTCGCACCTGCGCATGTGGGACGTGAGGCCTCTCCTTTGTGCCGCGTGAGTGCGGTGTAGAATTTCTGCTCCGCGGGACACCTACTGCTTTCGTCTCCGATCTGGCCTTCTGCATGACTAGTATCCAAAATCAGGTCCCTGCATCTAGCAGAATCAGGCCCAGTTCCCGACCCGCTGTCCTTGACTGACTGTAAGTAAGTGCCTCCACGCCGGGTTCCAGAGTCACAGCGCGGCTGTGAGAGTCCCGTGTTGAACAGAGGCACGAAGTGCTCCCCAACCCCCCGGGCCCAGGCACGCTGGGCTCTCCCAGAGAGCATTAAATATCCGCACTTAGCCACCAGGAAAATCTACAGTGTATCTTAAAAATGGTTTGATTTTCTTTCTCTCTCTTTTTTTTTTTTTGTGAGACCACGCAAGGAAAACACAACTGTGTGAACAGCCAGGAGAAAGCTCGGAGTGCTTCATCGGCAAGGGAGCGTGGGTGTCCACAGGAAGGGCAGCTGGACGCTCTCCGGGGCGTCACGTCCAGGGACTTGGGGAGCGGTCCAGGGTGGGCGGGGCGCCCTCTCCGCCCCCTTGCTGCTTTGTGCTGTTGAGTCCTTCGTGTTCCTTTCCTGGGGTTTTATAAATGTCCCTGTAGCGTTGGGTCACTGCTCTCAGAGGATTGGAGAAGCACATTCTTTCCCCCTTTGTCCCTTGGTTGGCTCTTGTTAGCTGTTTTATGGAATCGAATAGCTCGTATCCATAGGAAATATCTTTCTCTCTTATCCTGCTGGTGGTCTGATATCTGTGTCCGCATTTCTGTGGGAGAAAAACGGGCCCTGTGAGAATGAACAGGCAAGCCACTGGCTGGCATTGAACGGTTGTGTGGAGGTAGACCTCAGAAGGACTTGAGTCACTTTAGTCAAAAATGAATCCAGGGAGAACCAATGTTGGCCATCTCCTGGGACCCTGCTCCTCAGAAAATACAGGCGGAAAAAGTCAGCATCGGGGGAGGAATGTGTCTGTCCATGGAGTCTCTTTGCTGGATATTTTGAAAAGCTAGAGGAACTTGTGATATGGCAAAACATAAAATAAATTTGTGAGGCTCTCATTTCAATCTGTAAAATTAAACTCAATTTAAATGCTCTAAAAATATAACAGGTGCATTCGCAAACAGGTATGCTGTGGAGGGGCGGGCTAATTTTTTTTCAAGGCATCGGGACTGTAAATATTCCTGCTGTTGTGAGTGGTTGAGTTGGCTTCTGACACTGGAATCTGGGTGAGTGAGACTCATCCGAGAACGGAGAGAACGGAAGCATCTGGAAGGCGTTCCCCGGGACTGCTCCCCGGCACGCCTGTGTGGGCCCTTACGCAAAGGAATGGCCGAGGAATGGCCGGCCAGCTGTCGTCATTTCTTTTCCAGCAGCGTTTTTCTATAAAAATGGTCAAACCCGTCCCTGCTCACAGATCTTATGGAATCTTCAGAGGAGAAAGACCAGTGGCCTTTATCGCTGGTGATACTTTGCTTCTTTGGGTGAAATATTTCCCTCACTCTCAAGTCCTCTCGGATATAAATTCCCAGAAAATCCTGTTCGTTCATTTAAAGATCAATCCATTTTTCAAATGCATAGAATATTCATATGCTGAGCCGTAGATTTGGAACAAAGCAAGTGAAGCTAAACAACCAAACAAATCTTCCTATATTGTTATTTGAAATCCAAGAGAGAGAGTTATCTCATTTTTCTCCTTCTCTGCTCACGCACATCTATCTACCCATCTGCAACGTTCAGGTGCCACCCTAACCGCCTGAGCTGGGGTTAGCATTTATTTTTGTAACTTTGAAAGGGGCTTGCGTACACGGTGCATACATGCGTTCCTGTGGTTGAAGACTCACACAGTCTGTGTGCTCCTAAGTCTCCATGGGCCTCAACCCATCTCCTTCCCCTTTTCAGAGGTAAGCGTGGCTGTTTCTTTCCTCTTCTTACAGAACGGGCTACCACACCTGTGGCAGCCTACACGAGCACCCCTTTATTATCTCTTCTGAGGGTCAGGAGAGCTGGGTTTCCTTCTCAGGGTCTTGCCTGGCCAAGCTGCTCACCTGGGGCCCAGGGTCCCCTCCCACCTCAGTCGTTCCTGGCAGAATTAATTCTTTCTCGCACCGCCCATGGGGCTCCAGCCCTCCTCCCGCCAGTGCCGGCACAGTTCCCGCCTCTCTCCAGCTTTGCCGAGTTCTCCCCCCGCCACTCTCTTCCACCCTCTTCCTTGGCAGGGAGAGTCTGCTTTTGAGAGCTCCCGTGACCACAGGGGATGCACTCCAATAATCCAGGGTGACCTCCCCATCCCAAGGTCATTCAATGACATCTCTGGCCGTGCAACTCATAGGCATGGCGCCTGGAGATGAAGGTCAAGGGGGCCCAAGTCCGCCTGCCCATGGTGGCAATTTGGTGCTTTTGGAGTGAATGTTTTTGGGGTCAGACATGTAGCTAGCTTTTATGAATTGCTGTAAGCACTGGCCAGGAAGTTGTTTTCATTCCTCTGTGAGTTTTCTCTGGAAACGAGATGTGGCTTCCTATGTTATTCAGATCTTTCAAGGCTGACTTTTTATCTGCTGGCCTGAGACTGCAGACTTGCTCCAGCGTCCCCTGTTGGCGTGCGCCTGCTGTCTGCTCCTCCTGGCGTCTCCTGCACTTTTTGCCGTACGGAGCGCACACACGCATAAGCGATCGCCACGTGAAATGTGCCTCTGGGAATTCGAAGTCCCTGTCTTTGCTGTTGTCATTTTTTTCATCTTGCAAAGTTTCTGGTTCTATATTTCATAGCATCTCTTTATAAGATCATGATCTCTCTCTCTTTCTCTCTTTTTGGTTTTGTTTCTTTTTTATTATCTTTTTGTGGTCAACCTTTCAATTCCATTTAGATATTTCTTTTATGCACAGTCGTTTTGTTTGGGAATCAAAAAAAAAACATTTCTTTTTAAGTTGTTGAGTTTAGCTCATTTACAGTTAGTGATAGAACAGATAAGTTTGGGCTTGTATTTTTTATAAATATTCTATTGATATGTTTTCCAGCTTTCTGGACCTTCAAAAGCATTTTACTGGAGCTCTCTGCTGCTTTTTTTTTTTTTTTTTTACGGTGTGTGCATGTATGTCGTGCAGTGTGTCTGGTGTTTCGAGGTTCACATGGTGGAGCTGTCATTGGATACGTACGTCAGCCCAAGGGAAGGGGTCGGCAGTGGCGAGTCCCCTTGGGGGACGGGCTTTCTCGCCTCACTTACTCGCTTTGCCCTTCACAGAATTTCCGGGATGTTGACCGTCTAGGTCCTACACATTTTTTGAGGGAGTTACCCATAAGGTATATAGTTTTTAAAAATTTGATGGCTCTTGCGAATGGAATTTTTTGTTATACTGTTCATTCGGTTAGGGCAAGCAGAGGGGGAGGCTACGGCTCTTTCCTTTGTGGATTGTGTGCGTGATCATTCCTTGTGGCTTCACGGTGTTACTCTGCAGAGCCGGCGCGTTCCCCGCCACCGTCTCTCTGTCTCCCGTCTCACTGCAGGGTCGGCTGAAACCCCAGCTTCCTTCATACACGTCCTCCTCCCTGGCTGGCGTAGCTCAGTGGATGGAGCGCGGGCTGCGAACCAAAGCATCGCAGGTTCGATTCCCAGTCAGGGCACATGCCTGGGTTGCAGGCCATGGCCCCCAGCAACCCCACATTGATGTCACTCTCTCTCTCTCTTTCTCCCTCCCTTCCCTCTCTAAAAATAAATAAATAAATCTTAAAAAAAATAAGCGTCCTGCTGAATGCTCCCTTCCCTCACAGCCTCCCTGTTCTCCAAGAAAGCTTTCTGCCTGTTGACACAGAGAGGGGATTCGTGCAATCTCTGTTGCTTCATTGACGATTTGTTTTCTTTCCAGAGAACCAACTGCATGATGGCTGTGGCCAAATTTCAGAATTCTTCTCTTGACACCCATGATTTCGTGACGTGGTCGTGGCGCTCCGTAAACACTCGCTCGAGTGACCGTTCTTACGTACGCAGGACTGGGATGATTCTATCACGTTAACTATCATAGTAGGTGGTTACTAGAATTCTGAAAATATTTATACAGAATGCATGCTTTGGAAAGAATCTACCTTCTCCGGTTTTTGCTTCATCAGTCGATGGTAACAACTAAGATAATTGTTCTCAGCGTAGACACTTGCATTTCTGGAGAGACTGTGAGACGCCCGCAGAATTCCGAGAAGGCTGTCTTCTCATCAGGCGTTCTCCTCCGAAAAAGAACAGCCAGGAGCCCTGGCTTGGACGTGGTTCAAGTTCATGTGCGGTTCCTCTGGCCCTGGCCCTGGATGGAACACACCCTGGGGCATTCGTCATCGTAAGCAGGGGACAGCTGGGAGCCCAGGGCCCAGGAGGTCACACGCGGTGTGCTGCTGCCCATTACTGTGACTTGTGCTCACCCTGGGACCAGACTGGTCTCCTGTCTCCTTCATTTAACAGTGTTTACATGGTGAAAATAAGCCGGCCGTAACGTTTCCTGGCCATTGTTAATCTGGCCCGTGAATCTTGCCTTCGCTGGGACCGTAATGGCTGTGTGGCTGCCTGTGTGACCCTGTGCCCCGTGCTCCCCCGCTCCTTGCCCCCCCTCTCCTCCCAGTCGGGGTCCAGGAGCTGATCTGTGTGCCCATGTCATCTGCTCAGCTGGCACTGCAGGGGCCGGGGTGTTTGTCTGTCACACTTGGGGGATCGATTACAAATCCAAGCCCACAAAAAAGCTGCAGGAGTATAAAGCGCTTATGTGCAGGCTCAGTGGAATGGAAGCCGCTCCGAGTCCTCCGCGGTGGGGAAAGGCTGGGGTGAGAAGTCACGTCTGGTACCAGGCTGCGGGTGACCTTCCGCGCGGTCTCTGTTTCCCTCTGCAGGGATTGTGGCTGCCTCCTCCTGGTTCCGCTTGCGGGGGCTGGGGCGGGGGGAAGGGGTAGGTAATGAAGCCCTTCAAATCGTGATGCATGCGCGTGTGTAAACGCGTCATCTTAAACAAGGTTCGAGCCCTGAGTTTCATAGTTCGGACGCTCTTCTCTTACTGCTAACATAAACTAAGAGCAAGACCACCGGGAGGGGCGTTACGCTCAGCGTTAGATCAAGGGTCCCAGAGGGAACCTGGCACTCTCTTCCTAGGAGCCTTGAAAAATGGGCGAGATCGTCACTGGTCCGGAAAAAGAAAAATGAAATAAGGATCTCCCGATGATGTCTTGCAGCCCTACACTCACGATCGGGGAACCATTCCTTAGCCAGTCTCTGTGGGCACATGCCCCAAGCTGTGGTAGGGGATGGTGGGTAATCGAAGTATTTTGCATAATATCTTCATTTTAGAATCGGAGTCTGTTGTGCATTTTATGTCCTCGCTTGACAGGACCCCAGGCGCGTGGGCCTGAAATTTGCATACTCTGGAGGGCTCACGCTGGGCCCCGTAACCGGATTTGCACGTATTTCTTTCTCGCGGGGCAGCCGGATGGGCATGCCCCCGGAGTAGACTTTGGGGGAAGCGGTCCGACAGGACACACGATGAGAAGGCCTCACGCGGGGTGGGGGGGTGTTCGCATCCCAGTCAGGACGGATGGACACCGAGGCCAGCGGGCCAGCCCAGCATTTGGGGGTCGTTAGCGATGCTCTTGTATCGGAGCCCTGCGCCCGCAGACCCCCGGACTGAGCTCTGCGCTTCTTTGCCGTGTTAGGCTTCCTCCGAGCGGTCGCAGTTTGTGGGTCTGAAGGGCCGGCTGGGCCTCGCTGCTCTCCTGCGTGTTCCGCCGCGGTAGCCCTGCCCCAGGCGGCGGCGGCTGTGGCTGTGGCTGCACCTCCACCCGAGCGGTGGTGGAGACTCGTCCCCCGCGGTGGGATAACGAAGGTGCGGCGTGCAGGGAGAACCGGCGCCGAACCCGAAACTGTGACCCCGAGTGCACTCCAGCCGTGCGCTCAGGGCAGACGCCATGCGGGGTCAGCATTCCCCGCAGCGGCAGGCCCCGTGGGGCTCGGGGGCTTCGGAGTGAGCGGAGGAGAGGCGCCCTCCGCGCAGCCAGCGCTGCCCGTGGGTGGCTCGGGACACGTCCCCGGTGCAGAGGGCTTCCCTCTTGTCCTGTGAAGCGGGTCCGAGCTCTGCTTCGGCGGGCTCCGCTGGCGGCGGGGGTGCCTCTCCTGCGTGTCTCTGGCATGAAGCGGAGGCTCCGGGTCAGGGACACGAAACCGTGTCCCCACCGTGCAGCACCCGGTGAGCCGATTCCTCTCTTGTCGGCCGCGGGGCGGCAGTGTCTGGAGACCAGACCGCTGGGATCCGCCGACCGTGTCAGTGCCAACTCCGTGGGGAGGGCCACGCCCCTTGGATTTTTCTTACCCTTTCGCCCCCGTGGGAGCGGGTGGGAACCCCAGGAGAAGCTGGCGCTGCCCCTGTTAGATATAAAATAGCCCCGCTGCCTTGTCCTACGTTTACCATGGAAAGCCACGGGTGATGCTCGCAGAGTAGACGGTGGGATAACACAATCCACGCAGTCTGTCTGTGTGTGTGTGGGGGGGTCCTCCCTGCTCCCCACGGAGAGCATCTCCACCGACACCAGGTCTCATCTGTGTTCTCCCGGCGCCAGGGCAGGCCGCCGGCCCTCGGAAGAAAAGGCAGTGATTATTTTAGGTGCAGAACAAAGCCGCCCCAAGTGCGATTCGAATGGAATGTATGTAGCAAAATTTAGAAGTTTAAGCCTTTAGGAATAATACGGTAGACAATAAAGGGGACGTTTTGGGTTTTACAGCATACTTAACAGTGAAGTTCTACCAGAGATTTTTGAAAGTGAAGTTGGATATGTACATGGACCCCCCCAACACCAACAGGAGAACGAGGGGGGTTCTAGCAGGGGGCCAGCACCACCACTTGGGTTGGGCAGAGACCCAGAGGCAGGCAGGGAGGGGGGTGGCTCTACTGGGGCAAAAGGGAGGCCTCACGCGTGCCCTGTGGGCCCCGGGGGGCTGCAGGTGGGCTGAGTGGGAGCCGGGCGTCCGTCCTGATTAGTCAGGGTGGCCTGTTGGCTTTCTCCAGCTGGCCCCACACTAGATTCGAGAGCAAAGACCAGTTACTAGTCTCTTGTTAGTCACGTCCTGGCTGATTCGGGCTGAGTGTCCCAGGGAGTATTGTCTGGCCCCCAGGACTGGTTGCTGGAGACAGTGGTCTGATTTCCTACACGTCTGACCTGCACATAGTAGGTTAGTTTTCTGGGCTGGTTCCTGCAGGTGGTGGGTTGGATTCCGGGGCTGGTTCCGCAGAATATGGCTCAGAGCTCTGTTTCCACCTGGGGTCTGGCCCCTGTCCATTTCTTTGAGACAGCAGTGATGAGCATCGGAATATTTGAAAATGCATGAAAAAACCCTTCACATTGTAAGACATATTATAAAACATGTCTCCCTATTAAAAAAGATCGCCATGGCCACAGTGCTTTGTAACACTCTCGAAATGGAGTGACTCTGACCTTAGCGTTTGGGGGCCCTGCAGGCTGTCACGGGACCCTTTCCACAGAGAGATAATTTCCCAAAGTGACGGTGGTGGCGTCCAATTTATTTTCCTTGCAATTAGGACAAATGCGATTCCCCAGGGTGACAGGGATGATGAATGTGGAGAGGCCCAGACAGGGGGCTAAAACGCTGTGGAAAGGCAAGTCGGGAGAAATGTGGGTGCCCCACGCTTCCTGCAAAATGAACGAATGCCTCAAAGATCGGGGTGCTGCTAGCCACGCACAGAGTGGGGGTGACAGGAGGTCAGCGGGTCCACAGCAGCACCCAGTGGTCAGATTAACAAGTGGGGACCACGAAGGCAGCTGGAGTGGGGGGAGTCACCAGGTGGGTGCTTTATCGAGGACGGGGCTCCAGTGGCAGGGTGCTCTGTAGGAAGTACAGGTTGTGAGTCCAGTGGTTTGACTGCTCATTATGAAACTGTAGATGAGAATATTCTTTTTTATTTTTTTCCGGTGAGAGCTTTTACAGAGGAAAGTGACCTCCGGCTCAGTGACAATTAAAACAGCACCAAAGCAACAAGAGAATGAACCCCCTGGGGCTCTGGTGTGTGTAATTTCCACCTGAAAAGTCAGCACCGTCAGTGTGCGCTGTGTTCACGATGAGGCTCCTCGTGGCTTCTGTGAGATTTCTGCATTAACAAACTTCGGTTGGTGGCGATATACATTTTTATGCCACTTATTTCATCTCAGTACTAAATTGCTTTCAAAGAGGATACTTTTTTTTTGTTTGTGATAAAACAGGGTATGCATAAATCAACAACAAAATACGATCTCATTTTCACTGCAGAATCTTTTCCCCCTTAGTCTGCTCTGGCTGCTGTGACAAAAATACCACGGACTGGGTGGCTTGTAAACCACATAAATTTATTTCTCACACTTCTGGAGGCTGGAATTCCAGGATTCAGCTGCCTGCAGACTCCTCTCCGGGTCAAAGCTGAGCTCAAGGTGCCCTCCCGTGGCGCACAGGACACGGAAGCTCTCCAGGGTCCCCTTTGGAAGGGCACTCATCTCACTGACCCAAGGTCACTGTCAGGACCCAAGGTCCACCTGCCCTCCCAGAGGTTCCATCTCTCAGCATCACGCTGGGAGTTAGGTTCCAACCTACGAATTTCGGAGGGACACAGACATTCCGTTTGTGATGCTCTGTAAGTGTGTTCAAGTGCTGGGCAAGGTGAATACCCTAGATATTAAAATAATTTATTCCTTGTGTGTTACTGTGGCTGTTCAGGAAGGTTTGGAAAACAGACATGCAGAAAGAAGAACACATATTAACAGAGAATTCTATCATTGGAATACAATCTTACTGAAAAAGTTTTGTTGAGACTTCCTTCCCCGTGTTTTCTCCTTGAATCTCATTTGTCTTTTTCTAAACATGTGTTTAAATTCAGCTTTCATATTTTCTTCACTAAGTAATCATAACATTTATAACTTAGAAAGAAACCACACAATTCACCTCTGTATTTTTTACCCAGAAGAATAAATTGCGTACCTTTGCTTTGCCAAGTATGCGTTTTTGGTGGTTTTATGAGACGAATCCTTTCGAGGTCAACCTGATTTGGTGGCCAAAATCCCTTGGTGCTCCCCTGGGGACCTGCGGGAACTCCCATTTCTTCACGTGAGCTCACACCTCTCTTCATCTGGGGAAGGTAACCGGCTTGCAGTGGTGTATAAATCTTTTGAAGGTTTTGTTTGTAACGTCTGGAGTTCCTTTCACCCCATACATCCTTCCGCTCTTTTGAAACTTTCTAATCCGACCCGTCTCAAAGCCCCACGAGGATGGAGGGAATGGTCTGATACACCCCTGTAAGACCACCCCCTTGGTCCTTGACCTCCCTTCCAATTGGAGTTTGAATGATGCAGGAAACTTCTCTGGGGCACCAGCACTTGGAGGGATGAGAAGTGCTCAGTGACTAGGTGATCCCCACAGAAGAAGCGGACGTCGTAGTGGGGTGCTGTGCTTTCAGTCGTGGCGAAGGCTCATCTACACTTTCAGGACACCCTCTCGGCAGGGTCTCCGTGACCACGTGTTTCATCACGAACCCCCGGCCCATTATTTCTAACTTTGATTTTCCTGTTCTTTGGTTCCAGTTTTGATTCATTTCTTGACGTTGTTTTTCAGTATTTTGTGAAAGGAATAATCTGTAGATAGTGACATTTTAAAATCCCGTGGATATAGTGTGTGTTGCCCCATCCTGACACTGAAGGTAGGAGAACAACTAGATAAAGAAAACCTATTTTTTCCCCTTAGGGAAGCTTCCCCCCCCGCCATGCTGTGTATTTAAAAAGAATTCTTGCCATTAAAGTCACCGTGGTATGTCTGTTTTGTTGTCCGGGCTGACCTTGCCTGGAGTGTGGCGACCCTTTGGGAGCAGGGCTTGGGAAGCCGGGGTTACGAGCCCTTCAGGTGTTCCCGCTGGGTTTGTTCATACTCGTCTCCACGTCCTGAAGGTCTCACACCTTCTTCCCCCCAGCCCAGGCCTGGCTGCCTCTCCTGTAGGACCCGCTCTGCGCCCGGGGATGGTGCTTCCTGTACGGTACGGGTTTATTTAATGTTTGTCGTCCAGATCCAATTCTCGGTAGCAGCAGTTCAGCTGTGTGCTAACTATCCCCACCGTCAATTCCAATGTTCTTTTCCATTTTGAAATGTATCTGTAATACTCCCTGATTCTGCTCATCTTCTGTCCTGCTGGCTGTTTTCCACGGCGCCTCTTGCATAATTTCCCCTTATGACTCTGCACTCCTGTATGATGCAGAAAGTGAATGCTCGAGTCTCTCTTTTTTTTTTATTGTGGTGAAATATATACAACATAATCATTTAAAAATGCTAATCTAGATTTTGCAAAGTCACCTGATTGTTTAGGCACTAAGTAAGACTAAAACAACACTATGCACAAAAAATACAATGGGTACCCAAGAAAATGTGGTCCACAGGCTGCAGGGGCAGCTGTCTGGTGGTACAGTGTAGAGTTATAGCGTGTCTGAACCCGGGGTCATTCTCTAGGAAAAGAAAGAGTGCCATCCCTACTTTGTGATGATGAGGCTTTTATTTTTTTTTGTATCGCTGTAATTATCAATGCCTTAATTTGTGATGTGGTGTTGAATTCATTTGCCGCGTTTTCATGTAATTTCGACAGGAAAAACAACAGAAATGTCAAACATTTCTTCTTAAGAAATGAAAAATGTCCTTGTTTATCTCAGAACAAGTAAATAACAAAATGATCGATAAGAGAAACTTTAGATTTAAGCTAAACCAGGCGACCTGATACTTTCGATATTCTTGTCTCTTCAATAATGGATTTCACGTCTAAGAGGACGCGTGTTCTGGCCCAGTCTTTGCACGCCTGTGAGTTTCCCCTGAGCTGTGTGATTTCCTGCTTCATCGGCAAGCGGTGAAGTCCACGCCACCTGGGTTCCTGAGCCTGCGTTTCCCTCCTCATGCAAACGGAGTAGCCACGTGCAGGGAGAAGCCCTCGTCTGACCTGTGTTACCTCCACGTGTCTCTGCTGTAAAGGGAAACCGAGTCCCAACAAGCTCATTCCCGCACCACGAGGAGCATTGTTCCTCTTTTTACGGGAAAGTTCCGCAGTTTTGTTCTGTCCCCGCACCTGCCCGTGTCGGCTGCTGGTCGCTGAGACAAATGCCGTGGAAACAACTACGAGGCCCCGACAATGTTTTGCTCCAAGACAGTAGGGTTTGACAGCCATTTTTGTCCAGTGTTTTTCTCTCCCAATTACATGCTGTGTACAGACCTTTAGTGTTTTTTTTTAAATTGAATTTATTGGGGTGACACTGGTTAACCACAGTGTACATGTTGCAGGTGCACAGTTCCACACACGTCATCTGCACACTGTGTTGTGTGTTCACCACCCCAGTCAGGCCTCCGTTTATCCCCCTGCAGCTTTCTCCACGTCCCTCCGTCCCCCCGCCCTCCCCCCGCAGGAATCACCACACTGTGGTTTGTGTAAAAATTTTTGAAAACAGAGAGAAAGAACTCCGGGAGACCTTTTGTTTCCGTAACAAAAGCTACTGTATGTTTGTGGCTACGTGGCATCATATGACAGGGGTCAGGGTGACAGCTTGCATGCTCCTTCTTCACACTGCCACGGGGGACCCAGGGGTTCCGGGGGTCTGGGGGTCCAGGGGTCCAGGGGTCCAGGGGTCCAGGTGTCCAGGGGTCCAGGGGTGCATGGCTGCGGATGCTCATTGCGCTGGAGCGGTTCCCCATGTAAATGACAGATGGTTTCTCTAAACGATGTGTCCTCTTCCTCCATGTCTCCGCGTTCAGTGCTCTTCCCTGGTGACCCCCCAAGGTCCCCTGGACTTGCCTTATCCCTTTCAAGTGTCCCTCGAGCCTTCATGCAGCCCCTCAGTGGAATGGCTCTTCGGAGCCTTGCCGACCTGGTTCTCCTGGGGGTCCGCTCGGGAGGGAGGCGGAGCGTCGGAAAGGTCCAGATGGCCCAGCGGCTGCTTCATTTCCAGAGACCCCCCGAGTCTCTTCACCTCGGCAGGCAGGTGTGGGGTGTGCTGCTTGTGCCGAGACCCTCAGTCCCTCGACATGGGCATATACGACCTAGAAAAACGGTTTGCTCGTGGTCACGCTGTGTGCCCGCAGCTGATAGGCCCGCAGCTGATAGGCCCGCACGGCCGGGTCTCCATGAACGACAAGGAGATCCGGGGCATGTGCCCACGCTGCTACTTCTAAACCGCAAGCTGCCGGCAGCTGTGGGGGACCCCGTAGCCACACGCTCTGCGGCCCCACAGTGCGAGCCTGGAGCTCGTGTTGAGAAGCAGAGGGTTTGCCAGCAGCAGAATGGGAGATCGGAATTCTCAGCCGCTCCGTCAGCACACGCCGTGACTCTCTCTGGGAAAGGTTACGAGTGGCGGTTTACGGGACTCTACCCACGCGTACAGTAGGCTCATCTATTTATTTATTTTTTTTCAATTCTTTGAACCTTGCAGTATGTCCAAATTCTTTCTTTCTTCACCCTGTGACTACAGCATCAGAACAAGGAGTTCTGAGTGCTCTGAGCCACTTCTCTAGGTTACACAGTCGGCAGGTGAGCAGACGTTTGTGGTTGGGTGTGACCGACGTGTCTCGTGGCTTGACTGGAATGCCATTGGTTGGTACCTCGAACGTGTGAAGCTGATCGCTCGGGGGTGGGGGTGGGAGGAGATCAATTTACATGAGGAATCCCACAGTCAGGATGCTCAGAATTCAAGAAGGAATCTGGATTTTGGCTGAGGCCAAAAGGGTTGTGGGGATTAGGGTTGGGTTTGAAGGGAGTGGGGGTAGTAAAAGGCCGTTCAAGGCAAACAAAGGAATTTTTAGACCCCTCTGTCTGAGTTGAGAAAGTGTACTTTTCCTGGATAGAGAGAATAGATTAGTGGTTGCCGGAGGTTGGTGGGGGTGGACACAATGGGCGAAAAGGGTTAAAAAGCACCAACTTGCACCCATAAAATAAGTAAGTCAGGGATGTGATGGACAGGGCGGTGACTATATTTAACGATACCGTACTGTGTGTTTCACTGGTGCCAAGAGCGTAGATCTTCAAAGTTCTCATTGCAAAAAAAATTTCTAACTATGTGTGGTGACTTACTATGATGGTCATTTCGTAACATACACAAATACTGACTCGCTATGCTGTATACCTGCAGTTCACATGATGTTAGATGCCAGTTATGTCTCAATAAGGAACACACGTGCTGGAGTTTGCGTCTGTGACAAGCAGCACCCTGTGCTCCTCAGATTTCTGCTCCTGCCAGGGGGTTGGAGGGCTCTGGCCTGGGAGAGGGAGAGAGTGTCTGTAGAGATCAAGGTCCCGAGATGCCTTGGAATGCCTGTGGCTGCACCTCTGATGCTGTACTGTTTTGGGGCTCGCTGGCTGCACCCCAGAAATATGTGAGATGGGTGCCAGAAATTTAGTCATGGCTGAAGAATTCTTCTTCCGAGTCATGTCAGCATTGTGCTGCAGCAGAAATACAGAAATTGAGGCATTTATGCAGAGATAGGTAAGTAGGGATGGAGAAAGATTCCTCCATCTTCCAGGACCATACAGAGGAGGGTGGGATGTGGCTGGGGCCACCACCGAGTCAGGGTTTCTGATGAGAAATGTGTGGCGAGTTTAGATGAGGATGAGGAGACTGAGAGCAAGGTGGACAGAGGAAGGCCAGGGAGAGGGCGCTCACCATGCCTGTCGGGAGGGCAGGGCAGCCGGGGCCTGACAGCTCTCTCAGAGGACGCCATCCTTGCTGACCCCCCTCAATCAGTTCATGAGCACAGACATTCAAGGGGGCGTCCAAGTTCAGTGGTGAAGTAAGAGAAAATGTTCCCATTGTACTTTATAGCCTGACAGTATCGCACCTGTCACAACAGGGTTGAGTTTGTGGGTGCTACGTATGCCCTCATGCATTTATATCAACACATTCTAATTTAGCCCAGTGAGTGCTGGGAGTGCTGAAAAATACGCTGCTGTGGAGTTAGGAACTCAAGTTCAGGGGCAAATCCACGGGACCCGTGGGAGGAAGAGGAATCTGCCGAGGCAAAGGAGCTGGACCAGCCTAGATCATCAGATTCTGTGGTCCGATGAATTTCATTCCCCCAAGGTGGCTTGTAAAATGTGAAGATGTGCATGTTTAGGGAGGGGCGTGGTACCAATTGTTCCCACAGTCAAGGATGTAGCAAAAGTAGTATTCTGCCCTGCCGGGGTGGACTTGACATTGTGCTTCTCTGTACCTTGCTACATTGTGAATGAATGGTCTTTTCAACATTGCATACCAGAGACCTTGGCTTCAGTGTTGACCTGAAGGATATACCATTTCACTGAAGGCGACATAAATGCGAGATAGCAGAACAAAGACAGTTCTCTGAAGGACTCACTTGTTACCAAGTTAAGAGCTGTCTTTGTTTCCAGGTGATGCTGGCACTTGGTAGGTGGGACCACAGACAGATCCAATGTTGCCTTCGTATTTCTTGACAGTCACAGAATCGCAGTAGCCTTGTCAAAAGAACACGCCATTGGAGAAGGCTCCGTGTGTTAGCTGAGATGTGTTCTCTGTCCGTAAGCTGAGTGCAAACACCAGAGTGTGGCCACCCTTTGAAGAGGTGCGTCTCCGTCATTGTATAACGGAAGTCACTCTCAGGCTGTGACTTCCACTTGCATACTTCATTATATCTGGCGAAAGCCTTAATATTGAGGGCTAAATAAAAGCTCATCTGTTTTGGTCCCCCATTGTGAATCTGTTTTATGCTTGAGAATTATCTCCTCAATTAGGCTTCTGAACATTAATATATTGCAGAGTTTAAACACAACCACATTAGGCATTTTTATTAAAAACAGAGCTTTTAGTAGGATTCGTGATGGATATTTTACATTCTCTTCTTGCTGAAGACCTGGGGGATTGTTATATAAGGCGTGAGTGATGTGTTGCAGGGACAAAGCGATATGGTTTAAATAGCTCAGAATCATTCTCAGAAAAGCTCTGTTCTGTCTAGTTCATGCACACCTCAGCAGCCTTTCTCTCTGTGTTCCCCGGGAAAGTCTGAAATACGATGCCCTGCAGAATTGTACGTGGGTAATCCTAATATTTGTTTTTCCTCAAATCCATTTGCAAGAAGAAAGTGCATTTGTTGAAGGGGTAGAAAGAGCAGGATTCCAGTCCCAGCTCCTCTGCTTTTTAGCTGTGTGACCTCAGACAAGCCAACGACTTCTCTGGATCCAAGCTTCCTCCTTTTTGAAAGGGGCAAACTAACCTTGTCCTGAGTTCTGAAAATCACCGAAGACATTAGCTGAGACCCTGTTTGGAGACCAGCTGTCCACAAGATGGAAAGTCCACGAGAATCTAGAAAATCCTGTGAATTGTCTCATTTAGTGAGCAGATGATGTCTCCACGGCTCACCGAGGTCCCCACCCTCGTCCCAGGCCTGTGCACAGAGTTTGTAAACTTCAGCCTCAAGGGCCCCAAGTCCTGCCTTTCAAGGGTTGGTGGTCTGATGTGACTGGGAGTTAAGTAATAGTTTATAAGATGTAAACTGAAAACTAAAAAACAAACCAACAAGCAAACAAAAAAATCCCCAGGAGTTTAGCAGTAGTCCACGGTACCAGCAGAAGTCTGTGGTCTTTATGTGGAGTCCTCCTGTGCCCAGGGGTTTGTTATGTCCCAGGTCCCGTGGCTTTGGGCTGTGAGTCTGATCCGCTCGTAAGTCTTTCCGTCCGCCTGGTTGGTAGAATTCTCTCACATCTGTACACTGGGGCACAGCATTTTGAATGCACATGTCTATTCTTATAGCCTTCTTTATAATTAAAGGTATTTTTTTCGCTCCTTTCTTCAACAAAACCATTTAAGAGTATTTTTTTTTCTAGTCAACAAGTCTTTACCTGACAAAAGAACCAGCTGGAGATACAGGTTCCTGCCCCGGGTGATGCGCCCCTCACACGGGCTGTCCCCGTTTTATAAATGAGACAGACGCCCGCTCCTCCCCGGCCCCGCCAGCTGCCGCCTTGTCCCGACGCTGCAGAGCAGAGGGGCTTTGAAGCCACCCCGGGGTTTCGTGGGCGGCGCCAGCACAGGACGCGTCGGGGCTGACCTTGGCTGGAGAAGGTCACGCAGCCTCACATAATGGACTGCAGCGATGCCCTGTTTTGTAACAAAGGAGACACTGCTTTCTTGTGGATTGGAAGGGAAACAATGTAGAGCAGAATTGCCTTTGCTGTGAAGTTTCCAGGTTAGAAGCTGCGAATCCGTGTGGTCCAGCGAGCCTTTCCTGACAGCGGGCAGTAAATTGCCCTCCCGCCCCGCTGCCCAGACAATGTGTTTCCTGCTTAATGCATCCCTCCAGCTACTTCCTCCAGCTACTTTGTGCGAGGCCGGTGCGCTCCCAGAAAGAGGATCAGCATCGAGGGACATCAGTCATCTTAGCTTATTTGCCATCAAACAATTGTCAAGGGAAATAATTAGGTGGAATTAAAAACATAAAGGGCAAATATCCTGCCATTTTTATTGTCACAAGTAAGGCTTCAGAAGGAACCAGAAAGAGCCAGAAACTGCTTTGTACGGCATCAGTAATTGGTAGCCACACACCGAACCCTCCTAGAGAGCTCTGGTTTGAGTAAGGAGGTATTTTAGGGACAAAAAAAGTTCTCTGTCCCTGTTTCTGTTGCATTATTGGAAATCAAAGGGCAAGTTAGACTTGATCTTATTTTATTTTGTGTGGTTTCGGGTTTATTTATTTGCTCGAGGCTGACAGGCATGTAGGAAAACTTCGGCGAGAGGACCAGAGCTTCAGTCTGTCCGTGGCCATCACGACACTGTTAAAAATGAACGCAATAAGACACTCTTCGACAACAATGCCATTACGGGAACTCCTCGGAGGGACTCTTAAGAATTCGTACAATTTTCACAAGACAAGGCCACTAGGGAGCACTTTGGAAACAGGTATCAGGGCAAAATAAGAAAAAAATTCCCTCTATTTATATGGGAATCCAAGAATCACTAAATCACATTTATTCTGAGGAGGGAGATCAACACCGTTCTAACGGCCGCCACCGGGGTTTACAAAAGGAGAGAACAATAAAGAGGCGACTTCCCAGGCATTTTAGAGGTAATAGAAATCAACCTCTAAAGAGAAGCATGAAATATTTACCGGGCGTGCACTGTACACGCTAGAATTACACAGGGCCGGGGACAGTGATTGAATGTGCCGCGGCTGCACAGGGTGAAGCTGAGGTTTTAATGTACGGGATATTGATTACATGATGAATCCCGACGGTTTGTCCCCTGCAGTTCCTTGCGACATGGGGAGACGGGAGAATAACGCATAAATTTTTGTCGGCTACGCCGCATGCAAAATGGAGCAGGTGATGAGTAAGTGAACAATGAGTTTCCTTCTCCCATTCATAAATAGCTGCGTGAAGAATTCCTCTGTCTGAAGCCAGGAACTATTAACTAGAGCACACAATTATGGAAAACACTCAGACTTTCAGATCCATTGTAAGACGGGCCCCTTTATTTGGCTCTTGTTTAAAATCTCAATGTGCAATGGTGCCCGCTAGGATTTTTTTTCCTAATAGTAGCATTAAAGTGTATAAATTAGAGGACTCTTAAGCAAATCAGGGGAAAATAGGAGGAAAAATGCACATTTTGAAAGGATTTGCTGGCATTGATTAGTTCGCTTTTTATGTAGATGTAATCTATATAGATTAGATTAAATTTTAGTTACTCTGATGTCAACATCTTTTATTTTTGTTATCACTGAACATCGGACTTTAATTTTCAGTACAGTCGCCCCTGAATAAGAAACAAAAGGATGAGAAGCCTCACACTGTAAGGCCTGAAAACGTCGAATCACCGTGTTGTACACCTGAACGGGGGTAGCCAACGTCAGGTGGTATGCCAACTATCAGTGAACTGGAAAAATACACAGACAAACAAGGAGAGAAAGCAGACACACAGAAGCAGCAGCAGGATGACTGGCTGGAGTTGAGAACTTGAGTGGGAGGCAGAGAGCATTCATGTGTCCCCAAAACCATGGAAACAACTGTCCCATCCAAGCTCCACCCTGCTCTGTCCTGTAGGAGACCATTCTGCGTGGCGTGGGCCCACATCCCACCGGGAGATGCACAGGACCCACGCCCACGGATAGGTTCTCCCGTGGGGAATCAGGCCTGCAATGTGCCTAGGCTGCTTTGAGTCTTGCTTGCTCTTGCTAAAAAAAAAAACCTCCCTCACCCTGAACTGAGGACATTTACTGCAAAGTAACTTCCTAAAATCCATGCTAAACCTTCCAAGGATAAGTGTAACCGGTTCAACCACTTTTGCCTTTTCATTTGCAAACATCCTTCTTCTGTGATGTGATTAGAGGCCTGGGCTCCTTTGTTTTCTGTGAAAGGTAACCACCTAAAGCGAACTGTGAATAGTAAATGAGGACCATCATTTAATGTGACCGGAAAAACAAATAAAGGCCTGTCGTGGCGGAGGCCTTGGCTTTTTGCCCCCTGGAGAGTGGAGCCGCATCACTTGCCCTTTTCCTCCACCGGACTCGGCGGTCCGTGTGAATGTCTCATTTCATCCATAATGACACGGACACTGCGGGCCGGTGTCTGCATCACTGTCCTGCATGCTGGCCTCCGTCACGTTCCCCGGTGACCCAGTCCCATCTCAAACTTGTCACCTCCTCGCAAGAGTGAACCCAAAGGAGGGAGCAGCGCCCCCAGTCCTGGGCCTGTGGTTTTTCTTCCGTGCTAAAGGGACTCCCGCAGTGGAGGCAGAAAATAAGACAGGATGAGAGCAGGACGTTCTTGGTAGCACTGCTGTCTCTGAAAAGCTCCGCCCAAGTGGGTGGGGGCGTGAGAAGGTGAGGCCGAGGGCAGGAGAGAGAGAGAGAGAGTTTACGGCTCCGGGGTTTTCAGTGGGGTTTATTTCCAGGGTCTCTTGTCTCCTTGTGTTTTTTGAGATAAGAATATCTTTGTCTGTTTTTACAGACCATAAAATATACCTGTATTTACATACAAATAGGCTTTAACCTAATCATTTGTGAGTTATAATATTTGAAAACTATAGTACACTTTCTACTTGCAAGTATATCTTACTGTAGAAAATGGGAAAATACGCTAGTTTTTCAGGGTGCAAAAACACTGTGCATGCTCGTGTGCGGCCGACCTCGCAGGAATGGTAGGCTGTCATGCACGGGATGATGTATTTAAAAATCATCCCAGCCTGAAATTTGAAGGATTGAAGTCATCAAAGACATCTACGGTGTTTCAAATGGAAATGTAATATTTATCGCAGGGGAAAATACTACAGAAGGGATATTTATAAAAAAAACCCTTTTATTAATAAAACTTGCAAACATCTATAAAATTAGAGATAATATTATGGACCCCCGAGTCTCATCACTCAACTTCAATGATTACCCACAGATGACTCATCTTGATTCATCTAAACCCCACACACATTCTTTCTGCTTGCCTCCTTCAGGGGATCATTTAGAGGCGAATCTCAGACATCACAGCATTTCTTTCTCAAGGGCCTCAGTGTGTATCTCTAACATTCTTTTTTTTATTATTAAAAAGAAACAACTTAAAGTACGACACTATTATCGCACCTAAAATGTTGCAATTATTCCTTAATGTCAGGAAGCAGCTCCTCCACCTTCCGATTTTCTCCCCCAGTTGCTTCCTGCAAGTTTCTGTTAGTTTGTTTTTCAGCGTCTGTTTGTCTGAATCAGGACCAAACACCTCCATGACTAGGGGAGCCCTCTTTTGTAACAACTATGACTCTCAGGAAAGAAGGTGCCTTTCGGAGCGGACAAATCCATTTCTGCAGACACCTGTGCTGCTGCTTTTGCCTTGGCCTCACGATTTGGCTGTCTTTCTCGATAACGTAATCTTCCTCTTTGGTGTCTTCCTCTGAAGAGTCATTCGGGCCAAGGAACCTTCTGAGGCACCAGCTTGCTTTGATGAATCCGACAAAAGAAATGAAACTCTCTAAAGTGAACGGCGACCCGAGAGGACGATGACATTTAATTTGGCACTTAATGTGCACGCGGTGGCCACAACCGCCGTGAATCTGGAGTGTGTTCTTTCATCTGTTTTATCTCGTCAGAAATTTTGTGACTTTGACCTTTTCTTTCCCCACGATCTACACATATAAAGTAGAATTTTAAAAAGTATTTTTGGCAATCAAGATTTTCTTCTGATCCTCGTGTGAAAAAAGAAACATTTGTGATCTTGAAAAAAGCATATGTTAACTTCCTTTGAATCCTTTAGATCGGCTGAAAGATGAATTTGCCATTTTAAGAGTATAATATTGAAAAGATCTGGCTTCAAAGTGAGCCCATGTGGGAATACTTTTTTATCTTAGGGAATTTATATATTTTTTTAAGGGAAACAGCAACCAAATTTGAAAAACCAGTGTGTACCCAATGGATCAGGCTTTTCAAAGAGTCATGTCTCGAAAAACAGAGCTTTTGATTTCTTAAAATGATCTCTTGAAGTCCCATCTCGAAATACATAAATCAACAAATTGCATTTTAATGGGGAATCAAGGGCGCCTTTCAAGAGGCCCTTGAGTGAACCTTTGGGAAACACGAATGCGGAGAATTACCAGCTTGTTCTACCGGCGTGGACTCGACTCCAACATTTTGTTTTTGAGCGAGGAAGGACCTCCGGTCAAGGGCAGGGGGAGAAGGCGGCGCGTTTGAAGACGGAGCGGGCACCGCCCCCTGCCGGCTGGGTGGACCATCCTCGTCGGCCCGCGGAGCCCCCTGGCGGGGCATCAGCCACTCACCTCGTTCCGGGCGCTGCGTCCACTGCAGCAGCGCTGTCGTGGCCTCTGTGCCATTGCCGTATGCCCCTTCATTGTTTAATTCTAGAATGATAAGATAGAAGATGGGGCCGCCACGTTGTGGAGCACGCCCCATAAAATGTCGCTGTAGACTTCCATCCCTTTCATGATATAATATAATAATGTGCAAATACGTGGGTGTCGTGTGCATCGGGTCTTTGCAGAGGGATGTCTCTCATGCGCACGCGCAGGACCTCTGGGGCTGGGTGAGCAGCGGGGGATTGAATCCTCACGCTGCTGCTCATCCTAATCCAGGTCAGAGGAAGGGCAGGTGGTCAATGACGCAGCGCCTTTTCGGACTAAGGACAGTTTCCCTCGGAGTGGGAAAAATGGCAGAATTAAGTCAACAAGCCACAGAACATGGAGAGTAATCGCTAAAGTCCCGGAAAATTGAAAACGGCAAAAATTTGAGCGTTTGACAAGGACCCCGCATTCATGGCAGTCTCCCTCCGTGTGGCTCTCAGTGGAGAACGTGGTAACCTCTGGGGCTGTTTGCAGAGGTTCCCACTTGGGGTGGCTGCCTACAATGCGTAGTCATGGGACAGGAAGTCACTTGTGAGCCAGCGCTATGCCAGTGCGTCCTACCGACCTAAGGACATTATGGAATCTTGCACTGCAGTGCGTACAGACACCTGAGCAGCGTCCCAGGTATCATTACACCTTGACGTCGAGCGTGTGTGTGTTTCATGTCGGTCCTCTGCGTGCAGAGAGGACGAGGCAGAGGCGCGCTCCTGTCCCGGCTACACGCACGGTCTGCTCCTCGGGTGCGGTTTGGCCTCATCCGCGCCGCGGTGCCGAGTCTGCTTCCCGTCGGTCGCCAGGACGGTTTTGCGGAGGGATTGTGTGCACGCGGGCGCTTGCTTATGTGAAGATTTGAAAAGCTTCCTGCACGTGGGATGCCATGGAGTCGAGATTTTGGCTCACGTCATGGAAGCTGGTCCCATCTGGGATTCTCCGGGTAACTGTTACTGAAACAACCTAACTTCATATTCTTGCTTCAGTCACGTAGGATGCTGCTGGGTACCAAGTGAAGCAACACGACTGTGCGTGAAAGCCCTTCGTAGTTCGCACGGTCAGCGTGGAAGCCTTGACCCCCGGGGAGGGTTCTGTGGGCAGCTCACAGGGCTGGCTCCCCGGCTTGGCTCTGCTCCGTTTGGGGCCCGCTGCCCGGTGCGGAGCGGACCTGGGTGTTTCCCTTCCTGCTGGGCCTGCGGTGACCTTGCGGGCTGTGCACGCCTGATCCACAGGAGTGATCCCGGAGAGTCTCCGGGGGGTGGCGGCCCCGAGTGTGCCCCGGTGACCGAGGGAAGATCGGGCCGTGTCCTGCAGTCCGCTCCCGGTACAGCCTCTGAAAGGCTTTCCCCCGGAACCCCACGGATTCTGCGAGTACATGTCCAGCTGGCCCACTTTGGAGGTCGGCCCTCCTCCTGCTCTTCAGCCGTAATCTCGTTACATTGAACGGCCCCTTCAGCGAGTTTGCAACGTAAACACTTGAGATGATGTTTCATTTGCGCTGCTGTATGTTCACTTTCGGGGAGTATACTACCCTTATTGAATCTGCTGTTATTTAGAGATTTTTCTACTGTTAAATACCTTTTTTCTACATTTTGTTGCTTTTTATTATCCACTTATTGTTGTGGTCATTTAACATTTTTCATATTTTATTTTTATTTCCTTTTATAAACATTTAATTATTTTTTTATTTCAAAACTTCCCCATTTTTTCAATTTAAGTGCATTTGGCTTGTTTTCATACTCTTAATTTCTTCACATTTAAAAACATTTCATTTTTCTCATTTTAAAGGTTTTGACTCATCCACATTTCTTCACATTTTACACCTAGCTTTCAGAATTTTCCATTCGTGTTCTTAACCTTTTAGTTCATTTTCCAATCATTTTAATGCCTATACTTAAAAAATTCTATTTATTTCTGTTTTCTTCAATAAAAACCATATTTAAGATGGCGACAATAAAGAAGCAAAGGGGACAGGGCTGGGGTGTTCTGCCCTGTGCTGTTCCCACAGCTGTTGCCCCTGGTCCTTTTCACAGACTCTCTCCCCTTTCCAGGGCCAGCACCAGACGTTTCTCTGGGATGCTCGGTCCCATAGGATTGTCATCCTGTCGAGGATGCTTGTGATGTTTATAAGCAGAAGGTTCATGTAAACTTACTGTGCGGTGCTGTTATTAGCATTTGAGCACAGTTTCATTTGCGGGACCAAAATGCATTGGAAAGCTCTGTTTTATGGAGAAAGACGTTAGATTCTGGCCCCGCTCTGTCAACCATATGCAATGGCAGAAAGTGAGAATGAGCAAGACCCACGCTTAAGAAGGTCAATCCTTTTGGCAAGAACTTGGGTGAATGTGAAAAAGTAGCAGGATGTACTGGGCTTCTTGGTGCATAGGCCTGAGACTCCAGGAATGCAGCCCTGTCTTTCTGGAGCTCAGTGTCAGGCACTGCGGCATTCAGGGTGACCTCACCGGACATGATGACCATGGATGACAAGAATGGGCTGGACGCCCGGAGGAGACACGGTACCAGATGGTACCAGTGGGAGGCACAGGGTTATATCCACAGTTCTGTGGTAGGTGGTCTCTCATGTGCCTACCTTGCTTCCAGCCACATTCTTTTCTTAGCCCACCTTGAAAACGTTTTATCTTGCAGTGTTGGCTTTCCCCGGGGTTGTGAGGGGCCAGCAAAACCCGGCCAGGCTGGCAGTGATTTCTGATGGAGAACCTTTAGCCACACCTCCGTGGGATGCATCCATCCACGGAGAGACCCAGGGCTACCACATTCATTGCTAAACAGAAACAAAAAAATCAGTAAAAAATATCCCACAGGCAAAAAAGAAAAAAAATCTAAGCAGAAAAGATATCCTTTTTATTTTTTTTTAAATTTTATTTATTTACTTTTAGAGAGGGAAGGGAGGGAGACAGAGAGAGAGAGAGAGGAACATCAATGTGCGGTTGTTGGGGGCCGTGGCCTGCAACCCAGGCATGTGCCCTGACTGGGAATCGAACCTGCGATGCTTTGGTTCCCAGCGCACGCTCAATCCACTGAGCCACGCCAGCCAGGGCTATTTTTGACAATTTTAAAATGGTAGCATGATGGCCACAGTTCTTCCCTATAATATTCTGCCTTGCCAAATTAAAGGCTGAAAAAGTGAAAAGAGTTCAAAGATTTTATTGTAAGGCCCAAGCACGGTCACACGTTCCAAAAGGGTGACTGTTCATTCACTGAATCTGTGTGTACGTGGGGCCGGAGTCTCCGTGGCACTCAGCCACGCCATCTGTTTCGGTATTGATTTCTTACATTTTAGTTTATGCTTTGGACAAAACCAATTTTCAAGAGCATATTACTCAGGCGTGTTGGTGTCTTTAGAGCTGCAGCGAGGATGAAGGTCAGATAGGGTGTGCGTGTGTGTGTGTGTGTGTGGGCACAGGTGAGAGATAGATAACATGCTGATTTTCATGACCTTTGCATGGATTCTAGAAGAGTCCGAGATGTAGCCCGAGAACGAAGCCGCCGGACAGCCCTTGTTTGGGTGACAAGTTTAGGGGGAATGTGATGCGGAGTAGAAATCTTACTGAAGGAGCTCAGTGAGTGGCGAAGAGGAACGGAGAATTTACTACTAAGAGTATAACAGGTTTCTGCGTTGTTCAGTGATCTGTCATTGTTTCCTTGGTTGGAACTAAAATATGGGTGAAGTCCAATGACACTGGGTTATTGTTATTATTATTATTATTATTATTATTTACAAATTCATTAAGCTGACTCGTCAACAATCAGAGTGATCAGAACGGTCATCTGATCTGACCACGCTCTCTTCTATTGGTGTAACCTCATTTGGCTTTATTTTTAGTCTTTCAGGGGTTCCACAAATACGGTATGTATGCATGCTAAGGAAGTAATAACAGTCCTCTGAATTTCATAGCACTTGAGACACTGTTGCAGAGAAGCGTCACGTCCAATTTTATCTCTACAACAGAGCTCTTTGGGAGGTGGCTCGGGAATTGTCCGTTAGCTTCGGCATCATTTCAGTGTTCAGGTGGCGCACGTGTGAGCACGGCAGTCCCTGTCGCGTGTTTGTGCGTCCCTGACGTTGCTGGTGGGGAACCCCTGGTAACCGTTTCCCCTCAACCATTCCACCCTTTTCCCAAACTCTGTATTAGTGATGGACCTCAGCCTTCCCGGAGAGCATACCTGTTTGCACAAACACATGTTTGCGTGTATTTGGATGCCCACTGGGGTTTTATTTCTTTCTTTACTTACGGACGTGGGCTGCGCTGTGTATTTTGTCCTCAAACTGCACCTTCACCTGATGCGTTAAGGCTGTCTCTGGGGGTTGGAATACGTGGATGCAGCTTAATTTTTTTAAAGGTTTCGTTCTTTCACAGAGATGTCCCCCATTTATTTATCTAACGAATTGCTCCCCTACTGATAGATATTTAAGCTGTTTTTAGTTTATTATTGTAACAATGCTACATGTAACTTTGCACATTTATCCATTGATCTGCTTTATAATTTTGAAGGTATTGGAGTTTTTGTGGCTTAGCTCTTCTAGTTTGCGTGTTCAGCACCCAGTGGGTACTGTGAAGCTAGCTGCCCCCAAATATCGTACCGTTGCATCTTGCAATGACACCAGGGACATTTCCACTGCCCCCTGTTTCCACTGCTGCTGCTGGAACCGGTCTCCGAGCATCTGTCCAGTTTGCACCTGTTGTTTTGTCTGGATTTGCTCTGTTACTAGTGAGTTTGAGCAACTTCTCAAATTTTTAAGAATCATTCGTATTTTCACTTTTTTGGTTTACCTGTGAATAGTCTTGCTTATCATCTTATTGTTTGTTTCCCCTTTGGTAATTTGTAGTAATTGTTTCGATATTCAGAATAATAAATCTTTGCCTTCTATTTATATATCATTAGTACTTTCTCCTGTGCTTTGGCTGGTTATTGGGCTTTGCTTATAGTGCTTTTGTTGACCCCAAGTTTTTAAATGTACACAATCGCGCATTTTCCCCTTCATGTCTTTGTAGTTTATGTACTGCTAGAAAATTCTTTTCATAACGCAAGATGGTGAACCTGTTATTTATGTTGTCTCCTAACATTTTTATAGGTTAGATCTTCAGCCTGTTGGGGATTAATTTTTATGTTTGGCAGAAGGTAGTGATCTAACTCTATTTTCTAATGGATAGTCGACTGTCCCAATGTTACTTATTGAGTTACTTCCTCATTGGGATACAAGTCACTTTCACCACAGGGTGAACGTCTCCTTCCGTCCAGGCCTTCCCCCAGAACTTTAGTATGTTTAATTGATCTATTTGCCAATTTCTGCCCTGAGTTTAGGTTTTAAAAATCCCTACATTTTATGTCATGCTTTGGTAAATTAAAAAGAAGTTCCTGCCCTACTTTCTTCCTACTTTTCACATTTGGCTAACTTGGCAGATTTTACCTCCTAGATGTATTTTAGAATCAACACGTCAATCACCCTAGAACCGTGCTGCGGGATTTCAAGTACATTTAAATCAACTTCATTGTTTGCTTCTGATAATTACCACGTGTTTTTGCTCATTTCTAAGGATCTGAGCCCAACCAGGAGGAAAACATAGGTGCTCACTTGTACCTTTAGTAATGCATTTTCTATTTATTCCCTTTTTAGTTTTGTATGTTAACATATTTAGAGTTTTATTTTTTGGGCATTTATTTTCATACAACGAATGAGGCATGGATGGACCTTTGGTTTTTTTCTTCAAACGGATCGCTGGTTGGCTGTTCGGACGGCATGTGCGGTCCACCGGGCGTTCCCCACACCCTGTGAATGGAAATGTGAGTTTTCCATCAGAACCGGGCACAGGACGGGATTCCACTACAGGGACCCCAGCTCCAGTCTCCAGGGCGCCCGCTCTCCCAGGGCCCCCCCCCCCCCACATCCCATTTTCTCCCCCAGTGTTTGAGTAACTGAGCCATGTGTTGGGGACCTGGAAGGGTCACGAGCATGTGGAAATCCCTCTAAACACACTCTTCTGCTATCAGAGATGGTCAGCTGGGGTGTGTGTGCAGCATCCTCCAAGGGGGAGTTTATGGTCACTCACCTGGAAGCACTTCAGAAGGCAAAGCTCTTGGTTACAGGGCAAACACGGAGTCATTACCTAAAACCAAATCTTTGTTCCCGGGGCACAAACCCCGGACAGATCAGGCCGTGAGTTCCATTTTCTCAAAGTGTGCTTTGCAGCTTAACAGCCCGTAAGAGGCAAGGCAACTCAAAAATAATGCATTTCTTCAATTATGAAGAAGAGTTGATTTTCCTTCTTTCTTTTTTTTTTTTAATTAGGAAGAATGATGAATGGTAACACCTGCACTTGAAATTTCCCAGAGTAGAATAATATTTCGTGATCTATGGGAAAGACCAGAATTCATAAAAACATTGTCTAGGTAAGAAGGAGAGTTCAATTACAATGTAAGGGTTTTAGACTAGTCAGATGGAAAGGCCCCAGAGATTTACAGATTGAGACGAAAACAAAAGTACTTGAATCTTTGGGAGAGTGAAAACAAAAACAAGTACATTCGCGTCACATATTTGGATTACCACAAATAGGGGAAAATAATAAATACGTATAATAACAGAATCGGGCTTCTAAAAATGTATGTGGTAAGCAGTGATAATGCAATGGCTCCAACAGAATGAAAACCGGTTAGGACAAAAGTCAAGTTCTAAACATCAGCCCAGGCACAGGATGGGCGAGGGGCGAATGGCTAGAGCTGCTGCACCAACATATTCACGTAACCAGAGGTGCTATCGAAAGGAAGCCGAGAAGCTCAAATCAGCACGTGAAATGGAGGGTCTGGGTCCATCTCCTTAGGAGGGGTGCCTGACTCCTGAGGTCCTCTGGGTTCTCAGTTGTCAGGTGGATGTCAACGCACCACTTTGCACAGTTGGGCTGGGACAAGAGACAGACTTCCTTTACAGCCTCTCTGACCGAAAGAGGCATCTCCGCTCCCTTCCCCCATCCCCCCTTCCACTCCACTCAGGCTGGCGACGCGGCCCTGCCGTTGCCCCTGTCGAAGCTCACGAGATGCTGCTGCTCGTTGCTCGCCAGCCCTCGGCCTCCTAGCTCCAGCAGCCTCCCGCACAGCTCACTCTCCACTCCTTGAACCACGAGCTGTGCTTGCCTTCGGACACCGGTTCGCTGCCCACCTCTGGGCATCCCTCCTCGGTCCCTTGTGCCGGTTCCTTAGTTCCCTCCCTCCCGGGCGGTGGGGCATCCGTGGCTCCGTCTCATCGTGCCCGTGTCACAGTGTTAAGTGCCCTCCGAACACGGCTGGCTCCGCATTGCACTCTCCAGCCCGACCTCTTCCTGAGTCTGGCTCTGACCTGCACGTTCATTGACTTTGTTCTTTAAAACCCCGCGTGGAAGTGAAATCACACGGCATTTCTGACCCCTCTCTTGAGTGTGCGATGGCACATCCCTTTAGCTGTCCCCATTGGGATAAGTGCCTGGCACTTACTTGTCCAAGTCGGAGCTCCTGCTGTGACCCCGGTAAGACGGCTCTTCCCTCAGCTCCACCCCAGCTGTGGGGGGCAAGATCTGTGGGTTCATCCCTTCCTCTCTTCTTCAGGCACCAAAGTCTATCCATCAGGAAATTCTTTGGCCTGTACCCTAGAAACGTCCAAATCGAGCTTCTTTTCTCTCTCTCCTCTGCCAGCGCCTGGTCTCACCCTCCATGCACGCTTGCCCGCTCTGTTGAAATAGCCTCCCGCTGCTTCTCCTGCTTCCGGCCTTGCCCCTCCTTCCGTCGGTGCTCAGCACACCACCGGAATGATCCCGTTAAAACAGCCCTGTTCCCGTGACCTGTTTGCCCGAACCCTTTCCTTCCATCTCATTAAAAATAACCACACGCTCCTGACACATCTGCTTACCCCTTGCTGATTACGTCTCTGACCTTATGTCCTGTTAACTCTGTCCCTCGTCCCCTCTGGGCCGGTCACTGTCCTCCCTGTCGCTCCTCAAACGAGCCAGCACGTTCCTACACTAGAATCTGTTTGTCCCTGTCCCTTCTCCCCGGAGTGGCTCTGTCTCTGAAGCCGTCTGTACCCTTGGTTGGTAACTGGTGGGGACACCGTGGAGGGGGCTCATGTACAGTAGGAGGAGTCGAGCTGGTTGCATCGGAAATCCCTTTCTGCTTCTGAGACCGTGCGCTCATTAGCTGGTGGAGGAAACTGATTGTGTACCATGTGGAAGGGATTGAGTTTCCACAGGTGCGGAACAGCTCAGTGGTGACAAGTTAAAATGGAACCATTCCTTCTTATGTACAAGTAGTTTTAAAACTTTCTCTTTACCTGGCTGGCGTAGCTCAGTGGATTGAGTGCGGGCTGCGAACCAAAGCATCGCAGGTTCGATTCCCAGTCAGGGCACATGCCTGGGTTGCAGGCCATGGCCTCCAGCAACCGCACATTGATGTTTTTTTTTCTCTCTCTCTCTCTCTCTCCCTCCCTTCCCTCTCTAAAAATAAATAAATAAAATCTTAAATATATATAAAAAAAACCTTTCTCTTTTGACAGCGAATACTTGTCAAGGACTAACTTGGCCTGGAACTGCGTCCCCAGCACACAATGTCCAGGGCGGTGGGCCTGCTGAGGGTGGAGCACAGGCGGCGCCATTCTATGGGTGCAGTGTCTGAGCCCACTGGCCTGCCTGTGGGGTCCGATTCTACAAGCTTTCACCATCACCCACGGGGTTCTTGGGGAAAGTGGGTGAGGGGTGGCCCTGAAGGCCGTCTCCCTGGCTTCCTTCTGCCGTGTCTCTTCCTGGAGGGTCTCGTCCCGGCTACTGCAGAAGAACTGGAGGGCTTCCCGGTGTGCAGCTGGAACGCTGCCCTTCTAGGTGGTGTTTCTGGGGGAAGGTTACTCAGACCGCACCTGGGGATAGACTGATCTCCTTCAATTTGGAAACAAAGCACTCACGTATTTCCCTGATTAAAAAGAACCATAAAGAGCAGGAGCCAGGCATTTCTTGTATGCACGTGTGCTTTTCAGCAGAGGAGGGTGGGAAGTCAGACTGACCCTGTTTTAGGGGTTGGTAAAATGACTTGGAAACTATATGTTGGGGTAGCGATCTGGCTCTTTGGGGGAGCGGGATATTTATTCAGCTATTGTTTCCAGTAGCAGCACCACACTATTGGAAGAGCCGTGTCAGAAAGGGCAGGAAAAAGTCTGTGCAGAGGAATTCAGAACATGATACATCCTTAGAAAAACAACTTCGGGTTCAAAGCTGTCCCGTGGCCGGTCATCCCAGAGTCTTGTAATTAATGCGTTTTCTAAGCTTCCGCCAGAAGAGCAAGAGCTGACTCACGGTAGAAATGATCATCGATCGGCGATCCTCCATCCATTTCCTCCAACAAAGCTACAGCCATCAAAGTTTTTCAAGAGGGGGTTTTCCAATATCTGTGGTAGGAAGATAATGATCAGACCGAAACGCCGAGAGACTAATCACTTGTGAGTGCAATGGAAAACCGTGGCCCCCAAACTTTCTCTCGGCCTCTCTCAGGCAGTTGCTACCCTGGTCGATATCCTGCCACCGTTAATGAGAATCTGCTGGTGGCACGGCTGCCTCGTCCCCCTGTGAAACTCCTGTGGGGGACGCAGGGCACTTAGTGGCACGGCTCCAACGAGAACAAAAGTCCGTTTTCAAAGGATCTGAACACGCCCAGTGGTGACCCAAGATCTGCTCCCTCCATTACCGCTGCGAGGCTGGAAAGCTAATTAAAAACCTCGTGTTCCAAACTGCGTTGTCTCAAGAAGCCTGAAAGGCAGCAAGCGCCTTGGTGAGCCTTGGATGCGACTTTCTCTTTATGTGGTTATCCATTCTCACATAACCTGAGAACGTCCAAGCTCTGTCCTCAGTGGACCCGGAGGTGGTGGAGAAAATCTGGCTTTCACCTGGAAAAGTTTCTAACGAGGTGGAGAGAGCCGGGGGGCGGGGGGGTTATTTGTCACTGATGGCTAAAGAGAAATCAAACTCGTCACTCTGCTTTAAGTTGGTTACTTCATTGTCCATTTTCAAATCTCGCTTTTCTGGGGCCTCCGCAGAAAGCCCTAGAAAAATTGTATCTTCTGATAGCCCGTAAAGGACATGTTTGGCAGTTAATTTATGTCTAGGGGGTGATGGCAGAGGTGTGGGAAGTTGGTAACACCCAACTAAAGAAGGAAGTTACTTTAGAAAGTTCTGTCACTCTGTGACGTCAATATAAATCACCCATATGTAGTGAGGGAATGGTGAGTACTACTTTTAGTGACTTAATCACTATTTCTGTATCTTCTCGTACAACAGCCTGATAAAAACTTGAGCCCAACACTCAAGGACTGCGGTAGCTCATGCATTGAAACCTCATCGAGTTTGCAGTATCAGTTGCAGTGTGTAATTATATTTGGAGACCCTTGGTAATACTGGCAAACACTCTTGCTCCATTTAAGGATGCTAAAAATAGGAACTGTTAGCATAGCTCCTGCAGAGTGCAGTGTGGGAGCTGGGGAAGCAGCAGCAACAGCAGCAGCATCCGGGAGTGTGTGGGAGGTGGCCAGGGGCTCTTCACCGCAGACCGAGGACAAATGGACTCTGTAGGTGGGTTTCTAAAGATACGTATGACTCCTGCATGCCTGGAGGGCCTTTGGAAGACATATCAAGTTCTACCTTTTTATTTTATTCACAAGAAATAAGGAAAATAAACGAAGGAGAGAAAATCATGCTCACACTGTCTAAACAGATACGAGGACTGGAAACGGCTCTTCGTGGCACTCTGAGCGCACGCGGGTTCAGTGAGGCAAAGGGGGTGGGTACCTGTGCTTGCAGGTGTGGGCTGCGCCTTGATGAGGCCCTGGGTGCACCTCGAGTGTGCACCGGGGACACTGGGGTCAGGAGAGCAGAGCGGACTGCGCACCTTTTGAATAATTTTGATTTTTAAACATTTTTACTGAGTTTAGAGAGAGGAAGGGAGAGCAAGAGTGAGGTGGGGAGAAAGAAAGGAAGGGAGAGAGAGAGACATTGCTTTGCTGTTCCACTCATTTGTGCATTCATTGGTTGCTTCTTGTACGTGCCCTGACCGCGGGTTCAACCTGCGACCTTGGCGTATTAGATGATGCCCAGCGGAGCTGCCCGGCCAGGGCTCTGAATACTGTTCACAGAATCCCTCCAAGATTACTGTGTAAGAGGCACCCATCATGGTTTAGCCCTTACTTGTTCTTGTTTGGTGATCATTAGGGTGTGCAGACCCCAGCGCTTCCTGTCTTGTGTGGCTACAGCCGGTGTCCTGCTCCGCTTCGTGGCAGACACTCGGGACCGAGATAACTCAGCACACATCAGCACCGTGTTAGCGGGGGCCGGGATCTGTGCCTTCATAAGCCCAAGCGACAGTCACACTCGCCACTGTGGGCACATGTCCCAGGACATCTGTCCTTTCTCTGTACAGGGGCTGCCTCACTGTTCACTCTTTTGGTTTCTGCTGCTCGGGGTGGCGGACAGGTTAACTTCACTGTATTGCATTTCCGACGTCATAGGGGGTCCTAGAAACTCTGTGCAGGTGTGTGAGTGGTCGGACACGTTAACATAAGGACGTCCATTTCCGAAGGTGGCCTTGCCCGCTGTGGCACCGGGAGGATGGAGCCATCAGGACAGAGTCCGCAAGGCGTCCCTTGGTGTGCTCAGCCACCTGCTGTGTCTTTACCTGTGGCTCAGCTCTCTGCCCCCATCTCTGGCCGTGACCCGTCTCTAAGTTCAAGTACACGAGTCCAGCAAGTCCCCTTCCCCCCACATCTCTTCCCTGGCTTCCTCCTCCCCCAGAGCAGAGCCCAAGACCTCACAGCAGCAGGTCAGGCCCCGCACCCGAGTCCCCCAGTATCCTCGGGCCTCACGCCCTGTGTTCAGCCCTGCGCCCTCCACTCCAGAGCCACCACCCGCGGCCTGTGTATTGCGCACCCGAGCCCATGTCCAGGGTCCAGGGTGTGCGCATTCCCGGCGCTTCCGCACAAACGACCACCCCCCGGGTATCTGCAGCCCCGGCCATGTCCCCAGCGCCCTCAGCTTTTGCCCACACGCCACCTTCTCGCCAAGGCCAACTTCACGTCTCCTTACTTATGATCAGAATCTGCCCGCGCTCCATAACATCCCTGGCTCTTTCCCTCCCCTTTGTCTCCTTGATTCCACTCCATAACCATTCTCACCATCGATCATGTCAGGTACCTTGCTTGTTTTGCTTTTTTTACTCCAACCTCTGTCCCTTCACCCCAAACCCATGCAGCTCCATGCCCCGGAATGTAAGGTCCCGAGGTCAGAGGTTCCTCCCTGTCCACTTGGGACGGACACCAGCACCTCCAAAACCAGCACCTGCGACACCCACACGCGCGTCACCACCCGGCACATGGAGGACACTCTCTGTCAGTGTTGCTGACTCGGCGAATCACAGCCGGAGAGAAAAACTACTTTTCCCGTTTGTATATTTTACAGTTTTTGTTTTTGTTTCAGAGTTATGAGTAACCCGTTCCATCCCCATTGGTGCTTTTAAAAAGTATTTTTACCAATCTTTACCCAAGGATATGTTTATTGATTTTAGGGGGGAAAGGGAGGGAAGAAGGGAGAGGAGAGAGAGAGAGGGAGAAAGACAAACATCGAGGCGAGAGAGAAACATCACCTGGTTGCCTCCCATACGCAGCCCTCGACCTTTCGGTGTGTGGGGTGATGGTCCAACCCGGTCAGGCCTCCATGGTTCTTAGAGGGCAGAATCACAAGCTTTTAAGTAAAATGAAGGGAAAGACCTTCATATTGATTCCATATTACTGGTTTTGAATATTTATTATTTAGTGCATACTTACATCCCCCAGATGTTTGCATTTCCTTGAAATATTTCCTAAACATTTTAGACAGAGTTTTTTTCCTTTTCTGCAGAATAAAAATTCCCAAGGAAGCCACAGCAGTCAACACATAACGCAAGCAGAGGAGACAAGCCAGGAGTGAAAAAGAGCTTAGTTAGGAACCCTGAGGAATGAGTGAGCCCAATGCTTCTCGGAGCCCACGTGACCCCCGGCGAGCAGCGTGGTGCTGACGGGGTTCTGGGACTCCCTGGAGCGAGCGCCGTGGCCTCTTTCTGCAGCCCCGCGCGGCCCCGTGCAGCCCCGTGCAGGGACGAGGGGAGGACGCAGGCACCTATCTAGGTTACCCAAGAGAACTCGGTCCAGCTCCCTCCCACCGGGCTGGCTTGCTCCCCCAAGGTGCACCCGAGTGCTGCAGTTACCCAAGAGCAGCAGAGATGATTCGATGCAGACGAACAGAACCGGCAGCAAGCACTGGGTCCCGGAAGGGTGTCTTTAATCTAAAGACAGAGACACCTTCACGTAACAACCAGAACAAGAGCAGACACTTGTGTGGTTGTTACCGCATGCAAAGTCCACACCCAAGACTTTCGATGCTTTTGAATTGTCATGACAACGCCGTGTGTTGGTAGGGGGTGCCGTCATAATGCCCACTTAACAGAGAGGAAAAGAGAGGCACAGAGAGGTTGAGAGATTGGCTGTTGTTCTCATGCCTAGTAAGTGGAGGAGGTGGGATTGGAACCGGGCGATCTGACCCTGGACTGATGTGGCAGGAGGCCTCCCGGGGGGAACCCCTGGCTCTTCTCATGTGGCGGTGCCCGCCCCTCTGTGCTGGCCGTGCCTGCCATGAAGCAGCTCCCTCAGCTCCACCCTCTCGGTGGGATTTCATGGTGCCGGTCCCTCGCCCCTCCGTCTGCACACCTCCACACCGGCCTGTGCCAGCCGGCGGTGGCGACCGACTCTCTTCCCCCCACGGAAGTAGTTGCTTTCACAGGGCTCTTCCAGGGGCGGCCTGTCCCCCTGGCAGGAGCTTGGACGATGAAAGGTGAAGGCCCGGGGGTGGGGCGGCTGCGTGTGTGCCATTCTGCTGACATGGAACCATCTGGGCCTAGACGTCAAGGCTCCGTGTGCACGGACCAGGGGATTCTCTTGACCATCAGACCCATCGTCTCGCGTCTTCTCTGTTGTAGACGCGCCCACAGTCCTGGGGGTGTCCATGGTCAGGCGGCTGAATAACAGGAAGCTTCCCTCGAGGGCGGCTTTAAAATTTTAGAGAAAATGTGTTGCTATGACTCTTAAGTAATAATAAACAAGATCCTCATCTTTACATGTTGAAAAAAGTTTGCTTTTTTCGACCCACTATACTTGAGGAATTCAGGAACTAAATGTGATTTATAACATCAGCTTGGCACTGGGGAAATATGATCTGTGCATTGGAAGATAAGTACTCGGTGTTTCTCTGGGGCTGATACCCTGGTTTGGAGGAGACGGAGCACACAGACCTGTGGTCTGAGTCCGTCAGGCTGTTGCAGTGGGCGGGGCCCTGGGGGCGGGGCCCTTGGGGGCAGCTGGCGCCGCCCAGATCTCAGACTGGAGAACACGGAAAACTGTCCTTTGCTGGGCCTCAGGCAGGTACTCAGTTGCCTGGTGTGGTCACCCGGGGTGTTCCTTCTACCTCCGCCATCTCCTGGTGAACAGGTGACCCAGGAAGCCTCTCAGCAGAGCTGCTCATCATCCTGGTGCACCTGTCTGAATTCATACCAGCCTACGGGTAGGATGGCTCTCCATTTTAAAGTATTCTGTAAGGCGAGTGTGGAAATGAATTAAAATTCTGATCCCATCAAGCACACATATAAAATCAGGTTTCTCACCCTCTCCTGACAATAAAGGAACATTTACGAACTGGAAATTGCTCTGCACTGTTCTGCCTGACCTTTCCAAGGCTCCGCTGTAATAACATGTTAAATCAGGAAAACTGCGATCCTGAGGAAGAATTATGGATTGTTGCATGGATTCATCTGAACTGTAATTGATTACCTAACATGGAGACCATGCCATGTGAATTATTTGGCCCGGTGCTAATATTGGCTAATTTAGAAGGTAATTACAATCAGCACGGATTCTCTCAACTGCACTTCTGATCCCAGCCACCGTGGGAAATCGTGTGGCACTCCCCACATCGCGGCAATCGCCTGGCACTGGCAAGACAGAGAGCCCGCGTTTTTAATTATATTCGGCTGGAGCTCTTTTTAATTGTATCTTACTAGAAGGGAATGGGTTTTAATATGAGCAAGGTGAGGCTCCTGTTGTAAAGGAAGCACATTAAACAGTTTAGAGTACTTCCCTCTGTGATGAGTTCAACACCTAAAATGAGAAAAGGCTATTCTTTCCGGGAAAAGCTCCATCAATCCAAGTGATGACCAGAATTAAATGTAAGTGCTATCTTGATGGCATAAGCTTATTGCGTCTCAGACGGGGACCGTCCTCACCTCCTCACATGGACTTCGCCGCCTCTGGGAGGCTGGACTTGTGGACGCCAGTCCATGGGGATATTTTAGACATAGATATTCACAATACTCAGAAGTATTTCATATTCAGAAACATAAATGTATTCTTCTTAGTACATGAAGGCTATTAATGACCGGAATTGACTCGCTAACAAAAAAATAAATAAAGAAATAAACTGTTTGTGAATAGATTTGTGCTCAGGTTTTTATAACAATGAGAAACTTTTGCTTTTTAGTATAAAAACAGTGTTTACATGCATGGATGCGGTCACTGCAAGGGTATACATTGGGAAGGGTGATTTTTTAATTTATTGAGGCTTCTGGACTGCTCTGGAAGGCTGTCAGAGGGGAGGTGGCCTCAGAGCTGGTGGATGCGTGCCCAGAACATCTGTGGGCAGCCGGCCTGTGAGTCTGGGGGTGGGGGTGGGGGTGGGGCTCAGAAGCAATGGATTGGGGGGTATTTTAGAAGCTGCCTGCATACCTTCTCCCTCATGCTCTAGAACAGCAACTTTCAAACTTCTGCTTACACCCGAATACCTGGTCATACAACAGATTACTGGGCTCGGTCCCCGAGGTCTGATTCAGAGTCTGAGACAGGGTCTGAGAAGCTGTTTTGCTGATATGCGCCCACGTGATGCTCCTGTGTTCACTCTGGGGACCCTCCTTTGAGAACTGCTTCTCTAGAGACCTGGGGTAGCTGATGTGCCCGACACCTGCCTGCGGAGAAGGGGCTCCTCTGGACAGGAGAAGCATTTTTGGTGTCCGTGACCCCCTGGTTGTATCGTGGCAGGGGGCAGCCCCCCCCCACATGGGCAGGGGTGCGCATCCTCACTTGCAGTCTCTGCACACAGCTGCACAGAACGCACCTGGGGTGCTGGGGCTGCACAGCGGCAGTGCCCGGCCGAGGCTACTGGCGCCCACTCCTTTCGGCTTAGTTAAGGACTTCCCGCTGAAATTCCCGCCGTTCTTGTTTGTGTCCTCACTTCCTGTCTGCACCATTGTGATCCACAAACTTGCTCTCTTCTCTGTCATCTTAAAAAGCAAAACGTCATCCCTAAACCCGCCAGCTCTCCAAATAGTCATCCATTTCTTTGGCAACATTCGCTCCAAAACTCTTTGCAACTGTTATGTTAACTTTCTCCACTTCCTCATCTCCTACTTTTCTACCTCATTTGATGTGAATACATTTTTTTTGTTAGTGCCACTCCACTGAAATGGCCATTGTCAGTTGACTAGTGACCTTCCTGCTGTGACAAATTCTGTAACCGGCTTTTGGTTATCATCTTACCTGTCCTTGCCAAAGAACCAGTGCAGGAGGGAGAGCCTGCCATCCTTTCATAAGTACTTCTGTCACTTGGCTTCCTCCTCACCTTCCCAGGGATCCGTCCCTGGACCGGTTTTCATCCCCCTCCACACTCCCTCCCTAGGTGATCTCATTCATTCCCATGCCACTACCTCTGATTCAGATGCTCACGAATCCGCACGCCTATCCCCAGCCCCGATCCCTCTCCCAAGCACCAGGCTCCTGTGTCTGACATTCGACCTGTCCGTGAGGTTTCTCAAACTTGCCTCCACCAAACTAGAACTCTTTTTTTACTTCCTGCGCCCCTGCTTTCCTCCTAGGTCTTCCAGTTTTTGTGAAGGGTGTCGGCGTCTACTTAGTTCTCAGGCGAAAATCCCAGAAGTCTTCCTTGACTATTCCCACGCCTGTACATTTCACCTCCAGTCCATCACCCTGTGTGGTTCTGTACTCAAAACATAGTCCAAATATGATTACCCCTGGCCTCTGGTTCTGTCACCCTCACTGAGCTGTTGTCGTCTCTTCTGTGGACTGCTTGAATTTTAACTTAGCTGCTTGCTTTCATGTAGCTAATTCTTCATAGCGAATTCTTCATACAATGGCTAGAAAGCTCCTTTAAACCTAAACATTAGATCACTTCCCTTTCCCGTTCAAAATCCTTCCATGGGTTTCCATCACATGCAGTAAAAGCCGTTGTCCTTACTCCGGCGTAGAAGGTCTGTCCCGATAGGGACTCTGGCAAGGCGGCAGACCCTACCTCCTGCAGCCTTACTCGCTTCTCCCTTGCGGGAGCCCCAGCGGGCTTCCTGCCGCTCCTTTAAGACCTTCATTTAATTCCCTTGTCAAAGTGTTTGCTTTTCTATGCACGGATATTCTGGCCAGACTGACGGTCTCACTTTATCCAAATGCCACCCCCCCACCCGCCCCCACACACAGAAGAATCAATCAATCAAAACGGCCTCTCCCCAAGTCACAGGCGGTCACCTTTCCTGGCTTTATTGTCCTGCATAGCACTTACTGCTAAGTGGTGTTACATGGTGGCATTTATCATTGTTTGTGAGTTGTCTGTTCCCCCAGTTGACTGTAAGTTCTCCAAGGATGGCAGATTTGTCTATCTTGTGTGTCATTTTATCTTTTTTTTAAGCTGAAACAATCTTTTTATTTCTTTTTTCTTTTTTAAATGTTAATCATTGTTCAAATACAGTTTTCTGCCCTTTACTCCCATTCCAGCCCACCCACCCATCCCTTCCCACCTCCCTCCCATTTCTACCCCCCACCCCAGTTTTTGTCCATGTGTCCTTTATATTTGTTCCTGTAAACCCTTCCCCTTGTCCCCTGAAATGCCCTCCCCTCTCCCCTCTGGTCACTGTCAGCCTGTCCTCCATTTCAGTGTCTTTGACTATATTTTGCTTGTTTCTTTGTTTTGTTATTTAGGTTCCTGTTAAAGGTGAGATCATATGGTATTTGTCTTTCACTGCCTGGCTTGTTTCGCTTAGCATAATGCTCTCCAGCTCCATCCATGCTGTTGCAAAGGGTAGGAGCTCCTTCTTTCTTTCTGCTGCATAGAATTCCATCGTGTAAATGTACATAGTTTTTGATCCATTCATTTACTGATGGGCACCTAGGCTGCTTCCAGCACTTGGCTATTGTAAATTGTGCTGCTATGAACATTGGGGTGCATAGGTTCTTTTGGATTGGTTTTTCAGGGTTCTTAGGATATAGTCCCAGCAGTGGAATTGCTGGGTCAAAAGGAAGATCCATTTTATCTTTAATATATGGAATAGCCGGGTATAGTAAGTAACTGAGAAGTAGTTAGGAATGAGTGATTCCACTGAGTGGGAATATGACTCTTATGTGTTCGTATTTTGTCAGTTCAAGATTTAGCTTGCAATTATTATAAACCATTACTGGTTTCCACTAATGGGTAGGGACCAATTTGAATTAGTAAGGAAATTTAAAAAATTAAATCATGTCATTTTTAAAGTATGTACAAGACTGTTCATTGTTTTGAAGTTGGATGTATAAACAATAAAAACAACTCAGTGGTTTAAATCAGGTTAACAATACTGAGTCAGTAGTGAATTAATAATAATGATTTTGCCTTAAGCATTATTGATTACCAAATGATAATTTCCTAACTTCTTAACAATAGCGATCTCTCCTGTAGGGTACATATTGACATTTTAACTTTCCTTTAAATACTTAGTTCTTTTCAGTTCTAAAAACTAATTAAAGTTCAGTTTTGTAAAATAGCCTAAGTGAGCACAACTGAGTTTCAAAGCACTTATCCCATTTCCCTGAGATGATACAATGCCTGGGGATGGTGCCGGGACAGAAACGTGGGGGGCGGCGACAGCAGAAATGGAACCGTGGCCACCACAGCGTGAAAACACGTTAGAGCTGAGTGATACGTGAGTGGGGTTGGCTCACTGTGCTATTCTCTGCATGTTTGTATTTGTTTTAAATTCCCCATAGTGAACACTTTAAAATCAAGTCTGTTTACTCCACCTTTGTCAGCAAAAAACTGCTTAAGAGGAGATCCAGTCATGTTAATTCAAAAATGTTTTCAAGAAAGCTTTTATTTATTAAAACGTGGCAAGCACATTTATTAATTTTTTTGTTGGTAAATTCAGGAACTAACTTCAGATATGCTTTGATTCATGCCAGTTATAATTTTATTCTTGTATATCATCTCTTCAAATGCACATATAAATGAATATATATATATCATACATAGAAATTTTATGTTTCTATATAATTTTCTTTATTAGACATAGACCAGAGAAATATGTAATTTATATACTGAGATAGGAGTTACAGCTTTATTTAGAATATTAATATAGTACTTATATTAAGCTCATATACCAAGAATGTTAAAAATTAGGTACATTGGTGATACTGAAAATAAACTTTTGAAAGGCCATTGTTCAAATATTTAATAATAATGCAGTTCTCTTTGAATGATAAAAATTATTTTGTCTATTTTTAAAGATGAGGTCATTGTGGTTAACAGGCAGGCTGTGGCCAACACCAGTGCGATTAGTTACCCGGGCGTCCATCAGGTCCTCCCCCTTCTTCTGTGACCCGCCTGCGCTCCGGCGGATGGGCGTGGGGCTGGCATGTCCGAGGGGGTTTTGCTGATTAGATGCCAGCGGATCGTCAACAGTGCAGTCATTGACACTAGTAGGGTGGGGGGAGAGAAGTAGCCCGACTGCCACGTAATTGTCTCCAAGTTGTCTAGGCCATAAATATAAGTTGTTAAGTACGTCTTGAGCACACACGTGGGCAGTTTTGGAGAGAGGTGCCTTGAGACTCCTGAGACAGACTGTGCGTAGATGAACATAGAACTTCTGAAGACTGGATGTGAAAGTTGCACAGAGAATTGAACATCACTGCAGAATTTGATGGTTACGCAGTGATGTGATTCGGTTGCACAGTTGCAGTGTATATACTCAGTCACGAGGGAGGCAGCCTGGCCCAGCCCTAACACCTACCAGCAGGGTGGCCCTGAGAATGTTACTGAGTTTTCATACGCCTAGGACTGAACTCCCTGACGAGGGGGTGATGCTGACCCACAGGCCAGTGATTGTGTATTGAATTTGAGACATTGTTTGTTTTTAATCAGTAAAGTGATTTTAATGTTTAATTATTAATACATTAATCTTGATAACGTCCAGGTAACACTAACAAACATGCCTGGTCTATTATTAAAATAGGGATTCTATAAATTAGTCAATACATACTAAAGATTCTGGGCTTTTTGCTTACATTTTTATTGATTGATTGATTTTAGAGAGAGAGGGAGGGACAGAGAGAGAGAAATAGCGATTTGTTGTTTCACTTATTTATGCATTCATTGGTTGGTTCTTGTATGTGCCCTGACCTGGGGTCAAACCCACACGCAGCCTTGGCGTGTCAGGACAACGTTCTAACCAAATGAGCTACCTGGCCAGGGCCCTAAAAACTCTGTGTTCATCTTCTCGGCTTCGTCTGTGATTAGAAACAACCCAGAACAGGAACCTAATTCCTTAACTAAAAGCTGTAGCTGAGTGATTTAGGAAAGGTTAGGTAAGTCAGAAAGGAGGAACTCTCGGGGTAAAGCACTGTCACTTGTATCCCCAGGAGTGTGGTGCAGGCGCACGGGAGAGTTTGTTGACGAGACACATGACACAGATTAAAGATGGCTGTGATATTTCGGACACTTCCCCCGAGAGGCAGGATCCAATCCCCTCCTCGGGAACCTAGCTCGCTTCTGTCATTGCTTGGACAGACCTGGTATGGTAGAAGCGATACATGTCAGCCTCCACCTTCGGTTTCTTTGAGTAGGCTTTTTGGCAGCTCCAAGCGGCGGTGTGGGAAGTACACGTAGTTCAACACTGGCAGAGGCTGAAACCACTTACAGGTCCTTCACTGGACGGCCCCAGCTGAGCCCAGACTCCTAGCCTTCCCCACCAAGGCCCGTGCATGGGAGCAGAGGCGTCCAAGCTGCTCAGGACCAGTTCTCTGCCAGCTGCGTGTCACCAAGTGATGCCAGTGGTCAGGGCTACATGGAGTATGAGTGCCACCCTGCTGAGCCCCGCTCTGGACCCACCCACAAAGTGAGATACAATCGAACAAGCAGATGAGTTCAGGCCAGTATGTTAGGGGGGTAATTTCTTAGGTGGCAATAGTAACGACTGGTTTCCTAACAACCCCTTAATATGATGAAGCAAGGAAATTAAAAAACAGCCGAAAATGATGCTAAAGTTACCTACAAAGATAACCTTTTTATATTTCTTGCTAGACCATTTTACTTAATATTACTAAGTCTGAACATTAGGTCAAAGAGCTAATATTTGAAAGAAAATTTTCTTATTTTATTCTTAGACATCAGTGTATTGGTTCATGCCCATGTACCTGTAAAATCTGATGACCATTATTAAAAACAGTTACTTGGGGTGTACCTCTTCTACAGGGATTTATTGTGTATCAGTAGACTCACATATTGTATAAGGTGGACCATTTTGGTGTGGAGACAAAGAGGGTATTACAAATCAGTGAACGGGCCTTAAACCCACTTATGAGTCAAATATAATCTTTATAAGCCAAGGAAACGTTAGTGGACTGGTCCTGGGTTCTTATCGCATTTGTCAACCTTTAAGATGCTTCATTTCAAGATGAGCGAAAAGCTGAACTTCAGAGCGAGAATTTGTACTTTTTTTCTCAGGGCTCGCGTTCCAGCACCGTGTGATAAGCACGCTGCACCAGCCAGGTTGCCTTCTGCGGCCTTTGATGTCGATGGGAATCGGCCGCTTCAAAGGTGAGCGCGGGGTTGGGATCCGTGGGGGGCGGAGCCGAGCTCTCAGGAAGGGGGCGTGGGCTGAGGAGTTAATGGTGTTTAGCCGAGACTCCTCCCCGCCCAACCAAATCTTGTGCTTCCAGCGCAGCAACAAAGAAACATTTTTTGTTTCGAAAGGAGCCTGTGCTTTCAAGTTAAAGGATTGCTGTGCTGGACACGTTTGCTTTTCTAAAGCTTCTATGTTATTAGCAAAAATAGGTTGCAGTGTGACTCAGTGCTTACAGAAGTGTCTTCGTAAACAGGTTTAGAGATAATCTTCATTCTGACTTAAAATTCACTGAAATGTTTCTTTATATTGTTTGGTTTTCCTTCTTAAGCTCCTGGCTGCTAATTTTTGGCTATCGTTTAGTTCTTTAGCAGAGAGTGTTCAGGGAGGACAGAAAAGAACAAAACGCCAAGCAATTAATTTAGCTTTTCTGCTAAAGCGGTTTTAATGTATACAGTGCTGAGATTGACATCACTAAGGTCTCTCAATTACTTTCATATTTCACTATTCATGAGGCAAGAGTCATTTAATTATATTAATTTCCCTGATTTGTGTAAAAATACTTCTAACCCATATACAATAGAATCAATCTGTCATTCTTTGAATAATTTGCGTCTTAGTATCTGGATCACGATGGATACTTAATTATATTTGCTGAATAAAATTATTAAAATCAGTTTTAAAAATGTTTTAGAGTTACTAACAGAAAAGCAACATATGAAATGACTTGCAGCTTTATGGGATGCAGTTGACACATAACACTGAGTAAGTTTCAAGTGTACAACGTATTGATTTCATACATATGTATATTGCAAAATGATTGTCACCATAGTGTGACCTAACACTCTATCATGTTACAGAATTACTTTTTTTGTGTGATGAAAACATTAAAAATCTATTGTCATAGCAACTTGCCAGGGTATAATACCGCATTAACTCTAATTACCATGCTTGCGTAGTATCATGTGAACTTATTTTTCTAATAAATGAAGCAGGAACCCTTTGACCAGCATTAATGCATTTCCACCCCCCCACCCCCCAGCCCCTCACCACCACCATTCTACTCTGTTTCTATTAGTTTAGCTTTTTTAGATTCTGCATGTCACGGAGATCTTGCGATATTTGTCTTTCTCCGTCAGACTTTTCCGCTTAGCACACACCCTCAAGGTGTCTCCAGTGTTGTGGCAGATGGCTGAATTTCCTCCTTTTTATGGCTGAGTAAGTTCCCATTCTGTGTGCGCACCACGTCTTTTCCAGGTATGCATCTGCTAAGAGATGCTTTAGTGGTTCCGTGTCTCGGCTACCGAGGGCAGTGCTGCAGTGAGTGTGGGAACGCCCGCGTCTCTCTGAGACCCTGTTTTTATTTCCTTCTGTATAAACCCCCAGAAGTGGGACTGCTGGATCATATGGCGTTTGTATTTTTAATACTTTGAGGAACCTCCATGCTGTTTTCCATAGTGGGTGCATCAGCTTACATTCCCACCAACAGTGCAAGAGTGTTCGACATGTCCTTGCCGGTTTTCTGTTTGGGTGATCTGTCCGTTGCCGAAAGTGGGGTAGTGAAGTCCCCTCCTGTTACAGTATTGCTATTTATCTGTTCTTTCAGAGCTGTTACTATTTGCTTAAATTTTCAGGTGTTCTGATGTTGGGTGCATGTATATTTATGATTATCATAACTGCTTGATGTATTGACCTCTTTGTCATTATATGATGGTTTTCTTTGTCTCTCGTTCCTGTTTTTAGTTAAACACTATTTTGTCTGATATAAGTATAGGTACCCCTGCTTTTTGGGGGGGTTCCTCTTACATGGGACCTCTTTTTGCACCTCTTTACTCTGAGCCTGGGGAGTCTTTGGTTGAAGTGAGCCTGTGGTAGGCAGCATGTAGTTACGCCTGGTTTCTTAAAATTTACCCAGCCACTCCACGTCATGATCCTGGATGTCCAAATCCCTCCCCAGCTGTGGGAAGTCACAGCCACTATCTCTTTAAAGAGCTTTCTGCCTCCTTCTTCCTTTCTTCTCCTTTTGGGACCCCAATAATTCACGTATTCATTCCTTTAATGGAGCCCTGTAGATCACATAGGAGTTTTTACTCTTTTATTTTGTTTCCTCTGTTCTCCTCTGACTGGGTAATTTTAAAGTTACTGTCTTCAGCCTCACAGAGTCTTTCTTCTGCTTGGTCAAGTCTGATGTTGATGTTCTCTGTTGCATCTTTTAAAATTTATTTTTCCACTACAGTTTACATTCAGTGTTACTCGGTGTTAGTGTCAGGTGTACAGCATCGCGGTTAGACAGCCATGTACTCGACACTTCCACCACACGTACTGGCGCCACACGTACTTGTTACAATAGTCCCGTCTACTGAATTCTTCGTTTCATTACTTGTATTCTTCAGCTCCAGAACTTGTGTTGGGTTCTTTTTGTGATTTCTATCTCATATTAAAATTTTTGTTTTGTTTGTGTATTTTTTCCTGATTTCATTGAATTGTTTTTCTGTTAAAAATTGATTTTTGCCAGCTCGTTGAGTTTCCTTAAAATTGCTATTTTGCCCCACCCCCCACCCCCATGGCAGGCTTTGCAAGCGTGCTCGCCCCCTCTGTGTCTCCCCACACCGGGCCGAGTGCTGGCAGCCGCTCTGTGTCTTCCAAGGCAGCACTGACCTCAAGTTCATGATTTCTCTCTGCCTGCACATGCAGACAGCTCTCTGGGTGTGCTCACCAGCCGTCTGCCAAAGCCTGCTCCGGCCGCCCCCATCAGGAGTGTGCCCACAGGAGGCTGGCCCCAGGTGGGGGGTGTGCAGGTGAGGCATTCCATTGGCTCCGGGACAGGCTTCCTGATAGACTGACTCTGTGATGTGGATGGTTGGTCTGTATCCCTTCAACGTCCTCTGGAGTCCTGGCGGTCCTCCTCCCCGCCTGTTCCCGATACCTACAGTCGGCTCATGAGTCTAATTTTTGGACGGGACAAGAAAGAAATGAGCCCTTTTGTCATATCCCATAGAGCTAGGGAAGAAGGTGCCCACTGCTACCCTTTGCCCTTCACCTCTGGGGGAGATCGTGTTCAGAGGAAGACCCGTTTCTCTTGCCCCTAAACTGTGCCACCTTTGGGGAGGGACAGTGTGGGAAAAGTCAAACTGGTTCTCTTACACATTGTTCGCTGCATCCTATCGCATATGTTTTTGCTTCAGTGGTATTTGAATCTTTTCCTTTGCAGGCCTGACCCTCCACAGAGGCTCTCCTCTGTGCTGACTCTAGGCCGGTGATCCCCCAGGGCTCAGGGACTGTGGCCGAGAGGGGCTGGAACCAGTCCATGGGCCACCTTGGGGTCCACAGCTGTGACCAAACTCCGTATGCTCATTGCCAGGTGTATGGGTGGGCACGAGACTCCTGGGCATAGCCCATGGATGCCTTAGAGAGGTTTTGTCCATGGTGGATGCTGAATATTTGTTGTTGGGACAGCGTCGTGGGCTGCGTACAAGTACAAGGGACATCTGATGCCACCGGGAAGCTGACGTCACTCTGCAGTGTTAACACAGTTTAAACACACACCTGGGAGGGTCACCAACAGTGGGGCAAAAGGGAATTTAGGTGTATTCATTTCAAAGATAGGGCTGTAAACACTGTAACCACATACAAGGCTTTTCAGAAGTGGTAATTTAATAGACATTTTGCCATATTACAAGTACGCATTGTTTTTGAAAAAGTAGGGACTGCCTGACAAATGTCGATTTTCATTCTTGCTGACATTTGAGAGAACTTCTGCACCCGAGGATGCCGCGGTTGTGAAAAACGTCGCACATGTTTCACACACTCGCTTCTTTCGTCGCATTATCAGGTTTTCTGCTTCGAAAGTGTTTTTGGCTGAAATAGGCTAAAATCTGTCTTGCATGTAGGCACACTGGAGAGGTGACAGGTTGTTGTTAAACTTCCTTTCGAAAACGCGTGTTTGTATCGGGATAGTCACAGTAATCCAGCCATGATGGTGACATAGGAGACCGAAGCATCTTAGCTGATTCAACTTCTCAAAAACTGTTTCTGTCATTTTATTGGTACATTTTTTTTGCCCAAAAAATAGTGGGCGATCATATAAAGAACAAATTAATGGACTGGAACTTAGATATACATTTCCTCTTTAACAAAATACTTTCACAAAGAACTAGGAAATACGGTCATTAAAAGCCACTTTGTTGCACCAGGTAGCTGTAGAGTGACGTCAGAGGTGAAACAGCTCAACTGACTGGCCGGATACCCCAATTTCACATGCCTCTCCAATCCTGAGATTTTTAACTAGACCTCCAGGAAGTTAGTATATCCCAGTAAAAATCTTTTATTTTTGTGTTAAAATTTTATTTATGTTTTTATTGTGGTAATATACATGTAACATAAAAAGTTACAATTTTAACCATTTTAGCGTGTCCTACTCAGTTGCATTGAGTTAGTCTTTGTTCTTGTGCAACCCTCAACTCTACCCATCTGCAGAGTATTTTTTTATTTTCACAACCTGAGACTCTGCACCCAGAGGTAATCCCTCCTGTTGTTCCCTTCCCCCTAACTCCTGGCAACCACCATTCTGTGTTTTTGTCTCCACGAACCTGACTGTACCACATACCGCAGATAGGAGGAATCGCACAGTGTTCACCCTGTCGGGACAGACGTGTGTAATGTTGTAACGTGTGTCAGAATTTTCTTCCTTTTTGAGGCCAGATGATGTTTTACTGTGTGCATCCACTCCACTGCCAGTGGCCACTCGAGTTGTTTCCATCACTTGGCTGCTATTAACAATGCTGCTGTGAGCACGAGTGTGAGATGCCGTCTGGGCCCCTTCTTGCAGCCTGCTGTGAGCGTGCAGGGCAGCACCGTGTAGATTCCTGGGGCTTTCTTGAGTCCCCACTGTGGAGGTGGCAGAGAAGTTGGGGGGCTCACAGCTAGGGCCATGGAGCCTCGCACAGACTGTCTCTACGTGGTTCTCCTCTCTCGTCTTCCTCCCTTTTCCCTCTTTGTGAATGTTTAATCTTGCGGTTATTTTGGACAATCTTCCAGAATCTGTCAGAACTAGAAGCAACCTTAGTAAGTGTTTAACGCCCCTGCCTTACCTCCTTATTTTAAATACACAGCAGGCACACTCTTCCCAGTGTTATGTCCTCTGCTCCGAGAGGTGAGGAGCATCTCAGCCCCTCCTTATTTCAAGTCAAATGTACAAGGTGCCTTTGGCGCGAGTTCGTGTATCAGTATGTTGTGGTCACCCCTCCCTTTCCATGGAAGGATGTGAGTTACAGCCCGAAGGACCCCAGGTCCCCTGGGCACTGCCTCGGTGCCTAGCAAATGTTCTGTTCGACTCCTAAATCATGACATTTCATTTGCGGGAACTGGAGGAACACCGCCACATCAGTGGCGTGTGGCTGTTCATCGATTTTGACCCCTGAAGAAAGGAAAAATTCAAGGTTGTTGTCATCTTCTTGACTGTTCTAATGCTAAAACAGTCTCACCCAGCAGACTGGACAAGAGTAGCCCACGTCACTGCTCACTGACCTCTGACCCACAGGGGTGGCCCCTGTGGGACCCCCTCATACATGGGTTCTGTTAGGACAACCCAATTAAAACGTCCAAAACAATGGCCAAAAAGACTTATTATTCCCAGGAAATAATTGCATCCCAAAATGTAAACTTCTAAAGACAAGTCAAACTCCTGCAGTAGGATGGACTAAGGTGATATAAAACTCACCTCTTCAAAGCATTCTAATATTAGAAAAAATATATATACACATATATATCAGTTATATATATAATATATATATATATAACTGAATCAGGCACATAACTGATTCAAAGATGGCCATGCTAAGAAAGAAACAAGTAAAAATAACTGCCCCCACCCAAACCCAAACCTGAATTTCAGAAGAGCCATTCAGAGATGAGCAACAGCTTACTCTTTATTTATAGGATAAATGAGAAAAATCATGTGATTTTAAAATCCATAAACAGCATTTGACAAAATTCATACTTCTTTAGGACACAAAACAATGAGTAAAGTTGGATTAGAAGGGAATTTCTGCATTTGCATTAAAAGCAGCTAGAAGAAGAGCTACAGCTAACCCGATGATGCTGAAACACCACCCACTTCCCACTAAGACTGGACACGAGGTGTGGGTGTCCATGCTCGTCTCTTCCTCTCGTGCTGCCCTGGAGGTCCGAGCTGGTGATGCTAAGGAAGAAGAAGTAAGAAGTCGTTCAGATCAAAAAGGAAGAGGTAGAAAGATTTTTATTTAAAAATCTCATAGAGCTATCAAGTGAATTTAAAAGGTTCAGATAAGCACAATATTGAACATAAATTTGTTTCTACATGTAAAGAAGTACATTAAAAAGTACTAGTTACATTAGAATGAAAAAAAAAAGCAAGAGATACTCAAAAGCCATCTAGTAAAATATGTCTGTAAACCTTGCAACAGGCCTTTGTTTTGGGGACAGAAAATGATTGATTCTAAATTATATATGGAAATGTAAGAGAACTAGAAGGCACAGACTGATAAAACAGCAACAATGAAGGAAGACAAATTGGTAAATCATACCTCATCAAAAGCGAACATTTCCACCCATTAAAAATTATAATGAAGAAAATGGATCTAAGCTTGCAGGCTAGGAGACAGTTTTTGCAGTGTCTAAGGATTCACGTCAAAATGGGCAAAGAATTTGTACTGATAAAAATAGGAACCTAATTAAAAATCAGAAAACTGAAACAGCTTACAAAATAAGTTATACGAATGCCCAATAAATACATAAAATGATGCTCAAATCATGAATCATCATTGAAATGCAAATGTAAACCATAAAGTATCTTTCCATTCCCACCAGAAATGGCTTAAATGAAAAAGTCTGGTGAGGGCAGATATTGGCGAGAGCGTGAAACAACTGTACCTCATACTCGGCAGGTCAGGTCCAAGCTGGCGTGACCTCCTTGGAGTACTCTTCCACAGGTCCTTATAATATGAAACGTTTCTCTACCCTAAAATTCCTAGGTATTTACACAAGGAAAACTAGAACAGATGTCCATAAAAAAAAGAATTGAGTAAGAATGTTTCAGCAGCTGTATTTATAACCGCCAAAAAAAAAAAAGAAAGCAACTCAAATGTCCATCAACATGAATAAACAAGTTATGGCATATTTATGTTGTGAAGAAGGAGTCAGCAAGAAGACGCGGTGGACTACTGATAAGCATAAAACGTGGACCCACGTCCAAAATTTATTCTGAGCAGATGAAGCCAGCCACGAAGGCGCACAGATGGTGTGATTCCATTTGTAAGAAATGCCGGGACAGGCAGCGCTCCTCTGGGGCGACTGACGTCACGGTAGTGGCTGCGTAGGGGACAGTGTGGCTTGGGGGGAGCAGGGCGGAGCTTCCTGTGGGGCTAGAGTTGCTCTTCACCGTGAGTAGAGGGTGGGCTCCCCATATGCGAGCACTCAGCACGTTTCCTGAGATCCGTGCATTTCATCATTTTCACATCACACAGTACCTCAGTAAAAAACTAGCAAATTGTTTTCCGAACCCAGAGCGGCATACATTAAAAATGGGTTCATGCTGGGTGAATCAAAGGAAAACTGTGGAATGTGACAGACAGACAGAAAAGTCTTAAGTCAGAGCAGAGACAGATGACCTGTACAGGAAAATGATTAGAGTAATGGAGGACATAACAGTCCCCCTAGAATTTTATTTCTGGGGTAATGACGATTTAGAGTGAGGGCAAACAGAGACACCGTCTAGAAAGATCTCAGAACATTTTCTAACCAACGGCTCTGGGGGAGGAGCATTGTGAAGAGGGTTAGCTACATGAGGAGTCAATGGCACATGGACCCCAGAGGCTTCCCCCGGGCTCCTTTGAGTGGGTGGGGCAGGGCCAGGTTCCCACTGGGCACTCTGTGGTCCCCACAAGCCCAGCCACTAGGGGAAGATCTCCTAGACGTGAGATCTCCTAGTCTGGACGTGACTTTTGCATCAGCAGTACAGTGGCAGAGCACTTCCCCAGGTGCTACTGCAAGGGCTGGTGGCTGGTGTCCTGAGTGGTGTGGATGCAGCCCAGGGAGCACCTGGTTGGGGGCAGCAGGGAGACATAAGCTGGAGCGGAGGAGTCTGAGTGGCTACAACCTGTAGAGGTGTCTTTGAACTTCTCTGTACACCCGTATCTGTATCTGATTCTCCTGGCTTGTGGCGGAAGCACCTCCAACATCGGTATCTACATTGGCCATGGAGTAACTGCCCTGGCAAAGCATGCGGGCCCTGAAACGGAGGGCTCACCTTGATTCTGAAATACTCAATGAGGGAAAAGGTCAGTGAGGTTTAAAATCTTTTTCTATCTCGAGAAATTTCAATATGACATTTCTCAAGGAAAGACATGGAGATGCTGTTAAGTTCTTCCAATATAATTCCAAATTCTGACCGTCACACATTTTTGAGGTTTCAGAAAAGTTGCTTTAGATTTTTACCAAAGCTGCTATCAAAGGGAACTGTGAAAGGTGACTATCAAATACTTGAAGACAGGAAAAGTTCTTGTTCAGGAATTGCATACAGATATTTCAAGCATCCAGCCTGATATTTAAGGTGAAATATACAGCCACAGTAGCCTTGAAATTCTCATTTACGTATCTGAGTAATAGTTGGACATTTTATACCTATTCCATAATTAACGCCTTGGCTACTGCTCCCCTAATGCTTACTGTTCCTACTGTAACTATGTAATGTTAAAAAACGAAATGAAGCTTTCATCACCAAGTGCCAGGTGGATGTCCCTGACCCCCTCAGGGGCACCCCGGGGCACCAGATGAACAGTCCCTTCCTCTCCGTGGAGCAGATGTAAATGCGAAGAAGCATCCCGTTAGAGTGTCTGGGCACATGGATCATTTTCAAGTACGTACTGAATGTTCCGCATGCTTGAAGTATTTCAGACCTCAGTTTTAAGACGTAGCAAGCCCTTCACGGAGAGACTGTATGGAAAGGACGCTGTTGAAGGGCCCGCTGGCATTTCTTGCTCTCTGGGCGGCCTTGCACCTGGATGACGGCCACGGGGCGGCAGCGGCCGGGGCTGGCAGGTGTTGCGGTGGGGCCGAGCTCAGCACAGAGCAACGCGAAACAGTCTGATGGGTGGGCAGTCGATGACAAGGGTGTCGGCAGTCCCCAAGGACCTCTGTTGCACTGACGGGTCTCGTGCCTGGAGATCAGGACACCGGAGGCCAGACTCAGAAGGCTGGCGGATGTCAGAGGGGGTGGTCTGCACCTGCTCTTGGCCCCTGGTGCTGAGGTCCAGGCGCTGTTCGTTAGCACCTCAGAGAAAGAGGCCAAATTCGTCTAAAGAAACCAGACTAGAAAGTAGGACCCAAAGAAGGGAGACAGAGGACCTGTTAGTAGAGTGAGTGCCATCAGCAAAAAAGGGTTACCTTCATACAGGGAGGGAGTGTTTATCTCAAATTCATGTCCACTCAGAACCTCAGAATGTGACCTTGTTTGGGAAGAGGGTCTTAGCTGAGACAGCGTCATAACAGTGGGTCCTAAATCTAATGACTCCAGTCACGTGGTGACACAGAGGAGCCCAGATGTGTCAGTTCCGTGGAAACAGGGGCAGAGGTTGGAGGGGTGCCGCGACAAGCTGAGGGCACCAATGATTTAAGCAACTACGAGAACTGGAAGACACAGAAAGGATCCCACACCTTGGTTTCGGGCTTTCATCCTCCAGAAAGGTGAGAGAACCTGCCCCTGTGGTTTCAGCCGCCTAGTTTGTGGTACTTTGTCACAGCAGCCTCAGGAAAGCCGTCCAGCCTGGTTCCTGGACTCCGAGGGAAAATGAAAACAAGACTAGTAATATGGCCAATTGAGTATTAAGTGGTGAGACGCCATGCCAACCCATGCATGCCCCCTGCTGGGGGCCGAGTCGGTCTCAGAATCTACAGTGAGATCCGGGCAGAAGCCGAGGATCAGCAGGCCCAGCCGTGGAGGCTGCAGGATTCAGGGGCCAGGGGAAGAGGGGAGTTCCACTCCAGCACCCTGGCCTGCAGCCACATCGATGCACCAAGGAGTAAACCGCACATCCGATTGTCATTGTCAGTGGCAATGACAACGTTACCAGGGCGAGAAGCTCTGTAGTGTGTCATCCTTGCAATGGAAGGTTCTCGGCCCCTCGAGGAGGTAACCTCAGGTGAGACGGCCACAGAGCTGGCCTCCTGTTCTGCACTAAATTCAAACTCCTCAACCATCCCCAGCGTTACAAGAATCTGCAGTTTCCTTTAAACCACTAACGGTTGTGACAATGACAGTTTGTTCTTCTATCCCTCTAGGAACACCAAATGGCACGCTGAATGTCATTAAATTAGTATGCAAATGATGCATTTGGCTCATTTGCTCAGTTTGGGGTAACCTTGTCCACCAGCCTGTTTGCACTAATGAGCTCTCTGATGAAAGCTGGCCCAGCCGCCAAGAAGGTCACCGAAAGCCCCGACGTCCTTCTCCGTGCTTATGCCTGCGTGCCGGCGCCGGAGGGCAGGGAGGGAACGTTGATTGACGTTCCTTGGGAGCCACCTGGGCACTCCTGAAGGCCTGCGCGGAGACCTGGGTCGGAACATTCCCTCGAACACAGACACAGAGCAGCCACGCTTTTCCAATGAGCTCTCTGAGTAGCCGAAGGTTGTAAGATACAGGTATGATTTCAGGATTTCCCAAAGTGGGGATGAGGAGGTGCTGTCCTCCAGTTTTGTAAAACCACATTTATTTAATTTTTAGAAGACATTATTTCAGCGTGATATGAAACATTGCTGTACGACTGTGCTTTTAAAACCGATGTTCTGCGCATACCCTGGCGCTCTGAGACGCTTCCAACCTGGTCAGGTGAGGAGGAGGCGGGGTGCGTGGCAACCGCGTCACGAGGCGGACAGGCAGGGAAGCTCTCCCCCAAGGCCAGCGACGGCTTCCTATCAGGAGAACTGGAACTAGAACAGTACTGAGCAGGGGATACGTTGGATAAAAGTTTGTTAGAAACTTCTAAAGGGGTGTTTTTTTTTTCTGCAAGAGCTATGGTGGGAAGGAAGTTTCCTAAGAAAGGGACCTTTGTCGTGGGACGGAGCAGGGCGGCCTGGGCCGCGGGCAGGGCGTGAGGCCCTCCGGCGGCAGCGGGCGCGCATGGACAGAGGACAAATGGGAGACAATGCAGTCCGCGCCGTGTGTGTGTGTGTGTGTGTGTGTGTGTGTGTGTGTGTGTGTGCGCGCGCGGTGTACACGCCGGAAGGTGTGTATCCGTCTCTTGGGCACCTTTGACTCAGTGTGTGGGGGCGGTCCCAAAGGTCCCTTCTAGGATGCGGGCTCCAACTTGGCTTGAGAGCAGACTGGTCCGCCCATTAGGGTGACCGGCCCGGCTGTCCCAGGCTGTGACTGCAAGGATTGACTGTGTGGTTGTCATGCAGAGCTAGAGACTGAGGCAGCTGGTTGAAACATGAAGCTGCTCCGGTCGGAGAGTTCGAGGGGGAGGTTGGCGCACCAGCCAGGAGAACTGTCTTCACCATCAGCGTCCGATTGGGGTGCAGTGATAACAGTCGTGCCTTTCGGGTAAGGGAACCGAGGCCCGGAGGGAGCTCTCGGCTCCTGGGGCGGGCCACCCACGGTCCCACCTCTCCTCCAGTGCCCCAGACGGGCGTAGGGGGCAGGTTGAAGCCGGGTGCGGGCTTTGAGTGTCTCCCTCAGGAAGAGGCCACCTTTGTCTTCCATGTCTTTCTATAGCCGTCCTCACGAAAGGGACCGCGATTAAAATGGGCCTTTGCAGCTCTGCTGGGGCCTTCCCTGTGCTGGGTCCTCGCCTGCTGAGGCAGGTACCAGCGCTGTGGCGTCCGGGTCAGCGTGACCACCAGGACTCTTCCCGCTTCTTCCCACTCCCATTGTCTTCTCCTTGCACACGCACACACACACATACACACACACTAGCAGTGACTGGCCAACTGGACAGACTTTTCGGCATCCCTAACACACTGAGAGGGGACCTCGTGCTCGCTTCATCGGGGATCCTTGTCATGGCGGAGGCAGAGGGGGCCCCTGCTCAGACCAGAGCTGCCCCACCAGGTGGCTAGCTCCTCCCTGCCCACCCCGGCCAACGGCAGCCGCTGACTCATTGTCCCCAGTGGGGCTGGCAGCAAGCACAGTGAGATGTGGGTCCTGGGCTTCACTCCCTTTGGGGGCAGATGAGGCCGGTCCTGAGCTGAGCCCAATCCTGCCCATCCCCCAGCGCTGTCTGCCTCCATCACTCCCCTCGGCCTGAGCTACACACGCAGTAACTCACTGGACACAGAGTCTCTCCTTCTGCCCCTGACCTGAGGGGGCTGGAAACAGACTCCAGGGCCCGGGTCACCCCAGCTGGCCAGCGGGGAGGACCGGCTGCTGCGGGCACTGGCCGTAGGCGGAGGCCGAGGAGCGTGCGCGTGTTGGGGCGGCCCCTCTGGCACTTCAGAAACACGGGGGCACGGCAAAGTCAAGGACTGTGGGGTCGGGGGCTGTAGCTCCATGCCACAGACTCACGGAAGAGGCAGAATGACCTCCTGACCGGCAATTTTAATCACAATTTGAGTTACTCATCACTGGGGAAATTAAAATCAAAACTGCAGCAGGAATCACCTGTAGGATGGCTATTAGACAAAATAAAACAGAAGAGGTAGCAAGCGTTGGTGAGGATGTGGAGAAGTGGAACCTTTGTACACTATTGTTGTTAAGAGTGGGACATAGTGCAGCAGCTGTGGAAAATGGTGTGGCAGCTCTTCAAAAAATTATAAACAGAAGAATTATCACGTGTGACCCAGCTATCGCACATCGCGGTATTTGTCCAAAAGGGCTGAAATGAAGATCCTGAAGCATTCCCATGGTCATCGCAACATCATTCCCATCAGCCACGGCACGCAGACGATCTGAGCGTCTGCTGGGTGAGTTGATGAATGTGATGTATGTACATTTGGTGAAATACCGTCCTGCCCGAAGGAAGGAGACCCTGCCACTCGCCACAGTGCGGGTGAACCCAGGGGACACTGTGTTAAGCGGGACAAGCCGGACACCCAAGGACAAACGCTGCACGATTCCACTCCTGGGAGGAATCTAAGCTAGTCCACAGCCCAGCTCACAGGAGCAGGAAACAGATCGCTGGGGGAAGAGAGGAATGTCGTTCGATGGGGTGCAGCGTCAGCTCTGCAAGGCGAGTGCACTCCAGAGGGCTGCCGGACCACACCGTGGCTGTAGTTGACTAATCCACGCTGTTACCTAAAAAACTGCGCCTCATCTCCCTCTTGGGGCTACTTACCTACCCACGGCACATTCTTGTTTTGTTGGGAGCACAAGGCCAAGGAGATAAAACCGACCACACAGAGATAGTTTAAGCTTTGTGTCATAACTAAAACATCACAGTGGCCAAAACAAGTCCCGCGTGGAGCCAAAAGACCAGGGGTGGGGAGGGTGTGTGCACCGCAATCTAATGCCCACACCCCTGTAGTGTGGCCCTCATTTTAACGTTCTATTTTCACACCTGATACTTCTGCTGAGTTCTCTTGAACCTTTTCTTCTTTCCCATTGATAAGATCCTTTCACATACATCTAATAGGTACATTATACCAATTTAAGGTTTTGGGTTCGTATGGTATGATACTGTCGCCTGTTGGAGTTTGTATTTCCGGCATGTTGTATTTCTTGAATGTTCTGGTGTTTTGTCTTGTGGCTGGACCTCATTTAATGTTGGCTCCAGAGAGCTTTGGCAATAGGGGTTAATGAACTTCGGGCTGGAGGCTCCACCCCCCCAAGCAGAGAAAACAGAGCCGATCCTTCTTGGGTTCTCAGGGATTCCAGGGGGAGTGGGAAGTGAGGGAGAGACCCGCGCCCACCTGAGGCTGCTGTACTGCTCTGGCTCCGCTCCTGAGAAACCCTCAGGCCTTCGATGACAAGGGGGCTTCCACCCCCTTGGGGGACTGGGCATCCCAGCCACACTGGCACGCACTCCGACTTGAGGCCCGCCGCCTGGGGGTCCTGCCCACCCTCCTCCTCCTCCTCCTCGGGGTCCCACCGGCCTCCTTGTCCCACCTGCTTCCACTCTGTGAGGACGGTGGTGCCGGCAGTGACCTCAGGCTGAGTGTCTCGGGCATTCAAGGACTTAAAGGCAATGACTCTTTAAAAAGAGGCCTTAATTAAAAATTCCATCATTTTTCTATGTCATTGATTTCTTATTCACATGTGAAATGGCACCTGTCCCGGTGGCTGCCCAGGGAATGATAATGAGTGGCCTAGACCGAGACGTGATTGCCTGGGACGCGTTGGATAAAAGAAGTTGAAAGCCGTGGAGCATCCACCATACTGCGTGTTCAGGAGGCGAACAGTGGGCTTCAGCCCGGCCTTCCCGGCTCGGACCCCGGGCTGCACCGTAACGATTTCTGTGACTCTCATGAACGTTATAAATCAGTGCACCTCCAAATATGAGGAACCAGGCGGGTAGGGGAGGGAACCTCCTTATATTTCCTTTTCCAGCTCTTTCATTCTAATTGCAAATGTCATTGCCAAACAAATGAAATGCCATTCTAAAATATTCACTAGATTCCTAAAGTGAAACGCCAGTTCTGCCCCAAAAGGAAGTTTCATAAAATCTTTTAAATGCCACTAATACGGTCCCGCCTCTTTGCACCTTCTGAAAATGTAAACGTTGCCTCTCAAATGTAAGAACAGTAATTGACGTAGTCAGTATACGCATCATCCAAGTTATTTGCCACATGTACAGTTATGGCAGGAACACTGTGTGTTCAAGTCAGAGGCAGGCCAGACCTGCTGGGGGGCCTGGACTTCCCAGTGAACCCCACCCTGAAGTTCTAGGCTGGAGCACCTGCCCGGGGGAGAGGTCTGCAGCCCCCACCTCTGCTGGCTGTGTTAGCAGGAGGGAAATTGAAGTTACTCACCATGGAATTTCCCTTTCTTGGGCGTGGCCACACTGCTCCCCGCACAGACACATGTGTTGTTATTCATGCATCCTTCAGTACTGCTGAGCGAGCATTACCGAGTAATGCTGAAATGTGCGGATAAGCACAGGTAATTCTTGATTACAAGGTCAGGAGAGGAGAGGGGGAGTTTTAGGGCATACGGCCCATCTATGAAATTTTATGGAAACTGGAATACGTCCACCACCAAGGGACCTTAATGATTTTGACTTAAAAAATAGATATAGCAAAAGCGAAGAAAAATATGCTCTAATCACTTGCAAAACTGATCGTTCACTACTTCCGTTTCGACTAACGTCCCGGTCATCACTGTTTTCCAGGAGGCCATAGCAAAATAACACGTTTGGGAAGCTGATCTTTTGGACGTTTAGTTTTGTTAAAAAATGACAACCCCATTCTTTTTTCTAGAAAAATCTATGGGATAGGGTGATAATGGTGCAGTCCTAGAATTGGATGAAGAATGAGTTGTCAAGAGAGATTTGATTTTCAGATGCACAGAGGTGGTAACAGGCTAAATCAAGGGCGGATTTTCTTAGAGGGTGACAGAGGAGTGGCGGATGGGTGATGGCGTTCGGGGGATGTGAGCAGCTGGGCCTGGGGGCAGGCAGGAGGCCAGCGTGCAGGTCCGTGAGGGGCAGGACGCAGCCGGAATCGAGTTAGAGGCAGGAGGACCGAGGGAGGGCGTCGTCGTGTGAACCAGAGGAAGCAGCTCTGCAAGGGGAAGAGTGGGATGCGTCAGAAAATGTCGGGGAGACGGAGGATGGAAGAAAACACCGTCTGATTTGGGGAGAAGCAGGTCTGTCCTTAGCCCCCAGGGTGTGGTAGACTTCTGCTCCTCTCCAGGTGAGTGCCAGGAGGCATATGGGATCTCACCTGCTTTTTCAGGGCACCTTTAAAAATAGAAAACATGACTCATTGTCGGCCTGGAGGGAACAATGACGTGCGTAAGCGTCATAATCAGGGAAGCGGCCCCAGGCTTTCCTGCGAGGGATTCAACGCTTTTCCTGTCTAAGGATGAGCTGCAATGCATCGACTGAAGAACGTCATTCTGGTACCTGATAAATAATAATTCCACTAGAAGAGGAGGATGGGAAACAAATGCAGGGGCAGTGGTTTAATTTTGGAGATAGACCACAGCACCCAGTACATGTGATACACCGATTGTACTTGCAAAGAGAAGAGGCATTTCCCGATGGGGAATTTTGCATCAAAACAGCACTCACACTCACACACTCAAATGCACACACACACACACACACACACACACCCTCAGAGTGCTTTCTCCCCAAAGCACAAGGAGCTTGCATTAAAAAAAAATCTTTTAATAAATCGGTATCCCCTCTACCCATCACTTTCAAAACCCTATTTTTGCTTCTTGAAAACACCGAAGAAGCAGCAGCAGCGCTGTGCTCCTCTCCGGAGGATCCCCAGCTAATGAGCGGCCGGGGCCCCGGCTGGAATTTAATAAACTCGTTTTCGCAGAGGCGGCGAGGGCTGCTCGTCGTGGTGACCGACCCCGGCGCTCCGCGACACGCACCTTCCATTCTGTGCTCATATCGCCAGGACTCGCGTGTGCTGTGGCCTTTCCCCGCATCGCCCAGTTCCCTATTTATATCGAGGGTGTTTGACTCTCCTCGTCTATATGTGAATGAAAGCAATAAGCACTCTTGGTTTTTCCTCCTTAAAATGGTTGTTATTAATAATGAATAATTTAATTCTACATAATCAAAATCACCTTGGTGGAGGCCTCACGAGGCAATAAAAAGTGAAGAGAAATTTTCTGGAAAGGAGAAACTTGATAATCCCCTAGAAGGTTTTTTTTTCTTTTTTTTTTTAAAGAAATAATTGGAATACATCTGAATAGCAAATAATTGTCCTATTAAAAAGCACAGCTGGCTGCAGACAGAAAAGGAAACAAGGGAAGGGGTCCATGTGAAAATTACGAGTGGGTTCTGCATTTCCCGAGCTTTGTTCCCCAGGTGCCTGGCGTGCTGTTTTCTTCTGGTCTCCCTCCGTCCCCCCTGTGGCGGGTCTTCTCACTGCAGAGGGTTCGAGGGTTTGTCCTTCTGCCCATCTCTCTGGGAGTCACTTCTGTGGCCGTCTGAGTTTTGTGATTACCATGGAGTGGAACTCCATTCACAAGTAGGCCCAAGGTGAGAACCTTTCTAATGATGGTATTTTTTTTTTTAGATTTTATTTATTTATTTTCAGAGAGGGAAGGGAGGGAGAAAGAGAGAGAGAGAGAAACATTAATGTGCGGTTGCTGGGGGTCGTGGCCTGCAACTTAGGCATGTACCCTGATTGGGAATTGAACCTGCGACACTTTGGTTTGCAGCCCGCGCTCAATCCACTGCGCTACACTAGCCAGGGCTTCTAATGATGTTTTGAATCGTTCGCTGCAGTCCCTCCTAGCCCCCCATAAACAGGTGTGCTCCTGGTCGGCTCCCCACACCAGATGCAGCTGTCGGCGCTGGTCTGGGCCTTTCACTGCCACGTCCTGAGTGCTAAAGGTTGGCGGGCCAGCCGTCTTCTGAACACACTCATCGGTCCTGCTTCGGGACCTGTGTGAATCGTACCAGGCCACACATACCCATTCTAGAGAATGATGCCTTCTGTTAAAAGAATGACTTTCGTCCAAGGATCCCAGGCCTCGGAGCCTCAAACTAAATAAACTAAGAAACAAATAAACTAAATCTTATACATAAATAAGAAATAAACTAAATTGTATAAATAAATGAGACCCCAAATCACAGCACATTACGTTTATGTGGCCTTGACCACCACCCCAGGGAATGCTTTGTGGACAAATAGAGAGTTTGTTTGTGCAAGACAGGGTTTGCTCAGCCTTTTATCTTTTTGTGACTCCTGAGTGAAATGCAATAGCATTTCAGCTCACATCACTGGAAAAATGGTAAACGCGTGCTCCAGTAAGTTGACCATTTTAATAAGAAACATTCCAACATTGAGTTGTACCTTGGAGGCCTGGCTGGCGGGGTTGACCGTGCCCGCTGGCTTCTCTGGACTCCTTGGTATTTGATTGTCTCCTGCCTCCCTTTGAACAAGGTCTCTCTCAGCCGTGGGTCCCACCAAGCGAGCGTGAATAGCTACAATTCAGCCGTGCATTCTGACATACAGGTTTTCCCATCAGCATGAAACTCGTGAGTGCTGTGGAATAAACGCGGCCTCAAACCCAGGGCATCATTGTTCAATAGGATCTGCTCAGACCTTAAACTTAAAGGTGATTTACTGAGGCTGAGCTGTACATTGTAGTAACTTTTCGTTTTTCAGCACCTTTAACGCCCTCTTGGCTGGCACATGGAGAGCTTCCTGTTCATCGCCGCTGACTTTCCCTCCACGGCCCGGAGCTCACTGTGGGGGAGGAAGAGCCCGTGGTGTGGACGGAGGAAAATGAGGGACAAGACAGTGTGGACTTTGGAACGGGACGCCTTCTGTGATGCTCATTTCCTCGGACAGTGGCTGGCACCGAAGATGGAATGACAGTGCCTTCCTGTGTCACATCCGTGTGCTTGAGTTCCGTGTTGAGGCAGGAAGCAAAGGACAGATGTCCCTGAAATCAGTTCTATGGGGTTATTTTCTGTTTCATGAATATTAAAAGGAAAAGGTCAGCTAACATAAAAAAAAACACAGCGTAATGGTTCCCTCGGGGGCTGGGCACCGGCGAGGTCTACGCTGTTGCTGTTTGATCTTCCATTTATCCTGTTCCGAATGTGAATAAAATATAATTTGAGATATAGTTTCAAATTAAGGAAAATTAATGATCCCCTTTGAAAATTAGACTCCGTTATGCTATTCATCTTTAAGAAATTTAAGAGACCATTCAAGCTTTAATTAGGAGTCCACGGTTTTTCTCTCTTCCTCGCTCTTGAATTGCTGTTTAGATCTTTCGAGAGGGAACAACACCCTGACCTCCCTTAGCTGTTGAGGTCCCACGAGAGACTCTGTAGGTGTTTTATAGGCAGTGGTGGGTACAGGGCTGAGACATTGCTGTGTGCCTTATGCAAGGTTGAAACTCATATAAGAGGAGATCTAATGTATGCTGGGTGAATATTTCTGTAATCAGAAGTTGTTTAATTATTTTGGAAATTCGTGGAAACTTGCGTGGTTCTCCAACCACTGCCTCCGTGGACTGTTGCACCTGCAACAGAATGAAGTCTGTTCTGTGCGTGCAGGACCCTGACTGAATGGACTGCAGGAGACATGCACTTACACCTTCAGCTATTTAAAGTCGCTCCTGATGACCCGTCAGGAAAATGTGTATTTCCCTGCAGTGGCGAGGAACTTTAGTGATCCAGCATCTTGTGCATAATATTACGAAATGTGCCGATTAGTTGATCAGGGAGAAGGGCTCAGTGACGGCATGAAGGCTGTGACAGTCGAGCATGGTGGTCTAATGTTTTTACTCCATTGGCTGTGCAGCAGATTGGGATGGTGGACTCAGCCCTGCATGTGAGTCAGGGGCAGTATCCGTTAGGGAAGCACCAGCGAGAAAGGACAACGTGACCCGAACAGGTCTGGATTCTTCCCCGGCGATCACGGAGTCGGGGGAAGAGCGTTTGTGGTGTCCAGAGGCCGGGTGTAAAAACCCTGCCTGGGCCACTTGCAACGGCATGACCAGAGGTGGCACTTCACCCCGGATGGCTTCACCAGTAGAGATAGTAGTGTGCGCCTTACCAAGGTCTGGCGACAGTAGAGTCTGGTGACTACGGGGGTGAACCAGCAGGTGTGACAGACAGCGGTGTGACTGGCGGGTGCTGGACAGAGGCAGCTGTTCTAACCCACCAGTCCCCGACACCAATGACAGTAGAGGTGGCAGTGGTGCTTCTGTGTCCTGATTCATTTCTCCTCACTGGCGCACGCCGACCAGGCAGGCCTCACAGTGGGTAAGAGCTGCGCTGTGCTTCTCACCTGCATTTTGAAGATGCTGACTTGTAGGAAGATGGTGGTTGGAAGTGAGTATTTCCTTTGGGTCTAATAAATTCCCTCAAATGAGTGTAGTTAACTCACTGGAGGGGAAGAGAGTCCCAGGACTGGATATTCTAGGAAAATCAGTCGGTAAAACTCAGCGATTAAGAAAGTTTAGAAATATTTTTCCCTGTATTCAAATTAGATTACTCCCTGTTTTCTAAAATGTAACATATGCCATTTCTGTTTCTGGAATTTAGAAAGAGTATGGTTTCTGGGAACCCTGTCAAAAAGGGTCCTTGTTCATGCTGTTGTCTGTTTACCTTTTCTTTTTTAAAAATATTTTTATTTATTTTTCGAGAGATGGGAAAGGGAGGGAAAAGAGAGGGAGAGAAACACTGATGAGTGTGAGAGCTACATCAACCAGTTGCCTCTTGTGTGCCCCCTACTGGGGACCTGACCCACAACCCAGGCATGTGCCCTGACTGGGAATCAAACCTGCGACCCTTTGGTTCTCAGGCTGGTGCTCAATCCACTGAGCCAACACCAGCCAGTGTTGTCTTTTTCTTTATAATAGTCTTTTCTTTATTTTAGATCCCAATTAAGTGCCAGTTCTAATAAAAAAAATTCTTTGATGACCCCAGTTATACAGTAAACGCTCCCCTCAGAGGGTCTTTGGTGAATGAGTGACTGGTTTCATTATTCTTCCCCATACCACGTGTGTGTGGCTTATCTCCTGAAATGAATTGTAAATTATTTGTAGGAAGGAATATTCCTTGTCCTCCAACCGTTAGGAAATGATACTGAGGATTTATGGTGACAAGTGTTCAATAAACTCAAAAAGAATCCGGAGGCTTTGCTAGAAGCAAATGGTGAAGACAACCAGGCAATACCCAGGGTGTTCCAAAGACCGAAGAAAAGCAAAGAGTGCCCGTACTAGAGAGCACCTTCTGGAGAAGAACCAGGCCTGCGTCGTTAGCCTGCGGGTCTGTCGGACAGCACCCTCTCAATGACCGGTGGTCTGTACAGTGAATGTCAGACTGTCTGGGGACATGGACATTCTTTCTTCAGTCCCTCAGGGGGAAGCCACAAGCTTATCTGGAAGTTTGACATGTACCCAGGCACTGAGGCAGGACTGCAAAGTTCCCAGGTGTCAGTTCCCAGGCTCCTTACAGCAAGCATAGCATCATTTCCTCCTACCTCAACCTACGTGATTTTAGTCATTTCGCAGCTTGGCCAGAGTGAGTCCGTTTTCTTTCTTCTGTCTGCTCATCACAGGGATGGTTAAACAGGTAAGAGGGGTTGCTCCTGTAGGAGCCATTTGAGAGCCAAAAAGTTAATTGGTCAGAAAAAGAAAGAGTTCAAAGGCACATTTATTTGATGGAAAAAAGTTTGAAAATCCATTTAAAGTCTGGTAAATTTGAGATTAAGGAGGCAAAGTATTGACTAGAAACCACTGAGGTATGACCAAGAATCTTTAGAAGAAGAAGAAGTTTAAGTTTCATTTTTAGAAAAAGGAAAATTCAGGGTGAAATTAGGCTCACATGTAGGAATGTCTGATGGGTCTCCTTTGCTTGCCTTCCCGTCTGGGTTTCATGCTACATAACTTTGTAGTTTTTTATACTGGAAAGCTACCGTAGGACCTGTCCCCTGCCAGCCCCATACTGAGGGTCCCTTGCTCGGGAGTGCCAGTGACGGCAGCACTTGACGTGACTGTGCGCCAGCGACGAAAGGCATGCACGGGCTGCCTTATTTTACTTGATGCTTAAATGGGCTGTTCCTTCTTCTTGCCTTGCCCCGTCTGACCAGAGTCAAAGTGACGCAGACCGTGGGGACAACAGATGCGGTTGGGATCCGCGGCGCCGGTTCTGTACGTCCTTGATGGAACTGACCTCTGCTTCCAATGTGGCTCTTTTATCCCAAGTTTTCCCGAGAACACTAAGACCATTTGCTCTTTTATGCTAGAGGGATGTGTTACATAAAAAATGACATGGCCCCTTCTCTATCTTTTTAAAGGCTGTTTTTTTTTTCTGTTTCCGGCCATCTTTTGATTTTGTTTTCCTGCGGAATTTCCCATCACACTGCGTTTACAGGCAGGACGGTGTGTTAGAGCCCCGTCAGAAATGGTCACGGCTCACGGCCACTCCGCCTCAGGCCCCTGGGACGACAGTAGAGGGTGTGCTGAATGGCAGACCATGAGGCAATAGTCAACCCTGTTGGCTCTGGTTGGCTCAGCTTTTCAAGACGTATTCGCAACACTGAGTGACAGGAAAGAATATGTACAGACTTCCCACCCACTTGGCTCCGTTTGCTTTCCTGCATCGCCCACCCCTCACCCGCATTCATAATTGAAACTCACGGATCTAGAAAGCAGACTTTCAAGATCTGCGTGGGATTCTCGGAGGCACCAAGAACAAAGACTATTTCCAGGGTCTCTGTTTTGTGTGTACGCTTGTACTCACAGTGGGCTTTTCTACAGTTTGCTTCTCATCTTTGAGGGACATGTAAGCACTTACACCTAAAGTTTGTCTGCAAATCAGTATAATATTCACCAGGCTTTTAACATACAACCAAGGAGTACTAAGATAGAGAAGAGAAAAGTTGTGAACAAAAAATGTATATTCCAGTGGTGATTAATTTGTCGGTTGTACTTGGGATGTGCCTGTATTGGCTGAATTACGTCTGTCAAATTATTTCCTATATAGTCGTTTCTTCTTTCAAAGTAAAACCTAAATATTCTGTGAGGAGAGAAGACTACAGACTATAAATGTCGTGACATTCGTGCCCCGATTCGTTCTGGTTCCCCTTTGTATCTTTAGCTTCCAGATCAGTCCCAGGCACATGGTGTTAATGTTTCCTGTTCAACTTCCTGTGCCAGAGGAGCGTCCGATAGACCTACTGTGCAGTCCAGTGGCCACGGCCACATGCGGCTTTGAGGCCCTGGTGCCGCTGAGGGACTGGATTTTTAACTAATTTGATTTAACTCATTAGAATTTAAGTGCAAATAGTCACACTGGCTAGTGGCTGCCACTGGGCATGGTTGCAGCCCCCAGTGTCCTGTCGTGCAAAGAGCATGGATTTGGGGTCACACGGAGTCCAGGTGTGAACCCAGTATTACTGTTTACAGGTCCCCTGAACTTCACCAAATCCGTGGCGTTAGTAATGGTGCAATACTTAGGGGCGGTAGGAGAGTTAACTGATACATCGATACCACATGTAACTATGGTACCCAGGAGGCCAACAGTGATCATTCGAGTTCTCTTACTTTCTGGGTGTGGTATAGATGATCACAATCACAATTTGTTAAGGAATTCATTCATTTGGGACACTGTGCTGAACCCTCATCTGTTGTCAGGTGAGTCAGCAAAGTGACCAGGGTATTACGTGCTGGAGCCTGGCTCTGAGCCCGGGGCTGAACCCCCACCTCCGTGGGTGTATGTCTGGGGTCTGTATTTGTTTCCTTTCCCCAACTCTGCCTTCCAGCTTCCTGAGCTTGGGAGCAAATGCCCGCACTCTGTTCGGTCTCCCCAGCAGAGGACCTTGCGTTTAATAGGCACTCGGCCGTGTGCGTTTCTCATGTGATTGGAAGTTGTGCCGGAGGTCCTGGCTGGGGGTGGGAAGATGGCCTGTTAGGGGACAGCCAAGTCACTCCCCGGAAGTCAGCACCGCAGGGTCTCATTCCCAGGTGCCCCCAGAGCCCGAGAACCCGGGATGCTGCTCTGTGTGCGGTATCCACGGGGAGGGCTTGCAAGACTGGTGTCTGGACTCCTCCACTCCTCCAGGACCAGCACAGAACTTTCTTTGAGAAAAGCTGCAGGGCCTATTTCAGGGTGTTCACTTGTAAAAAAAAACAAAAAATTATTTTTTTAAAGGTTTTGTTTATTTATTTTTAGAGAGGGAAGGGAGGGAGAAAGAGAGACAGAGAGAAACATCAATGTGCGGTTGGCTGGGGGCCGTGGTCTGCAACCCAGGCATATGCCCTGACTGGGAATCGAACCTGCGATGCTTTGGTTCGCAGCCCACGCTCAATCCACTGAGCTACACCAGCCAGGGCAAAAAACAAAAACAAAAATTTTTTGAATGCCATTGCTATGGTGTCTGCTGGCTTTGGCTACAGAAGATTATGTTACTTTGTAAAAATAACAAAGAAGTACCATCCCCCACAAAACACCACATAGATTTTGGGTTCTTGTAGCCTTTGACTCCTGCTGTGATAATAACAGGGGCCCTCAACTGGAGTCTGAGGCCACGGGACTCTGGCGGTTGCAGCCTATGGGATGGGACGTGGGGCCTGCTCTCGCAAGAGGAGCAGAGGGTGCTCCCCGCCCTCCGCTGCCACTGGGAGGTGAGGGCGTGGTTTTGTGATAACCTCGGGCAGGGGTGCGTGGGGAGCCACGTGGACCCTGACTCTGGCGGGGCTGCCTTTGGGGACTGGGTGCTGACTCGGCCTGAACTTGGGCGCAGCATCTGCTCCGCACACCGCACAGATGGGACAGCTGGGACTGTTCCTTGTGGGTGGGGGATGATTGGCCCCCCTTCTTTCTTGTCTTATTTCCTGATGACTCGTGATGGCTCTGGGTACCGGATGCCCTGTGCTCTTGAGAACGAAGAGGAATCCAAGGCGTTTCTGTCCGAAACCGGGTGTGGGCCAGCCCTCGGTAAGAATGGCCGGAGAGCCATTCTCACTCAGTCGCTCGGGGCACCTGCTTGTTACTTTGGGCAGACATTCTCCTACTGTAATTGGCGTGGAGCAAAAATCCTATCTAACCCATTTGGTTACTTGAGGTGACATTTTTTCGCCAATTTATCTTGGAGGCGCACCACAAAGTTATCTTCATTAAAATTAGAGGTCCTTCAGGTGCAATAGGGAATAACTTTTAACCGGTTTCGAAGGGTTTGTGCAGCACATGCTCTGCAAAATCTCCAGGATAAAGTGCTTGTTTCTAAGCCACATCATGCTGAACGTTGAGCCCTGTTGCTTGGGTGGACCTGCGGCCTGTTTGCTAAGAGAACGACCATTTCTGCCAGCTTCCCCTCTGCCCCTCTCTGTGTTTAAGTCGAGGAATTTGCTATTCAAGCACGCATCTTTAATTTGTGTTGGAGGATTAAAACCGTAGTCGTCTTCTTTGTTTATGCACAAAATAAACCGACCTGTCCTTCATCGGCAGCACAGATCATCTGCGAGCTTTTCCCAAAGACCTTTAACTTGTAACTAGACGAACTCAGCCCAGACATCAATCTAGAACATTCCTTCAAGATTACTTGAAATACATGCCATTATCTGTTCTTGCCATTCAAGTCTAGTTGTAGATCCAATCAGACTGCTAAAGAACACCTATTTAGACAGGCGGGCAGTAGCTCTGGCTCTAAAACTACGTTCACACGGACCGTTCTTGGTTTTCTGCATGTGCCACGTCAGGGAGGGGTCAGGAGTGAGGTTCGGGCACGTGCTGTTGGGTCACATGGGGGGGCCCGACCTCCACGACCTTCAGGGGAGCCCGCAGCATAGAGAAGAAGCTGTTTTCTCTCTAGTGCCCGAGGAGCATCGTCACCCAGGAGCGCTGGCGAGTCATTGTTGAGCGCAGGAGCCGGGAGGCAAAGCTGGGCAAGCACAGACTCTCAGAGACGCCGACCTGACGGAAGAGTGTGCCTCCTGGCGCGAGGGACCTCGGTGGGAATGCCTGCTGTGCCACCGGAGCCAGAGGCGCCGGGGCAGTTGTCAGCCTCGCTGCCTCCGGCAGGCATCTTAGTGGGAATGATGTGCGTTTGCCCAGACGCGTGGGTTTGGCATCCGGACACGCGGAAGTGGGCACCCCGGCCTCTCCCTTCCCAGCCTTTGCCCACGCGAGCCGCCAGCACCGTGTTCCTCCGGGGGCCCCTCCGTGTGCTCAGCGCTGACTCCACCCTCCCCTGATCGGAACTCTCCCGGCGGACATCAGACGTGCCGCACACAACTTCTCCTGCCTCCGGGGCGTTCCAGAGTGGCAGGACGGAAGGAGGTCACAGCGGGATGATGACCCGTTGCGCACAGAGGTGTGATGGCTGAACAGGGACCTGCCTCTGACCGGGACGCCGCGTGCTTTCCTTCGTGACTCCGTTCGCCCGCCCTCATTTGTCTTTTTCAACACTGAACGGGAGAACTTCATAAAAATTGTGTTTGTCTTGTGTTAGAGTGAACATCCTCATTTGCTTGACTGCAGCTGCCTCCTGTCGCCTCCCTCGTTTATCCGAAAATCACTACCAATTTAATGTTCCCGAAACATCTCTTTCGTTACGTGTCCCAGCGTAAAATCCTCCGAAGACGCCAGGTACTCACAGGCTAAGGTCTGTACACCGCAGTTTTCCTTTTCTTAATTTCTAGGCCTCCACGCTTCATATCCGAGCTCCGTTAGCCGCCGTGTTTTCTAGCGGGTCCGCCTTTTCGCAAAGTGTTTGCCCCCGTCACGCTAGGGTCCTGTTTTCCAGTTTTAGGATTTTGCTCATGCTGTTCCCCAAGGCCCGTACTCATAATAATGGTGATATCAGAAACGGTGGCATTACAGACAGTGAAAATAGTGGGAACCACACCGAAGTGTTTGAATCCTGTGCCTTTTCCTTTGTCTCCCAAATCTCCATGTTTTCACTTCTTTCCGCAACTCTCTCCACCTGTCCCAGCACTTCAGAGCTCCCTTGGACCCCTTCTCTCTGTTTAGCCTTTGAACTTGAGAATAAGCTAGGAAAAACCTCCCTTCCCTGAACTGCTGTGGTTCTCACGTCCCGCCACCCATCAGCACACCTTTTGCGACGCCCACCTGCAGCTCCCATTGGGTGTTTCGGAAGCTCTCGGGGCGTAGGAGTGACGACTCACACACGGCAGTGCCCCAGATCCTCTGTGCAGTGCTGGTCGCAGGGGGAACGTGCAAGCTTGGTGTACTCACACACACGTGCTCTGTACACACACACGATCATAGATCGGAACCGTGGACTCGAGCAGCAAGAACACTTGCAAGCAAGTGGCACGTGCTGATCCTTCATCTCCTGTAACTGAAGCTGCTCACGTGATCTCCCTCCCTCCCTCCCTCCCTCCCTCCCTCCCTTCCTTCCTTCCTTCCTCCCTCCCTCCCTCCACTCACACAGGTGGGCTGTGGTGCCCGGACACCGTGAAACGGGCTGTCAGCTGAGAGTATGCATACAGTTCTAATTGAAAATGGTCCCACTTAGCATTTAATTCGTGGGTAATCTTCATTTGCAGGAGGCAATGTGTGTGCCGATGAATTACGTGAGGTTTAAGTTCTAGAGAACATCACCCTGGATGTGTCTGGTGCGGCCCTGCCAGCATCCCATGAACGGTAATAGTGTCTTCGGTGATGACACAGCGGTACAAACACGAGGACTTTCAGCTATAGACCCTGTGACAATTTGCACTCAAATTCCAATAAAATGAGAAATTTGCTCTCTTCCCAATTTAATTGCTTGGCTCCTATTTTCTCTGAGATCTCTCTCCAGAGGCAGCTGGGGGTTTCTGGGATGGTGTGGAGAATACCTGTGTTGGGGGGGGGAGCGCGCGGCAGCCAGGGGGCGGCTGCGTCCGCAGGATGCTCTGTGCCTCCAGCCGCGGCCGCACCTGCACCTGCACCTGTGTGGCAGGGATGTGGAAGATACAGATTCCGCCTCCTTTGGGTCTGTGGACGTTTTTTCCCATGGAATTACTAAGTTAGGGTTGCTGATTTATAAAGCATGTATGTCTTTTCTTTGATGACCGTTTGGCTTTGAGTTGTTTTTATTTTTTAAACGTTTTATTATTCGGAGAAGGCTGATTGGCATTTGGTAGGGGCCTTGTGCGGTGTGTGTGCGGTACGGACTGAGCCGACCGGTATTTGCATGAGCCCACCGGCCAGGGATGCAGTGAGGCTCTGCCCAGGGACTAGTGGGTCAAGCAGTGCTTTCACAAGGGCCCCGTTTTCTGTAGTTGGGAGAGGGTGCTACGTGGGTGTTTTTCTGAGTCTTGCTGCACCATCTGTGGCTTGTCTCTGCACCCGAAAACCCCCCAGGAGTAGGGGTGTCTGTGTGTGCGTCTCTGCACCGTGGGTCCACGCTGCGCCGCTGTATGTGGCCTCAAGGGGGCAGAGATCGACGGGGTTTAGAGAGGTTCAGCCAAACCCCGGGGTGTGGAGGGAGGAGCTGGAAAAGGATTTGCATGCCATCTCTGTTTATTATTTTCTAATCGTGTAATTATTACTCTTTTTCACTGAAGTCATTTGCATTTTATGGAGATTAATGGACTGACTGTTTAGAGCTCTTTTCGAGTGAGTGAACAGGTTATTACATTTTCGTTTTTTCCCGGCTTTTCTTTCCTGGGCTTCCTGGTGAGGCTAAAAGCAATGGAGGAAAAGCCAGTTTTAGAATTCTTGAAATAACTGTCATGGCGAATTAAGTGCAAGATCAATAGAATATCCCCATACTCTCCATACCCTAATAACTTTCCTTATTTTTTCCCCCTTTGTGAAAGATTTCATTTTCTCTGAATCCCTGAACAGATTTGCTTGTGTCTATTGAAGAACTTAAAACGTTCAGGCCTGCAGTGCAAAAATCTTCTGGGTGAGATGCTGATGATTATTACATAATGGAATTAGGAATAAGGAAGTGGAGAGACTGTAGAATGCAGAGTAGCACATGCACACACATGCACAGAACACGCATGCAAGTGCATGCATGTACATGCACACGCACGTGCACACAGATCTTTGGGAGAAGGAAGTAGGGCGTGGTCCTTTGCTTTGGCAGGAGATTCGGAGAGAGAGCTGCGTTCACCGCGTACACTGGGAGACATCCTGCAGACGCACGGCAGTCCTTCCCTGGAGAAGCACGGGGAGTTAATTGGGGTTTCTTAAACAGCAGATAAATTTGGCATAACGAGCGTGACAAATGGAGAGGCGAGAGAAAGCATGCATTTCTCCTTTCAGGGAGAACCCACAAAACTGAACCGTGCCTCTCAAAATGCTGCAGTGCACCTGTTTCTTTGGGGGAATTTTTTAAAAAATTAAATCACCTGTGACAAATATGCTTTCCAAGGAGAGTGGGTTAGAAATATTTTGTTCCTTCTCTTTACAAGTATTGTTAGGGATATATTCTTCACTTATTCTTCACTATTTTATAGCGGCACATCTACACGCCTCCAGCCTTTTTGTGAATGGTACCTGAGGGGTTACCTCCTGCCACTTGGCCTGAATACGGTCTGTGTGACGGGCAGCCCTCCCCCCACAGCCCCTGCTGAGTCACCGCCAGGGGGAGGAGCGGCTCAGGGGAGGGGGGGAGTGCTGTGGTCTCCCCCAGGAAGGAAGCTGCTGGGACTCAGCCTTGGGTTTCCCGCTTCCAGTGTGAACATGGAGTTTTACAAGATTCAGCCTCAAAACCTGTGATCTTTCTCCAGTTCACGTTCACTGACGCAGTATATGACAGCTAGATGCATCAGGTAACTGTGAACCCTAGGATATTCTCATGGAAAGTGATGACTCTCAAGCAGCATGCCCACCACCCAGGTGTGCGTGGGAGAGACCTGGGTCGTGGCTTCCCCGTGTGTTCTAGCCGCTCGTCTCAAATCTGCCCCCCCCCCCCCCCCGCTGCCTCTTTGTTCTGTTCTGACGATTCCTCCTACGGCTGAGGTTTCCCCCTTGGGTGTTAAGCAGAGCCATGCTTTAAGGGTTTTCAGTAGTGGAAGAAGAAAGGGGTTGCAGTGGGTTGCATTCCAGACAAGCCAGGGTGTCCGTGGGCTGGTGCAAGATGTAGGTGGTTTACCTGCTGCTTTTAATTAGATCACAGAGTGTGGTAACTGTGCAGTGTCATGTTCAGTTTTGGGGTACCACAGAGAAAATAAATCATATGTACTTGGTATGTTTCTCTTACATGAAAGACCAGGGTCGTGTGTATGTTTGATACCCAGGAGAAATGCTGTGCGTGTGAGGCCCATGACCCCCTCCGTTGCTAAGGGGCTCACCGTCTGCGGGTGCTGTGGGCCCTGGGTGTCTGGCACCCGCTGCTGGTTTGATTCTCACAACAACCTGGTGTGACAGGCGGAGTGTTTCCCTGCTATTTTTTAAAGTGGCAGGAAAAAAAAAGTATTCGATAAACACATTTCTATGCATGGTCTCCCCAGTAGAAGAAACTTTATTGAACATTTTGCTGTGCTGGACCTATGACCTTTGGGGAGGAAAATTTCACAGGAATTTGGAAATCTCCAAACACGCACCTGCATCATCCCCTGGAGTACAGGTGGGCCCAGTGTCTGCAGGGAACAGCTCGGCTCCTTTGGGTGGCCCGGGTCGGGGAAGGGGGTGGGTTGGGCAGAGCTCACCCCCATGTTCACATGGTAGGTTCGCACACAGGTAGGTTGCAGGCAGGCACCAGAAGTGTGCCAAGGTGGGAGGCTTCGTGGCAGAGGGACCTACCTGTGCAGAGCGGGAAGGATGCATGTTACATTTAAGAGTGCCCTCCTACTCCTTGTACCGCTCACTGGTCTTTATGTGTTTGAATCACTCGCTACACACAGATCAGGACCCTGCTTGTCCCAGAACAGCACCATCGGCATTTCTCATGGCATGAGAAGAATTAAAATTCTTCACCATACTGACTCTATCTTTGATTATGTGAAAAAGTTGTTCATTTTTCAGGTCTAGTAGTAATAGTGTGATGCTGTTTTTAAAAAGTCTGTATCTTGGAAGCACACACATATTGAAGAATTTATGTCTCAAATGATATGATGAGAAGAATTTGCTTCGGAATGCATGATAACATTGTATTAAGTTTCCAGGGGGACAGATGATTATGAGACTTAGCAAAGTAACCACATTGTAAGGTATAAAAATTATAAAAATGTCCAATCAGTATATTGTACAGCCAAACTAATATGACCAACATGAGATTGTGTACCAACTATACTTAAGTTTAAAAAAGGCAGGACAGCGCCAGGGGGGTGGAGTACGTGAGAGGATCGGTGAAGTCAGCCAGGTGATGTGCTGACAGCTGCTGAAGCTGCGTGATGGAAATTCTGGAATTCCCGCACCGTTCTCGGTGCCGTGTGCATGTTTAACCCACTCCATGGAAAAAAAGTTATTTTAGAAATTAAACATCTATTGTCCTTACGATGTTCTCTGTATGGGAACATTTCAGTCGATTTAGTCGTCTACGGTTTTGGGACATTTGATAATTTTTCAAGGGTCTTTCATGATCATATATAGGATAGCAATCAACCTTCTTTTTTTGCCCAACGTTTGTGCATGCAATTTCATGCGCAATTAAAGTCTGTTCTTTGGGGGAGAGGAGGGGGTGGGAGGCTATTACCGCACCAGAGAGGGGACCCCCTGGAGTGGGACGTGCCGATGGCCTTCCAGGCAGCTCGAACACAGCTGTCACCGGTGTGGGAGTGCCGGCGTCACCCCCCAGTGCCGGCGGCATTGCACACTGTCCTTCAGACGTAGATCTCTAATTGACACATCATTTTATTCACCATATTGGGAGACTCGATGATTCTCGCAAGACAAGGCATTTGTGCTGATGGTGGAAACTTTGGGGAGCACAGAGAAGCCCAAACTCTGAAAGAAAACCAGGGCCGAGGTGCGGGCGACTCACGACAATCGTTCTGCGAAACACTGTGAACCGTTCTCGGCTGCCCGCTGTACTGACAGCCGGAGGCACTCACTGTGCGACTCCCTTCGGTAACTTTTTTTCAGTGCGGATGTGAGAAGTGTCGCATCTATTATTTACTGCTTCACTGCCAAGGCAAGGTAGTTAGGGAGAAGCGAGAGAAGAAAGGGTCCGTTTGAAGGAGACCCCAGTCTCGGGGATGGAAAGTGACGTTAGGACGCTTCCCGCGTCGCCGCAGCGTTTGGGCGGAGCAGCCGCAGGGCGTCTCCGTGGGCTCTGGGCGCCCGTCTCACTGTTCCCTCACGGCAGCCAACGGGGGACCGGGTTGGGAGCCCACGCAGGGGGTCTCGGGGCCTCTGGGGCCCTGGCCGAGATGGGGCTTCGGAAACCGACCGGACTCCCCTGTTCCTCCGCAGCGCGGGCCCCTCCTCTCCTCTCCCCCCGGGGTCTGGCTACCCTGGGGGTGTTCCCCGGCCCTCCGAATCTCGTGTTTTCCTGCGCGAGGACTGTGGAATCTATTGAACCCTCTTCTGGAGATACTGTTTTCTCCCGTCTTACAAAATTCTACCCGTACTATATGCTCTTGGACATAACATTGCAACAGAACCAAAGAGTGGAATAGAAACATAGTTTATTACACAGTTTTTCATAGATTATTTTCCCTTAGCGTTGTTCTAAAAATGACTTTTTTCTGTGTCGTTGAAATTGTTGCTAATGTCACTGTTATGGTTGCAAGAGGCGGAGCCATATCCCAGTGGGGTATGTTCTGTTTCCAGTGGCCCAAGACATGCTGGTTTTTCCAGGGAGACGCCGGTCCCCGGGGCTGGGGGCCTCTGTCTCTGATCACACTGATTTACGGCAGAACCTGCACACACAGCTCGATGCCCTGCGCCCTCTGTAACGCTGGCTTTCAAGGGCTGCCGTCACAAACCAGCTTAGCCACGTGCATGGCATGTAACGCTGCCTCAGAAAAGGGCACGCACACTGTGGTTTAGAGGGTGGCATGCGGCCGGGGGCCCAGGGGAGGGAGGCAGCCGACCGTGTTCCTGGAGGTGACAGACGCCGCGTTTCTGAGCTCCGACGGGGACGCCAGCGGCTGGGAAGATGACAATTCCGAGAACAAATTGGATGTAGGTCACTGCTTATGTTGAACACGGAAGTGTTATTTTCTCTGTAGTTAGAAGAAATTTTCTCTGACTTAAAAGTTGTTCCCGATCACCTTGTTTTTCCAGGCGTTGCAGGTTTTGCCTTGATGGCACACTGATGGGGACCAGGACACACCCAGGCCTGTGCCGCACAGCTGGTGCGCAGCTACACTCTCAACAGCTTTTGTCTTACACAGTGTCCATGCTGCTGCAATGAAGATCATTTTTTAAGAAATTAATCTTTATTGTATTTTTTTATGTTACCTTTTGGCCCACGAATACCCACTCCCCCCAGCAATCACCACACTGTGGTCCGTGGCCATGAGTCCTTTTACCTTTTTGCTCAGTCCTTCCCCCCCAAAAGCTGTCATCCTGCTCACCATTAATGTTCCAGAAAGTAAATTAGCCGACGTAGACGCCCACAGCTGTACATCAGGAGGATGTCCTTTAAGTGCTTAAAATCTCCCTATGAGCAGAATGTAGACCATTAGCACTGGCCTGGCCACCACTTTTAGCTTCCTTCCAGGGTAGCTTTTGGTGTCTCGCTATGAAGGCACATGTGGACAGTGATGGCACCGTGTCCCTGCTCACGTCTGTCTCTCCGTGGAGTGTCTCCCCCACCCTCTGCCTGGCTTCCAGTCCCCAGGCTCCCCTGCGTGCTGCCGTCTGTCTGGGCCCCTGTCCCCTTAGCACGCTCAGTGAGTGAGTGCTCCGGTCCACCCACCCTGCACTGTCCCCGCGCCCGGTGCGGGGCGGCGCGAGGAGGCGGTTCCCTCGGTCGGATGGATTTGCACTGGGTACGTGGCAAACCCTCAGGGCTTCGTAATGTAAATGACAATACTGAACACTCAATAAAGGCAAAAGAAGCCACCCTCGTCAACATTTTCACGGCGAGTGGAAACGGACTGACTACAGCATGAGAAAGCATTTGCCATGGACCCTGCTGTCGCAAAGGGTGTGCCCGTCTGGAATGGTGGGTGGTGTCCTCGCGCGTGTGTGATGCAGTGAATGTCTACCCACGTCGGTGGGCAGATGTGGTGGGCCCGTGGGCTGCCCATCCACCGTTCATGCTTCTCTTGTTTCTTATCACCAAGACCCCAGTTTTGTTCAGACGGCCAAGTGTTTAGCTGTGGTGGACAGATCACCGTGGGCGCTAGGATTGCGGCAGTTTTGTGTCTCATTGGAGACCGGTGTCCTGGGGGCAGGGGATCTGCCTGATGGGCGCTCTGGGGAAATCATTCTTCGTGAGAAGAGGAGGACTTGCAATGAGGAAAATGTGGGGTTGTTTGTTTGTTCATTTGTTTGTTGATTTGCGTCTCGGATCGACCCTTGGCTTCCTGTGCTGGGAGTCGTGCCTGGGGTTGAGGCAGCCATCCTGTGACGAGGAAGGTGGGGCCGAGGACTTGGTGGTCCCCTGAACCATAGAATCCACTCAGTGGCCGCCTGGCACGTGACTTAGTTTTAGTAAATCATGAATACTCTTCTGCAGTCATGGCTAATCGAGTTTTTGATTGTTTCTGTTAAAGTAAAATGTAAGTTTTCTACTCTAATTTGTACATGAAAAGCAACTTTGAATGCTGAGAATCATATTGCATCTTCTTCTGACTTCTCCCATAGGAGTTAGGTTTCCATCCTGGCTTTACTAGCTGAGTATCAGATTATAAATGTGAAAAATGTGTATTTAATTGCTGGCATGACCAATGGCTGGCTAATGATGGGCTGTGGATAGAGCCATACACTGAAAATAAACAAAAACTTCCCTTTTCATGGCCCAGGAAGGACTGTGCGCTTGGAGGACTTCCACCAATCACTGACGACAACCATCCTCACTCCTTTCTCTGCAAGACTGACCAGTTCCTACTCCCCACCCCCCTTTTATTTTTCGTAGCTGATGATTGAAGTATAAAGTTGAAAAATCTACAGGCTTATCTAGGATTGATCCGCATATTTTAAAAATAACAGGATTGCATTTTTTGGAATATTTTCTGTCTAAAATTTCTGAGCAATAATATCGCGTGGCCCTCTTGATGACCTGAAAAATATTCAAGTCATACTCATGCCAACCCAGTTTGACAGAAGGTGGAATCTAGGGATTTACACTTCTAATTACAAATAATTTTTTAAATGTCTTATCTCTAAGGAAAAATTAAAAAAATGTTCATTATAAGGGCTTCCAAATTTTGCCTGGAGTGGAAATTGAGAAAAAAATTCTAGAATGTGAACTTGCTTGAATGCATAGCAGTATTATTTAGGGGTCTCCTGAGAAAGAGAATCAATAGGGTGTGTGTGTGTGTGTATAATTTTAAGGAATTGGCTCACATGATTGGGAGAAGGGTGAGTCCAAATTCTGCAGGTGGGCGCAGGCTGGAGGCCCACGCAAGAGCTGATGCCGCTGTTGGAGTCGGGAGGCAGTCAGCCGGGGGACTTCTGTGTTCCTGGAGAGCGGAGAGCGGTCTGTCTCCGTTTTATTAAAGCCTTCGACTGATTGGGTGGTGGGGCCCACCCCGCATTTGGCAGTCCGCTCTACTCAGAATCGACTGATTTAAACGTTAACCTCATCTAAAAACATACCTTCGCAGAAACGCCTGGGGTGACACTTGACAAACGTTTGGGCACCGTGGCCCAGCCACGTTGAGGCATAAAATGAACTATCACAATAGTTAAGCATGGGATTCATAATTTAGCATATGGAACTGTAAGATATGGCAAGAATGATGTCCGTACTCTTGTGCTACTCACTGTGGTGAATTGTACAGGAAAGCAAACATTTCCCCAACTCTAGCATGTGCATGTATGGCCAAAAATCTGTGTGTGTTTCAAGTGCTGAAGCTCTCACACAATAAAGCTGGTGATAGCCTTGCAGTTAAATAAAATCCATTGATGTCAAGAATTAGTTTAAGAAAATAATGTTTGGAGTTTTACCTGGTGAAATGCCAGCTTTGCTATCTTTGTAGAAGGGATTTTTGGTGGCAAGTCAGAGAAAAGACACAGGTCTTCTTTCTGGAAGACTTTAGATTGTCTCCTACCGAATATTAACTTTAAACATTTTTTAAAAGATTTTATTTATTTTTAGAGAGGGAAGGAAGGGAGGGAGAGAGAGAGAGAGAGAAACATCAGTGTGCGGTTGCTGGGGGCCCTGGCCTGCAACCCAGGCATGTGCCCTGACTGGGAATCGAACCTGCAATGCTTTGGTTGGCAGCCCACGCTCAATCCACTGAGCTACGCCAGCCAGGGCTCTGAATATTAAATTTGAACACCCTGTTGTGTGACCCAAGTGATGTGTTCAATACAACCATCCATGTGATTAATGACAAACTGATGTTGAGTAGTAGGTTGTTCAAGTTGCAGCGCGAAGATTCCAAATGATGCTTATCATTCTGTTTCAAATTTGCTTATTTTCCATAATGACAATATTGAACGTCTTGAAGAATTTTTAAGATTCCGGTTATGATTACCTTCTTAGGGGACTTGAAATTTAAAAAAAGAAGCTATCACCCTTCTTTGCCCCCAGTGTGTTTGGGAATTTCGGGAGAAGATGCTTTACTATTTTAGGGAAGAAAAAAAATGAAGCCAAGGGCTTACTCAGTTTTAGAGTTGCTGTGGCAACTATATGTTGTCCCAATGTATTGCAGACCAAACCCTAACTTAGTAAGGAGAGTATTCTGAGTCTCTTCGCCTTTCTCCCTAAGTAAAGTGGAAATTTACCCAGTGATACTTAGAACCTCTGTCCTCTCCCCGGGGTCATCAAAGGAAAACATCACAACCCTCTTCCTGGCTATATTAATGGCCCTTTGAGAATCTGGGCTTGCTTTTTTAGATAGGCAAGAAGGACAGACGCTATTAGAAAAATGAGAGCCTTGCCACATTCTACTGTGATTAACTCAACAGTTTCCCACGAGCATGCTGCACTGAGTCACATCCCTCTGCCCCAGGTTCGCTAGTGGTAAGGCGATGTAGGCTCAGACGAGCCCTGTACCGGGGGAGCCACGAACATGGATTCTTCCAGAAGCATGTCCACTTAGGCTTGTGAGCAGCAGCCCTACCCTGGGCTGGACCATGGCGGGAGCTGGTGATAGATGCTGTTCCAAAACCTTTCCTTTTTGTGCATCTATCCAATGAACTGGCTTCCTTTTTTTTTTTTTAAACATCCAGTGTTAAAAAAATGTTTAATTTGGCGGACTGCAAAGGTGGACTCGGGAGGCCTGGAAGAAGCTGCTTACAAGTGACTGAAATGAGCCGGCAGAACACACGCCGCAGTCCTGCCCGAGGGAAATGTGCTTGACCAGATTTACGGCCTGCAGTGGCTCTGGTTTGGGGACATCAGGGAAAAATACCAAATGCTTCAAACCTCCAAAAATGATAATTTTCAAAAGAGCTTAGCATATTTGGCAACTGCATTTGAGCTTCGAATATGTTGATCCTAAAACCGAGTGGAAAAATCTTACAGCGTCTGTATATAAGTTTGAGACATAGATTTTTTAAAAAATGCAGCACCAAATGCTCGATCCTGTAATGAAGATCTCAGAGGGCCCTGGTTTGGACAGTGATTGGTGGGGGGGGGAGAGCACATTTCGTCTGGGGAAGAACAGATCGGACCGTAGGTGCACGGCCCTGATGCCCTGGCTGAGAAGGAAGCTTTGCCAAAAATCCTGTTGCCTGTTGCCCTCCATTCCCCTTTCCACACTCTTTAGGTGGAACCACTCTTCTCAGGGTGGGGAATATTACCAAAATATATACGGCCTTTTCTGTTCATAAATGCATATACATGTCTTTGTATAAAATAGAATTGTCTTTGTGTGAGCTACAAAAAATGGCATACAGGTGCACGTGTTCTGCGAATTCATGATTTCTTCCCATTTCTATCTCATCTGTGTGTTAACCTGAAGGAGAGTTTCACCCTTCTCATCGGACAGGGAAGTCCCTTGGTTCAAAGACGCTCTGTGCGTGTTTGTGTGTGTGTATCTTATGTCATCCTTGCACCTTCCTTGTCCACTTCTCTCAGTAGTCCCCAGAACCAACCATTACATAGCTAGTATTTTAATATGTCTGTTGCCTAACAAGTATGATGCATCCACATTGCTCCTTCGTGACTATAGGAAGACTTAGTAGAATCAGATCAACACTTAAGACTAGGTGATGACCAATAAGATATTTAATGTGTGTAATCCTTAGATAGTGACATTGGTGTAATGGAATTTTAGTAGATGACCCTCCTCATTCTGACTACCAAACACCAATTATGTTCCTTTTCCTTCAAAAGAGTTTTCTAATTAAGAGTATATTTTACTCTTTGCAACAGCATAGAGGGACCTGGAGAACATCATGCTGAGTGAAATAAGCCAGTCAGGGACAGACAAGTACCAGATAATGTCACTCCTATGTGGAATCTAGTGAACAAACTGAATTAACAGGCAGACTAGTAGATGGAGACGAACTAACAGACACAGACTCGTAGACAGAGAGCAGGACGATGGTTGTTGGGGGGTGGGGGGTTCGGGGGCAGAGGGATTGAGTGAAAAGGAGACAGGACTGTGAACATGCACAACAGTGTCGTGATGGTGGGGAGAGAGGTATAAGGGTGTTACATGGAAAAAATACAATAAAATAATAAATAAGTAAGAGTACAGACTCATCACAAAGCGATAAGGAAGTCCATGTCACATGCATGTTTTCCTTAAGATAAGGAGCATGAGAGGAATTGACTTTCCTCTTGAGAATTGTCAGACAATTGAAGGAGGTTCATGGAAGCAAAGTTTAGTGAGGCCAGGTCGCACACAGCTTGGTGACACGGATTTCCGTATTTTCACAAAACATACAGCTAGTTACACTCTAAACCTCAGCCCAGGTTTTCCTGGGGCAGACAGTGGCAGACAACTGAGCATACATATTCACCACTGCACTTTTTAAGTATTTATTTATTTTTAGAGAGGGAAGGGAGGGAGGAAGAGAGAGAGAGAGAAACATCAGTGTACAGTTGCTGGAGGCCGTGACCTGCAACCCACACATGCGCCCTGACTGGGAATCGAACCTGCGACACTTTGGTTCACAGCCCACACTCAATCCACTGAGCTACGCCAACCAGGGCACCAATGCACTTTATATAAACGACAGTGGTAGGAACGCCTCTGGCAAAGAGGGAAAACGCCTGGGTGCTACCTTTTCTTCCAGCATGTGTCTTCAGCGGATGGAAAGACAGAGGGACCTGTATAAAGGACCCATGGACAAAGCCAAAGGCAGGCTAGGACTGAGTGTGGGAGGCGGGGGTGGCTGGGGCGGTGGAGAGCGGCGGGGGAATTGGGGGCAACTGCAGTTGAACAACGATGAAAAAAAAGACAAAGGGAAAGCAAACTCTCTGTGACTGCATCAGGTGCTCTGTTGTTTAACGGGTGCCTCGGATACCCAGGTCTGAAGGACACAGAGCTGTTCCTGATCGAGGTACACCGGGGTTGACTAGAATCTGGTTTCCCTTCTTCGGGCTGCGTCGCAGGCCGGCGGGGGAGGCACAGCGGCCCCTCCCGTAGTGCTGGCGTGGGCTCCCTCCCGGAGAGGTGGGTGGACTGAAATCAGAAAACCTTATTCCAAGTCACAGCTCTGCCACTTGCCAGTCGTATGAATCTCGGCCATGTACTTAACTTTCCTGGACGTCAGTTTTTGCTCTTCTGTGAAACTGGGGTCACGGTTTCCACGCAGCATGCTGTTCATGCCACATTAGGCCGAGGGGCCACCTCGAGCCCCTGGGCACCAGGTGGTCATTCTCGGCTGTGTTTCTGTTCTTCTACTCACACCTCCCCCAGACCCGTTGGGGAAAGTGTCTCTGAATGCCGAGAGCTTTGGCTGGGATCACCCGCGTGCTTCCCAGCTGCTTCTCCTGCGTGGCCGTGGCAGAGTCTGACCTTCCCAGGGATGCGGTGGTCCTCTGGCTACTGCTCGGGCGTGGCCAGCAGCAGGTGTCTGCAGGTGCTGAGAGCAGGGGGGTGTGGTCGGAGGGTTCCTCTGTGCAGGACAGGAGGCCAGTGCCTGGGCCCCAGCCCTCCTCAGGGGACTGACTACATATAGTACTTTAACATATTTCTATTGCCTAATAGGTATTATGGATCCGCGTTGCTCCTTTGTGACTGTAGGAAGACTTAATAGACTTAGATCAAAATGTAAGATTAGGTAACGACCAACAAGTTACTTAACGTGTGCAATCTGTAGGCAAGCGACATAAATGTACTGGAATTTCAGTAGGTGACTTCCCTGATAAGAGTCAGGAGAAGTTTCCCCATTGATGCTTCCATCATAATTACTACCAAATACCTATTATATTCATTTTCCTTGAAAAGAGTTTCCTAATTAAGGTTATATGATGTCATTATAAAGTGATAAATAATTCATTTCGTGTGTGTGTGTTTTAGGTAAAAATCATAGGGCTCCCTCCCTTCCAAGCAGGGCCCCCTCCTGGGTGCAGACGCCCCGTTCTTGCCTGCCGGGTGTCCCTACTGTCTGAATTGTCTCTCTGCGGAACTCTCCTCAGTTACCCGTGAGCGCGCCCTGCCTCCCGGACGGACCCCAGGTACACTGACCCTAAGAGTGGGTGGCCCTGCCACTTCCTGTCTTCACCCCAGAAAACTCGTCTGTCCTCCCAGTGTTGGGGGCGCTCACGCCAGCATCATTACTTGTCTGAGCCATTTTTTCCTAAAACGTTTTCTCACAATTATCTTCTACTTCCTCGATTAAAACGTTTCTGTACACATTTCCCAGTAGATGGTGCAATCTATAAGAACCTATGACATCTCTACATCTCTTGCCAGTTTAGCAACTGGTCTCCAGAATTTAAAAAGTACACCTTTGGAAGTAGTAGCACCATGCAAAGATGACAAGGTCTTAAGTGAGACGGATTCACGTGAGGGGTTTTAAGCCCGTCTTTTACGAGGTTTGTGACTGGGGCGGTGGGGGGGGGGGGGTTAGCTGCCTTGGCATAGCTGTGCTTGTCCCGAGACACATGTTAAGAATTATTGCGGTAATTAAACAAAGCTGTCAGTAAAGTCCTCCGCATGGGGCTCCGCACGCAGCGAGCTGTTCCTTCCCACGCCCCTCACGCCCGCAGCTGCCGGTCTACAGGGTGTCGACCTGGGGCAGGGGGTGCGCTCACCAGCACACCTTTGGCAGGGGCTCCGCTGCTTGGCCCCAAGCGCGACTGTGCATCTGAGCATCGCTCTCCCAGAACTGCCCCGACAGACGCCCAGGAGCGGAGGCTGTGCTCTCCCTCCTGTTTTGCTGTCTCTATCGCTCTCAAACAGCCAGCCTGCCAACCACGGCCTCGTTGGAACCAGGGCCGCGGAGAGCGCCAGGGACGTGGAGTCCGCGGCACTGCTGATGAAGACGGAGAATGAACAGGATCGAGGCCACGGCTCCGGTGGGCAGTCACACTCACGGAGCCTGCCCGTCCCACCGAGGGACATTTAGGTCACGAGCAGGGCGCCTTCAACCTGGAGCTTTGCTCCTCTGTGCCCACGGCAGGCGCCCGTCTCTGGACACGTGTTCTCGAAGTGCGGAATTTGAATGCCAGCTGAGTCCGTCATGCGCGTGTGCAGACTTGAAGTCAGTCACAGGTGCTTCTCCACCCCATGCCCAGAGGTCTGTGCCCATGCGCACCCGGGGCCAGCCGACCCCAGAGGCAGAGGGCTGGGCTCCACCTGGGACTCGGTCGTGGCAGGTGCCCGCTGAGGATGCAGCTGCATCGCTGTCACGAGTCCCCTGGAGGCCACTTCCAGGTGCCACTCTGTTTATTAAAAAGTGAACAATGTGGTTCACCTGGTACAATGACGCCCCCTTCTTTGTCTGGCTGCTCTGGGGTTCGACCCAGGTCATGGCTGAGTCCACCGCAACCACGGCGTCACCCTGGTGTCCAACCCCCCGGTTCTCCACTCAGACCCCGTTCCGAGCTCACGGAGAAATCCCTGCAGGACTCCCCCGTGCTGTCCCCTAAGGGGTTTTGCCAGGAAGGTCATGCCTCCACTGTTCACTGCTTACCTCTAACGTTATATATAAATGAGACATTTTTAAATCCCTGAATTTAAAAGAGTGACCTGGAGGAACCAGTGCTTCCAGAATTTGTCCCCGAATCCTGCCCTGTCTAGTTCCTGCTGGCAGGCAAGGGGCAGTGGAAAGAAACGTAAACATGTGAACCCCACCCTGGGACCGTCCCTGTCGGGCTGTGCCTCCCACCTGGAAGGGCCTGCTGCACGGGAGGAGGGGGAGGCGGTGTCCCATGGGCGCCTGCTCCCGGCTTAGAGGAGGTGTGGGAAGGGCGCTGCACGGAGGCCGTCCACGAGGATGAACCTGACGTGCTTTTTTGAAGTTGTAAAGAAATCTTGAATGTTCCAGGCAAACAGGGACCCAGAAAAAGACAGTGATGTTTTGAAAAGATAAAAAAAATAGTGGGTTCAATAAAGATGAAGATACAAATACTGAGATACTCACTCAGTTTTTTTGCCCTTACATGGAGTAAGTAAGGCTCTAATGTTTTACGGTTTCACACGTCTCAGTCCGACGACTGTTGTGAATGCCCATGGAAATCGCAGTTTACAATTCTGGGCCGCTCGAACTCTCTGTCTTTGTAACTGAGGGAGACTGTGGCATCAGAGGGCTGATAAACCCAGCGGGAGGAAACCCGCAGGGTCCTAGCGTCCTTCCCGAGCCCCCAGAGCCCGTGGGAGGATGAAAGTGGCTAATTTGGGAGGTAGAGACATGCCAACAGCAAAATGAAGTTGGAGACTTGTCGGTGGAATATTTGGGGTCATGTGAACAGAAGTTGGCAACCCCAGTAAGACGAATAAAACTACCCCCTCTTGTGACATGTTGTCCTGCTCTGTGTGACATGCGTGTCCTTCAGAGACGTGATGCTGGCCACAGAGTGTAGGACGCAGGTAGGAGTCGCTGTGCAGGCTTTTTGTCCTTTACTTTCTGCGACAGTGATTCGCTCTGCATTCCTGATCTTCACTGACTGCTAGAATATAAATGCTATTTTTATCTGACGGGGTCTTCCGCCCTTCCGCAGGGGCATCGTCTTCCTTGGAGATGGCCCCCGCTGTTGTCCTTGTAGCTCTCCCACCCCAGTGCGTGCTTCCCGAGGGCACGCCTGGGCTCACTCCCCACGCCCCAGGGCTGTCTTCCATCCAGTCCTCCCAGGGACCAGTCCCAGCCACCGACTGGTAGTCCAGCATGTTCCCGTCTCTGGGTCACGTTGACGATGATCTCCACCTTCCGTGACGTTGTTGCCTGGTTCCTGCCCTGTGAGGAGTTCTGCCCACCTTTAGGCGCAACAGTGTTGTCACCAGGTTCAGGGGACACTTCACACATCTGTTAGTCAGTGTGACATGGCCGTGTGTCCCGGGGCAGAGCCAGCACAGGCCTGGGGGCTGCGGGCAGAGCAGCACTGGATGTCAGCTCTGGGCGTCACGCTCTCTGACACCTATGGTTACAGATCCGCCCCCCCGACCGCACTTGTCACCCCGAGTGTTCTCAGCTGTGCAGCCCCATTCACACTGAAATCCTGTCACGTTCAAAGTGCACAGGTCCCTGAAATGCTCTTTCAGTTCAAGTGGATGGATCATCATTCTTGATTGCAGTGCTGTTTCCATGAATCTAGCCTTATTTCACATTTACTCTTTCAATAGCCACTTCTTCTGTTGACTTCCATGGGCCCTTTTTGTATGGGCGAATGTCAAATTTGTCTCCCCCTCTATTTCAGTAGCTGAATGTTACAAATTTCAAGCTGTTAGTCTAGATTAGAGGGATAATGTTGGATGATAATTACATCATTTGATCCGCTACCTACTCTTCTGAAGCTTGTTACGTTCAAGTTCTAGGGAAGAAAAAACCCTTGTGTATCTCTGTTTTGTAGAAAAAGCCAAGGGTGAGACACTGAACTGTTTGAGAAACAATTTCTCTCTTTTCAAAAGTGCATCAACCAATTGACCAGGACACTTGTGGTGGGCTTTCTCCCCAGCTACATGTGTGTATGTGATCACACTGTTTCCTGGGCTGTGTTTACTGACGCGTCCCCAAAGACGTTTTAGCAGTCTTCTTTTCGAGGGTCCTGTTGTAATCAGGACATCGATGTCTGTATAGCGTTTGTTCACATCTCCAACCTCTAAGCTTAGTTATCATAAAAATAATAAAGATGCCTGGCTGGTGTAGCTCCATGGGCTAAGTCCGGGCTGCAAACCAAAGGGTCGCTGGTTTGATTCCCAGTCAGGGCACATGCCTGGGTTGCAGGCCAGGTCCCCCCAGTGCAGGGCCCTGTGAGAGGCAACCACACATGATATTTCTCTCCCTCTCTTTCTCCCTCCCTTCCCCTCTCTCTAAAAAATAAATAAATAAAATCTCTAAAAAATGATTAAAAATAATAATAAAGAGAGGAGTCTGAAGTAACGGGGTCCTCAAACAGGCCTTTCCTCCTTGGCAACCAGGAGCCATCTCTCCTTGGAATGTAGACCGTGTTGCCCTTGCTAACCCATGTCAGACCATGCGGGCCCTTCACACCTGAGACCCCTGGGTCCCATTGTCCCTGTGATAGGCGTCGGGCGCACCAAGCACCCCAGCGGAACCCACGCACACAACACGTAAGGCCCAAGGAACAGGCCCCGAGAAGACACACGCACACGCAAGGGGTCGGCGGGCCAGGCCTGTTTGCAGACGGTAGGAGACGCAGGAGTCTGCAGGATGGCGGCTCATCTTCGATGATTAAGTTTATGTGTAACTCCATAAGGCAGACAGTCAACTTGTCGTTTCACTCCCGTCAAGATATGGGCCGTGCACACCCACAACCTAACCTCTCCTTTAGGGACAGTCCGTGATTGTCCGCCATCCGTTTGGGCTGCAGCGGGAGGACGGCGCGTTCTTTGCGAAATGCCTTCCTGATTGGAATCATAAAGCACTCGGACGCTTGGGTGTCTCTCCCCCCAGGCAGTGAAGAGGATGCCCGTGTGGCATGTTCAGCTCCGGCCCCCGCCCCCAGGTCCCTCCGCAGCCGTGGCTGGGCTCCAGCCCGCTCTTGCCATCCGAGGCACCTGGCCACTGTCCCTCGTGCTTCCCTGGAGTTCCGGAATGCAGGGGCCGACCCCGTTTAGGAAGTTCTCCTGTGCTGCACAGGAGAACTGCTTTCAGTTAGGTCTGCTTCATTTGACATTACTCTCAACACTGAAAAGGAGCCTTACACAGGCCCCTCAGAAGAGTGCCATAACCTTTGGAAAACATGTCTGGAAGCAGAGAAAGTGAAGGCATCCTCAGGATTCCCTGGAGCAAGAACAAAAGCCTGGACCCGCAAGGCTCTGCCGGCTCTTCCCGGTTGCCATGGTGAGAAGCCCTTCCTGTTTATAGGCTGTTAATGGGATGCTCACTCTCCTCAAGATTCGAAATTAATTGTTTGATGCCTGCCTTCCTCCCACAATTGTTTGATAACCTGGTAGTGTGGAGCAGTCGCACGGGGATCGGTGGGCTGATTCTCGAAGAACACGGATGCTCTTTCCACTCATCTGCATTCCGAGGGCATAGTAAATGTGCCGTGCATCATCATTCTGCCTCTCGTCCGTGCTTGCGAGCGCCTGCGAACATTTCCAATATTTCCTTGTGAAATAATGTGCATCCTGCGGCCCGACGCACTACAAAACCGGAGAGTTAATGCCGCCGAGGGCGGGAGCCTTGCCTGTGATGGATAGGGCACTTAGACTGCATGTACCTGGCACCTTCATCGCAGAGCGATGCCTTCGCACTGGAAAACACATTCGCTATGCAAAACTAGTCTTTACGTCCTACTTCTTCACCGCTCCTCGGGATGGCTGGCGACCATGAAACAGTGCCTCGCTTGCTTGTTTCCCGGCTGCAGATAATTATTTGGCTTCCTCTCTCTGAAACTGACGCGGACGTCTTTGGGACAAGTGGGCCCTCTCTGTGATGTCACCTTTGCTTGAGCACATGAAAAACATCTCAACCGCGTCCCACACTAATTTACTTTCCTTTATTCCGCTGTGTTCAATGAGAACCGAGGAGAGAGCACTAAGGATAAAGGCAGTGTTGACCCGAAACGTCCACGGGTGTGGAGGGTACGGGGATTTGCGATAATCTCTGGTTCCGAAGACTAGGACGCCTCACCACATGCGCATCTGCTCAGTTAATGAGAAACACACCTAGAATTCGCACTTCCTGGGAGTGCCTGGGCAACTGGCTAGGAGAGGTATAGCAAAGAGCTCAGCTTTAATAGAATCTGTTTAACAGAAGTGATTAAAGGAAATTTAACTGGAACACCTTATCTTAATTTATGGTTCTTGACAACCAATGACCCATTCTGTAACCAAAGATAAACTCCTGTTGCAGGCGGAAGACCTTATAATGTCGCACGGCGCCTTGTTAACAGCCGTGCCCCTGGCGAGTTGTGCTGGTGAGCTCAGGGCTCCCCGATAATGATTCCGTGTTCCCTGTCGTGGTGGAGCCGCTGGTCATCAGCAGGGGAGGGTAAGAATGGTAGTGTGTTTTATACTTTCTTATAAAGAAGTGTAGCCATCTTCTGGCCATGTGGGGTTTGAGGGGAAGAGGTGAGGCCTGTGCCCCATTCTCCTTGTCCTTCCCACTTGCAGTGGTGGGGGTGTCTTCTTGGACCGTGGACGAAGCAGCCCCCCGAGGCTGGCAGGACAGCCAGACTGAAGAGGGCGGCCGGCACTGCAGAGCCGCCAGACGGGCCCTGGGCCCCTCACCCAGACCACGCGGCGGGTGAGGAAAAGGATCCGGTCGTGTTGACGCTGCTGTTATTTCAGTTCTCTGCTGCTGCAGCCCAACTGGTGTTGTAACCAACCAAGAAAGTCACAGTCAGCCTCAGCAACAAAAAAAGAAAAACTAACGGAGACATCATGAAGCAGAGAACGAAACTTTGATGTTCATGATTGATGTTCAGGGAGGAAAAAAAACATTTGGTGAGAGAAAAGGAAGGTGTGTTTTCAGCCATGTTTGCACAGCACCAAAGGCAGAAGCGGATGGAATGTAGGTGCTCATGAATGTTTGCCAAAGCTTCTGTTAAGTGAATTAAGAAGATCCTAATATTCCCACGGAGTGGAAACACATAGGGATCAAAGGCCATCCAGCTCCCAAAGTTCCTGTAGGAATACAGGTCCCGGTATTTCTAGAAAAAGCAAAGCTTTGTGGGAATATTCTCCATTTTATTCAGAGAACTTAACTGCAAAAACTGAACATTGTAACAGTAACAGCAGCAGCAGCAGCAGCAGCAGCAGCAACAACACGAAATAAAATAAGTGAACGAATCAGAAAGAGTAGAGACCGCATTTGTTTCCCCGGAGAAATTGAGTAAAAAGCTTCCCTTGTGGAATAGAGAATGCGGAATGATTGTTAATCTTGATAATGTGCTCAGAGGAAACTAGTCTCTGGAGACTAATATTTCAGACTAAGGGAAAACAGGCTGCCAGACGGGAGGGCAGGGGAAGTCCCTCAGCAGGGCTTTTCATCTGCAGCACCACGCATGCAAGATATCTGTGATGGGTGTGCTGTCTGAGCTATAGTGGATGCACTTTAATTGGAGACGGAGCAATTAATTATAATCAATAAGCTTATGATGCATTATCTACTGGGATATCAGAGAAATGATTTAACAAATTTATTGAACAATCTGCTGAGATTTATGAAAGATGCAAGTAAGGCAATCTGTTGTCTCTGTTCTTAAACAGGGTTTTTTTTTTATTAAAAAATTGATTTTACCAAGAGGAAGAGAGAAAGAAAATAGTGACTTGTTGTTCCACTTATTGATGCATTCATCGGTTGATTCTTACATGTGTCCTGACTGGGGATCGAACCCATGACCTTGGTGTACCAGGATGATGCTCTAACCAACTGAACTACCTGGCCAGGGCTATCTTCTTTGCTCTTCAATCACTTTCTCTCTGAAGAAAGAGCCATGTGCTTGCAAATGCAGCTCCGACTGGAAACAAACACGGAATTGCTGGTCGGGAGAGCCAGCAATCAGCCTTGTGTGTGAATTTAGGGTCCCTTCTCTTTTTTTTTTTTTTTTAAGAATTTATTTATTTATTTTTAGGGAGGGAACGGAGGGAGATAGAGAGAGAAACATCAATGTGCGGTTGCTGGGGGTTATGGCCTGCAACCCAGGAATGTACCCTTGCTGGGAATCGAACCTGGGACACTTTGGTTCCCAGCCCGCGCTCAATCCACTGAGCTACGCCAGCCAGGGCTAGGGTCCCTTCTCAATGGAGATACTCAACGACATTGAGTGGGGTCCGGGTGAGTATGAGCATAGGAATCATTGGTGCCTTGCTAATCACTCAGTCGCATGTAGGATGACGTGTCATCGCCCGAGACAGAAGATTAACTCAGGCCAAGGGGATGGGCAGGAAATGCGTCTTTTTCACAGTTTGCTGTTCTCAGAAAAGCTGGAATCTTGTCTTCCCTTCCCTCCTCTCCCCTCTCTGCCCCTGCCTCTCTCTTTTCCTGACTGCCAGACTTCAGGGACGAGTCTGTCTGCTTTGCTCACGCGCACAGCCTGCTCCAGGGCAGGTGGAACGCTTCTGTCTCGCTTATTCCCGGGTCAGGCCCTTCCCCACCCGGCCTAACAGGCTGCATTCAAGCGAGAAAGGCGACGACCCAGAGGGAGGGATTCTCGGGGTGGGGGACACCCTCCTGCCGCACACAGAGTTCAGGTGCCGGCTCAGGACAAGGAGGCGGGAGACTGGGGGGAGTTTGTTACCGTGGAGAGGACGGGATGCACAGAAAACGAAGATGATATTTTAATCTCTTCTCGTGGATCAAGGGTCATAACGCCGAGGAAAAAGGGCAACATGAAAACTGACTATCTGGTTACAGAGATGATTTTAAAGAATAGAATTTGAACGATTTCTATAGACTAGGCGTGTGGCTTAGTGGTAATTCTTCAAGGGTGTTTCCTGTGTGATATTATATCATAAAAGGATTCTATGGGTTAATAATATGGCAGACATTGCGTATTGTCTCAATTCACACTTCTCAATACACACCGGCGTGCAGAAGAATGAAGTGCACCCACTGAATGGATGTGCACACTGTGGTACATCCATACCATGAAACGCTATGTTGCGATGTAAAAGGGGACGAGCTGCAAGCCAGGACATGGGTGCGTCCCCAAAACCATGCCGAGGGACCTGGATGCAAAAGAGCCCACCCTGTACGACTGCACTGTGCGGAAGTCTGGAGAAATCTCTGACAGACAGCAGGTCGGCATCTCCTTAGGGGGTGAGGATGTGCTCCGATTTGACTTTGGTGGTGGTTACACTTCCGTGTGCAGTTTCCTGTGGTCTGTAGACATTTCTTCCTCATGAATCAGTCTGAACCTGCCTATGTCTTGTGGCCAACGGAGAGGACAGCAAGCACTCCCCATAACAACTGGGGGTGGTGGTGGGTCAGCCTCTCTCTCCCCAGCCCCCCGGCCCCACAACCCCCTGTCTCCCCCCCCCCTTCCTCCTCCCCCCCTTCCATCTCTCCTTTTCTCTCTTTTTGGCATTCTTTGTTGGGAATCTTAATCTTCTTCCTACCGAAATTCACCTAGGAAAGAAAAACTGGGTCTATTCAACAGAAATATGTTCTTTGTAGAGAGACAAAAATCTTTCATCTTCATTCCCTTAGAAAGAATGTTTTAAAGCAACACCATGACGTAGGAGTCATAGGGAATTCATTATGGGTGCCGAAAGTCAGCCGTGGCGCTCACAGCCAGCAGATGCTGCTGCATGCAGCCAGCCGTGCCTTTGTGAAACTGGGTGCCTGTCTTCCAGCTGGGCTTTCCAGTCCTTCCAATGGCCCAGCCCTACAATTCAGGTTTGAATTGATGGCAGTTAAATAGTTTAAGGCACATAGATATTAATGAGAGGATTCTAGTGCCCCCTCCTCACGCACCTCTCCAGAATGGAGAACGTACCGTATCTTCATTCACAAAGCCATCAGCCGCTGCCAGGCTTCCGAGCTTGCGTTGGGTGTCTGACCTTGTTGCAGCGCCCCCGCACTCCCGGGTGATGGCTTGCCTTTGAGTGAAGGCTGGGAATGTCTTCTCTCCGCCACTCAGTCTGTGGGCTGAATGTCTTCTCCCCTCCTCCCACTTCCCCGGGTCTCCTGCTGCAGGGCCAAAGTGGCTTCCTCCTCCTGTCCCAGGGTGGTCACGGTCCCTGACCCCTCGTGCCATCTCACCCTGTCCCCACAGAGCCCTGGTTTGCAGGGAGGACCCCTCTATGTCTTTTTTTCTCCTTATATCTCCATGAGCTTCCTGTTTCCAGTGGCATTTCAATGTGCTGAGACCCTTCTTTCCTTCACGCACCTCCAGAGCTGTCTGCACTGGTGTGTCACAAAGCCAGCTGCGTAGCATGAGGAGACTGTTCACAAAGCGTTTTATAGGGCTCTGTTATTACAGACTCAGATTCACTAGGTATTCCATACGTCTGAGTAGCCTGCCTTTTACTGATGGACTCAGTGATCCTAAATGCAGCTCTCTCTCTCACACACACACACACACACACACACACACACAGAATTTTCACTATCTTCACTTCTCAACTCCCATTCGATTCCTCACTGACCCGCTCAGACTTGCGTCTCTTTTAAGGAGTTAAGCCGCTTTCTTGACACAGTAAATAATTTTGTAAAGGATTATCGTGTTATCTGGAAAATTTAAAAATGCATTAACATTTGAAAACTTGGAAATATTAACACTTAGGGATGATAGATATTTTTAAAACTTCGAAGACTATGGCAGTCCGTACATGTTTACTAAACTTTCTGTCACTTAACTGCTCTAGAAATGGAACTTTAAAAGGCTACTGAAGACTTTCATGGCATGCTAAAGCACCTGCAGATTTTGAAATTTTAGCTATTTATACATTAAAGTCGCACGGTGACAAAGCGCTGTGCGTGCCAGACATATGGCTGTGAGGCAAAGATTGCGGTTTGCAACAATGAAAGACAGAGCTGGTTCTCAGTAGACCGGAGCTGTCTTTTCATAGAGCTCCCAACACAGGTCCAGCTTGTTGGCCGATAGCTTTTCAAGCTGGGGTCCTCTGACTTTGCAGGGATTTGTTTTATTCAGAGATGAATCATGCGGCCTTTCTAAAAGAAGCGGCTTCAGTTGTGCAGCAAGCAGAAGGCATCCAGGTAACAGCTGTCTTGCCTACACTGTTGGAGCGAGTGGCTAATTATTGGCTTTTACTGGACTTCTCGCCATGTCTTTACAGCTGGCTCCTAGGTAGTGCCACGTAGGTGAACTCACGGCACTTACGCATTATGTTCTTAGATAAGTTTAGCCAGCATATGAGTTCGTTACTGTTTTTAGGGCTAGCAATGCAGACCTCGTGAAGAAGAAGACTGGACCGTCTCCTCTCTCGGCTTGGTCCTGACGTCTGGCGTCCTGCCCTGACATCCGGCCTGGCCTAGTTCATTGCCAGAATTTATGCTGGCTGTTTCTCACGCAGAGATGATTCCCGCCAGGCCAGGACTGACACTTCTTCATTTGTCTGTTGGACAGACATTGGTTGAGTCCCCGGTTTCAGCGACACAGCGAACATGGCCTCACACGCCTTACGTTTGATTTGGTGGGTGCTCTGGTCAGCACCCTAAAAGTCGAGCCCGGGCATATGGTGACGTGAACTTTGACCCCTGCAGAAGCTCCCACGCTGTCAGGGTTGTTGCTCCGTGGGTTGGTAGGGAATTCTCTACTCCTCTCATGCGTAGCCATCCTTTCATTCGCTGCCGATAACAACAAACATACAGTGCCGACTGTGTATCAGACACTGTTCTTCAGATATAATGTATATAAGTGAGCTCTCCGAATCTTCAACAGCATCGTGCAAGAGGTGTCTTATTGCTCTTTCTGCTTCACAGATGAGGACACTGACGCACCGAGAGGTCACGTAACCGGCCTGAAGCCGGTGAGCTAGCCCGTGGCAGGGCGAGTCTTGGGGCCTGAGCGGCCTGACCCTGGAGACCGTGCTCACGCCTGCTGCTGGGAGTGTTCGTGTTCGATGTCTTGTTACACACTGTGCGTGCGCAGTTGCACTAGCGCGGTATCTGGCCTGTCGCGGGGCACGCGGCAGTGTTCGTGCGGACCCTCGGCACGCAGTGCCCCCCAATGCCCTCTGCTGCTCGGTGACGCCGTCTGTGCGTTTGCGCCTGCTGATTCGCTGGGCTGCGCGAGCAGGTGGGCGCAGCCTGGCTGTGCTATCCATGACGCCTTTACGAACTCAGGCTAAAGGTGATAAATAATGATGCTTTTTTTATGTAAAAGCTTTTCTACAGCCTAACAACTAGAATTAGAGGGATATATGTGCATCGAGGTTGGTATTTATATGAGGGGAGGAAAAATAGGTTTACCGTTTCTGTGAAAAATAATAGAATAGTTAATAAGTAATAACGCAAGAATAAACTCTGTTTCATGTACTCACAACTGTACACCTACTTTGCCCCACCCTGTAAAATAAAAATATTTAGATTTTCCACATGTTGACTTCTTGTCTAGCACTGAGTCACAGAACTGTCACCTTTTCCTAAAACGTCTCACTGAATCTCAAATAAACAACCAATCCAAATATCATGGGCATCCGAAGAAATCATAGCTGCCTTTGGGTCAAAATACAAGGTAGAAATGTCAGCTTCTAGGATGTTTCAGAGACCTGCAGAACAGAACCACCGTCCCCAACCACCCCAAATAGTAAAAGAAAACGTTTCTGAAACGGAGCCACATTTTGCGTAAGCGCTAGACTGGGAATGGGACCGGTTAGGACCTTAAAGTTTTTGTTTTTGAAATTTTATTACGCTAACTCTACCGTCTAGGTCACAGGGGTGTCATCACAGGGCCATGTCAGCCTCCAGGTACCCTCAAAGGGCCGAATGTAGTTTTAGGACTGTATGAATGCAACTTACTCCTTAACAGTTAAGTAAGAGAAGCCCTGGCTGGCGTAGCTCAGCGGATTGAGCTCGGGCTGCGAACCAAAGTGTTGCAGGTTCAATTCCCAGTCGGGGTACATGCCTGGGTTGCAGGCCATGACCCCCAGCAACCACACATTGATGTTTCTCTCTCTCTCTCTCTCTCTCTCTCTCTCTCTCTTTCTCCCTCCCTTCCCTCTCTAAAAATAAATAAATAAAATCTTTAAAACAAACAGTTAAGCGAGAGCTCGGCACTATAGCTGGGTAGAGACAAGGTGGAGGGCTGGATAAAATAAGGTGGAGGGCTGGATTCGGCCCATGGGCCTTGTGTTTGCCACCTGTGGCCTAGGAGAAGTCGCATGACCACAAGAACACATTTGCACCTGCTGTGCTCCATGCTTTTTCTGTGCCAAAATATCCTTATCATTTAACGCTGCCTTACTAGTGTCACTGAGTGAGGCAGGGCAAACATATGTGGACTGGAAGCAACGTTACTCTTAAATTATATTTTTATCACCCTTGATTCAGCCAGGACCTCTTACCAAATCGTAAGCTATCCTACATGTTTGTGTATGTTTGTGTATTTGTATGTGTTTAGGAACGGAGAGTTTGGGTAGAGAAATATACGGTATATAAGAAAGTAGCTTTTGAAATGGAAAGCAATTGCCCCGCCCATTTGGTCGAACCATTGTCCCATACACTGAAGGGTCACAAGTTTGATTCCCGGTCACGGCACATAGCTAGGTTGTACGTTCCATCCCCTTTTGGGGTGCGAATGGGAGGCAACTGATCAATGTTTCTCTCTAAGATCAATGTTTCTCTCTCTCTTCCCCTTCCTCTCTCTCTATAAATATATCCTCAGGTGAGTATTAAAAATAAGTCAACATATATAAAATGGAAAGCAATGACTAATAGGCTATAAATTGATGTTATTATAAATGGCCCCTCTCAGCTTTTAATATACTACAATGACGACATATACTAGACTGTTCAGGAAACACATGGAAGAGATAAAGTTAATAAATGCATGTTTACAATTTCAGCTGAATTCTAAATGGCTCTAATGGCTGGTAACTACAATGAAATGGAGAGTTGCACCGGGGGGGGAATTAAAGCCATTTTTTTTTCCTACCAGACTTCAGGCAGTTTATCCCCGGCTTTCCCCGACCCCCCTCCTGCGGGGGTGGCTGGCTGCCGGTCGCCCTTCACTCACAGAGGTGGTTTTGTTTATTCCACACTTTTAATCTTTTGTATGCAATTCTCCACATAATCATAAAAATATGCCCAGCAGCCTCAAAGCATTTAGACATGCTTTGAATTAAGGTCCAAAACATAGTCATAATCTACTCTCAGAAGTTCTTAATGTGAGCAGGAGGATCCGGTTCTCTCAGAGACAACACGCTGGTTTTGTTTTCCAACGAAAAAAAATGTTAACTTCTTAAATAAAAGTGGTCATCAACTGCTGTTCTCATCTGAACATAGTTTGTCTTAATTTAACAAACTTTGTTACTATGGGCTTAGAATATTTTTTTATGTAATGATTTTTAAATGCAGAGTATTCAGGGCACAGAGGCTATAACTTTAGAGGAAGGGAAAATGAAGTGTTATCAATCTATCTCTTAGCAAACTTTATCGCTTTGATGACTGAGAGAAGGCAGAACAATAAAATGGGCAAAACTGTTGACCTTTATTTTATTTGTATCCTCACTCAAGGATATATTTTCAAAGCTTTTAGAGGTAGAGGAAGGAGGGGAGAGAGGGAAACAGTGATGTGAGAAAGAGCAACATTGATTGGTTGCCCCTCATACGCATCCCGGCCGGGGAGTGAACCTGCAACCTGGGTATGTTCCCTGACCGGGAATCGAACCCACGACCTTTCAGTCTACAGGATGATGCTCCAACCCACTGAGCCACACCAGCCCGGGTCTGACCTTTATTTTAAATGCCGCCTTTGCTGGTGCTGCTTGCCAAGTGTGGACGTAGAAAGTCCCCCTGGATGGAACGTCCCCTTCTTGGTGGTTCTGAGTCACTCCCTGCCTCGAGCTGCTGCTGGTTCTCGGGGACTCCAGGAAGGCTCCTGGCTGGGCCCGAAGAGCCTGTCCATGCATGATACTGCCTGTCTGTCTGTAACGGGACAGCTTCCCCCTTAGACTCGAGTCTGGTGGCAGTTCTGGTGATTTCTGATGGTATGTAGTGTCCTTCTGGGCCTGTAGCTCTCAGGAATTCGTATCGTATTTTATCCGGTGATTTTAATTGTCCTATTTCTGGATTTCTGAAATCCACTGAAGATGTATATCTCATCCATCGGCACGCTTCTGTGCTTGAATCTACCCAAGTCTCTCTTTAAAGTCCAGCAGGGCTGGCCCACCTCTTGGCGTCTCTGGGCCACACTGGAAGAAGAAGAGTTGCCATGGGCCACACATTAAATAAATGTGTTGTGACATGTAATCACAAAAAAATCTCATAACGTTTTAAGTAGATTTACGATTTTGTGTTGGGCGGCATTCATAGCCATCCTGGGCCGCAGGATGGACGCCTGTGAGAGGACAGCATTCAGGGCCAGCGGCACCTGAAAGGGCTGTGATCTGACTCCTCCTGGACCTTCCAGTCTCCTCTCTGTAGGGACGCACATGTCCCAAACCTTGGGATGCTCCTTAGACGTGTCCCCGTGCCATGTGCATATGCGGTTCTCGCCATCTGTCCGCCCTCTGTCCTGTCCTGCACCCAGTGCCAGTGTCACCTCTGGGAGGCCCCCTGGGCACTTTGTCATCTCCGACTGTCCTCACCCTCACCCGATGGATGGTGACCGCTGCAACTTGCAACATGTCGTTGAGGAAACTGAGGCACAAACCTTTAAAACTTGCCAAGGATCGTATCATGTTCCTTCCTCGCCAGCGTTGAACGTTTGAAGGGAGAGGCTTGCCCTGTTCAAGTTTAAGGGCTGAGCCGTGTAGCTCAAATGCTTGCGGGATAAATGATAAACCTTAGCCAGATATGATGTCTCTGATAGCGTCTCCACCCTCACAGCTTTATATAAAGCCTGGGAACATTGCTACCGCGTAAACTTCACACCTGATTCTGCCAGAATGTGTCACTCTTCCAAAAATCACTGATTGGAAAAGATATGCACGCCCCTATGTGCATTGTAGCATGACTCACGATAGCCAGGACACGGGAGCAGCCTAAGTGACCGTCAGCAGATGAGTGGGTAAAGCACACCATGGACACGTCCACAACGGAACACCTCTCGGCCGGAAAGGAACGAGATCTTTCCATTTGCAACAACAGGGAGGGACCTGGAGGGTGTTGCGCTAAGTGAAATAAGCCAGACAGGGAAAGATACCTACCATGTGATTTTTCACTCGTATGTGGGATCTAAAAACCAAAGCAGATGGACAAACAAACCAAAACAGAAACAAACCCATCGAGGCAGAGAGTGAGCCACTGGCCAGCAGACGGGAGGGGCTTGGGAGATGGGCACCGCAGGCCAAGGACGGAGCAGTACCAGCTGCCGGCTGGGGAATAAGTCACAGGGCCGTAGAGGGCGGCAGAGGGGAGCGAGCCAGTAATACCGTATAACCATGTGGGGTGACGGGTGGGCACTGCACTTATTGTGGTGATCACAGCATATGGCGTACAAGTGTCTAATCACTAGGTTTTACACCTGAAACATACCATTGTATGCCGGCTATAAGTAATCAGTAAATTAAAAAGAAATAAAAACTCATTCACGTACACACAGACACCCCCACGACAAGGAACCTGCCCTCCTTCGCAGGGTTTGTGGGGTCGCAGATCTGCCAACCCAAACACGGCCTCAGGGCCAAAACGGTGTGGGACGGTTGAGCTGTGGACCCCCATGGCGGCTGGGCGTGGGCTGTCTGTGAGGGGGACCGATGGCTCCGAGGAGGTATTAGCAGCGTGACTGACCCACAGGTGTGAGTAGTGAGGGAAGGAGAAAAGCAAAGCAGGGCCCAGCGTTTGAGCGCCCAAGGCATGGGTGCCAGAGACCCTGGCAGGCGCGGTGTGCAGCCACGTTGGATACACACTTGATGACTTTCGTCCGGCATTTGAGACTCGCTGTGGCCGTCCACACCGCAGCTCAAGGCCCACCTGCAGCAGCGACTGCACGGTTTGGATGGAGATGCAGTGAGCGGCACTGACCCGCTGGGATCGGCCAGGGTGCGAAGATCCGTGCGTAATGCCTGACTTCCCGAAACTCCTCAAGGTCAAACCGCCCCGTGGACAAAAGTCACCGACTTCCGGTGACCACAGGTCAACCTGAGTAGTTTCAAGAGGATTGTCCCCAACAACAAAACCGTCGTCTAGCAACTTTAATAAGAGTGTTTGATGTATTTACTAAATGTGGAATATGCTTCTATTTATTCTTGGCAAATGAGTCAATTGGCGGATTCAGCAAATTAGTCCTGCTGCTGAGAAAACCTCTGACACCAGCAGGTTTGCGAGTTTCAGCTCCTGGGGGGGCGTCGGTGTGTGCATCTTGTTTAATGTTGTTTCCTTCCTGCTCCGCGGTGCCCCGAGGATGGGATTAATTGGACGGATCTTTGCTGAACAAATTAATAAGCGTGTCTTCTGTGAGCCCGTGGACCACTGCTGTGCCGAGGCAGCCTGGAACGTGCGTGTGCCCTACGGCAATTTTCCGGCCTGTGGAAATGTTGGTTCGCGGTAGCGTTGGTCACAGTGTTTGCGAGATTGCGTTAGACATGCTTGAATTAGGCGAGAGAGGGTTCCTTGGAAGACAGAAGAACATACAAACACGGGTGGCTACATGGAAGTAAATTCAGTGATGATGACTGATAGGTTACGTTAATAAATGTTCAATTCAGCATGAGTGTTTGCCCAGAAAGCCAGCTGCCAGGATTCTGGAATTAAAGAAAAGTCCTCAACTTCAGGATGTGTACTTAACCCGGTCCCTCCGGCGGCAGCGGAATGGTTGAATCAGCAGGTGGTTGGGAGTTAGGACAGACAAGGCAAATTTCGCTAATGGGTTACATCGTTTGTCTTATTTCCATGCGAAGGACTGAATGATTGGCTCAGAATCACCCTCTTCAAACAATAGGATTGTAATTGATGGCACAATTAGCTTCATTACCAAGACGAATGGTGGTCTTGTGGTACAGTGCTTTCTTTAGGATAATCGCGGGTTGTTTCCGCCTGAAGAAAGTCTCTCTGAAGGATGCCATGCCACGTGGACTTATTTCCACGTAAGATCTCACTGAGCTCTGAGGGCCTCGGTCCCTGTTTCTCGGCCCCCAGTGGAGTCAGGTCTGCTGTATCGGATTGCCGGTGCAGACACCGAGGTCACCTGTCGTGCCAGCTGGGAGCAGGCGTGAGGCCGCGGGGTGGTTCTCGGATGCAGCCCTTGGTGCTTCATCCGCACCCGCCTCCCGTGTCGCAGCCTGCGCACGCCCGGTGTCGGTGCGCCCGAGTAGTGCTGCATCCCTTTGAAGACAGAGATGAACCCAGATTCACGGAAGACGCTGCATGTGGGCTCTGAGCGAGAGGTGTCACGATAACAGGCAGAAGATCCAAGGATGAGAAGCACATGTTTATTCATTGCCAGACAGGCTGTTATTTCTTATTCATACTCACTTGTTCTGGTGTTCTTCGTTAGTTTTACAGTGTGGCGAGTTTTGAAGTTTTCATTGAAAAAAAGATTTTTGCTCTTAGATATAAGTAACAGCCTCTAAAATGTTCATTGAAATGATGCCAACCCTGTGAGGTTCACCACTGTATTTTTGACACATCCTTGCCACTCACAGAGAATTACACACACACACACACACACACACACAACATACCCTATGTATGTAAGTATATATTATCTATTGATAATTATTAGAACATGTATATCATGTCTAATCTGCTTTTTCATGTATATATGTTTGAAATCCCTTAAGCGCAAATTGAACCCAGACTCACCTGGGACCCAGCGGACTCCTCACTCTCTGGGGGTCTCACTCCGTGGTCCGTAAGCCACACCCGCTCCTGCCAGCCTCTGAGTCCGTCCTTTGGGTCTTCGCTCTGTGTCCACGCTGCCCGAGCCCAGCTCTGGGGCACCCCGGCCTGTCTCCTCCCAGGCTCCCCCTCTCCGCCAGTGAGACAGTCCGTCACAGATGTGTGGCCTCCGGTCACCAAGCACGTGGGTCCTGCCGGTGGGCCCTTCAGGGTTTCTCTCAGACAGACCCTGCTTAGTTATGCACTTGCCATTCCAAGATGTCCTCCTTCTCTCAGGCTGCTGCTGTCCCCAACGCCACACGCTCAGAGTGAGTGAGTAGCCACAGTCCTCCTCTTCCTACTAAGAAAACAGTAATAGCAATAGTGTAAGGACTAGTATAATGGTAGTAGTCCACCTTTGAGAGAGCTCACTGAACGTGTCTGCCCAATTTTACCTACTGTGCTGCATGCAATCCCTCATTTAATTGTCACTGCACACGTTCGATAGAGTTACTATTAGCATTTCTTTTTACAAAGAAGGAAACCAGCACACAGAAAGCTTCTCCCGCGGAACGCATTCCCGCCATCATTATAAATAGACCGTCGTCTCTGGCCATGTGCCCTCGGCTGACTGCTGTGAGGAGGGCGGTGTGTCCAGACTCATCAGATTGTGCCCATTCATTCCACGCAGTGTTTTGTACACCAATGGCACACCGGTGAAGTTGAAAAAGGGCCGTCATTGGCTGAGGCCCCTCTTCCTGTGTAGAGTTAATTCTCCCACCCGTGTTCTGTATCCCAACTCCTCTGTCATTGTCAAGCACATTGTCCCCTCTCTCCCTGCCTTCTCTCCACGACCGCGTATCTTGTACTTTAGAGCTAAGCTTCTGCCAAATGTGCTTTGTGCTTCTTGCGTTCATTTCTAATGGAATCACTTTATAATCTGGTTCTTGTTTCTTTCACATGTTCGTTGAATGACTCATCCTAAATCTGCCCATTGTCTTCAGATGGCCATGGCGGATGGACACCTTTCTTTTTCATTTCCTGGTTCAGAGCATTTGCTGCTGGGATCTCCGCTCTCTTGAATCACCCCTGCTGGCGGCTCTCAAGTCAACACACTTCCTGGGCACGTTTCTCCTCCATTTGCGTCAGCATCTTTCTCTTCATGCGAGTGGACTCTGCCTCCCGAGGTTCTCCTCGAGTGCGGCTGGTTTTGGGAACTGCTTTGCTGGTTCTTCTTTAAACCATGCTGCTCATGGTTTCTGAACGGTCTTATCTACTGAGGATGTAAAGGTTAATATGAACCCATGAAATTTTTTTTCTTATTTCAAACTTACTTCACTACTGGACACCTTCACGAAGATCTCTGGGGAGCTCTTCTGGCTTGCACTCCTCATCTGCTTTGTCACGTATGTCCCTGCCCTGGTGATAAGTGACACTGTTGTCCTCCTTGGGGCAAGGGGCTGCCTCAGAGGTTCGGCAATTCAAGTAGCCCCCAGGCAGCAGGGCCGCGACCTGCCCAGCCCATGTCCCTTCATCCGAGCTGCTGTCGGGGTAGACCCTGGCAGGGGCTGGGCAGAGACGTCTCTAACAGCTGCGGGTGCCGGGGCGACACCCTCCCCTGTTGACTGGAGAAACCGTGGACAACAGCTGCCTCTGGTCACACAGTTCATATACTCGCATTGGAATTTGAATGCCGGTCTCAGAATCTGTGCTTTTCCCTGTTTTTACTATGCTGTCTAAGATGGCTATGAACTTGAACCCTAGTGGAACTAGAGGTTGGTAATCTCTCACAAAAGAAAACAAAACAATAAAAAATTGATGCTATTGTGCTCCTGGTCGCTGCATCAGCCTCAGATACTATCCATTTCCCTTAACCCCGACAGGAACTGGTTGTTCAGCTCCGTCAGCTCCCTCAAGGATCGGTCAGTTCCGACGGCTTTAGTGCAGTTGAAACACATGTGGTTCTCGAGTGCTCTCTGCTGCTCTGCACACGCTCCCCACCCCACGACCACTGCACGACGTGCCCCGGCTCAGTCACCAACGTCCAGTTTCCTAAACATCGTTTCACAGAGCTGAGCATTTAACTGTAGTCCGTTTCCCTTCCATCGCTTCTGAGACATCCGTGCATCTTTTGGGATAGTTCAGCGTTCCTTCACCCCAGGAGCTTCCCCTGATTCCTGTGCGTGGTCAGTGCCCCTCTCCCATGTCCCATGTCTCCCCGAGGTGCCTCTAAATTAGAAGTTGTCACACGTATTGCCCTGGGTGTAGCATGTGCTTTGCTTGCCCGTTGCCCCCACTGAACTCGATGGCGGGGCCAGGCTCCCTGTTCTTCCCTCCTCTGCCGCCAGCACCTCCCACCACACCGCGTTCAAGTCCACGTTCAGGAAGCACTACCTGAACCATTGAATGAATTTCAAGTGACCACTGAACCGGAGGGAAAAACAACAGATGAAACTTATTTCCACTGCAGCGATGGAGTGGTAAGTGGCAGCAGGCCTCGGAGCACGTTTGTCAGCCGCGAGTGTGTGTGTGTAAACATCGTAGAGCTGAGCGTCCCGCATCTGACAACATCAACGCCTCTCGCCTTTCTGCTGGTTCTGCCTCTGACCTGGACTCTGCGTGCATGCACCAGGCTGGTGAATTATACAGACACGCGGGTTGCAAAAGAATGAGAATCTCCCAAATGCCTTCATGACCTCCCTGTAGCTGCCGGATTTTTTATTTTTATTTTTATTTTTTGTGTGGCCTGCATGGAGGCAGCTAATCACCACCACTGAATCAGAGTCGGAAGTCCCGTTAGGGATCATCTATTCCAACACCATTATTGTGTGCGTGAGGACACCGAACCCACCAGCCTGCTGTATAATTTCCTAAGGCTGCCACAACAAATCACCGCAGGCGTGTGGGCCGACAGCCACAGAATGTCTTCTCTTACCGTTACGGGGGGCTAGGAGCCCGAGACTAACGCGCCGGTGGGGCCCAGCTCCCTCGTAAGGTTCCTGAGGAGGATCCTCCAGCCTCCTCCTGCTCCCCGTGGCTCCCAGATTCGCAGGCTGACGGCGTCGTCGCTGCAATCCCCGCCTCCATCTTCACTCACATGGTCTCCTCTCCTGCTTTTCCTCCCGTCTCTTATAAAGACACACGCCACTGAGCTGAGGACCCTCTCTAAATCCAGGGCGATCTCATGGGAAGACCCTTCACTGTACCCTCAAAGACCCCTTTTCCAAACAAGGTCCCATTTCGAGGTTCTGGGTTTCTGGGTAGCGATATTTTGGGGGGTCCACCATTCAATCCACTACAATTAGGTGGTGGCAGAGTTGTAGCTGGGCCCCTTCACCTGTCCCCTCGCTGGGCCTGGCAGCTGTCTTCTCCGTTGCTCTGCGGGAGGTGCCCCCTCAGGGGAGAGGAGAGAAGTGTGGTTGAGCTTTGGGGGGACAGGCCTTGGCTGTTCATTCACTTTCTCCATTCACTGTTGTGTGGTTGTGAAACACACGCGCTGGGAAAGGGAGAAGTGTGATGAAAATGGTTGAGATCCCGCTCCGAGCACTGCACCTGAATCTCTTCTGTGCTATCTGGCCCATTATCTTCGTAGATATGTTTCCCAACAGGAAAGAATCAATAGGTATTAAATCCTGTTTTAGTTTCTCCCCATGTTAGTTCTATGTATAAAAATGAAGTAGGGTTTTCTTAACTTTCTGGTACAGATCAGAAGGCCCCCCACCCCCAGGTGTCGGTGATGGTTCACAGCAGTGACAGCAGCGCCCCGCGGTGGTGCTGGACGCTGGGGGAAGACGCCGCGATGGGTACCAGAGGGTGTTTCCGTGTGCCGTTCGCACGGCCTGGGTGAAGGGCCGGAATTCAGGGAGTTCAGAGGGTCAACTGAGCACAGTAGTGTCGGTCGGCAATTCGGGCCCTGGCCTGCGTGTGGCCAAAGCATAGGGTCCTTTCTAACCCCTCTAGGGTCAATGTCTCTATCTCGTGATCTGGTGTAGTCACAAACCCGGAGCAGAAATAACCGAACAGCAGGTGTGTATCTCGGGGGGCAGCACAAATCCATCAGGACCGTCAGTAATGGTCACACCAGCCTGGCTACTGGACCCGCACCTGGGCGTGTGGGGTCAGAGACTCGGGGTCAGAGAGGCGACCTCGGAGGGTTCGGCCGAGGACCACACCAGTCTCTGCGGGGACCGGGCTCAGCGACGCGCTCACCGAGGAGGGAGAACGGAACGCAGACCCACAGCGTGCACGCAGGCTCGGGGGTCTTTCCCGTGCGTCTGCCTGCTGCACGGGATGGCAGGGAAACGGATTATAACCTTCCTGCAGTTCCGCGAGTCTCAGTTCCCCAAGTAGCCGTACTTCTGGGTTCAGAACACTTAAGCCACAAGAAGTTGCTGTTCAAAGGAGGACGGTGAGAAGAGGAAGGCGGCCCCCCTCCCTGTTACTAGCCCGGAGCCTCGAATGGCTGCCGAGGTGCCAGGTTTCTGCGGCAGCCGCTCTGCTGAGGGTCTCACAGGAGCCCCCGTCGATCTCCTGGTTAAAATAACTCGGGGCGGCGTTTTGTGTTTGTCTCGTTCGTCAACATCACACGAGCCTTTGTTTGAATTTATAGCATGTAAATGCCTGTGAGCAAATACTAATATACGTCTTAGTTTATTAATAATTCTTTGATGCATTTATCATAATTCTGTTGCTAAAAGAGGGATATGGAAAACTAGCAGCTACCATAAATAGGTGGGATTACAACAAAAGGGATTATGTCCCAATACTGCCTGTCTAGTTGCCTATTCAAATCAGTAACAAAATGGGTGAGTTCTGTGCTAAGAGGTTGTAAGCTCTTTGAGTTGGTTTCCTCAAAGACCTTTGCCTCCTGGACAGGCTCTCAGGGATTGTATGTGGGATTAATGTTATAATGAGTGGGAAAATAAGGGGCAATGTGCTTGTTTCTGTGGATGGCACGTGAATATCATCCCTTCTAAAGAGGAGTGACGTGGACAGCCTCACGCGTTGGCTGGCGGTTGCCAGAATGCACCCAGCCCATCTGCCTGCCCAGGCCCCTGGTCGTCCGTCTGCTCTCCTGGCCTGTGTCCCTTTCCCGCTGTCCAGCACCACTCACGGTTTTCAAATCCACCGCTAGTCACTCGCTCAGTATTTCAGATCAGAGCGGCTGGGCCATTTCTTCTCCCTGAACTTTATACCTCAGCTCTCTATTCTTTTTTCTTTTTTAAAATTCAATCAACAGACATTAGTTCCGAGTTTACTGTGGGACACGTTTTGGCAGATGCTGGAGGCGCAAAGCACATACAGTTCCCCTCCTCCTGGAGCTTTGGGTCGAGTGGGTGAGGTCAGACCCCAAGCGCGCGGCGGTGAGGATGCCCTGTGGGAGCCCCTGGAGGCTGGTCACGGTTGCAGCCCGCCCCGCCCGGGCTCCAGGGAGGCAGCCCAGGGGACGGCGTGCACAGAATCGGAAGGGTGTGCTGGAAATAGCGAGGCAGAGAGAACAGCGAGAGTCTAGCTAGAGACGGCCTTAGCTAGAACGGTGCCTGGAGGCCCCGATGTCAGGGGAGCTTGAGCGATAGAAAGAAGACTGACGTGATCGAAGGGCAGGGACATAGGGATCACAAGGAGGAGAGCTTATTACCCAGAACAAGGGGACATTGATTGGAGGGGTTAAGAGAGGACACAGAGAGACCAGTAGGGAGAATGTGCCGTAATCCGGGGAAAGGTGTCAGTGGAGTAGACGAGGATAGTGGCATCGGTGTGGGCCGATTCTGTAGCTGGAATCTACAGGACAAAATTAATGGGTTATGGAGAGGGGAATTTTTTGGATTAATTTCCTACCTGTCATAGTTGCTCCTTTTGCTACCTGGGGGCCATGTCTGCTACCCAAGTGGCTCTTTATCATTGGCTTCTCCAAGATTTTTTGGGAGAAGGATACTTTCCCCCCAAACACAAATTTATCTGGGGGAATTTTCTATTCCCAGATCCCTCTTGAAGTCCATTACCAGGTACGCGCACCATGTACACATGCCGTTCCGTGTGTGGCGCTCGTCGGATTTCAGTTCTGTGTCACCTGCCCCTTTTAAACATCTCCTGGTTGCTTCCCACGTAGTTTGCCCTCCTGCTCCTCCCTAGTGGTTCCTTCTTCCTTCTCTGTCTGGCCCTTTAGGACCAGGCGTCTCTGATCTAATCAATGGAATGCTTGCTGTGACAGATCATCCCAACGTATTGGTGGGACCATGTTACGCCAATCACCTTGCTGTAACATGGTCCCACCAATCTAAGTGAATTTCCCCATCCAGTTTCTTCAACTTATGCAATTATTCAGAGCTGCTGACATGTATTGGGATAATGACATGTACCAGTATTAGCCTGAAAACTGGGTGCTTTGGGGGTATTGAGTGTTATTTTCTCTATGACAGGGGGGGGGGTGGAGAGAGAGAGAGAGAGCGAGAGCGTGCATTTGAGTGCTTTAAAAGAACCGCAGTGTAAGTCCGCCTGTCTTCCCTTCAATCCCACGTCTCTGGTGGAGTGGGCAATCCTTCTGTTTGGCCGTGAGCACGGCTCCCTCTCTCTAACTTTCACAACGTCATGGCAACTCGGTCTGCTTGCATCTGGCTCATGAAAGATAGAGTGCTGGCTCTTTAGCGCATCTCAAAATATCTGCACTCAGAAGCCCCTGTTTGTGAATTCAGCAAGGACTGATTGACAGTAAGCCAGGGTCTGGCAAAATCTTACCTAAGACTTCTAATCATTGCAAAGAAATGTGTATTAAAGTAAATAAGCAATACACAGGTAAAATGTTAAATAATGAAAATGATACAAAAGGCAATTAAAGGAGACGTATTACCCGTATCTGAAGAAGCAGCATCACACCCTTTCTGTGGCAGAGCAGCTGAGCTTCTTGGGACCCAGGAGCTTCAACATCCTCTTAATTCTGGCCACACGGCCAGACAGCAGTGTGTGGGTTCCCACGGAGTCAGGAATGGATAGGACCGGGTTGTGAGCAATGGAATTGTGAGTAAATATGTCCTCTCCCTCAGTTTCTGGCTGGATCTCCATTCAGTGCGTCTCTACCATCAGTCGCCTTCTGTGGGCTGGGACGCGGACCGCCACCAAGGTCACCTTGGACGCAATGTGCTGAGCACCTTGTCTCCCTGGTCACTGAGTGACCTGCCCGCCACCTGGGTACCTGCTCAGCGCTGTTCCGTGAGCAAGAAGTGAACGTCCCTGGTTAAGCCATTGGCATCGTCACAGTTGATCACGCACCTAATTAAGATAGTGCCAAATCTGATTAAAATGAAAAAAAGCAAGAGTTTATTTTAGCCTGGATATGCTAAGGTTCACTTTCTGGGAGATGTGGATTTTAGCTGGATCCTGAAAGATGGGGTAGGATTTGAACTGAAGAAAATAAAGGTAGATAGTCAAGGTCTATAACAAGATAAACACAATTTCAAGAATTTTTTGTGCATAAAGGTTTGGAGGCGAAATTAACCAATGAACTTGAGCAAAGCAGAAAGATTTTAGAAACAGTTCAAAGCACCACTGAATAGTAAGGTTCAGCCAGATCGTGGAATACCTTTAATATCTGGATAAATATTTTGATTTTATAGGATTGGTAATATATATATATTTGAAAAATATAAACATCGTGTTGACTCAATAAAGTAACATTCTAAGAAGATAATTTTTGTAAAGATAGTTTGAAGTCAAAGTGAAGTCTTTCAAGAAGTCCAAACAAGAGCGCCCAGAAATAGTTTCGTGTGAGTCACTGAAATTGAGAAGGCTAGGAAGAAAGTAAACACGGCTCTGCTAGCTGCGAAGAGAACTCTTGTTCCCCAATGAGGCAAATTTGAATTGTGAGGATTTTCTTTTGTTTTATAAATAAACATTAAAAAGGCAGAAGCAATCAATCTGAACTGTCTCTCTGCAGGACCAAGGCTTTGCTTAATTGTTTTTACAAAATGATGGATGTGTACTCTTTAGAATGAAGGTGGCTCGCCCAGCATTTATAATGGCCCTTTTACTCGCAGGGCGCTCAGTCCGACGGGGAAAAAAGGCATTGCAAGGACAATTACAAAATGACGGGTGTGTCTAAGTGCTTACAAGGAGGGCTCCAGGTGCCTGTACAGTGGAGGTGCAGACGTAATGGAAGGGGACAGGGCGGCGTTCAGGAAACATTCCGTTACAGGCAATAATGGGACATTGATTTTCCCTAAACACCATCAACTATTCTGTAAGGCATGTGGTTGAATTGGGCCGGGGGTGGGGACCATCAAGGAGCTAGACACACACCAAGGGCAGGTGCCCCGCTATGAAGGAAGCATGAAACCACGGACGAACCAGGGGGAAACGAGCAATCAATAACTTTATGGTGGAGAACGAGAGTGTGATATAAGGGGGCATGAAGGCAGGGCCACAAATCATGAAACCAAGTTTCAGGTGCACCTGTTTAAATCCATTAGAGCGTCCCTGCGTGGGAAACTACTCAGACAGTGGTCAGAGAAGTGCGATGGATGGCAGCATCCTCCTCAGCGATGGACTTAGGGCCATTTACCATGTTTACGCTCAGGCTGCCTTTGAGTTCTCTAGGGGAAAAAAAAAGAAGAAAAGAGAACTCTGCTCCTCACTCACGCACCTTACCTTTCTTTTTAAATCCCTGCCTTTCTGTTCGGCTTAAGCCCCCATTTCCTAACTTTGATTCTCACATTACTCATAGTTGATTCTCCCCAAAATAGGTCGGGTTTTTTTAGCGTGATCAGCTGGAAACAAGTTAAACAAAAAGCTTTTGTACATAAGCCCAGCTGTCTGATTTGCAAAGTCTTTCAAAGTGATTAATGTTGGCTGGTTAAATAGTGCGGCAATCAATAAGGACAAGTAAAGACACCAGAAAAGCAAATAAGCCCCAAACTCTCGTTCTGAGGACAAGGAAGGGCCAGGTCTGTGTACTGCAGCCCCTCAACCCCCCGCCTGTCCCCGAGTACTCCAGGACCTTAGGAAGCACACTATGCGACTTGTTCCTACACATTCCTTCAGTATCATTCACTGACTATGGTCTAGTCTATGCTTTGTTGAGTGAGTAATGAGCAAGACAGCCTTAGAATATGGAATATGCCATATTTATTAGATCATTTATTTATTTATTAACTATTTCTTGAATGCCTTCTTTGTGCCAGGCATGAGGACGTTCTAGGACGAGTGGCAGTGGACATGATGTTGAGTGAGGGGTCGTGCTGAAGAAGTAATCGTAGGGAATGGGGGTAGGTGTCCGGGTGGGGTGCGGGGCGGTCAGCAGGCTTGTGGGAGCGGATCTGTGGTCACCAGCCAGCGAGGGACGCTCTCCCTGGGAGGCTGGTCGGAGCAGTGGAATGCGTCAGGAGAAGAATGTGCTTGGCGGAAAGAAGATCGTTGGCAAAGGGCTCGATCTGTCTTGTGAGGAGGAGGAAGTGAACTAGTGTGGGTGCGTCCTGAGAATAAAATGGGCGTCAGAGTGCCCACAGGTGAGCCTGGGGGTGCAGGGCATGCAGGAGCCCCGGGCCTGAGCTCGGAAGTGATCTGGACAGCATCCCGCAGGGAGCGGCACCGTGCTGTCCTGGGGGCAGAGAGGGTTAGATTGGGAGGTGGGACATGCAGCTTGCGCAGTAGGACAGGTGAGGGACCAGGGGCGCTGGCACTCGGGTGGTAACGGTTGTAAAGCAGTGAAGGGTGTAACACCCACAGAAAAGCCCGGTGTTAGAGCCTACAAGGTTAAGGGCGGCAGGACCAGACCCCTCCTCTGTGGCCTCCCGAGCTGATCCATCATATGTTGTCCTCTGTCCACTGACTGCGGCACGGGCCAAGGGCATGCACTTGTTATAATGTCGGTCCATTGGAGTGCAAGTTCCTTGAAAAGTTTCTGCATCACGTGAATTGCTGAGAGCACTCATTTAACCAGGCCCTGTTGGCGGCAAAACCCTAAAACAACTTTCTCGTCCTTTAAGGAAGTGTGACTGTTCGTATAGAAGCTGAAGAAGGCAGGCAGGTGAAAGTAATCACATTTCGGTTTTTCTACAGCTTGCCACACTTCCCCGGGGCAGACCACACGGAAGGAGACCCAAGAGAAGTAGAACAGAACCTAATATTTTTCAGGTATGAATTTATTAGCATCCCTCTGGGGGTCAGGAGACACCCACAAAGCAGCCCTTTTATGTCACAGGCTAAGTTCTCTACCAGTCTTTGGTATAGAAACATGCATGTGTTTTGTTTTTCCAGAAAAAAGTTTGTTGACCACAGTGGTGCCAAGGCATGGCACTATCAATTAGAAAATTTTTTATCATAAAAGAAAAACAAGTGATCAAGTCAATGATCAACTACTTTATTGATCTATTAGAAAAAGAATAACAACAAAAAATAAAATGAAACCACTGATATCCTCTCCATGTTCATTTCTGTTCTATGAAAACGTCACTGAGAATAAATAACTCACCTCTTTTAGTTAAAGGGGCTGAGAATTATCCGAGCACCAGCGTGATGCCTGTGGTTTAGGTGTCATTGTCATGTGCGGACAGCGTTAACACGGCCATCAGGTTCCCCTTCTTGTTCACCCCGCCGCCAGGGACCAGGTTCTCGCGTCTGCAGAGACTCCAGCCCCTACAGAGTGCCTGGGCAGGGCGGGGGGGGGTCAGTGTCCGTGGCGCCCGATGCCTCTTGACGCGCTGTGTGCTTGGCTAAAGCTCGATGGGCGTCTGTGAACACAGGGTCTTGAGAAAGTGGGACCCCCGTAGCTGGCAGGGCCCGGGGGAGAGGGCAGCAGGCACCACCTGCGAGGACAAGCCCAGGTGTGTGTTAGCCTGCACTTGTTTCTATTTCTGCATTTCTCTGGTAGCCTAAGCTATGAATCAGTATCTCCAAATGTACATTTTTTAAAAGTTTCCTACATCCTGCCTTAATTTATTCCCTTGACGCTCTTTGGGAAGCAGATAGGTAGAAAGGTACTGTATTTTACTGTGCATAATGGGCACCCATGTTTTTGTGGGCATTATACATGGGATTATTATACCCATGGTATGTAATCATTATAGCCATGTATGATGTGCATCCTTATTTTCCCCTAAAAAATTTGGACCAAAAAAGTGTACATTATACACTGCAAGATATGGTAGATGGGTAGATATTTCAGAGGCCAGTTCTGTACAGGTCCACATTTGAAAATATTTTAGTACATATTTTTCAGTTATAAGACAATCTTTCAAATTTCCAAGGTGCAAATTACAAGGAGGTAGATGACATAGATCCAAATAGTAGACCTTTTAAGCTGAAGAAGATCCAGTATTAGGTCTGCTGTGAATTAATGTCACGGACAGAATTCTACCATGAATGCAAAGCGCATGTGATTTGCTTTATGATCAACCTACTGGTCTATTCTGAGAAGTCAGAAGTACAACTTCTTAAAATTATGCTGTTTAAACTTTAAGTTCAGAAATTGGGAAAACGATGTTAGCTTTGCTCAGGAGCTGCACTTGACTGTGCAGGGCCAACCCCTTGAGCCCCGAGAGGTTCCCTGTCCGGCTTCCGCGACAACGATACTCCCCGCCCGCCTCCCCGAGGGCCTGGCAGCAGCGTGACAGCTGTCCGCCGGGTGCCTTCTCCCGATCCCTGTGTGGCTCAGCACCCTGGCTTTCTTCTGAGCTGCCGGCTATCTGGGAGGCGCAGCACGGGCCGCACCGAGTTCTTGAGTATCGTATCTTACCTCTGTAATGTTTTCTCTTTGGACTTTCTTGTTTTCTCAAACCTCACACTCAGTCTGTCAGCAGATACTGATGACTCTACCTTATCACGAATTCTGAATTCGCCCGCCGCCACCCCCTCCGCAGCCACCGCACGCTGTCATGAGCCACCGTCACCTGATGCATCTGCCTGCTGCCTGTCTACCCGCCTCCCCTTCGCGCGCCCGCTGACAACTTAATCTTGGCACAATAACGAGAGTCACCCTGTTTTGGCAAATTGCGTTCCATTCTTACTTAGAACCCTCCAGGGAATTCCTATCCAGATTCTGGTTTTAGACTGGAGGGTATCTGTCAAGCTGAGTGTCACTCCCACGAGAGCAGAAGTGACAGTTACCTGCTTATTGTTGGGTCCTCAGTGTTTCGCATAATGCCTAGCACATAGTAGGAACTCCAAACACCGTGGTTGATGGAGTGGCGTGAATGAATACGTGAGTGGCCGCTACCACAGTGTCAAGACCCCAGGCTCCTCCTACCTGCAGGGAAAGTTGGTTCTGTCTCATCGTGATTTCCAGGTGTCAACACTAAAATATGATCAATTAAACAACAGAATTATAAGTAAGTACAACTTTAAAATATGTAGACTTGAAATGTAGGAATGGCACAAATATCGTATTTCATTCAAGATTCCCTTGGCATGTCTTAGTGCTGACATAGTTGTTGTGATATGTGAACAAGTCAACATTGTAGTCGTTTCTCCAGCGAGCATGTGGTGTACATGAACTTGGTTGTGAGATGTTATTAATGCGGTACCTTTCTTGAAATACTAAAGTGCAATGTGCCAAAAATGTTGGTTATTTCTTCTGTCTTCAATGTTAAAATGGCTACACAAAAATCCACCAATTTTGTTAAGTTCTTTTTTAAGTGCACATTGATATGACAGCTGTCACAATACAATCTAACAACATTGCTTCAGATGAAGTTAGAGACAACTAAGCGCTACTAGAGCTGTCGTATGGAAAAAAAACAAATGAACTTTCTAGCCAGCCCAGCACCCACTTTACGTAGCTTACCCACATGCATGGGTAAGGCAGTGTCTCTCCCTAAGGATCAGTCCCATCTGACACTCGTGCATGTGAATCCCAGGGGAACAGCGAGAGCATCTCTGTTTGAAGTTGGGTTTCCAGCGTCCAGTGGGGAATGGAGGCTGTTCCGATTTGGAAGGGCTTAGAAGCGAAGGACGCACAGAAGCTCTGACCCTGTCCCCGCGCTGTCAGGGCACGTGGGTCAGTCCTCAGTGTCAAAGGAGCTGAGAAAAGTGTGAGGACTGGAGGGGAAAAAATGGGCAAGGGTTCTACAGAGAGCTGTGTGGTAAGGTGGAATTTTGAAAGATCCCACGAGATGACAACGGGGGGTGGGAGGAGACTTTTGTGGGTGCAGGTGATGAGCCCCACGTGCTCAGTGAGGCTGGAGGGTGCGGGGCAGTTTCTGGCTTATGAACACTGCTCAGGAGGTCGAACAGCAGCATAACCAAAACTGGTCTTGGAGAGAGATGAGGATTAAAATTAGGAGGCATAGATACCCATGCTGGCCCAAAGAAAAAGGGGAAGGAAAGAAAAATGCAGGAGCTTTGCTCTTAGGGAAAGCTCTAGTTTTCACAATTGTGATTTCAGAGTATCTAATCACATCACAAAATAATTGCCAGGCCACCTCTCGCTGAAGCCTGCGATACCGCTGTCAAAATTTAAGGTCTCCTATAAATAGTTCACTTGTCCACGTCCGTATACTGCTTGGAAAAGGTCCGGTTTCTCCATTGTACTGGGCTGGCCAGATGTTTCGTGACAAATAGCCCCTGTTAGTTTTGTTGTTTTTCACTAAGTACAATAGTGAACACCCAGACATTTGGCTCCCATCTTTAAGGCATGATGCTTGCAGAGAACAGTTTCTGGCAGTCATCGAGATGCTTTTCCAAGCTAGTGTTTTCAGCTTCGATTCTCTCAGCTTCTTCCTGCACACCATTGCGGCGGTCAGTCACCTTTGCTTGTCAAGTACCAGTTGGCGTGAATTCCGTGTGGTCATCGTGGCTCTAGGAATGCTGACAAAATAGCCCCGCGGATAGTTTAACACCCACTTCTGGGCAAGGATACATTTAGGTGGAAAATGCTCTTGGTTAACATCTACGCATCCTCACGGTGACGGATATGAGCACAGAATGGCACCCGGCCCTGATCTCGTGTTGTGAAAGCATTCCGGCCGCCTTCTCTCGGAGAAGTGTAGAACCCATCGGGCAGGAACGCGTTTTGTTTCTTCTCGCTCTGCTCCCCACCAACCCACCGTTCCACGTCAGCCCCTCGTGGTCTCTTGCCTGCCCAAACTCGGCCCATCTGGAGGGTGTGCAGGGACCCTCACAGCGAAAAGTGCCCGGAAGGTCAGGGGCTGTGGGAGAGGAGCTGGTCCGTTGGCCCCTTCACTCTGTGCCGACGGTGCTGGACAGCTGGGCTCGCCGTTTTCCGTTCCAGAGTAAAGTCGATAGCATTTGTCTTTCCGTGTCTGGCTTCTTTTATGTAGCATAACGCCCTTCAGGTGCACCCAGGCTGTCACAAATGTCAGCACGTCCTTCCTGTGGAAGACAGAGTGGCGTTCTCCTGTGTCTGTGTGTGCACCGCATCTTTCTGTCCGCCCATCTGTCAACAGGCGGGCCACATCTGCGGGTCCGCTGCTGTGACTGGGCGGCCACGGAACGGGAGTGCAGACGGGTCGTGAGCCAGAGACTCATTTCCTGTGGACGTGGACCTGGGAGGGGCGTGCTGGACCTCGTTCTTGTCTGGTTTTGGTACCAGGGCAACGCGGGCCTTGTAGAATGACTTTGGAAGTGTTTCCCGCTCTCCAATTCGTGGAAGAGTTAGGGGACTGACATTCGTTCTTTTTCTGTGTTTGGGAGAATTCACCAGTGGACCCGTCAGGTGTGGGTGTTTGCAGGGGTTGCTGGGGTACCACTGGTTCCTTTGTCCCCACAGGGGAAGTTGTGGACGAGGGCATGTGTCCTGATGCCAGCTCGGGCTCCGGGTGTCGGTAACACGGGTTTGTGAGTGTGGGTGACCGTGGTGTGTGTGGCCATGAGCAGGGGTCTGATGTGCAGGTGCACGCGGAGGGACCTGGGCGCAGGCACCTCCTCCGCAGTGTGGATGATGGTTGCGGGGGCACAGACACTCGGGAGCAGCTGTGAAGCCAGGGTCTGGCACTGGGCACGTGTGGTGTGGCCAGGGCTCCGGGGTCTGCCACGTGGGTGCTTGCGCAGAGGTCAGGGGGTGTGGAGGCGCTGTCCTGGAGTGGCGCACCGTGGCTCTTTCTTGGGGGACCCTAGCAGGATCTCCCTCTCTGGGGGTTCACAGCAGCAGTGGCTTTTGGCCGCCTCTGTGGCGAAAGCTGTCAGGGGCCTCTGTGGAGGGGGCCGTGGTGGTCCATGCTCACAGGTCAGCCGTCCTGAAGGCCGGGGGAAGTCTGTGTCTGTCGCTGAGGCAGTCGGGGTCCCCAGAACAGGGGTTGCAGAGTTGCTTTGCAGAACAGGTCGCTGGGGACCACAAGGGCGTGGCCGATGCAGTACCGGTGTCCCACCCCAGACATCGTCCCAACAACCTGTTCGGTACGTCACTCTTTACTTCTCGCTCCACTGTGTTGCCACGGGTTTTCAGGTGGACTCCCAAGCCCTCTCAGGGCTGCTTGCATTTTGGGACAGTTGTCTTATGTTTGCTTTTGTCCGGGGACGAAGGCCAGTGTCTCACTCTGCCATCTCGATGACAGCACTCTTTTGTGGCACCAGTGACCTGCCCAGCTGCTGGCCCGGCTGGGACTAAGGAAAGTCAGCCTACTCAGATACCGTGGTCTTGTGGCGTCGATGCTACAGGCAGTCCTTCATGTTTTCACGCAAGAATACCATTCCCTGTGTTTGCAGACTCTGACAGTTACTGCACAGAGGAGGGGTGCATCTTGGGGGCCCAGGACCCCCCAATGCGGCCATCAGACCGAGCCCTAGCTTTTCATTCCACTCTGCTTTTCCCAGGGCTGCGGTTAGAAACCAGGGTGCTCTTTGAAGTGAAAATGACCGATGAAAACCGCCTAGGATCCGGGTTTTCATGGTCCTCCGTCCTGTCTTTATAATAAGTGTCCCATCACATCGAGAGTCACTCCGACACCTCGGGGGAGTCTGGGCTCTCCGGGGATGCCGTGTGCGGGCGGAGGGGCCGGAGTCTGGGTTTCTGTGGGGGGGTGTCATGTGCGGCCTTTTTCCCCGTCTGAATTTAGAATTTTAATTTTAATCCGACAGAAAAATGAGTCGACATGGCTGCCTTAGGTTAACAGAGAAACGATCTGAGAGAGATGAAAATCCTCCACATTTGGGGCCGCCGACAAAGTGGCTTTATATTTCCACAACTACAAGGATTTCCCCCTAACCAAAGCTGGCTCCACATTTCCACTATTCCTTCAGAGACCGGGAAATGCAGCATTTCGTAATACAGCTGTGAGAACTCTGCGACGGTCGCAGGCCTTGAATTGGGTGTTTTCTCTGGTGTCAGCAACTGTTTTCTTCCTCCAGGTTGTTTTTTAAAGTTAAGCTGTCATGGTATGCCTGTGTCACCATATGTATAAGTTAATTTTTGTGTTTAAAATTTTCCGAAGAGATCGGGCAATTGAAAGCTTTTTGGAATTTTAATGCAATTCTTATCAGAAAAGTTGCATTTATTTTCCTGAAAAGGATGTGTCATCCCCACCTCATGCCTGCAGGCTTTCGAGTTCTCCTTGCAGCCAGTGAGAGCGGGCATATTTTAGTTCATTTACAACAGGACACTCCGGCGTGGATATACTCCAGACACTGGGGTGAATAAAAATACCGAGGAAGGGCCAGGATTAACGGTGGCACCTCCGGGGCCACGGGGCTCGGGTTCTGTACTGGGTCTGGAACCGACTAGCTCTGTGGTCTTTGGGAACATTCTGAGCCGACCTCGCTTCTGGCTGCTCCGTGGGTGTTGCAAACACGCTATGTTGGTGCAGTTACTTCTCTGGAATAACGTAGTAGGGCAGAATCTTAGTCAGTTCTAGGTAGGGGACAATTTTGCCAACCTGGTACTACTTTAAATACTATTCAGTTATTATAGCGATGGCATTTGAAGCCTATTACAATTTCCAGTTACATATTTTCTCTGTGATGTTGTACAATTTGTCTTCATAAGGCAGAGAGATTGTTATTTTTAAAAGAAAATGTCAGCCCTGGCTGGCGTAGCTCAGTGGGTTGAGTGCGGGCTGTGAACCAAAGTGTCGCAGGTTTGATTCCCAGCCAGGGCACATGCCTGGGTTGTAGGCCATGGCCCCCAGCAACCGCACATTGATGTTTCTCTCTCTCTCTTTCCCCCTCCCTTCCCACTCTGAAAATAAATAAATAAAATTAAAAAAAAGAAAATGTCAGAGTAAGGTTATCTTGAAGTCGAACTGCACAGTGTATTAAAATCTAAATATAACACTATTTAAAAGAGAAGTCCGTATATGACACACAAACAGTAACGGCGGTCACCTTTGCTGACCAGGCATCCCACGATGGTGCTTCCCAGCCCAATGACAAAGCAAACTGCACTCCAGTGGGAGGCGCCGTTCCTGGGGGCGGGGCCTGAGCCTCAGGGGGCGGGTGAGTTTCTGAGACCGCACGCAGGGCAGCTGATGGGGCCAGACTTTAAACTCGGGCTGTGAGCTCTGCTCAGCCCAGCAAATGCGTGTGGACGGCACGTTCCCGTCAAGGTTCTGGAAACTCCCACTGTGCCCTCAGATATACAGGAGAAATATGAAGAATTTTAATATGCAGATGTACCTTTAACGTTCTTAAAGACTTTAGAATCAGACGGATATCATGCAGTTTTGCATTAAATGAGTAAAACAATACAGGCACATTCTTTTTTTTAAAAGATTTTATTTATTTTTATTTTTAGAGAGGGAAGGGAGGGAGAAAGAGAGAGAGAGAGAAACATCAATGTGCGGTTGCTGGGGGTCATGGCCTGCAACCCAGGCATGTGCCCTGACTGGGAATCGAACCAGCGACGCTTTGGTTCTCAGCCCACGCTCCATCCACTGAGCTACGCCAGCCAGGGCAGGCACTTTCTTTGAAAGATGGCAAAACGCGGTCTCCTCAGTCAGACTTGGAGTCCGGTGTGTACTAGTAACGTCAAAATGCCTGATTGTCATGGAGGATAACTTCCGCCAGCATCGTGTGAGCTGGAAGTAGTGAAGTCGGTGGAGCGGTCTGTAGCTTACACCCGGAGGGATGTCCAGAGTCCTCGCTGCGGGGAGGGGACATGCCGAGGGCAGGCGGGGGCGGCTGTGAAAGGGTGGAAGCGAGGGTGTTTCCGGCGGTCACAGCAGTGGGGACACGCGGGGGGACAGTGGGCACCTGGGACACTAAGCCCTTGGGGGGTGATAAGCGGCATTTCCTTAGGCTGAGCAAAATTTCTTTCCTTTTATCAAAAAGTATTTATTCTAGGGCGGTGCCTTGGGTTTGGATATTATAAAGCGAAAGTAAAGGGTTGTTACGATGGAAAGACAGCATCGAAATGTTGAAACTCTCAACTAATTCCTGCTTACTTCTTACTACAACTTGCTTATCGAGGGATTGTGTGCCCTTTTCAGAAAATAAAATTGTTAAATATGCAACTACCTCTACCAGGGCTGTGATGTTTTCCAAGAAAAGCTGAAAGGAACTCCATATTATCAAAATGCTAGGTTGGCCGAATTACAGATTTTTCTCATTTTCTTTTCCCTGTATCTCAGTGAGGATTAGTATTGATAAGTATATTATTTAAGCTCATTTAACAAAAAGCAGGCTTGCCATTAAATAGTGCTAAAGTAAAGGTTTTTTTAAAAATAAATCATTATTTTGGTTATACTCCAGATTCCCTGAAGAGAATACAATTACTTGAAACTATTCAGTATGTTAAAAGGAATGAAAATGATTATTTTGGGCATTTCATTAGGCTCTCAATTTCCTGATAATGTCGCGATTCCTCAGAGAACACCATACATATGAAGAATAGGGCCAGTTCAAAGATTTATCAAGACCTTTGTTCCAGAGATAGTCCGATGATTTTTTTTCATCACGTAAATACTTTATGGCGTCGTCAGAAACACGGTTGGAACACCCGGACTGAGGCCGGCTTTGGAATGCAAACGACACCCGCAGCCATCGCGGACGGGCTGGGCTTTCCGCTGCTGTTTCGCAGGGCGTTCCGTTCCCACCTGTCAGACGCCCCTCCCTGCGTGGTTCCCATATTGCAGCCATTTCTCTGCCGCTGTGACAGCACACCGTGTCACACTCAGCGGATGGCCCCCTGCGTCCCCGTGGACCAAGCACGCCGACGCCCAGGCGGGAGAGACATCTATTTTTGTGTCGGGGGGTAACGGGCATCTTCCTTCCCACCTGCAGTTTTCCCTGCAGCCCTCTGTTCGCCTGCTGACCCCCGGCCATCCTTCCCGAGGGGTGTCCTCTCGGTGGCGCGGGGCTCTTTCTTCCGCCCCCGCCTGGCAGCCCCGGGTGACGACGGAAATGTGAAAGGGCCACGGAAATAGAATTCCAGCTTGGCGGCACAGGGCAGTAACGGCGCCGGTGCAGGAGGAGCTCAGTTGTGATGCATTATTGAGAAGCCTCGCTCCGCTTCCCGGAGGCTGTTCCCCTGGGGACCGGCGGGGCATGACAAAGAGGAGACAAGGTGACGGGCAGATGAAAGAGAGTCGCGATGACTGTTTTTTTTCTCATCCGCCTATTTTGGTACTTGCTCAGGGGCCAAGAAAGAAAAAGGAAAAGCCCTCACCATCCTGACTTGTAATCATCACACAGGTCCGGGAAATTGCACCTTGTTGGCAGTCTGTCGATAATGATTGGTCTGTTTGTCAGGCGTCGCCTGCTACCTGCCTATTTTTTGCGGGCTTTCTTTGTGTGAATGGCATTATATTTTATTTTGTAACAATGTCATGCACGTAGGCAAGAGACTTCGACACAGGGATGTTTGTTGAGAGAGCGGATGTTTGTTGTTAGTTGCTGGCTTTCGCTGCTGAGGTGGCTAAGACTGTGAAAGGGGGAATTTTTAAGCAAGAAACCATTTTTTTTTTGCCTATATGGTATCAAAAAAATAAGAAAGCACTCATTTTGCCCTTAGAGATTTCAGGTTATTTTACCCAATAATTAGAACCTTTTCACAAAGATTCTGTACTGTCTGTACACCCATATCGTTTGTGCGGAACGTGTAAAATGTATATTTTTAATTAAACAATGGAAACAGCTTATCCCCAGGCAAACCCGCCCTCCTCCTCCGTAGAAAATTAGTCAGTGAGCCTTTGTCTCAGGGCAGGTTGTCCCAGGGCTCTGGGGCCTGGAGGGTTGCGCCTGCTCAGGGTTCAGCAGCGAAGGGCCCCTGTGCTCCACACCCAGGACCTGCAGGGATGTGCACCCCTTCGTGAGCACACACGTGGAGGGTCTAGCGGTCTGCCAGTGGGGCTCAAGACTGTTCCCAGTGGGGGCGGGCTGCTCCGCTTTGGCGTCTAGCGATGGGCTGGCGGGGTTCTGTTTAACACCGCAGGATAAAATTAGGTGATGAAAGTGGGGATATTAAAGAAGATAGCACCTGGGGAATGACGGGAGGGTGAGCTGGGCGAGGTGAGACTCTCAATAAAGGTCAACCTGCCCGATGGATGGAGAAAAATTAGGATGGGGGCGGTCACCACAAGGCAGTGCATGGCGACAGCAGGGCTCAGATGGAGCGTTCGGGGAGGCCAGAAATTGGGAGGAGGGGATGTCTTCATTGGGGTTCCATTAGGAGGTACCCTTCAGCATATTTTAATAACACCGTGAGAAGATGCATCAAATCAGAGACTAACGATCTCACTCAAAGACACCGTGATTCTGCGTCAGGTTGATGTGCAAGAGGAAAACACAAAGTCTGCCGGCCTTTCACCTTTTTGTGGGAGACAGGAGGTACGAGGGACCAGGACGCGGGTCTATGCCTGTCCGACCTGTGTTCCCGCCCGGCAGTGAGAGCTGGAACCGCTCAGGCAAGAAGGCGTGAAAAGAGAACGGTGGCAGAGGGGACAGACCTTCTCTGAAGAGCCCGCTCCCTGGCGCAGGAGCCTCCGGGTGGAGCTACGTGGGGACCGTGAGAGTGCGGGCCTGTCTTCTGACGGTGAGGCTCTGGCTCGCTGAGGGGCGCTGATCACCAGGCTCCTACTTCTGAGGCAGGCAGCCCCAACTGGACACACGTAGCTGTCGATTCCCCAAGTCCCAAGGGTGGGAAATGTGGGGATCGTACCTCCCGGTGCCGGGCCGACGTGGGCATCATCCCCGGACTCCCGGCTTCCCTTCCTAGGGGTGAAATGAACACAGGAACCGAGGGGACAGGCAGGCAGGCTCCCAGGCTCCCTTGCAGCTGGAGGCTCCGGGCTCTGGAGTGCTGCTTGCGCTGTGGCAATCTGCCGCGCACATGCTTTCAGTGCTGTTTCCAAAATAGTTATGCGATGCAGAATGATGTCAGTGGTGTTGACACCGTGGGTTTCTGTGCTTGCAGGCAAACATACTCATAACACTGTGTCTGTGTATGTTTTGGAAGCTGCAAAGTTACATTTTATTTACTTTTCTAGGTTTTGAGACATAATCCTTGGGGTCTTATATACATTTTTTTAAAAGAAGGTACTCTGTTCACCCTCATTTGTTTTCCCCCTTTTGGTGCTGGCACTAATTGCCTGTGAGTGCTTTTGGAGTTGGAATTCAAGGCACGTTGATTCATTCACTCATTCAATATACATTTATTGAGTACCTACCCATACCTCTGTTGCCATTTAATATACATTTATTGAGCACCTCCCAATACCCCTGTTGCAGGTACCGGGAATGGAGATAAATACAACAGACCAGGTCCTTCTGGACCTTGTGTTCTAGTGGGGAGGGGAAACAACCAGAAAGCAAGTAAATATGCAGTACAAAGTCAGGTAATAACTAGGGCCAGGGGGAGACATCCGGGCATTCCAAGCCACGAAATGGGGGGAGGTGTCAGTTTGATGTTTTCACAGCGGCCTCTCTCCGAAGGTGTGACATTTCAACAAGGCACTGGAAGAAGGGAAGACACATGCCCTGCAAAGACCCGGGGAATGAACTTTCTCAGAAGATCTGTTCCGTGTGGTTTACGTATCCCGAAGGATCGGAAGCGTGCCTTGACTCTTAGGGCCTTTAATGCTTCCTCACAAGTCTGCGTGTCACGGTTATTGTGGTCCTTTCTGGGACCTGTGCAGTGGGCTCACGTTATGATGGAAATAAATTCCTTAGATTGCAGCTTGCGGGCTTCTCTGTAGTTGCGACGGTGGGCTGTCCTCACTCCTGTTATCATGTCTGGGATCTCGTTTCCTGGGAAGATGGGTCACCGGGGAAGGAGGAGCCTCAGGCGGTGTCGCCAAGGGGTGTGTGGAGGGTGGAAAATATACGCGCTCACACCACGGAGCTTGAAGCCATCTCCAGGTCTGAATTCATGGCAAAGCCAGATACGGATTCGTGACTTGTTTTGCAGGCTGGGAGGTGGGTTAAAAAGGCCAAGAAACAATGTTATAACCCCCTCAGACCATCATTCTTATAGTCTCATTTCATGAAGAAACCCTAAACCCGTGTGTGTTCCCTTGGAAGAACTGCACTGATGGAAATGTTAGCACTTCATTGCCATGGTGTGAACTCTATAAGATAATAGTCCTCCACAGCGGCCCACACCACACAGCCTGCCTCAGTGCTGCATTACCTGGGGAAAAAATTTGATGTACTTTCATAGTCTTTATAAGGTGACCCCCCCGCCCCCCCAAAAAAGGCACTCACAGTGGCCTGCCTTATGTGGGTCTTTAATCTGGATGCCTATTGTTGGAATTTGTTAAAAGCGTGAGAAAAGCAGTCCCGCTCTTACTCAGCCGGAAGATAAATCCAGAAGAGGGCGCCTGCCGTATTTCACGTGCGACCCACACGTAGAAGAGGCCAGGGTGTGAAGGGAGCCTTGGGCTCCAGATCTTTTTATCTTTCATCGAAGTATGGCTCGGTGATTCTACACTGGCAGTGGGGTCAGCATCTCCCGAAGTCACACCGGTGTCCAAGTGGAGGAGCTGTTCAAATCCCGGTGTCAGGACATTTAAAAACGTACCTCTGTTTGCCACTGCGATTCTCTCTCACCGCATCAGGCACTGAGAAACGGACTCCTCATGAGAATCGAGTCCCATCACAGAAGCTGAGCGGAGCTCCTTTGGACTGTAAGGCGGTCGCTAAACCGAGCAGACGGCTCTCTCTGGCTGCAGCCGGTGCGAACTCGCAGTCGCCACCTCGGTTTGGGAAGGACTCCCTGGTCGTTTCTCATCCGCATCGTAGAGCACTTGGAGACCAGCACCTGCAGCGTGGACACAAGTCACGCACAAATAAGAGACACGAGCCTTGTCTAAGCACCCGTCTCCGGTGTCCCGATTACGTGCACTTCCTCGCCATTCGTGCTTCCCGAAGGGGCTTGCTATTTCCTTTCAAAATAATCATGCACCGGCTTCCACATTTTAGCTCTACCCCTCTCCGTAACTAGAGGAACTGTGCGCATGCTTTTGGTGTGGCAGTGGAGTCGCCCCGTCTTTGGAGACTAACAATCGGGCCTTTGTGATTCCGGGGCATCAACTATTTGAAAGCTAGAAATGTGGAGGTGAGTGGCCTGGGCCGCTATTGAATCGCTTGGGTGTGTTTCTGAGCAGTTAGGAACAGAGGGGGAACTATAAAGCCAGACTAGAAAGAGTTCTTTTTCCCCCAGGGAGTTTTAGAATTTCTTGGTGCATATGGATTTTAGAAAAAATTTAATTGGGTTCCATTTATTCCTTTGACCTTGGCAATACAGAATGAAGGATAGCTTTGCAGTCTTCCTCTAGCAGAGCTGGGGTGTTCACTTGTCGATGTTCGCATACTGTTTACACACACCAAAGTTTATGGGTTATTTGTAGGCCACCAGCTCTATGGAATTGCGGTAAGCATTTCCAATCTGTCATTATTCCGTGAGGTCTAAATGAAATCATAGCATAGATTTATTTTGTCAATAGAGCTGTGGGAAGCAGAAAAGGCTGGGTTCGGTGACATTGTTTCAAAGACTTATTTCAGCGTCTGCCCATATTCTCTTGCTTGAAGGACGACTGCAAAGCCATTGCCTTTGCAGCATTAAAATGTGGCAGCCAGCCCTGGCCAGGTGGCTCAGTTGGTTGGAGCATCATCCCAGTACACCAAGGCTGTGGGTTCGATCCCTGGTTGGGGCACATACAAGAATCAACCAATGAATGCGTGGATAATGTTTTCCTCCCTTGATCCTTTTTTTCTCTCTCTAAAAAAAGTGACAGCCATTCCAGAATGCCAGTTTTCAGGAGTTATACTTCTAAAAACACAATGAATGAATGAATGAGTGAGTGAGTGAGTGAGTGAATGGTACATGAACCAACTCATTTGTATAAACAGCATTCGAGGGCTTGTCACAGTCACCATCATGAGTTACAGAAAACCTTGCCTCCTGGATTCGATTGCTCATCCCTCAATTTAAAAAAAAAGTTCTCCCAGGAAAATTTTGGCTACTTATCACCAAATTAAAAATCTCTAAAATCACTCCTTCATAGGGATCGCTGCTCCTGCTAACTGGTTCTGTCCTGTCCTTGGTGGCTGCCATCACTCTGACCTGTCACCGCCTTGCCTCCCACTGCTTCCCTGAGAGATGCCGCTCCCGGTTTGCCTTGGGAGAAACAAATCCATCAGCCCCGGCGTCCCACCAGCTGGGACACTTCGGCGTGTGATGGGGAGCCTCCCTCCTCTGCTTCTCGTTTGTAACAGCCCTAGGTTTCTCCGGGAGAAGGAGTGTCTGCAGCCAGGAAGCCACGGGTTGAATTCAGATGGAAGACTTCCGTCTTCCCGAAGTCTTGTTCAGTTTATTAAGTGTCCCGCCACCTGCTGTGTCAGATCTAGATGAAGAGATCATGGTTTTCCTGGGGGTTTGAAACTCAGGTTAAACAGACATCAGAAGGGAAGTCTCAAATGAGTTTTCAGTAAGTGCATCGACAGTCTCGGAAGTTTGAACTCTAGCCAACACAGCGTTCTTTTCAATTAATGTCAAAACAGCACCTGGCTTGCAGGCCTGTTGTACTAATGTGGCGTCTCTGTTCTGTGGTTTTCCACGTGGCCCTGTTGGAGGTGAAATTTAATTGTGGCCTGTTTCTATGAATATCCATTAAACAATTTCAGAAATAGCTGTATCTCTTTCCTTGCCCTGAGGCTGTTCTGATACACAACCTTCTCTCCTTGATTTGTAATGCTCCGTGAATGCATCTATAGTCGACTCAGTAAGTGGCGTAGGAAATTTTTCTTGAGGAAACTATAAAAGGTTTTCGTTCACACAGTTGGGAATTTGATGGAAAAATATGCATATGCATTTTTTTGTGAGCAAAACAGTTGGAAATTGTTTCCTTCTGAATGTGCCTGATGTCCTTACAGTTTGGGAAGGATGGAGTCCTACTGGTAGTGAACTCTGGCTGGGAAAGACGCAGAGAAGGAGTTTCGCTCACTCTTTGTTTTCAATAATTACATGCTATCAGCTCTCGGGGCTCCCGGTGCTTACCAGTGTGTGGTACCTAGAAGACGATTAGTAGTGGGATCGAACACCGAAGACATGGAGGGAGGAGCAAGTGAAATGCTGGTGGTTTCTAGTGCGGAAGCTCACATGACTCGTGAAGTACAGTTTTGGGGTGTCTGGGAGTCCAAGGACATCTGAGATGGTAGCAAAGAACACACGTAGAGAGAAGACACAAAGAAAAGTATGTGTCAATTTGCATTCACTTGGTAAATGAACAATACACGCGGATGGTTATGCCCAAGGGCGTACAGAAGTGTCTTCTTTCTTTTTGCAAATACTCTACTGCACTTGAATCACAGAGTCATCCAGTCTCCTGAGGACTCCGCTTTGATGTGATATGTAGACAGTCTGCTGTTTGTTCCCTGGATCGAGAGTTGTGCAGAATGGATTTCTGACACTAGCTGACCTTAGTGTACCACCGGGACACAAAATCTCTGAGGATGAACCCCCATCTTACTCGACCCAGGCGCATTGTCGTGACCACGACATCACATGAAATGAGAGTCTCCTTCCCTTACAGCTTGGAAGCTACTCGTGGCTTTCCCGGCCAATTACCTACAGGCAACTTTGAGGATTTCTCCGTCCCACAAGATATCGTGAACATCGGATTGCTAACTTCTCTGGACTAGCTGCCGCTTCCTCTAAGCTAACAAAAGCTGACACTCCTGAGCCCTTGCGTTGCATACTCACCAGAGAATGGTTTTTACAACTTAAAGGACTCTCCAGTGCTCGTAGCTCTTTCTTTCCACTTGTACAGCGAGGCAAGTTTTGCGGACTCTCACTGAACAAGAAAATAGACATCAGAGACTGTTGCTTATTTTATCTGCACATCGATTTCACCACGGAAGTCTGCCCTCCTGTTTGCACTCAGATGCAGCGGGTCAAGGTCAACAGAGGCCTTGCTGACTTAGTCTTAGGATCTCCACTTAACCCATGGGTCCTCACTCCATTCAGACCTTCCTTTTGATGGGGAACGCAGGACCGTGCTCTGTTTCTGGACGGACTGCCTTTGAAATCCCTCAGCTCTTACCTGCGTGCGTCGCTAACCCTTGCTGGAACTCCCCAGAACCTGCTGCTCCGCGTTCTCACCTGGCGGAGAGAGAAACTTTAATGATGGCTATGAGCTTCTCTGGGAGCTCTCCTTGCTTTGATCTGGCCCGCTTGAAACCCTTTCACACAACATACGCTGTGAATTATTTGTGAGCGAGTCCTGTTTGAAAACTGAACAAAGAAGCTATCAAGCTGGATATGGAGTCAGGACCCACTGACACTTGCCAAGCCCAACTCTGTCTAAGACACACAATCTGCACGAGCTGCCAAAACTGTAGCCCTTACCTTAATACGGCCTGCCAGTTAGCTAGAGACAAGAAAGCGAATGTCCAAAAGAAATGCTTTGGGGGTGGTTCAAGATTTTGGTTTCCTGTGGAAGAAGCACCAGTTCTTAATTGCAGCTGGTGTACTCCAATGGAACAGGGCAACCACACAAAAGCAATGTCAGGAAGCAAGAGGTTCATCACCTAGCAGATTGGGACACTATTAACAAGCTATGCTAACCCCTCCAGGCTGCCCAGTAAACCCCAGATTCCAAGCCAAAGTGACTTCCTGCCGATTGAGTCAACTGCAGGTCAAGCACCTGATTCTGAAATGACGCATTGGGAAAGGTCAGACTGTTTGCCTCACCCAGATGGCTTCTGGGGGCACCAGGGTCTCTTCGTCTGCATCGGGAGGCTGGACTCGAGACTCCCAGCAGACAAGCTGCCACCATCTGTGGAAAGGAACGTTTGCAGACGTCCTAGGAAGAGTGGAGCGGGAAACCTCGGGGGGATCTCGAGCACATCCATGGTGCATGGCCCAGCTGTCAGGCCCTAAACCCTTCGAAAACGGTGAAGGTGAGGGCAAAGATGAGGGTGGAGGTGAGACAAAACCGGGAGCCAGACTTCTGGTCCATTTAGAACATCTCCCGATGGATTTCATTCCCTTCCTCCCTGTGTGATTATGAATGTGGTCTTCATCGCAGACTGCTGTCTGTTCTCTGATTGGCTGGACTCCTTCCTTTCCCATAAGGCAATGGTTCTGATTGCAGCAAAGCTGCTGAGTAATATTCATCTATTTATCTTTGTCTGGCAGTAGCCGGAACAGTAATGAAGCCATTCTATAATCACTTTGTTATAGAAGCCTCATTGGCCGCCCGCCCCCCCACCCCCCGCAACCAGCCCTGAGAGAGATTAGGACCAGCGAATGACCCATTAAATCAGAAACTTGCAAAACTCTGAGCCACTTCCGTTGCTGTGGTCCATTTTTTTTTTCTTGGCTTTCCTGCCTCGTAGGTACATGTAACAGGAACTGAAAGGCTGTCCCTTTGGGACTAGCCACTGGATGTCCCCACACATGGGCATCACCTTCGTCCTTGGTCCTTCTGGCTCACGGGCTGATGGAGCCAAATGTTGTAGGACCTGAAAGCTAAGCTCATGTTCATTAAGCCCACGTGGCTGCTCCCAGAGATAGACCGCAGGAAGCACTGCCCAACCGTTAGCCTGAAGACCTGCTCTGCTGGCAGGGGGACCAGCCCGAGGCAGGTCTTAAATGTTCGTGGAGGGGACTCTGAACCACAGACACCACCCTGAGCCTCCTGGGAGCTGCCCCTTAGACTCTCGTCTGCTGGTTAAACAGGCAGCACACAGTCGGCTCCCGGACGTCCGTGCCAAGAGGGGATCAAAGCCTGGAGCTCTCTTGGGGTTGTCCAGAGGCAGATGCATCACGAAGTAGACTCGGGAACTTCTGATGAAAACTTCTGAGCAAAGCCTTTCATCCTGAGAGCGATAGATTGCCATCCTGTTCTTTCTATTTTCCCTTCTTTTCCTTTTTCTGACCACTGTTTTCCTTCTGTGTGCACTTAAGTATTTTGATTGTAAAAATGAGATTCTTAAGCTTCTTCCCGCATTCACGCCATGTTGAGTCATATCAAGCACCCCCCCCACTTGGACAGCCCTGGAGCCAGGGGACATCTGTTCTGGCTGGTCCCGGTTCGGATAGCATCTTAGTTAAGGGCCATTGTCTGAGGCTTTCTGGGGATCCTCTGGTCCCCAGAAATATAATATATACTTATCTCCATCGTCATTCCTCTGTTTTTCCCAGAGGCTTAAATGGCTTTCTGCAGCCACTCTCTCCACGAATGATTAAACTTCCACCTCAAAGAAGATGGTTGCAAGAAGCTCCAATGGAAACCATCAACAAAGAGGCTGAAGCTGCTGCTGACCAGCGGTACAGACCGGGAATCCTGAAAAACAACAGCAACAGCAAGAAGATGTGGTCTGGTGATGAGACTTGGGGCCCTTGGGGACCAAGAAGGGAGACCGTGAGGAACCCTGAAGCCTGAGAGCTTCCATCTGACCTTCATGTGACTTTCATCCCCACAGTCACTGGAAACAAACATACATTGGATCACTTGGATGTTGAAGTTTCCAGTGTTTTTTGTCATATTGGAAAATAAGCAGCGCCACTCTTCCTGGCAGACTTTGCATGACGTTAGTGCCCACGCATGTTGAGAATGCTAACTTGCCCAACCAAAGGTTCTTAGGACACAAGAATAACTCTTTCATTTTTTGAGTCTCATCTTTGATGAAACGTTCCAGGAACAAATTCAGTGGTGCCCATCTTCTAGAGTTTTATAATGCCTCTTTCTTTCTTCCTCAAAGCAAAACACACACGCACACACCCCCACCCACTTCAGGGCCTGCTGGGAATGCCCCTTCGCCTGTCACCACCCTGCCTTGTCTGATTGATTCCTACGCACTCAAGTCTGAGGTTCACAAGGGTCACACCGGCAGTGAGGCCTTCCTGGATCTGGTTATAGGCTCTTTTTCATATAACACACACACTAATTTGCACTTTTCCTTCAGTGTGATTATTCGATTATTATCTTTCTTTCCTAGGAAACAGTCAGATGCACAAGTCAAGGAACACATCTGGTTGGCAAGCAGTTTATACCCAGCCACCAACCCCAGGGCTTGCCCTGTAGCAACCACTTTGTAAAGTATCTGTTGAAAGGTAAAAGGAATGGAGTTAACAAAGTAATAGAAATGAATTCGTTCCTAACAGCAGGCAGGAATGATTTTGTTTGCAGGACCAGGAGATGTCTGATACCCGCCCATTTCATCTCTGCCTCGTCTCTTTAGCAGGGCTGCCTTGATTCTGGGTCTTGTTTCATGACTGGTGGGGCTTAGGGCATTTCATTTCTCCCCCACAGAGAAGCATTCTCTTTTTTAGGTTTGTGACTACCTAGATTCAAATATCCGTCTGATGTTGTTGGTCTGAGAGCTCAGACTATTCTTATGAAAAAGGGGGAGAAGGAAAAGGAGGTGGAAGAGAAACAAGAAGAGGAGGAGAGAGAGAGAGGAGGGATAGGGGAGAAACTTTAACAATGAGAAATACTCACAGCAGACTGAAATATATTTCTATCCTGCATTATTTTTTAGAGGTAATTCAACTTAGTTCATTTACACATTAGAGTTTCCATAAACTACAATCTGGCTGAAAGAGATCTGATCTTTATTTGATCAGTCAGGGCCTCAATTAGTGTATGATGTGTTTTTCATGCCCTTTTAGAGGAAAAATTGTGAGCTGTCGTAACCCAGCTCTAAATGGAAAGATAATGTCAGAACTTCTTATAAAACACTGTAGGATATTTCAATTCTCTTAGCAAGAAAGAGCACAGATTTAATTATGCATCAAAATGCCTTCTGCGTCAAGTGGAGAGAGGTGGGCATCGGAATTCCTGTGGTGCTGCTTATATTTCAATGTGACAAGAAACCAGAAACTTAAATATCCTAGTGATCCAATTTATATTTGCTCCCATGGTTTCCAGCATGTAGGAATACTTCTCACAGTCCTATCTGAAAACAGAAAGGTTAATGAATTTTTCTGACAATGGGCAAATAGCTTCAAGTCTATTTTTCAAAGCCTCAGGCAACACCCACAGACACGCAGTCTTGTCACCCATGGGGTGCAGGTAATTGACTGCCAATACTGTGCGTACTACCGGTGAGGTCACACATGGTGACATTGTCCTTGGTTCTGTTGTCCTGGAGTTTCGAAGGTCCGGAAGCAGGGCCTTCCACGGGCAGCACATGCTGGGCCCAGAGGTGGCAAACCCAACCGAGGGTGGCTTCGCACTTGTCTTTAATGAGCGCTCAGTTGGAGGGTAGAATCTAATCACAATGTCGCCACCACCCACTCTTTTCTTGTGGACGACCTTTTATGAATGGATGTATTTTCCCTGATTTTAACATTTTCTTAGATTACTGAGAAAATTGACATGAGTCCATTTTCACATTAGCCAAGAGGAACTAATCTATCACACAGCCAGGACAAGGATGCTGTTGGTGATGGACAGGAGATGAGCCATTGGAGCACTGGCAAGTTCAAGGATAAGGCTAGTGCTACACTCTCATCATTGACTGGACTATAAGTAAGTCTTATGAAGGCAGGCGATTGAGTAAGTTTTAAGTTTGGTGGATGCCAAAGATCCTAAAGCAAGAGAGTCGCATTTTCTTATAGTTCTTTTTCTTTATGACCCAGAATGTTTGAGAGTATGAATCTGAAAACTATTGCATTATGAAAATATTTTTATACCCGATTTTCAAGTTTGAAAGAAATGTCACTTCTCAGTGTGCCCCAGGGACTTATCTGGGGTAGGCAGAATGGCTTTGAAAAGACGGTCACAAGCTGGTGTCCAGAACACGAGAATGTGTGAAATTGCATTGCCCAAGGGACTTTGCTGATGCAGGTAAGTGTATGGACCTTAAAATAGGGAAATTTTCTTGAATTACTTGAGTGGGCGCCGTCCAATCACAGGAGCGGGCAGTTGAGTTACGGAAGATGCATCTGCAGTATGAGAAGGACTGCCCTGCTGTTGCTGGTTTCAGGGGAAAAGGGGCGACCTGGTGGGGTTGCTGGGAGCCTCGAAGATTGAGACCACTGGCCGGCAGCCAGCAAGGGAATGAGTAACTCAGCCCACAGCTGCTGGATTCTACCAGCACCCTGAGTGAGGCTGCAAGTGGGATCTCCCCCAGAGTCTCCAGAGAGGTACTCAGGCCCTGCCCACACCTTGATTTTGACTTGTGAGACCAGCAGAGGACTGAGGTGAGCCATGCTAAACTTGTAGTTCTGATCACAGAAACTTCGAGAAAAACTGGGTATGGTGTTAAGCCACTACATTTGTGTAAGTTTGTTACGGTAGCAACAGAAAGCTAATACATGTTAAAAGACAAACTGAGGCATATTAAAATGTTGAAGGGTCCACTGAGCAAAAATCAGTTTGAGTAAGGCAGCGCCCACGTGGCCCGGAGCTGAGAAAAAGTCAGACGTGAATGTACGAAAGCCAAGAATGGAAACTGATGGACTGGCTGTCGCTTACAGCCTCGCTGGCAGTTTGTGATTGGTTGTCCTAGTTCTTTTTTTTTAATTGTGTAACTTCGAGGCATTGATGGACTTAGATTTGGGGTTGCTCACCTAGGCCACCACCTCCTTACAGCCACGACTGACTGCTGGCCTCCCTGTTTAATGAGACACACACCTTTCTCCCCATTTCAAGATTTAATGGACCACGTGTCTGATCAAATGTGTTGATGTGTAAAATATTTTAGAAAAAACATGGATCCACATGTCCTTTCTTTTCTGGGGTTGATTTTCTACAAAGCGTTCCAATTTCTTTGTAGGAAAAAAAAAACCCTCAGACACGGCACACTTTGAACTCTGCTGAAAATCGTGATGAAATGCATCTGGAGACAGGTGGGAACCGGGCGGAACGTGTCCTTCCATCCTCTGCCTGCACTGTCTCGCCCAGCCAGGCGCAAAGGTGCTGCCTGGAAAATCGGACACCCCGGGTCACCCCGCCTGCCGCGCCTGCGTTCGCTCAGCACCTGCTGCTGCCCGGGGCCCCGGCCTTGTTACTCCTCCTCCGGGCTGTGCCCCTGCATTTTGTCCAGTGGGAGCAGGAAGGAGGCAGGCTGCTGACAGAAAGGATGACTGGTTTTCTGAACTAGTCCTTTCATTTCAAAGGAGCTGCCCGGAGGAGGGGGATTCCTTTGCCAGACGCCCCCACCATCCCTGGGCTGAATGACAACGATTCCCTTTGGGGTCAGGCGCACATCACCCGGTTTCCGGCTCGTCCTGGTGAGCGACTTTGAACTCACCTGTGGCATGAGCGAATAATGACAATGAGCAGTCATGTCATTGTAAGTTTGGGGGGCTATGCCACCGAGGGCCGAAGTCCAGGTTCTGTGTAAAAATGTCTCCGTCGGTTCTCAAGAACCTCGCCCTGGGCTAGGTGCACTCTCCGTAGCACCTCCTACGACTCGGAGGACAACATCCGTGCATCACAGAGAGAGGGCGTCCTGTACTTCTGGTCCCCGAGGCCTGCTTCTGCCCCGGCTGGACACACCAAACCCCAAGACTCGTGAAGCCTAGGGTGTATCCTAAAGCCGAGGGAGCGGTGAGTCCTGGGGCGGTCAGTGGTTTCCCGGGCTGTGCAGCGGTTCAGTGAGTCGCCGCCACAGGGGACCGGCTCCGGGGTTGTGCTCGCTGGCTCCTGGCGGCCAAGTCATGTCTCAGCAGGAACCAGCCCGGCGACACCTTGATCTTGGACTTCGGGCCTCCAGACTGAGAGGCAATAAACTTTTGTTGTTGAAGCCCCCTAGTGTATGGTGCTCTGTTATGGCAGCCTTAGAAAATTAACGCACTGATTTTAAAAATCACTTTCGAGCTCGCTCCAACCACTGTGTGTGTGGTAGGCAGAGTGGTACCCCAAAGACGTCCACACCCCGATGCCCAGGCCTGTGAGTGTGCCGCATCCCATGGAAGAGGGGCTTTGTGAATGCAGTCAAGGTTACAAGCCTTAAAACACGGACGTTATTTGGATTATTTGGGATATTCACATCTATCTATCTGCCATCTAATGAACGCAAAGCCACGGAATACACTCCAAGTTGTCACGTGGGACAATGGTCTTACATGTTGCCCAAGACAGAGAATCCGGAAGCCTCAGGGAACCTTCGGAAATGACTTCATTTGAAGTCACAACCCAGTGTCTTCCAAGGTCCAGAGGAGCATGTTTTCTTCTATTGTCATTATCTGCATGGATTAAAAAGAAACATGACTTTAATTTGAAGTTTCGAAGCACATTGAGGACAGTACAAGAATTTAACATTGGTCAATTATGGGTAAAAAAATGAAAAAGAGAACTGTCTTTTAGGGTTAGCCTTTCGTGTTTTCAAAAGGACCATGTGTGAATAGGAGAGCTATTCCACTATTTTCAGTAGCGTTTAATTCTCTATAGGAAATGGAATTGCACAAAGGTAGAGGCCTATATTTCTTATAAATGGAAATAGTATTTTTAGGTTTTTTTTATTTTTTATTTATTTATTTAGAGGCTTTTCAAAGTGATTGCTTTTTTAAAAAATAAGTCTTAGATTTAATGGCATAGTTTGACAGGTAGGTTCAGTTATATCAAGTACATAAGAAAATAACAAAGAACTACCATATAACAAATTGACATTTATAATCTTGATAATCAAGATTATAAATGTGCAAGAAACTGAGGCGTCTAAGTTAGACTCTTCTTTATATTTCTCAGAATGATATCTATGCTTTTTTTCTTAATATACCGGTAACGTTTTTATTTTCTCCACATTGACTTTTAAATGCTTCCAACATTGACATTTTTGCCGTGTATTCTAAGCCCAGTAATTGCCTGCCTTTGCTTTCCTCTCTCTGTCGAATCGGCTGTTACCTACAAGTCAGTAACTCACACCCTCCAAGATGACCTTCCACATTTCCTCGGCGCCTTAGTGTCCTTGTCTCCTGTGGCCAGCCTGATAGGATACACACCTTTCGAGGCACGAGGAGTATCTCTCATGTCAGGAAGTCGGGTTCACACTCATCTCGCCAGCACCGTGGAATGCAGGGTGTGCATGTGTGTGCACAATCGTGTGAGTGTGTGTGGACGGGCATGCCAGGCCCGGGATTGCACTTGAAGAAGGTGTTCCTTAATGACCTCTGTGCCCAGGACTTTACTTTTGGTGAGAAACAGGTCATCACGATCATTTTAAGCTGGTCGATGACTGATGACTTCTTTTCAATCTCAAGTTGTGTCAAAATCATTGCAGAGAAGAGGCGTTATTTTTCTAACACAGAGTTCATTTCTGTATCATCATTTCTGACAACATCACTGAAGGCAAGCATAGGAGATGGTGGTATGCACTGTGTGCTTAGTTTCCAAAGGGGTGAACTTAACATTTTTGTCAATCAAGCTCAAGACTGGCCTTCAGGAGCTGTGGCGACGTGCCCTCCAGGCCCCGCCTCCGGGTTAGGAGGTGCTGGTAGGAGAGACACCTGCTGCGCGGCGTAATCTCTTCTGGGCGCGCACGTGACAATTGAGCGTGCCTGTGACAATTGAGGAATGACCGACCAGGAGGCAGGGTGGGGAGGCTGCTGAGCAGTGAAGGACGGAGCTCCCTCTGCCTTTGCCGTGTGCCATGCGGTGGTAGGTTAGTGTTTGTGGAGTTTTATATGAAGGAGGACTTGCGGATACCCCACTCATGGGAGACTTAATTCATTGCTTGGAATTATTAATGCATGCTCAGCACAGAGGTTCCCCAGATTGGTAGGAAGAGAAGAATACAACGGCTAATTAAACTTCCCATTTATTTTTCAGAGTTCAGTTTGCAACTTTCAAAAGGAAGTGTACGCTTTGGCTGAGGAGGTCTTTCTTTAAAAAAAATGTAGATTTAAAATGGCCAGTTTTGCAGAAAAATAATCAGTGTACAGGCTTCATTTTAGTGCCGGGGGAGAGACTGCAGAACGGGGTTCAGCATTCACGGCGCTCCCACAAAGTAAAGAGGTCTAGAGGAGAATCGCTACAGTTCCTCAGGTTTTGGGAAAGTCTAATTGGAAATCCTAAGGCCTCGTTTTACATGGGAAAGAAAGACATGTAGTCATATGCAAAATAAAGAGAAGAAGGGGTTGATATAAATGTACTTTCTTTGATTAGACACCCGCTTTATCTTTTGGGGTTTGAGGCTTAATTCCCACCTCTGTCACTTATCCCCTAGCATCCCGGCAAGCCTGGAGCTCCAAGAGCTAGTCTATAAAACATGTTGACTAAATCGGAACAGGCTCTCCTGGGTGGAATCAACCTGCAGGGAGATACAGAGCCCAGTGCCTTTGTGTGAAGAACCCCCCTCCACCCCGCTCCACGGAATAGCATCCCCCAGCCTAGATGGCTCCGCTGGCACAACGGTTTCAGCCCCGCTCACCCCTGGGTGCAGTCCACTAGACCATGGGGACCTCTGGGCCATGCATGGCCAGACAGTGATGTCACAAGTGTATCTTGGTGTGTTATTATTGGGGCCCTTTTCCTGCGTTGTTGCCGACCTCTTCGTCCTGGAGCACAAGTTCTGTCTGATCGGCAGCTGGACGGCCAGCAGCCTGGGTTCCCACAGAGCTCCCGTCGGAATCCTCTCTCCAGGGAATAGCTCAGGTGGAAGCAGGCCCCCTGTAGAAGCCAGTGGGGGAAACCCTTGGGGGCCCTTAGGGTTCAGCGGACTTAGGAGGGGACCCCAGAGCATGGCAGAGGAGCATGAGGACCAGAAACGCCAGACTTGGCAGCGGGGAGACAGAAATCATGCAGAGAACCTAAGGGAGCCCAAATACCCCACACTGAAAGCATTTCTTTTGTTACTGGATTTAGAGAGATGCGTGGAACTATTCCAATCAACGTAGAAAGAATAGACGAGTATGGAAAATGAATAATTCAAGAGCGAGAAACAGCTCATAGAAATTAAAAAGTAAATTCGAGCAGCTCTCCACAATGTAGGACAGCAGGACAGAAAATGAGAATGTTAGACCGGGATGCGTTGCAAACGCGACGCGGGACCGATTGGCGGGCGGGGCCTCTGGCTGTGGGAGAAGTCGCAGCATTCTCCTGGCCCTCACTGTCCCGAGTCCAGGCCGGGGGTGGGTGGTCCGCCTGCCGGTGGTCCTGCTGCGGCCCAGACGGGCCGTCTCCCTGTGTGTCAGGTACCGATGCGCGCAGCAAGGGGACATGTGTGTGACTTGGTACCAGCGGAGTCTCCCTGGTCTGGCTAGGAAGAAGGGTCCTCGGGAGCCCACTGGCTGGTGTCATCTTGTTTTCCTGTTGAACAGGTCCTGCTGTTTGGCTCTCAAGGCAGAGAGAAAGGGGGCCTTAGGTCGTCTCTCCTCAGGCACTTGAGTGATCAGGAGACGCAGCATCTGACTACAAGAAGTTCAGAATGAGAGAAAAGGGACCGTGGATAACAGCGCGTCTGCAAAGAAATGAAAAATAATAGTAAGAGTGTCTTTATGCGGTAGAGGGACCCAAATCTTTACCCTGAGAGAGTCCCAAGGGTAAAGAAAGTAAAAACAAAAGCCAAACAAACAAACTCTAGATCAAAATTGTCCCCAAGGCTTTTATAATAACAAGGATAAGGATAAGTTTTAAACTCTTAGGAATAAAATTAAGCAAAACCGATCACGTCCCCTACAAAGAAATGGGGATCAGACTGATAGCAGGCATTTATCTCTCCAAAATCCAGTGCTGGAAGATACCAGAAGGATGCTTTCAAAATTCTGGGGAGAAATTATTTGGAACCCAGATTTCAAACAGAGCAAAGGTTGTCCATCAAGTATAAGGACAAGAAAACATAATTTCCAATATTTGAGTTCTCAACACTTTTCCCCCTCACCACGCCTTTGTTGAGAAAGCTAAGTATGCCAACACAATGAGAAGTAAACTATGGGGTGGGCATGCGATCCGGGAAGGACTGGCCCACCCCGATGCGTCCCAGGGGAGTTTCCAGAGCGGCAGCTCATGGCGCTGCCAGAGCTCGCACTGGAGTGAGAGGGTGGAGGTCTCCGGGGAGAAGGGTGAGAGGACTCCGCTCACTAAACAGTAGGAGTCAGAGGGCAGAGAGTTAAAGCAACACCAGGCTCTAGGAAGAGACAAGCGGCCGGCTCCAAGCTGAGGTCCAGCACAAAGCCAACTAAATGGTATCTCCATAGGAAGTCCCTGGTGGAGGGCAACGAAAGGAGGACTCACTTGGCATTGGTGCTACGACCTTTGTCTTCTCAGCATCCCCGGGGCGTGGCCCTGGGATATGGAAAAGAAAATACAATTTTCACAGGCAAGGTCACCTGAATAGTGAGTGTTCATATAATCATCACAATATGATTCTGCTTCATGGTCTTTTAGGTTCCAGAACCAACCTATAAACAAGGCGTGGAAGGTTTGATTGCTGTGGCAGACCAAAAATCCATGTTCTTAATTCTGAAAGCACGAAAATCCAGTTGTGCAGAGAGCAGGTGGAAGGCAGAAAGAATACAGTGAGGATGCCAATGTTCCCAGCTTATAGAGTGAAAGTCGACTGGTGTCAGAAATTGATGTAATGGGGAAATATTTAAATACATTATTTAAGGCTACTCAAGTAAGAGAAAAGTTGATGCAATTATAACTATACAATTTTATCAAAAGAAGACATAGTGTGAGTTAGTATAATCAGCAATACTTTTTACTCTTATCATGGGGTATCAAAAATATTGTTAAAATTGGGAAATAAAGGTATACATATATTCCTTAGCGTTTTGTGCCTAGTCTAAGAGATTTGAAAGGGAAAGAGGGAAGAGCACGTCCCTGATGAAGGACATTAGAATGGTAAGATACAGGAAGGGATCCCTTCCCTGCCACTTGATTTATTACTGTGTGCACGTACTACTTTCATAGGACATGAACAATCACCTGAAAATACTTAGAGTATAGCCCTGGCTGGTGTAGCTCATTGGACTGAATGCTGGCTTGCGAACCAAAGGGTTGCTGGTTGGATTCCCAGTCAAGGCTCATGCCTGGGTTGCGGGCCAGGTCCCTAGCGGGTGGCGCGTGAGAGGCAACCCCACATTGACTGTTCTCTCCCTTTCTTTCTCCCTCCCTTTCCCTCTCTCTAAAAATAAATAAAATAAAATCTTAGAAAAGAGAAAGTCATTAAAAAAAGAAAATAGAGTATAAAGAATTCTATAAACATGAAAATAATGTGGTTATTATTTAGAATGTTACCTTATTTAGTGTGTCGCTATTTAATATTCAGCATATTATGACACATATACAAAAACTACTAAATTTTTGTGAAATGTTGAAACAACATCAATAAAGTGAATGTTCCAATTCAGTTCACCACTCTGGTGATAATACCCCGTGGCCTATGAGACCATACTCTGTACACTCATGTTACACGTAGCTGTGCACAGAACAGCTTGTATGATCTTGTTTTACTCGAGAGCATAATTTGAGCATAAGTAGGCCACTCTAAATATTAGCACTCAACTTCTTTTTAACCTGGCAATGTGTCTCAGAGTGACTTTGAGGTCACTCTGACCACTTTGCACAGCTTCATGGTCCACTTCTTCCTGTGCACACTTTTCTCATCCCTAGGGGCAGAGTTTCTGGGTGGTAGTGTGCATGCGTGTTAAACTTTATACCCTCTCATCGAGTGCATGATAATGCCTGTCTCTCCAAATCTTCACTCACAAGGGGTGCAATTAATGCATTATGATTCTATGTCAATATGTTACCGTATTATTGTTTAATATATTTCGTGATTCATATGGTGTGGTGGGGTCATCCGATTTGCTTCTTAGGGGGCAGGAGTGCTCACGTCACTTTCTGAGGAGGGGTATGGGAGGAGGGGAATGTATTTTGGGTACCTAAATGCCTGAAATCTATGACAACGAATTTCTCACTTTAGATGAAATGGAGAAAGTGAAAGAAAAATGCAGTTCCCAGAACCTGGCACAGGAAGAAAGTCTGAAAAATTCTATATCTATTTCAGTAGTTGAATCTATTTGAAATGGAAGAGGAATTTCATTTTATATCCTGGATAGGTTCCACCCAATTGGCCCCGGACTTTTAATGCTGTTTACAATGCTCTCCGACATACAGAGGTTTTAAAAGTCTATGCAGGGTGTGCGAGGCATTACTCGTGTCCCTGTATGTGGCTCGCTGCTCTTCCTGGGAAAACAGAAAATTGCTCGCTCTGGCTCCCGGGAGTTTCAGCATGGCCACATGACTGCCTTTGTCCAATGATGGGTAATCAGAAGTGACAGGCCACTTCCAGGTGAAAGAATTTAAGAGTCAAATTACAATTCTCCATGCCATGCTTCCCCGGGGGCCCCAGCTGGGGAAGTCCCATGTCCCCCATGGTCAGCTAATGGGCGAGGAATGGATACAAATAGAAAACAGTTGGGATGCACATTTAAACCCAGTTATATGATGCATTATTTTACCTATAAGCAGATTCAAAAACTGTTACACTGGGTAAAGTCCAGCTGTAGGCTGTTTACTAGAGACATAGCTTAATCAGAAGAAACCAGAAAGGTTAAACATGTAAGGACAGAGAAGCAGATTCAGGGAACCCTAATTAAAGAAAGCTGGTAGGCATCCACCGATATCAGACTGAGTATTAAGTCAACAAGCATTGCTAGAGATAAAAACTGACATTCTATCATGATTAAAGGGTAATTCAACCAGGAAGATTTAACAATTCTTAATTAAAATAACCATAACTACTGTTAGCACAATGGATAGTGCATTGGTCTTCTAAAACCTGCTTTTACAGCTGAAATAATATAACTACATAAATATAAATATACAAAACCCTAACTGACCAAAATAAAAGAAGAAATATACAAACCCACATTTGTCTCACAAAGTGGCAACCCAGCAGATAAAATATTGGAAGGGCTATAAAAGAACTCAATGTCTTGATTAGCAACACTACTGTTATATGAAGTGATATGTAAAGCGCTTCCCCTAGAAACTAGGGCGCATGCTCCTCTCAGATGCCCATACATTATTTAACCCCATTGACCGTGTTTAGGGCCATAAAGCAAGTCTGCAGATTTTAAACAACTAAAATTTTACGGAGCATGTTTGTTGATCACAATGAAATAAGCTAGACAAAAAAAACAAACAAACAATACTAACTAGGAAATAGTTGAACATTTTAAAATTGGACAACTCCTAAATAATTCAAGAAAATGCAATGAAAATTAGCAAATATTTAGAGCTAAAAGATCATGAAAATGACACCTCAAAACTTGTGATATCTAGCTAGAAGTTCATTTGGACAGGAATTTATTTCCTTAATTTATTAAAGGAGAAAAAAGTTGAAAATCAGTGACCTACATATCTGTCCCAAGAAGTTAGAAAAAGAACAAAAAATTAAGTTCAAAGCACATATACAGAAAAAAATTAAAATGAGACAAATATATCACAAAATATTAAATAGAGAAAAACAATACAATAGAGACAACCCCCCCCAAAAAAACTAAAAAAAAATCTGGGCTTTTAAATAGACCAATAAAATTGATTAACCCATAGTAAGACTGATAAAAAACGCTGGCAGGACAAATGACCAATGTTAGGGACTTTAAAAGGACGCCACTACCAACCCTGCAGAAATTACAAATATTCAATAATATAAGGGGAAACGACGAACAACATTATGACAACCAATGTTTACTTTGGACGAAAAGGGGGCAGCTCAAGAAGAATGTATTTTATCAAGAATGGCAAACGACGAAAGTCGGAGTCATTCCGTGAGTGACATAATGTATTACAAATGAAAAGAGAGGGGGTGTCTAGAAGGTCAGTAGATTTGTGCAAGTGGAAAGGGCGTGGGATGTGAAACTTGAAAGGCTTGAGACAGAAGAGGACGCTGTCCCCTGCGAGGGTGGATGGGCCAGCACCGTGGAGCAGGCGGGAGTCCGCCGCCGCCACCCCTGGGACTGCAGGGCCCCGGTGGGAAGGCAGGAGTCACCTTCATTACAGCAGCGGGGGAAGTTCGCTAGTAGAGGACATTTCTATTTTTAATTAAGGAAAAGGGTTAGGGGGAATATCATCGCAGGAGTTTAGGATTTTTGGAAATATCTGAAATTCAGAAACTTATAGGTTAATAATGAAGACGCATTATCAGAAAGTTTCCATACAAGTTTGTTAAAGAGAGCAACATGGAAATGCTATGTTTGAGTTGAAAAACTGACCATGTTGGTATTTATTTTGATGACTTCTGTCCTGCTTGTCAGTGGAGTGGGTACAACAGGCATCTCTGATGACCGTTTCCTCTTCTTGAAGCCTTCGTCCGTCTGGAGAGCTAGTTAGTATATGGGGTGGAAGGGCGGGACGGGGTATCGGTGTCTGTTATCTTCATTTATAAGAGAATGAATATTTTGAAAGGCTAATTTACATTTTTTACAATACAGATTGTGTGAAAAACATTCGCGGTCCCAGTGTAAACAGCTCTGTGAGCACAGCCGCGTGGAAATGGCTCTGACAAAATCTCGGGGATCCCTGTGGGAATATCGCACAGCGACAATGGAGAGGATCGCGTTCAGCCAAGCGCCCCACCGTTCTTACTCGCGCTTCCCCGCTGTGGGAATGGGTGTCTGTGTGCACGCGAGGGGGAAGGAAACACAGACAGGCGGCCTGGGTAACTTTGCCAGTGTGCTCAGTGGGCCTCCCCGCAGACAGATTAACGGTGTTTGCTAGCATACGCTTATCTGCAGAATGTTCTTAAGGGGAGGTCTCTGTTGAAAGAGAGCCACGGAAAACAAGTTCCCTAACACAGTGCCACGTAGCTGGGTATAAAACGGATGCGCTTCCAAACCCGCATGTTGGCAGTGGGGGGAAATACCTTCAAAGTGAGGCCCTGGGACCCTTGTCTGCAGCAGGAAGGGCCGGCTTGGGAGCACCCCGAGACCCCGGACACCCCATGTTTAGTCTGAACTTCTTGATTGATGATCTCTTTGACAGGAGCAGTAAAACCTTTGACAGATAAGCACTTGAGTTCATCTCAAGACGGTCTGGAGGGACAGCATGATTCTGCATCTTTGTTTGTTCAGGCGTCTCTGTGACTCTGGTCTCAGGAAAGGCTTTTTGGAAGAGCCGAGCACAGGTGGTTTTGTCGAGGAGGTAGGGGAAAAGAGCATGAACAAGGGTAAAAAAATAAAGAATAAAGTCTGTGAAGGGTCACGTCCCTGGGAGGGACAGAGACAAAGTTCCTCAAACAGCAGGGACAGGTCGTGAAATGCACGGGCCGTGTGGAGGTGTGTGGCCGTGGTGAGGGGAAGCATCATTGGGTTTTTACAGCAGAGAGGCACCCAGAGTTGTAGCTAGAACAAGGGGGGGACCCTCTGATGCTCATTTGAGGGTGAGCAGGGAGACGGCAGGAAACCCTTAGAGTAGCCCACATGTCGAGGGCGTGCACCCAGAAACCGGTGCTGGGGGTGCAGCCGCGAATGGCTTTAGGAGGAAAAGCCTTCAGGACCTGCCGGTGGATCGGGTCTGGAGCCTGAAGCAGAGACCGGAGTCCTCAGGGAAGACGAGGTTTCTAGCCTCAATGACAGCTTGGGTGGGGACGCCGTGGCTTGCATGAGGGCGTGCAGGAGAAAGCGGGCCAGGAGGTGTGTTCTGTTGAAACAGAGGAAGCTGGGGGTACGGTGGAGGCCGACACACCCAGATGTGGCGGGGCCCTGGAACCCAGAGAAGCTCAGGGCCCCCGGGCTGGGGCTACGTGCGTGCGGGCAGCATCTGCAGACAGTTTGCGGTCACAGCGGTGGGAGTCCACGGGGAGGGCGGAGAGAGGAACGGGCAGAGCGCTGTGCGCTTGCCTCATAGTTCTCACCGCGCTGGAGTGTCTGCTGTCACTGCAGGACTCTGAAGTCAACGCTGAGAAAACTTACCGCGATCCTTCTGTTTCGAGAACACAGAGGATTCCCCTCCTGGGTCACTTGGAGAATCAGCATGTTAGTGCAACATAACGCGGTGATATTGCCCCGTTTCCACAGGAGGCCACTTGTGTCGCGTACAGCAGAGTGCACGCATTTGTTGGCTCTCGCTGTTCTGGTGAACAGGGAATCCTGCCCGCCCCGGTAGAAGTGATGAGAAAAGCCTACATTGTTCTAGCGCTTTCTCCGTGTCAGAGATGTCACACGGGGACCAAAGGACACCTCTCATTGCATGTTTATCATCGTGTTGTAGTCAGTGAGCTCTCGATCACTGTTACACAAGCGAAACTGCACTTACACGGAAGTCCTTCATGTTTTTTAGCGGGGTGATCTAGACGCCAACCGTAAGCTAAACGCTCTTCCTGCTATTGTTAATAATATCAAGGGATATAAATATCCTACCTTCCTGAAAGTTTTTCTTGTGTGTAAGTAGCTAACAACTATTGCGTATTGTCAATTCATCATCTTATGAGATTTCTTTATTGCTAAGTTGGGGTGATTGCTGCCTTTATTAAACTCGGTGCGATATTGGATTTTTTTCAGTACAAAGTTTCATTTTCCTGGGTAATAAGGTTTTCCACAATGCAACGCTGTTCATTTATTGCTTAATTTTCACTCTTTGAGCTTCTGTTGTCACGCACATTCGAAAGCACAGAAGCCTAAAGAGAGCCTCCTGTGACCAGGGGTTTCTTAGACTTGCACCTTTTGCACATTTGCAGAAACCTTACCTGTCATTCCATTGCAATATGGTCACATGGGATTTGATTCTCATTTCAGAGGCTGTTTTGTCTCCAAAAGAAAGCTCTTCTGCTTTCCTTTCCTTTCTGTATGGTTCTTTTTTTGTTAGTGATGATAAGGATATGACACGTAAACTAGCATTCACAAATGGAGAAACGTCAGTATGAGAACGGACCAAAGTTCACAATGCTGACACCAAAGCATTTTAATTATAACACACCTTCATTATAGTTTTTCCTACCCGCCGAACTGCTTTCTCACTTTTGCATTTCTGATTATTGTGATGTTTCCTTGGCTCGTACTTAGTGTTTTGTGTTGTGTCTTTGCTTTACGCAGAGATATTTATGGCGTAGCTCTCCACTGCTGTTCATTGTAGAGACCTTTCTCACCGGGCATAAAGTTCCTCTTCATTTAAAAATCCAGTCATGTTAATGCGGTCTTACAATGACTTATCACTCAACAACGGTGTTTTGGATAAAATGTTAATTACGCCATGAAACTTCAATGATCGTAATGATGGCAACGCTTGAATTTCCATGTTTCCATCTCTGCGGTGAGTTAACTCTTTCTGTCATGACAGCGTGCTGCGCCGTGAGCTTGGTCGGGGGCCACCCAGCAGGCCCAGCCTGGCCACACAGATGAGCCCTGGGACCGTGGAGCGGCCTTGGAAGCCGCCTGGGGCTCAGCATTTGCAGCCGACTGAGGACGGGATGTCACCGTCTTCCGGCTCTTGTTTCTGTGATACTAATTTTTGCATGTGCTTTGTCTTCTCTTTTGTCTCCGCTGTCCCGCCCCCACTTCCCCCTTCTTTCCTTAACCATTTTCCACGGTCAAGGCCAAGCACCCACCCTGCAGCCAGCAGCACCTTCTCTGCAGGCATTCGGAATGAACAGCCGTGGAGCGTTTTTGACAGCCCTGGCTTCGCGACCCCGTGGGGGAGGGACGGGGACAGCTCGCGTGAGCTGTGTGAAGACCTGCTGAACCAGGAACGAGAAAAAAATAGATGCTTCGAGCCCGAGAGGGACATATTGTTTTGGAAGTTGAAATATTAAAAATGCTCCGGATTTATTGTGCCTTTGAGGCTGAGCGTGCTTTGTGCCGCCGCCGATTTTATGTGTGATGCTGCTATTCCTGTCAGCTGGCACAACATGATAACATCTTTTGATCGAGGTCCCCGAAACTGTGGGCTGGAGGCCTTGAGGGGTCACTGGAAGAAAGAGAGTCCTTTAAATGTCAGCAAAAGGGAAGGACACTGTCATTTCCTACTGGTGTCTATTTATATGTCCCTGTGCATGGGGGACATTTTCTTTTCTAAGCCCTCTCATTCTTTCTCCAGATATTCCTGTAAACATCGGCAAGTCATATTGGCGTACAGGGAGCCCGCGTGCAGGCCTGTTGGTGTGATGTTGATGCAAATATCAAAATGCGCCGAGTGCCAGCAACGCCAAGGCGTTTAAATTACAGGTGGAGAAACAGGAGTTGTTTGTTCACGCAGAGAAGGAAATACAGAGAGGAGTTGATTGATAGGTGAGTGCAGACAGCAGACAGCTACCTGCTTATTAGTCATTGAAAAGAAATGGAGAGATGAACACTTTTCAGGAAAGGACATCCCACCTGTGGGGACCGAGAGGAGGGAGTGGCACTGTGGGAAGGACTTGGTGTGACCCGTGGACTTTGTGTAAATCCCACACACTCCGCTGGCAGTGGCGGGCAGGGCGCTATTCCCTGGGAAGCTCAGTTCGCTAGCCCGGAACCTCAGGCAGTCTTGGCTGTTTTGTGCTGAAATTCGGGGATTAAGGGGAGTGTCAGTGTTGCACCATAAACACAACAGTACCCAGCACTATGTAAATATGGCAACGGATCGATACTTTGCAGACAAATCGTGTGTGCAATTCCAACTCGATGCGTTTTTACAGCGCCTTACTTCTGTTTTATACACTGCTTTATATCATCAATAAATCCTTGGTAGTTTAGGAGAAAATGGTAAAATGTAAATTTGAGTAAAATTAGAGTTCGGAAACATGTAAATTAGAGGAGGAAGCAGATTTCGGGGAAAATTGGATCCCAACTGCACCGCGCGCACGGAATGATGGTCAGAGCGGAGGCGCGCATCTGGGACTAAGTCGCTTGCAGACATAAACAAGGGAGGGATTCGTTTCTACAGGCCTCATTGTTTAACGAGGCACCTTGAGCTTGTTTGAATATGGGGTCTGAAGAGCTTTTTCTGACTTCTCCAGAATAAAAATTTCACTTGGGGCTTCAGAGAGGAGATGCGAAGTGACTTAGAGACAGTATCTTCCCGCCAAGAGCACGGTATAAAGTCTCTGCTGAAGAAGGGGCTGTTTCTCCTACCACCTCCCCACGCCCCGTGAAAACCAAGGCTGTAATAACGCATCGCCATTGGGCACAGCCAAGGAGTGTAGATCAGATGGTCATTTTTCTGATGAGGTTGGTGGAGACCAAGATAAAACCTAGATTATCAAGGCTCAACATTTCATATAGAAACAAATTCATTTTTCAAATATTTATTGAGCAAATACTATGTGCAAACTATTATGGAAACACTTCTGGAAGGGGAAGGTTACCACTAGGGACTCTTCCCATCTCCTCTTGACTCAAACCCCGCTCAGCGCCAGGGTTCACTCTAAGCCAATGACTCCGTTTCTTTGGCCCCAGAGAAAACAGAAATCGTCTGAGACCTTTCCCCACGATCTGCGCCAGCCTCTGGCCTCCCTGCACCTGTATGGTGAACTCTGCCCGTCCTTGTCCTATGCCTGAGCCGTCACTGAGCCATCGGCAGCCGCACACACTGGAGGACGGTATTCCACCAGTTCCGATCCCTGCACCTCCTGCATCGCCCTTTTCTTTCTTTCCTGGGTCATTCTTATCAGCCTATAGGCTGGTCGTCATTTTCCCTTACAAATGTCTCTCCCCTGCCACCGTATCTCCTTCGTCCATCCCTTTCTCTGCTCTGCTTATAGCAAGAATCCTTGAAAGATTTTTCAATGTCCATTTTTGCTTCCACAAGCTCGAATCAAATTTTGTCCCCATCTGTCACCCCAAACTGCTTTTGTCAAGGTTACCAGCGTCCTTCCTTTTGCTAACTGTGAAGGACAGTTCTCAGTCCTGAGGGCCCCTGACCCACCATTTCTCCTGGTGACCACCCCTCCTCCTCGCATCGTTTTCCACTGGGCTGCTCGGACCCCACCCCCTGGATCCCTGGAACCGTGTCCCATATAGACGGCAGTTTCCTTCTCCCTCCGACCTGCTGCCTACATGTGGGCTGAGCCCGGGGCTCACTGTTCAGGTCTCCTCTCTTTCCCATCCACAGCCCGTGTCTCCTGGTTTAAACCTCCCGTAGACCAGCGGTCCCCAGTCTCCCCCACTCGCTCGTGGCCGCGTGCTCCCCCTCGCTCCCTCTCCGCCCAGGGAGTCCGCTGAAGGCTGCCGGAGACCGAAAGACTCTTGAGTTAAGTGGACTGTGGCTCAGGTTTTGGCACATTTTAGAAGCACATTTCATACTAATGTGCAGCCAGGCTGAAGAAGCAGCACATAGATTAGGTGGAGATGAGAACTCAATTCTGTGCAGAAAGAAGACCTGTCCTCTCCAGGCACAACCAGTGGGTCACTGTTCAGTCCTAAATGTCTTTGAAATGCCGTTCTTCACATCCATCCATGCTATCCATGCTTTACCTGGCTGAGTGGGGCACATAAACAGAATGCATAAGAGATCGAGTAGAAGGATGAATACAGCAATCAGCATATGCTAGTTTTTTTCACCATCCCTTGCTTTAAATTCCTTGCACTTAGAAAGCTGTATTATTATTTTCTAACAGTTTTCCTGGTCGATGTTTTAGAATCTGTTCTAGAATAATCATAAATTAAAAGATGGAATTTTAGAAGAACAAAGTAGATTGTAATAGACAATGTGCAATATAATTCAATATTGCGTATGTGTCTAAGTTATGTCTGGGTTGGAGGTCCTTTGATGGTTTATTTTATTTGTCCTAGTTCTATTTTTTTATTAAACAGGCTTTGTAATCATAAACTATGATAGATGACAATTTAGGGATATATTTTACTTTTGAAACAAAACCTCACAACATATTACTCTGTGTATTTTACATATTTGTACATATGTTATATATTTTTATCTTATATATATATTTAAAGATTTTATTTATTTATTTTTAGAGAGGGAAGGGAGGGAGAAAGAGAGAGAGAAACATCAATGTGCGGTTGCTGGGGGCCGTGGCCTGCAACCCAGGCATGTGCCCTGACTGGGAATCGAACCCGCGACACTTTGGTTCGCAGCCTGCACTCAATCCACTGAGCTACGCCAGCCGGCCATTTTTAATATTTTATTTTATACACGTTTACATATTTGTTTCAATTCTTTGCTCACCTTGTGGTTCTTACGGACAGCAGTCCTTGCTCACGTGCTCTGTTAAGTACGTTAAAAAATGGCACAAAATTCCGCGGACTAAAACTCCAGTTATATAACACAAATTCACAGACGCGGAACTGGGAATGTCCTTTGCATTTTACACAATTGGACTCTGGACTGGCGTTCAGCAACCCCATGTGAGTTTTCATTCGCTGTCATCACTTTTTAAGTAAAAAGCGTCGTTGCCCCACAGGCTCAAGTGAAACCACTTACGTAATTAAACCTGACCAGCCCCACGTCCAGAATTGCAGACGGCCTGCACTTTCCGGCTGCAGCTCTGACCTTCTGTTAGTGATACATTCCTCCTGCTAGGCTACTCCTCTCTGCAGCTCATCGTGGGGTAATTTAAGGATTAATTGCTTCAGGAATCAAGATTAGGCAAGTTGTTTTATTGTAATGAAGTCAAAGAGCTTCTTGTTAGTGACTTTATCCACACAGCAATCAGCATGTATCAGAATAATGCAGTTTGGCGGTATTTGGCTTGGAAGAAAAAAAAAGAATAAGAAGGATTGAATCTTGCTCTTTATTTTCTCCAATCATGCTGCTCGTTAGGATCCTCGTTAGGGTCGCACGTCTGTTTCCAGAATGACTTCGGTGTCAGTGCTTTGCTCTGACGCAGCGGGCTCCAGTCGGAGTGAGTCCTAGGAGGCGCTCTGAGCCCTCGGCTTTCCAAAACCACGCCAGGAGCGGGTGTCCGGAGCGCCCGGGGCAGAGCTAGCCCCAGCCCCTTCAGTCAGCTCCTGGAGAGCAGGGCATTGCGTGATGCGGCTAGCAAGTATACAGAAAGGAAACGCACACGATGCGTGGAACATTGAACTGATGCTCAGTTGTCTACAAATTAAAAGTGACTGTTTTGGATCACTGAACTCACTCATTTGGATTGTGTTTGTATGCGCCTCCCTTAGCAATTTGGAAAATTTCCATGTCCCTGGGAGGCTTTGCCTGTTGTTTGGGATTCTTGGCTGTAGGTGGCGCTGTGGGGTGGCTAATCCAGAGCTCTGCTCCGATGGGTTTGGAGCCAGGACTCTCAGAAGGCTGATCAAGGATATACTGGATTTTAGAGGTGTTTTCAGGTTTGTGTACTGTACAGAACAGGTTAATTCATCATACCACTTAATTTACCTATTCAAGGCATGCCACTTTGTGCACCGTCACGATCTGTTTTTCACAGGATAACAAAGGGTGGTCTGGGACAAGATACAAATCTGAGTTAACGGATGCTTATCCATACTTATGCTGAGCAAGTCATGCCATTTCCCACTGAATCGATGCAGAATTCGAGCTCACCCATCCCACACATAATGTAAATCCTCAGGACCCAGAGCCCGAGTGCCCACGCCTTTCCCCCCCGCCTGGGCCAGGCCCACCCTCCTCTCGGAGAAGGTACTGCTGCTAATAAAGCCCTGCTTGCTTGCTAACCACTCACTGATCTTCTGTTCTTCACTGTGTCGGCAAGAAGCATGGAGTCTCCCACAGCAGTCATGGCAACCAGTGAATTTAGTTCTTATCCATCCTTGACACCTGCAGAGTAGGACGTAAGGAGATGAGAACCATGACATCCGCTGAGAGTGACCTTTGAAGAACTAAGTACCCTCTAACCCGGAGCCCTCACTCCAGCTTCCTGGAGAGTGAGGAACCTTTACCCCGACCTGCTCTTCGCTTTATTGTCTGAAAGACACCCTCGGGGGCGGGAGTGTTTGTTCCACAGCCCGGAGCCTGACAAAGGAAACAAAGAAGGAGCTCTGAGTAATAGATCCCAGGAAGTCTTCCTCCAAGTACCGGTCAGAGACACCCTTTTGATCATAGGGTTAGCATAAAATATAAATATCAATATATTCTTTAAGATTTAATCAAAAAGGTTTTAACACGCAGCTCTCAAGAATGGACGGTGACCTTACAATTGGACTATACAAATAAATCACATTCCACTGACAAAAGATCATGCAAAATGAATTATCGAACTTTCAAAGACTAATAATTTGTTATTAGTTATTAGTCTTATGTTACTGTGATGCATTCTAATCAACAATGACGTTTATGTATTTCAGTTTAGTTTTTCAAGCACTTTGAATAGAAGAAAGAAGAATGTTTTCTTTTCAACTCCTATCAATCAATGAACACTGATTCATTGAACATCTAGACAGGAAATTTCCAGTGCAGGGAAACAGAGAAGATTCTCTGATGAGTAGGGACACCTCATAAAAATTTGTGAATGTTTTTTATCCTCACCCAAAGCACGCTTATTGATTGTAGACAGAGGGGGAGGGGGGAGAGAGAGAGAAACATCGATCAGCTGCCTCCATCACGTGCTGTGATGGGGGACTGAACTGAAACCTAGGTCTGTGCCCTAACCAGGAATCAAACCTGTGACCTTTCCATTTACTGGATGACATTCCAGCCAACGGAGCATTGGCCAGGACTGTGACTATTTCTTAAAGTATAAAGTCAGGCATGGTGACCTGCTTGCACCCCACTCTGGATGTTCTAAGCTGCACTTTTGCTGAAGCACAACTGAACATAAAAAATTGTATTCCACACAACATCAACGTATTTTATGAATCTTTAAAAAAAAAGAAAAAGAAAATTTGGCTTCTGATTCTGCAATCATCCCCTGTGTTGACGCCTGAGTATTATTAGTCTATTCTGGAAGCCAGAATAACAACTCGTGGTGTACTTCCACAAATGGGAGGAGTTAATGAGGTGTTTTACCATATGATTATGTTTTCTACTTTCCCATCTAATTTGCGGTAGGGTAATTCCACCTGTATCCCCCGTCTCTTAACGAGGACGAACAGCGGTGCAGTCTGTTTGGGGGCTTTCACTGTGCCCTAGGCACCGCAGACCTGTTCCTCCAGTGCGCCAGGTGCTGGAGAGGGGGCGCCGGTTCTCCGAGCACGTCTGCCCAGCTGGCTTTGGGAACGAACTCCAGCTGCAGTGCTGTTGAGACGACCAATAGGAGGTTGCGGGCCAGGTCTCAAGGGTGAATCGTAGGCCACAGGGGGACCCGAAGGGCGGGGCAGGAGGGAGGGGGCGCGCACGTGGTCCGGGCCCAATCCTGCACGCTCTCAGCTTTCAGCAATGGAGCCGGCCCTGTTTCAGGTTGCTCCAGGTAGCAGCACTGAGCGAACTACCAAGTCTTCACCCCATGACAACCTAGTGGCCTCTGTATAGAACACAGCTTTCATTTCCTCTATCCGGCTTAATTGTAGCATATTTCCTGGATACAATGTCCCCTCCCCTCCCCTCCCCTCCCCTCCCCTCCATAAAATTGTTACTTTTTCTAACTTTACTAAGACTTTTTTTTTTTTACCACCATTTTCCTTATGGTCACCAGAAATCTTTCTCACAAGAAAAGTCTATCTCATAAGCAGGTCTGTCCGTCTGTCTATCTACTTCTCTGTCCATCCATCTCCCTATCAATTGCATATTTCCACTGTAGGTGTTTACCAGCTGCCAGGGGTGTGCCCAGTGTGAACTGTGAGGCATGCTGGGAGACAGGGGGAAAGGGTCTCGGGGGAGGAGTGCTTCACGTGGGGGAGGGTGGGCAGGAGCCGAGAAACGCGCGGCCCAGCAGGGCTGTGCACAGTCCCGGCCACACCGGGGTCCCCCGACCCTGAACAGGAGACGAAGATTCTGAAAACTGATGATGGGATAGGTGTGCGGTTGGTTCCGGGGGTCATGCGGAGCCTGCAGAAGAGTTGAACCACGACCAGGCACAGGCAGCGGCATCTACAGCAGCACTTAGCGACCGAGCTGAATTTTCTCGGTGCCGTTTGTATCTAATTAGCCTCATCCAGGACACTCTGCAGCACGCTGGACGCATTGGCGGCGCTTTCGTGCTTCTGCATCACGCAGCGAAGAAAAGCCGCCGTGGCCGCCGGCTCGCAGACTCACTCTGGAGTCCGCTCTCTCTATTCCAGCCGGCACAGCTGTGCTATCCATGGCTGTTGACACGTTTCCCCTGCAAAACACTGCTGTTTAATTAAGAAATAATTTAGTGTGGAGGCTATGTCTTTTCTGTCATTCTCCCCCTTCCATTAGCTCACAAAAAGTAGCGTTTCAATGTGTTTCATTATTGAAAGAGAATCTATAATATGCCAAAACACTAAAGGTTGATGCATTAGCAACATCTGTATTTCCACCCAACTGTGGGACAGATTTCTCACACTGCATATTTTTGTGACACTGTGTTTTCAATTTTTCAGCAATGTTTTCCAAGTCTTCTAGTGCTATTTGCTGACAGAGGAGCGGATTTTGTTTTGCTGTTACACTGTCTTTCATGTATTATTTCTGTAGTTTTTCAATGCACTCAAAAGAGCAGGTGTTTTCCAGATTTGTGGGGGTTTTGTCTTTTATTTTAAGTAAGAAACCTCAAAAATAGCTTCTCAGCACTTGCTATTTAGCTCAGCGAAATTTTGGAAGATGTTATTTACCATTTGCTGAAAAATTGAGAAGAGGTGTTTTCATGTTCTTGATACTTATTTTTCAAATGAATTACTGATTAACCATTTAGCTAATACCTCACAATATACATTCAGACAGAAGCATATTACAAATGATAAATGGTTTTCTTGATATGAATTTTTGGTCTAATTTTTATCCCACGAAATCATTTCACCATTGTTTTTAAACTCACAAAATCAAAGAGCTAACACTAGAACAATATGGTAATCACGTCTAATTTAGTTTTTGCTGTTACATTGTTCTTGCATTATTAATATTGTCTTCAATTTTGATTTTTTTTCAGACATCTTTTAGAACCAACTTTCCATTTTGTGGTATAATTAAAAGCTAGAAAATATAATAACTTCACACATTTGAGCCAGTGCACATGGCAATGGGCTGAGAAACTCCATTTCTAATCTATACAGTAAAAATTAGAATTAATTTTTACATAATTTTTACATAAAAAGATAGTTATAATACCCATTTCAAAAAATTGGGGCTATAACCAGAAACTATGATGGCCTCAGAATTCCCTTCCATTTATATATTGTGTCGGTTATTGATGCAAAATTGTGTTGAGTTACATACTGAATGGAGTTTGTGGAAGGAAAATAGAGAATTAATGGTGGTTGGGACATCATTATTGTGAAAGCAGCCACTTCTGAATGTTTCTGCTAGGTCGGGCTCTAGCCTTATTGCATAGCGATGACCTGTAAAACATACACTTTGTGACTCAGTTAGCACATGTAGAATGTGAGCTGAAGGATGTAAGGTTTTGACTTAGGAAGCAGGATTGTCTCAGCGGTATCAGTAAAGGCGTATGGATGGAGTTTTGGATTAAAGGTGGTGATTCAGCCACAAGCAAATACTTGCGAACCAGTAATTGCCAGGGTCCTAAGCCCTTGAGGTCCGACCACGATGAAAATGTATACATTACACAAAGAAGCACTGTGAAGGAGGAGGCAAAGTAACCTTACATGCCCAAAATATTCAGTTGACAGAAAATCACAGGCATCAGGGAACATACCAGGAAGCCGAAGAGATGTGAAAATAGATGTTATTTAGGAAGATGACTGAACTACATGGCCAGGTGGACAAGTAGCTGATACTGATGACAAGCGCTAAAGAGACACCACGTCCACTCCGTAGGCGTTAGCTGGGTCACGTCTTTGGCTAAATGCAGAGAATTAGGGAAAATCCTGACATCTTGAAAATTTCATTTTTTTACAAGGTAGACCATTGTTTCTTAAAATACAAATATGCAACCCTCACGCCAAAACCTTACAGTGTGTACTTCCTAGTTCAGATTCTTGGGCTTTCCAAAAATTCAGTCAATTCTGCACGCGACAGAGAAGTTTCTGACTTTGAAAACCAGGTGATCCTCAGTGACATTTATACACACAGGAAGTCTGAGAACTGCAAAGACGTCAGAAACAATGGGCTGAACTGGTTCTCTGAATGCAATGTAACAGAAGTCGGCGAGGGAACATAAGGAGACGTGCCTATTTTATCCAAGGACGTATTATAGCCAAGGAAGAAGAAATTGAGAATAACCAGATGGCTTTGCTCTGTAGGAGAGCAGGTATCAAAAGCTGGATGAGTTAAATGTCAGCTCCATTTCAAAGCGCATGTTTCTGGAAAAGAAATGGCTCGAGAGGGCTGGGCTCCTTTTGAAATGCAACTCAGTGTGCAATTACTGGGCTTCCGTGTGATGAACAGGGTGCTGTTTCTAAAGATGTCCTCGTGGTCGTTGGTGCAGGAGCTCTCCAAGATCTGATTTCTGAAAGCACGTGCCCCAGATGGAGAAGCCATGGAGGGATTCTCGATTCAGGGGCGAGCGGAGGATGCTGACGCACGATTGTAGGGCGTCCGGAAGGCTGTGTCCTGAATGAGCTGAGGCCAAAATGCTAACAACAACACAAATTTATTCCCTTCCTTACTTGTTCGTCTCTTTTGTGTTTTCATTTACAAAGCTCAGGAGAGGAAGCTCTAGCTATTCGAGTTTATGGTGAAATGGTAGGGTTTGACCTCTTTAACGACTATTCTGTTTCCATATTCTGGGTGATGTTATTCTAGGTCATGTACACACTTGTAGCAGGAAGACTACTATGATTACTTTAAGCAGGATGACATCTGGAGTGCCATCAGGAGCCTTGGTCCCCAAGATTCAAACCAGGCAGCATCAAGTCAGCCAAAGGAAGACCCCACAGAAGGAGTCACTCTCCTAAGTCATCTGGCTTGTCCCCTGATCTCAAGTAGCTGAGCCTTCACTTCCCTGAAGGGTCAGTTCAAGTACAGCAGTAGTTGGCCACAGCACAGGTGCCTCTTTGCGCAGCTAAATGATGATCAAGGGCTTTCCTATCGCCATGCACAGTGCTGGCCAGAGCGTCCAGGGGGCTTCCTTGGGCAGCTGTCCTTCAGAAGCCGATTTTGCTGTATCTTCCAGAGCCAAGGAGAGGTTCCTGATGATAATGGCCTTTGCACTTAGCCAGAAACTCGGGGTCTGCTCAAGGAAGCTCATGGTGAATCACAAATGCTTCCTGCTAATTCCTGTTTGAGGAAACAAGACCCAGAGCCACTCACAAGAGAACCGAAAGAAAGTCACCGATGAAAGCTGAGAGCTGACCCAGCCTGTAGGACGATGCGCACATGGGTTGCAACCCACACCACTCTTTGACCATATTTTCTGGGGCCCCCAACCTGGTGGCTGCCAAGCCAAGTTCCCGGACACAAACCAGACCAACAAGAAAGCAACAGCTGTCTCCGAGAGAGGACAACCAGTGGGTACCCAACAGCAAATTCATGAGTCACAGTTCAAAGATCTAATTCTTACAAACGTTGTTCCTGCCAATGTAAATTTGGAAAGCAAGGGGCAACATGAAATTTTGCCCCCTCTCTCACTCAGACCCCACAGAGAGATGTAGAAGCTGACGTTGGTGAGAATTCTCAACCCCTGTGGGCTTCTGCCCATTTTCCCAGAATGCCATCTGCATTGTATATTAAGTCCAGAGAGTCCTCAAGCTTTGCTCTTTTATTGGGGCTTGTCAAGCAGCACTAGTTTGCTACCTAGACCAGCCATTTCCTCTTGAGAGTGGTTCTCAAGTTATATCGAGGAAGCTGAAGTTTCTCTCTATTCCCCACATTACCTGGGAATGAGGGGAAGTAGCTCCCTCCCGGCCAGCTATCAGGCCTAAAGCTTTAGTCATTTGTCCGTGGCCCCGAGGAAAGGGGAGCAGTAACACCCACGTGGCCGGCTCTTACCCATGAAGGATTTTAGTAATTACTTTGTCCCATGATCCCGGGGAAGGAGGAGGGAACACCCACCTGGCCAGCTGTCACTAAGTGTTCAGTAATTACCAGGCCCGTGGCCCCGAGGTCCACGCCTGCTCTTGTGTTTATTGCCCCTCCGCCGTAGTTTGTTGAGAGCTCTGTGGGGAGAACCACTCTTTCCTCAGCTGCCTTGGGTGAGTGCTTCTCCTGGGTTTTATTTTTCCATAAGTTTGTTTTCTGTCATCCTGGACTTCGTGTTTCCAGCCTTGTTATGTTTGTCTGCTTCCCTTTGTATTTTATTTTTCCCCCCTCCTTGGAACCTTAAGGGACACAGAAGGTTAATAGACGTACCAGTTGTCTTCTTTGCAGCACAGTATTTATGTAGTTGCTTCTGAAGGGGGAAAACAAAACGAGAGGAAAATCTCATTAGGTGTCTTGATACTGTTTTGGAAAATGCTGACATGGTGTTTTAGACTTTGAGAAACAAAAGTATTTAACTACTGGAACATTGTGAAGTAAGCGTTATTAGCTGAACTTTAGAGATGAAGAAGATAAAGCTTTAAGTAGTTTTAGTTCCTTGGCCTCAACTAGTGAATGGGGGAGCCAGGGCTGACCCAGGTTTACAACAGGAAACGCAGTAAAGCATTGCAGATGTTGGGTGACTTGACGATAATTTTGTACCATGCACTAAAGATCCACGGTAAGCTGCGACACAATACGCATGTGTCATCATTGTTTCAATGTTCGGAATTTCGTTTGTTCTCCATCCGGAATTTGTTTGTGGTGTCACATTTAGATATAGGAGCTGTAGAGCCACTGAGTCGCCAAGACACTAATGATGAATGTTTGTTGTGCACAAACCAAGAAGACAGTTTGTGAACCGGGAGCAGGCGAGCCGAACACGGGTGAGGCTCAGGTACATCTTGTTATAAAGCGGCTGAAAGAGGAGGCAGACTGATTGGTTATAATATTAGCTTTTTCTTGGTGATAGGGGATTAGTTAGTGGTTATTTCTTGCCAGTTTTGGGGACAGTTTAAGATTTGTTAATGACTTTTAGAAGCATTAACAAGAAGTGACCCACGTCTGTCTTGTCTGTCTGGCAGCAGAAGCCATTGGGTTGGCCAAAAAGTCCGTTACGCTTTTTCTGTACAATAGCGCTAGTCGTGCTTAGTTGTCTTGAACTTGATTTGAAACAATTTTCTTAGATTGTATTGTGACAGCTGTCATATCAGTGTGCATTTTTAAAAATCTTATCAAAATCGGTGAATTTTTGTGCTGCCATTTTAATATTGAAAATGGAAGAAAATCCACAACATTTTCAGAATATTATGCTTTATTATTTCAAGAAAGGTAAAAACACAAAGCGAACAAAAAAAAGGCTTCTGCAGTGTGTGGAGAAGGTGCTGTGACTGATAGAACATGTCAAACATAGTTTGGGAAGTTTCCTAGTACTATTGACATTTTGGCCAAATAGTTCTTTCTATGAGACTGTCTTATGCACTGGAAGATGTTTAGCAGCACCCCTGGCCTCGACCCACCAGAAGCCAATAGCAGAAGATAGCTGACATACTCAAAATACCCACATCAATAAAGTTACTGCTGAAAATGAAAAAAAAGTGTATTTTACAGAAAAAAGCATAACAGACTTTTTGGCCAACCCAATAGTATGAGGAATGGTGCAAAATGCTGGCGGAAAGATAATGTGACCTTGAGCTTCTAAGGAAAATCAGATTCAATTCTGGTAGCCTGCCTGCGTCCTCGGATTGTTGGACCGTACCCGACCGTCCAGCTTAATGTGCAGCTCCTTGTCGCTGCTCGTCGTGTGGAGAGAAAATGGTGCACTGCCCCTCTCAGTGCTGTAGTTCTAGAAAGGACTTTTTTTTTAGGCGAATGGCATGGATGCACAAGGGCTTAAAACTTCTGCATATTCAGAACTGTGAAAAGCCATTAGTTGTCGGAGGGGAAAATAAACAGAACAAACTATTCAGTCTCATGTGGGAGAACTAGAAACTACCCAGGTTGAAATTTAAGTGATTTGAAGTCAATATGGAAGAACTTTCTACAAATCAGAGTTAAATATAGAACGTGTAGTGAGAACTAATGCATTTTTAATGTCTTTATTGAAAATTCTGTGGGGTTTCTGATGAGAGGTTGAATTCGGTAAATGTGATAATTTGTATAACGGTGCTTCTGCTCTTAATATAACTTTTCTTCAAGAGCCTATTCAGTGTAACTCAGAAGTCAGTGCCTTCCATGCCTGGAATTTCATGTCTGTGCAACACAAATGAGAACCAATTCAACGAAGGCAATAAAAATAGTACTGTTGTGCAAAATCGTATTTCAAAAATATAGATAATAGGATTATTTGTCTCCAAATCTCTAAAATTGATGGACTTACAAATTTTCATTGTGTTGTTGTTAAAAAACAAAGACATCTAATACTGGCATTAGTTTTGGATTTTCTATAATCAGAGAAAAGGGAAAAAATGGTGTTTTGGGAACAAATCGGTTGTGTTCCTTGAGCTTTTAATGAACAGAATTGGTTAGTCCCTTAAATGTAATTTAATTTAAAGTTATTTACAAATTCCTCTGAGAGGTCCTAATAATAATGAACATGTTATTCAGTTAGGATTTTAAGGAAGTGTTCTAAAACCTATATTCCCAGAGAAAAATCATATACTTGCTTTGTCATAATCTATAAAATAATATGGTTGATTAAAAAGCAGTAGTTACTCCTGTAGATCACTCGCCTCATTTGTTTTGATGGTAGGTCATTTTACTTGCTGTTCACAGGGAGAATGAATTATTAAAGTAGAAAACCAGTCAAGTGTGCATGTAGTTTTTAAGAACCCCACGTAACCCAGGAGGAAGTGGGATGGATGGGTCTTTAGTAGGCAGGCCAGAGGCAAGGGGACCGACTATTATTAATATCTGCTCTCAAGCTTACTGCACTCTGAACAACTGACTTTGAAAAATGACCCTCATGGGCCTGGAGCGTGTCGTGCAGACCAGACAGCTGCAGCTGTGGGCGCGGGCGGAAAATTCCAGGTGCTTTTCAGGCAAAAAAGCAGGTTCAGTTCCAGTGGGCCTATAAATGCTGTAGACAGTTGATGGGTTTGTTTTTAGTTATAGTAAATAGATGCTTTCATTTCTCCATAATCTTTTAGGCTTATCAAGTGAAAAGTCCTGAGTGGGACAAGCCATACAAGGAAGTTACTCCCTAAATACACAGCCATCTCCGAGTGCAGGGCTCCCGTAACTTGCTAACACTGGCTGACGAAGAACAGCAGAGGGGGCCAGGTGTCTGAAGGTGATGGTAACTGTCGGCTCCAGGTTCTGCCCACCTGTGCGTCCCAGGGGTCAGAGTCTAATTTCCCTCCATAAATCTTAGAGGGGCCCACGACTTTTGGGTCCTATTTTATGAGTTTCTGTTCCATGTTTTTTTTGTACGATGCTAATCTTATTTCCATTTCTCCATATTTTATCGTGAACCAATTCTGTTCTTTAAAGATTTTACTCGAACTCTGTGTTAGGTGATGACGTCATCGTGTGTGAGCCGTGGAAAGCCCCAAAGTCCTAACTCTTCCGCCAGCGGGAGTGAAACAAGAGCCCCCCTTGTCCCAAACGGGTAGGGAAAACGAGGTGCATGGCACAGTCCCCTGCTCCCCCCAAACCCAGCCCTGGCTTCATGGGCCCGCTAGGGGCTCTGGGCGTTAAAGGGAGTGGATTCACCGCCAAATGGGGGTAGCCCCAGCCAGCCGGTTTTAAACGGAGGCCTCCGGGGCGGGGAATGTAAAATGGAGCCGAACAATTGCCTCTTCATCGGCTCCCAAAGGCTGTACTTCCCAGTTCCCCGGCCCCAATGTGTTCTCGGGGGTCACATCAGAACAATTCCGGTGCGATGTGTGCCTCGTGTTTATGTCTCTGGCGGGGATAGTGGGAGGCATCAGCTGGCGTCAAAAGTCCCTCTTTTTTCCCCCCCAGTAACGAACAGCATGAGAGACAGCTGTTTGGAATTAGAAGGTGCAATAATCAGTTGACCCTGTGATATTTAAAAACATTTTCAAAGCGTCTGAGAACAAGCCCTGGGCTTCGTTTTGTTTACCTACGTAAGGGTTTTACTTGCTACACCTGCCAGGTCGCTCCCCTTCCTAATCCTTCCGTAACTTCCCCTTCCCTGGCCTAGGGCGCCCAAATACTTGAGCATGGCTTAGACCCGGAGTCCTCAAGACCTGGCAGGCACTCGAGTCACCTTCCGGGCTTCGTGATCAGTTTCTGGTTCAGCCCATTCGAGCTGGGACCCGATACTTTGCATCGCAAAGGTTCCCCGGTGATGCTGCCGATCCCAGGTCAACCTCTGAATGAAGAACCGGGGACACAGCACGCTGTCCCTGATCCGACTGCGACCAGCCCCCCACACTCAAGTGGGCTCGTCAAACTCTTTGCAGCTCCCAGATGCCTCTGGGCCCCACATTCCGCCTTTAAGGGTCTTTCAGCTGACGTCTTCCCTGGGAAGTCTGACCTCCCAAGGTCTCACTCAGGTTTCCTTCCTGCTGTCCTTAGCCCTGCCACACAGAGCCCGCTGTCACTTCATAGGGACTCCTTGAGGTGTCTAATCTTATCGTTCGTTTTTGTTTCCTCACTTTCTGCTACCACGTCCTGAGCATTGTTGGGCGAACTATAACCACTTGTCAGATTCCTAGGTTTTGCCCTACTTTCACCTGCCACGGGGGCCTGGGGCCGGATCTCCGCTCTCTCCACACCTTGCTGCCCGTGTGACTCCGGGCCTGTGACTTGGCCCCTCGGGCCTGGGTCGTCATGTCCGTACCTGGATGACACACATAACCCCATTCCTTGAAGTTTTGCTGTGTTCAATGAGCTAACACACATACAGAATTGAGAACACTATCTGGCAAGTATGTCAGGGAAACACCAATATATATGTGTGACACTATTATCACTAGAAAGTACTACCCACGAAGGCATGGACTTATGCTTGAACGGTATTTGCTGAGTCATTCAGTACGTGAGTCAGCAGCTTGGGGCGCTGTCTCAGGAACCTGAGTGGAATTATAAGAAAATTTGCAGCTGAAAAATTGTCAGCAAGGACTAGATCAACATGGGAATGCTTGTTAAATATGCAGCATTTGCTTTTTAAAAATAGCCTTTATTTTTCAGAGCAGTCCTGTGTTCCCAGGGAAGCTGAGTGGAAAGGAACCCCATTCACCCCCTTTCTCCAACCCAGTTTCCTCTACTAGTAACATCTTGCATTGATGTAGTGCATTTGTTATAATAGTGGGTGAATCTGTATCAATGCATCAGTATTATCTAAAGTCCATGGTCTACCTGATCTTCCCTATTGGTTCATACAGTTCCGTGGGTTTTGACAGACTTACGTCATGACTCTAACATCACAATACTGTATGGAGTGTGACTTCACCATCCTAGAAATAGCTGTTGTTTCAGCTTTCAGCCCTCCTAACCTCCTCCCAAATCCATGGTAACTGCTACTCTTTCTATCATACAGTAAGAATCGTGTAGTGCATAGTGTTTTCAGACGGGCTCTTCTCACTTAGCGATGTACACTTCAGGTTCTCCCGCACGTTCCTGTGGCTTGGTGGTTCTTTTCCACACTGCGTACTATTCTGTGGTCTGAGGGTGCCACTCTTGACACACTAGCCACCCGCTGAAGGACAGCTTAGTTGCGTCAAAGTTTTGTCAATGATGCATCAAGCTGCTATAAACATCCGTGTGCAGGTTTTGTGTGGACAGAAGCTTTTAGCCCCTGTGGGGAGACACGGAAGAGCATGACTGCTGGATCGTATGGTTAGAGCATGCTTAGTTTCGTAGGAAGCTGCCGAATTGTCTTCTGAAGTGGCCAAACCACATTGCATTCCCCCCGGCTGTGCACGAGGGTTCCTGCTGCTCCCCATCCTCTCCAGCATTGGGGGGTGCCCGTAGTTTGGATTTTAGCCATTCAAATAGGTGCGTATGTGTACATGTTTAGACATCTTTCTCACAAAAGGTCCTCTCGACTCACGATTGCTCACAAGTTTGCACAGTGGTAAAATGACGTGCCACATTGCATTGTCCAGGGCTGAGTCCCCTGCGTTCTCCACTGGAAGTTGAACGTGGGAGACATTTGCCACTCCCACGCATGGAATGGGTGGTGGGGAGCATCGCCGAGAGGAGCCACGTGAGGGGCTCCCTAACGAACCCCGGGAATAGGGTGGCCCCGGCAAGCTCTGACCTTCTACCCCAGTCTCTCTCAGGCTGCACGGGGTTCCCTGACACCAGCCTCCCAGCCCCGCGCAGGAAAAGCGTGAGGAGCGGGGACCAGCAGCCTGAGGGTAATGCAGCTGATTTCCCATTGCTTAGTCTGGTGGCCTCCAGGAAGTCCCTTCGCCTCCAGGCCCCAGGGAGCCGTGCTATATAGGGTTTATAGCGTCCCTGCGAGCCCCAGAATCCTGACCCGGAGGCCAGCGTGGCCGCCGCTAGCTCAGTGCAGAACCAGGGGAAGGGGGCCCACGCAGCCCGGGCTCCAAGGCAGACAGGATTTTGTGGGGCAGAAAACCCGCCTCAGTGAGTCGTCAGTCTTTGAGGCGGCTGAGACTTGTGGCAGGGTGACCTGAGGTGGAGTTGGGGAGGGGCAGGAGATGCTGACCATTTCAGAAAGCGGCTGGTGCATGTGGACAACACCCTGAGCGCGGGTCACGGAAAGGAGAGTGTCTTGGGCCTAAAAAATTGGTGAAGAGCCACAGCCACAGCAGCAAGGATTTTTGGAAACGGGGTACAGCACACCCCAGCGATGCTGTCACGCTGGGAGTTGTCTGTTTCTTCATTTCTAGGCGAGGTTAGGGGGACCGTAGAGCCGGCGGATGAGACACCGAGCGGGGCCCGGGGAAGAGCCGGGGACGACAGAGAAAGCCGTGGTCCGACGGTGTGCTCACGGGTCCCTGCGGTGCAGCGCGGGTTTCGGGGACCACTGCAATTGCCTCTCTCCCTTTGAGCCTGAAGATATTGCTGGGAACAAAAAGCGACATTTAACTTGATGGGAATGAAAGGTATCTCTCAATTTTTTTTTTGTCGCGCTTCTATCTTTATCTGCAGTTACATTTCCCACAGAGCTAATTGGTGATTCGGGAAAGTCCCTGGGGGGCCCGGGAACCCAAATCGTTGTCAGTGAAGGCCGGGCAATTTCCCCAACTCCCCTGGGTCAGAGAGCTGTCCTCGCTGATAATCGCTGGTTTTAATAACTGTCCTTTACAGTGGGAGAGGAGACTGATACCTGCTTGTCGTTAGGCCAGTTTAATCTTCCTGAAATCACCCCCAGAGCACTGCTGAATTTCCTCCGTGTATTATCTCTAACGGCTGGTGCTGGCGGCTGCGCAGGCGAGGACCCGTCACAAAGGAACGGAAGCCACCGCCGGTGGGCGGCCTTCCTCTGGCCTCCCAGTGCAGAGGCGGCCTGCCTGCAGGGGATGCCCTGCTGCTCCAGGGGTTCCCGTTAGTCAGGGGCTAGACCCAGGGAGACGCCCACCTCTGAGTGATTCACAGCTCTCCCACGATGGAATTTATTTCTTGTTACTTAAAATATCCGGGAGCCACCAGGTCAGCAGGGGGCGCTGGCGCTGGAGTGTGGGGTCCCACCCACTCTCTTTATCACCTGGCTTCTGAGGTCCCCCTGGGGGTGTATCCATTCTAGCCAGAGAGAGAGAGAGAGAGAGAGAGAGAGAGAGCACAGAGCAGGGCTGTGTGGGCTGTTTCTCGGGCGAAACCAGAAAGTGGCTCACGTCACTCCTGGCCACCTTCTGTCAGCGGCAGCCCAACCGCGGTCAGGCCTAGTGGCAAAATCTAGTCTGGGGCTGGGAAGCGACTTCTCAGTGTCATTTTATATAAAAGACAGAACACATACTTCCGCTGGACATGGGCTGCCCACAGCAGCGTTGTGTGAGTCAAGGTCGGCACAGGTTGCGTTATGTGATGGATTTGTGAGACATTTGTTCCAGAAAGAAGATGACTGTGGAAACGTGAAATATGGCATAGCAGAATTTTCCTAATGGCACCGGGGCAGACGCTGGAGAGGTGACAGGTCTCCTCCCGTGGCTAATGGTATAAATGCCGGGAGCCCAGGCTTGGGCTCCCCCTCCCTGGTTCTCGATGCACTTGACATTTGGACCCGCCTCCCCGTGCAGCCAGGCGGGCCCAGGGCAGCTGCGTCCTCTCGCCTGGGGTCAAGGGCATGGTCCCTGCACTGGCTGCAGGTTTCACAAGGGGCAGAAAGGGGTGGCCGCTGTGGTCAAAGCAGGCTGCAAGGTGTTTCCTGGGGCACTAGACGTTTTTCTCTCCCTTTGGCCCACCCCGGTTTCGTTTGGGAATTTCTACCGACCCAAACCCTTTCTACCGCAACACACTACCCGCACGCTGTTTACCTCGGCACAGCATCCCGGCCCTGCTTGGTGAGGGCAGCCTCTGCCGCCGCGCTGGTGCGGCTCCCCTCGCCCGCGCCGCACTGCGCAGCTCTCCAAAATCTCAGCCCACCTCACCTTCTCCTCCGAAAGGCGGGCACCCACAGCGGCATGGGGGGGGGGGGGAGCCTGTTGACCGACACAGGAGCTCACGCGAGGTGTCAGGGACTGGTTTCGCTGTATGTACTGTGTGTGCCTGCTCATTTTATGCGTTGTCCATAGGTTAGCGCCAAGGACCGCGCGTCCCTAGATTTTATCCAGGCGGTTGCGGTGTCCGGACCGTCTTCGTGGGTCTGGGCTCCGGGGGGGTTGCAGCGAGCCCTGGATTTTTCCAGGCGCTACCAAAAGTTCAGGCGGCGCCGCGGGTGACGGGCGGGGGCGGGGCTGCGAGGCCCGTTCCAGTCACCAGCACCTGCGTGGTCGTGGGAGCCCCCGGCCTTTCGCGTCCTGGGCTGCACCTGTGGGTAGCAGCCGAGGCAATTGCGTGTTGGGGGTTCCTGCCTTCTTGGAAGCTCCTCGGCAAGTGTCGTCTGTCCTCTCTGGTTTTCCCTGGGGAAACTTCCCGTGTCTTTCCCTTTGCTTTCGGGGAGGCGATTTCACCCTCCGGCGTTAATTTTCTAACGCGCTCTTCTTCTGAATTCACATTCCCTCGGCCCTTTGTCCCAGTCCTGGGCTCTCCGTCTCCTCCGCGCTCAAACACCGTGTTGTCGCGTGTGGTCCATTCAGATCTACTCACACAAGTGTCTTTCCTTGGGAATGTCAAAAATTTTGGTAAAGTGAGAGAGAGATTTTATAACCAGAACATTTTTGGTTACTGTTCAGACTTCACTGTCTAAAATGACTTTCTTTCTTTCTTTCTTTCCCTTCCTTCCTTCCTTCCTTCCTTCCTTTTCTTTCTTTCTCTCTCCTCCCTCCCTTCCTTCCTTCACTAAGGACTGGGACTAAAGTTTATCTTAAAATATGTGGAATATGTTACTGGTGTCACCTTAGAAAATTCAGTTGTTTTTCTGAGGACAATAAAATGTCAACATTTTCTGACATAAAAATTCTACTGGTGCCATACATTATGCTCTTGAGTGATTTATGGCCTTTGCATGAATTCTAAGATAGTTATCTGTTACTCGATGTACACACCAGAATACATAGCAAGATATATATCTCAGGTTCTGCAGTCAGAAAGATGTCACTCATTTTCCCCCCAACAGTTACTAGTTGTGTGAATTCGGGAAAGTTTGTTTTAACCTCTCTGTTCTTTAGTTAGCAAATCTATAATTTTGGGATAATACCCTTATAGTGCTATTAGAAAAAAGATAATGATGCATATAAATTATTTGTAACAGTTTTTGGTATAGATTGTGCATGCTTAAAATATTAGTTTCACTATTTTTTAACATTTGTACTTTTTTCTCTCAACTCCATGAGAAAAAATATCCCCAAACTCACCATTACTATATTTTAAGAAAGTCTCCACCTGTCCAATATTCCATGGGTGTGGGTTCCAACCTGTGGTAGGTGGGTGGGCCCTGAAACGTGTAGCGGAAAATGACTCGGGGGAACGAGGAAAATGAATGCTTGCAGAAATAAAATCCTCCAAGTTCTCAGTAGATCTTGAAGAGGTATTCGTATTGGAATATTTCGTGGTGAAATAAACTGGTTAGAAATTGGGGAAGAACCTGCAAATACAGAGATAAAATCATGGGTCAGGGGTCTCCTACGTGGCCAATGAGACGCTGCAAGGTGAGAACCAAGGCTTCGCTGGGCCGGACGCGGAAGGGAGCCCGGAGGATGGGTAACGAGGTCAAGCCACAACTATTTATAGAGCATGCGCATGGGCATGCGCTAGGTGTTATGCATTTTGCTGCTCTCCAGGGTACGTGCAGAACCATCAGCCTCATTTTTTTCCCCCTTTAAGATACATAAACTGTAGCTGGGAAGAAAAGGAACGCACATAAAATCACCAAGACACACTGATATCCATTTCAGGGACCGTTCTTCATTACAGGCTGCAAATAAAAGAAATGTCCGTGTGAACTGCTCGAGCTGAGGTCGTGGATACCTTCCCACCTGTGCCAGGTGCAAAAGGACTTTGTCAGTTCCTTCCCTGAACCCTCTGCTGCTGATTGCCAGGGTCTCCTGCCGCCTTTGTCTTCGGATTCCACCCCCCAGGCTTCTGGACGCCATCTCGCCCAGGTTCTCTCCTTAGCCGGTAGTTGCTCATTCCCTAACTCTACCCCCGGTTCTCTCTCCAGCACTTGAATAGACCTCGACTGGACGTACTGTGGTACCAAACATTAGGTTCAAATCGGGCCTGGGCCTTCCCACCTGAACTGGCTGCCTCTCTCACACTGTCCGTCTCGGTGACGGCCACCCCCGTCCGTCCAGCAAACTCATTCTTCCATTCTTCCATGTCCTGGCGACTGCCCCACCCCATCAACCACCGATCAGTTTGTTTCTACTTCATTTTATGAACTTTGCTCAGTCTTACAGGAGTCAACCAGAGAAGGAGACACACACATGGCATATAAAATAATGTGTAAATGCAGGGTGGGGCAAAAGTAGGTTTACAGTGGTCAGTATGCGAGACACAGTTTATTCTGGGACGAGAATGTGTTCATTGTTGTGGTGTTTTCCATAGGAAGAACCATAAACTACTTTCACACCACCCTGTATGTATGAGTGCTCTGACTCCGCCTCTCCAGCTCCCGCTCTGTCTCACACAGAGCACGTGGGGGATTGGCCACAGCGATCTGAACTCGGGTAACTGGTGGGGGAGGTGGCTGGGCAGTCGCTGTAAGGCTGTCCTCACTGCGGACGGAGGTGGAAGCCCACTGCCTGGTCTGTTTCCTGGCTTGGTCTCCTTGCCTCTGCCCGGCTACCACCCGCTCCCCACTGAGCCTCCAAGGACCCCTCTGTGACACAAACCAGCTCATGGCCAAGGCCCCGGCTTCCCATTCCCCTTAGACTGAACTCCCAAGTGCATCCAAAGGACAGTGGAGCTCTGTGGGAGCTGCCGCGAGCATGATGCCAGCTGCAGTGGGGTTTGTGGTGGAGCCGGGGCAGACAGGGCGAGTTCCGGCTCTTGCTACACAGAATGGTTTTGTGGAGAGAGGTTATTCTGTGATTCTGATAGTGGGAGGGTTCCCCACAGCCACCTCCACCCTCGGACTCTTCCTTAGTTCTAATGTTTCCAGGTATTTCATCATCATTTGATTTTTCAAAGCATAGCCAATGGTGGAACCAATGTTTGTTGACTGTATATGTACACATCCATGGAAAAAGAAGTTGGTTTTGTGATGTCTAATACTGTCTTCTTTTCTCGATGATTTAAAATCACTTGTGCGACTGGGAAGTTACATCTGGAAAGAACTCATGTTCGGTTAGTACCCATCCATGCTTGTCAGGTAGGAAGAACTGCGTCCCATGCATTGGAAAATGTGTTAGGAGTAAAGTCAGCTTGATAAGTGTAGGGCTGAACTACAGGCATGTTATTGCTCATCTCGGTGACGCGCACACATTCATTTCTTTGAGCACACACCCTAATGAAATAATTGGTCATGATGACCTTCCCCCTCTCCATGTGCTGGTTCATAAGGAAGTCTTCAAAGGACAATGAGAATCGTTGTTGGGGTGTTATACTTCAGTAAACATTTGCTGCCTAAATAAAATTGTGAATATCTTCTATGTTCTGTATTGCTCCGGCTTCTTTAAAATATTAACTAAAACCTGGGCCAACCTCCAGAATAGAAGATTAAAGTAAAATTGGGACCAATGAAAGAAACGCCAACACACTGTGCATACTTTATTTAAGGTATATGATTCTTTTAGTGTGCTGGTTGAATTTGGCTTGCTGATATTTTGCTGATGAAATCTGTATCTATATATTCATCAGGAATATTGGTTTCTAGTGTTCTTTCCTCCTAGTGTTCTTATCTCACTTTGGAATCAGAGTAATTTGCGGGAAAATGTAAGTTGAACTATGTTTTCATATAAGAACAAACCTTGGAAAAACAGAAATCTGATGTTTGTTTAATTGCCGAGATACTGAGGATAAAATAAAATGAGTGAAAAAAGACATGCATGTGTCAAGAAAAAAGGAAAAGAAAACAATATAGTGTCCAGAGAATGCAGGCGTTTCGGCACCAGGGTGACAGGGAGGTTCCTGCGTGCGCGAGGACAGTGGGTGTCCCTGCGGTCAGCGCAGACCTGTGCAGGGTCAGAGCCGAGCCCCTCTCTCTGCTCGCCTCGCCCTCCTTGGCGGGAAGACTCCGTCCGGGGCTGGCCCAGCCATGGCCTCAGCTGGGGGCGACCTGAAGGGCCATCGCAGCCCCTGGGCTCCGCGTGAGGTCAGCGCTGGTGCCACAGGAACCACCTCACTGTGGCCCCTCCCTCTGCCCGGTTCTGCCTCCCTGACCTCTCTTTGGGGGTTCCCTCTGAACACATTCCCTGCGCTGGTTCCTAAAGCTGCTCATAGCACAGTCCCGCCCATTGGGTGGCTTACAGCCACACCGACTTAGCTCCCACAGCCCGGACTGTGACAAGGGCCATCGCTGTCTGAGGGCTCCGGCGGGTGGAGGATCTGGCCATGGCTTTCTCTTTGCTGCTGGTGTTGCTGTCCCCGCCCCCCCGCACCCCCCCGGGTGTCCTGGTTTGCACAGGCGTCACTCGGGTCTCTGTGTTGATTGGCACACGGCGTCCTCTCTGGGTGTGTGGCTTCACGTTGGTCTCCCTCGGTATGTGTCTATCGCTGTGTCTCTCCCCCACTTCCTCTCAGTCTCCCTGGGTCAGGGCCTATCCTGGTGACCTCATTGTGACCACGTCTTCAAAGGCCCCGTTTCCACACACGTCCCATTCACAGGTGCGGGGGGCTCACACTTCACCGTTGACACGACCTGAGTCAGCGAAAGAAGTGTCCACACGTGCAGGAGTCTTTATGAGTTTATTGGAGCCAAACTGACAGTTGCCGGGAAGCAAAACCTCAAGGAGCCGAGAAAATGCTCCAGAGAATAGCAATTTGGCGCCTTATTTTATATTGTACATTACAATCAAAAGAGCAGGTGTAAGGGGTTCAGTGAACTCCACCAGGGAGGCGGGAGAAAGCAAAGCCGGGAAACCTCTGGGATTGGATAAAGAGTCAAATGACAGACACGTGCTTTTACACGGGTGGGTGCAGGGTAATTAACAGTCAACAGCTGACATGATAGTAACAATGGGGGGGTAGTGGTCTCCCCCCGGTGCATGCCTGTGCTTCGGGGGGTCTGGGAAAAGGAAACCTGACATTCCACAGGTGTGTTATAGATGCAGAGAGGCAATGGACAGGCTCAGGTAGAGGGCGACCTTTGTCAGGGGGACATGCTGGCCTAGGACGTGACTACTCGCCATAAACTGCTTTAGGCAGAACAGTTTTGATTCCAGACCTTTCTATGTGGTCACACTAGGTAACTCTCTGAGTCTGTAAGGCCGCCAGGCCGGCCTCCCCTGAGCTTGTCAGGGCGAGCACGTGACCCCTGTTCTTCCGCACCCGGGACGGCCTTGACCCCTGCGGCGCTGCTGCACGCAGGTCGCCCCCGAGGCTCTGCCTGCGCGCTGCACAGAGAAAGGGTCCCACCCTTCCTTCCTTTCTGACCTCGTTCCCTTTTAGAATTCACAAAAAAACTCGGTGAGCATAAAATGCGGATTTGAACATGGAGCAGATGTAAACACTCACTGTCCATGAATCCGTGTAGAACGCCGCCTTCCCGTTCAGCCTGGGCGGCACGGCGACCGGGGGAACGGTTGCCTGGAGACGCACGCGCAGTGATCGCCACTAACTCAGAATGCCCCATCTGAAAAACGTGCCTGCTCGTCCGGCTGATGTTCCAATCTTCCAAAAATATTTAGGCCCCACTCTCGGGGTACACTTTTTACCCCACTGCTGGCACAGTCCTGCGTTTGGAGAGTTCCCGAAAGAGCGACCCAGGAGCTCGGGGATTACTGATGGCCGGTGGTAAATGCGCGCCAGACGGAGTAACGTAAAAGCGCTGTTACTATCTTCTGTGATGTTTCTTGCCAGATCGCTTCGCGTCTGCCTCTAAACCATCACAAAAAACTAAACTGCAGCATGGCGTGCTGACTTACGACGGCTTGTTTGCGGTATTTGGACAGCTGCTGCCGTCCTGTAAACAGCTGGATAACTCAACTGCCCGAGGTGCTGACATAGTCTGGGCGGATGTCGGTTTTCCAGGTTTTCCTGAAGCTGAAGTGCTAAGTAGCCCAGGTGCCCTGCTGTGAAAATGGGAGGGGCTGGGGAAGGGGCACCCACAAAATCATTCCCTGGAATATTCGCTCTGCTGTTTGAGGATTAGGAAGTAGTGATCGGTGCTAGCCATGTCCCTTACTGCCCTCCCTGCCTGGCCACCGCCACACCCCCCGTCTGGGATGTTTCGGGAGGGGCTGCAGGGTTATCTCACCAGAGATGCAGAAAACTGCTTTTAATCCCATTTGTACATCTCACAAAGCCTGCGCAGTCATGGCGTCAAGTCTGAGGACAGGAGAACATTTCACCTTGCAAATGTATTAAAACCCTCCCTTGTGAGGAGGGGTAGGCTGAAGTTCTGTTTTGCTTTGTGTTTCTTCATGAAACGAATTTTGCTGAGATGGCTGAAACCGCTCACAGTCAGTTGTACTCTCTGTGCTGTGCTCAACCCCTGACCTCCTCCGGGGCCCTGCCAGAGGAGTCGTCTCCCTGACGCCCGGGAAGAGGTGCTGGGCTCGGGTGAGACCGAACAGAGCCCGTTTCTCTGACACGGAACATCTGGCCGGGTGGCCTGCTTGCCCCGTGGCTTTCTTCAACGAGTGCAAACTGTGCGTCAGCTGCCCCAGGAAAATTCGTTTCCCAACCGTCAGTGCCTGGGGTAATTGGAGAACCCACTCAGCATTTTCTTAGTATCCAATAAACTATTAAAACACGTTAAACTGCCCTGGCTGGTGTGGCTAAGTGGACTGAATGCTGGCCTGAGAACCAAAGGGTTGCTGGTTCGATTCCCAGTCAGGGCACTTGCCTGGGTTGCAGGCCAGGTCTCCAGTAGGGGACGTGGGAGGGGCAACCACACATTGATGTTTCTCCCTCTCTCTCTTCTCCCTTCCCCTCTCTCTAAAAATAAATAAAATCTTTTTTAAAAATGTTAATGTTATTATTGATAAAAGCAATTGATATAATTTTAACATCAACCAGAGTGGTCTTTTGCATAGTTATTTATGCATCTCATTTTGGAAATAACAACCTGAAAGTAAATTATACTATTTATGCCCATTTCTTTAAACTATACTACATGGGAGGAAAAAAACTAGCAATGTTCATACCTACAATTTTAATAATGAGCTATATTAATCAATTTGGTGTTTTAGGCAGGTAAACAGATAATCTAATCACCATTATCCTTTTCTTTGCTAGTAATTTTTATTCCTATTGATTTTGCTGTACTTGTTTGTGCCATGATTTAATAGATGCTCAAAACGTAGTCTCAAAACTGAAATTATTTTCTTCAGCAATTTTCTCTGGTGTCATTTGAAATCAAGTTTAGAATTTCAACATTTTCTTTATACATCTGTATATACTACCAAGCTAAATATGGGGGAGAGCAGAAATAAATCACCTTCACTGTTCTTCCTTCTTCAATACCATCCATTTAGATAATGTTGATGGATTTTAACTACCTGGTTCTAGTATTGTTCCTCCCAGAATCCTTCCTGCCCTCTAGTCTGAACTGCTAAGCCATATAGATTTCTTTCTAAATTATGTCCTAAAGCTAAAGCCGACCCTTAATACTGTTCCGTAATCTGTCATCGTCTTCCCAGACCCTCCTTTCTTTTCCTCGGCCCTCTCAGAGTTACGCGATAAGCCTTTGGCACACACCCAGTCTGGGCTAGAGGCCGCTCTCCCGAGGTCAGGAGTCCAGCAGAAAAGATGGGCATCGGGCAAAAATTGCAGTTTTGCTGCAATGGAATAGGTCCCATTAAGCAAAACATGAGGGACAAGTCTTCTTGGTGACAGTGGCATTTCAGCGGGCACTACAATGCTGGAAAGAGTTAATGAGGCACAGCTGTGGAGGTCCGTTAAGGAAGGAAGGAGGCAAAGGAACTTGGATGAAATTCAGAGACGTCTGAGCTGGTGGCGGCTGGCACAGTGATTTCCGCCTGATGGCTTCTGAGCTCTCTGGCAGTTGGAGAGGGGCTCTCTCCCTTGGGGCAAGCTTCAAGAGCATCCTGACGTCTGGGGGGACTGGAGGCTGTGGGCAGGGACGTTGGAGGCGGGCTGCCCGGAAGCAGGGCGGGCTGCCTGGAGGCAGGGCGTCCTGTGTGCTTGCTCCAGGGAGCGAGCGTGCCTGGCCCTCCCCGGTGGTCCCGAATTGGAAGCTTGGGAGGAAGTGGGGGAGGCCGCAGGGCTTGGCTGGGTGGGCCCCTTGCCATGGAGGCTGCGGTGTAATTTTCAGGGCTGGTAGTTGCAGACTGTGGGTCCGAGGTCTGTTTTCACGCACAGTCCTGCTGTCTATTCCGTCCGTCGTATCCACTGGGCACCTCTTCTCCCATTCTCGAAACACGCTTTCCTTAACTTGTGTGATACCATGACCCTCCTGGGGTCACTTCTGGTCCCTTTTCACATTTTTTTTCCAGGGGGCAAGGGTACTACTTGTTCTCTGCCTGTTTGTTTAATTTCGCCCTTAGCCAAATGGCTCCTCGTGATTTGCAACCTCCTTTTCTTCACTGTCATCTCCAACTCTGTGTGTTGGTTCTGCGTTCCAGCCAGACCAAACTACAGACAGCTCTAGCTGGTGCGGAATGCCTTTGATCATGTACATCTGCGTAGCTCTTCACTTGGAAACCTCAGCTGAGCTATCATGTTCTTTAGACAGCTTTCTGGGGACCCTCAGAAAGTGTGTGAGCTCCCCGAGTCCCCACTCTTAGGACACCATTTTCAAATATTTATCACCTTAAATTGCTGTTGTCTATTGAGCCATACTTTCTCCCCCAAACTCGGAGTGTCTCTGGGGTACAGGCACTAGGGGAGTGCCTGATCAAGCAGACGGCCACTAAATGTGTGCAGAAATAACCAGCTGATTTAAAACTGATGCTGAGGAGGTGTGGCACAGCTCTGGAGGGTCACAGAGCCCTCCCTGAGCCCCTGGAGGGGGTGGCAGGCATGCTTGCCGGAGAGCTGTTATCTGGAAGTTTCGGTGAACTGGTCTTCACTGATGGAAAACCACACTTTAACATCTCTGCAGTGGAAAGCAGATGACTTTATACTGTCTGTGACACGTGGGGACAAATCAGAGCTCCGATGAGCCGTGCGCCCGGAGACCACGTGGGGAGCCCCGGTGAGTGGAGGGCCTGGGGCTTCCTGGGGCCTCCTGACCCCGGGGCCTGCTGACGTGCACCGGCCCCAGTGAGTGCTCCTCCGCCAGCTTCGTCTCACACACGCACTGAAGACAGAGAAGGCATCTTTGTGGAGGGCAAGCAGTGTCTGTCCTCCATCTTAAACACTCGTTAGAAATGGAAACATTGACCTTTAAAAGAACGAAACACTTTGCTCGGCCCAGAGAGCACCCACAGTGTGTGCCGTTCTCTGTGTCCTTCCGGACGACGTGCAGCGTACCAGCACGCCGGTAGGGGTCGCTCTTGTCAAAAATAATTTTTCAATTTATTTTGTGTGTGCATAAAAAATAAAATAAAAGATCATGTGGTGAGAGCATGAGGCACAAATCGCCTTTCATCCTCCGGGAATGTAATTTTAGGAAGATTTTGCTTACACGAGGGAAAGGGGCCTGGGTATAAGCTCCCGTTGGAGGTGGGTTCGCCTGAGCTCCTGGTGGGGCCCCTTGGCCGGATGCATCGGGATGATCTGTGTGAGGCGGGGAGGGGGCGGTGCCCTTTCTGGGTGACTCTGAGGGGACGTTTGTCGTGTGCTTCCCCTGCTCTGGTCAGGTGTGGCCTTCCCTGCTCCCCCTCCGAGGCCCGGTCCTCTAAGGGGGTGTGTGTAGGGGCCCGCTCTTACAGGGGCAGGACACCGGGAGTTAAGCTAGTCCTGTGTCCCTCCTTCTCTGTCTTTTCCTGCCGTTTCAGATCCTATGAATTTCCTGACTTGTTTGCCCCGAGTTTCCGGTATCCCCAGTTCCTATGCCTCATGTGTGACACCCGTAGCTTTACCTTGATTTCCGCCTGGGCCGTCCGTGTTTCCAAGCTCACTGCTGTGGGTGTGGATGGACTTCACAGTTTATCTCAAACTCAGTTCCAGCGGCTGAGACTTTGCTTGTTAGTGAGTCTGACTTGCCCTGATTCCAAAGCTCTGGAACAAGTTGCACGTGGGTCTCTCCATCGTCACCTTGGCCTTGGCCACTCTCCCCCGGGGTGTCCCCACCTCCACCTTGCACTCCCTGCGTTGCTGGGCTCCTCCCAGGCTCAGCAAGGTGTGCCAGCCTGGTCAGAACAGGTTTTCTGGGTGCAGAGATTTAAAGACACTGGATGAAGGCTAAGTTAACAGTACCTTTTAAAAGATATCAATTACTTCCTATTTTCATATCATGTATCCCTTTTCTAATATATTTATTATAGATAATAGATAAATGATCTATTATACTATTACATACTAGTATACTATTATGTACTATATACTATTATACTATACTTTATACTATTATACTATTATATTTTTTCTTTTAAACATTGTTAAATATGTGTTTTCAGGAATGCCTTGAAAAGGTTATGAATTACTCTCGTTTTTATGTAATTGGCTGCCAGTCACATAACAAAATATGGAGGAGGTTATTTTGGGATATCCCCTAGATTATTCGGTGTATTTAACAGACAGGGGACCATTTATTTCTGAGGCCTTTAGAAAGCATCTCTCTCCCCCTTAAATGTGTTGGAAGATTCAATTCAAGCAATCTCGAATTTAAAAATTATGCGTACTCAAGACATACCTATTTTCATTTTCTGTATTCTAATTATTGGCATGGAACAACGAGGATATAAAGTTAAATAGAATCATTTTAATGATAGCAGCAGGAAAGAAATGGAAATTGTGGAATAAAAGAGGACTACTTTAGTAGAGGAAGATATTGTTAAGTAAGGGAAAATAATAAATAGGGGTGTTTACTACCTAAGCAACATAATTAAATTTTTCTCCTGAAGGACAACTCTGCCTCTTGACATTTTCTAATTGACAATTTCTTTTCCTGTATTGAATAATCCTTTTACACATTTTAATACAAGTGTGGCTATTTTAATGTGAGAATTTGACTTAACTGCAAATGAAGAGCTATTTAGAATCATACTTAGTAAGTATGAAACCAGAAAGGTTTATATTAATCATTGGTGGCAAATATCTTCTGATGGTGAGGATGAAGAGGGAAGAATTTACTTCAAAATAGCCATTTTTGTCATGTAAGCAATGTGGATAACAAATACTTCCACCCTACTATTTTCTCAAATATGGAAAAATTCCTATTGGACATCACACTTAAGCTATCATTTTTATAAAAGTAAATATTTGACACAACTTTCTATCGAAGTGAGTAAAATGCTAGTTTATACTTAAGCTATGAAAAGCTCTCCTTTCTGACTTGGGAATGGACCATTTTGCACTCTGGCCGAGGCGAGAGCTCCAGTGCAGCACCTGTTAATTACGTCCCTGAGCCGGCCGAGTCCACGCCGGACACCACGACGGTGGACACCACGGTGCCGAATGGCCCCTGCTGAGATGCTAACCAGCCTGTTGTCCGCAGGAGGCACCGAGAGCGAGGAAAGGCAGCGTGGAGGGGCAGCGCACTGGCCTGCTCCTTTGTTGAAAGTGTTGAATTGACCACTGTGCGTATTTATTTTTTAGTAGGCTCTAGAACAGTCTTAGAAGTGCAGAAAAATTGAAAAGATGGTACAGAGAGTTCCTGTATCCCTCCCATTTCATTTCCCCTAGGATGAGCCCCTGGTATCAGTATGGTGCGTTTGTTACAGTTGATGGACAAAGAGTAAATTCCGTCCTTTATTCAGATTTTCTTTGTTCTACCTAATGTCTCCCCCTCAATGCCCCACCCCACCGTTGTCCCACCCAGGGCATCCCATTGCCTGTGCTTGTCAGGTCTCCATGGGCTCCTCTGGGCGGTGATGGTTTCTCAGAAACACATCCTTGTGTTGTGGATGGCATTGCCGTTTTGAGGGGGGCTGGGCAGGAATTCTGTAGGCTGTCCCGATATTGGGACTCGTCTGACTTTTCCCCTCACAATTAGACTAGGGGTGTAGGTTTCGGGGAGCAATACAACAGAGGGACAAGGCCACTTTACCATTTGGCTTCTAGGATGCGTATTGTCAACATGGTTCATCGCTGTTGCCGTTCACCTGGCTCACCTGGCCAAGGTGGCGCCGGCCAGCTTTCTCCAGCGTGTCACCCCCTCGTCCCGCCCTCCTCCAGCTCCTGTGCACGCTGTCCTGCCTGGAGGGGAGTCTCTAAGCGCTGCTCACACTTAAGAAGTGGAGATTTATGCTTCCACTTCCTTGAGGGTGCAGTGGCCACATAAATTATTTGGAATTCTTCCGCAAGGGACATTTACCTCTGCTTGCTTGTTTATTCAGTGATTTATGTCTGTATTATGGTCTCATAGATTTTTTTTTTTTTTACTTTGTGTTATAATTCAATTCTAGTTTATCTTCTTTAAAAAAGTGTTTCTAATCCTCACCTGAGGATACGTTTATTGACTTTTTTTTTTTAGGGAGGGAGGGAGGAGCGGTCGGTGGGGGGAGGGTAGAAACATCCATGGGAGAAGGACACATTGACCTGTTGCCCTCTGAACGGCCCCCTGTTGGGGATCGAACCCGCAGCCTAGGCATGTGTCCTGACCGGGAGTCAAACCCGCATCCTTTCGGTGTCTGGGAGGACGCTCCGATCACTGTGTCCCCCGGCCAGGGCCTGGGTTATTTTCGTACTCAGATTCTTCCACCTTTGGCCTTTGGGAGTTCTTTCCGTTGGTTCCTGGGTCGCTTTGATGGGACCCATCAGACGGGACCACGGGGTCCCATCGTGGAGGGGCTCATTCACGTTTGAGCACTTTCCTTTCTGGTGCCACACGGTACTCCCGCTCACCTGAGTATTTCCCGCCACAGATGGGACTCGGCCACTTCTCCAGAGATGCCTGGACGTCTCTTTTGTTGCCCCTGGAACCTGTAGCATCTGCTGGATCGCTGGGTCTCACGAACATTTTCGCACACAGAGCTGGACTGAAGCAGAGTCTCCTTTCTCTTAGTGTCTAAGATGACCTTGAAGTGCCCCTCAGCTTGACTAGACTCTACCAAGGCTTCTTCCTGGCTCGAGGGGCCCTGACTTCCCCTTTCTTAGTCCATCTACTTAAGAACTTCTGCAATTTTAAATCCTCTGCTGCCCCTTTGAGATGTAAATTTTAGAAAGCCCTTTTGTCAATTTTACATCCCAGGAGTGCCTCTGCCCAGGACCTGGGAGCCATCTCTTTGAAGTTCAGTCTTCCAGAGACACAGTCCTTCTCCCCAGGTCTGGGGGAGTGGGGTGGGGTGGGGGCTGGGGGGAGGAGCCTAACTTTGTCCATCAGTACACACCGCTGGTCTCCTCACCTGGCACGCCCCCCACCCCAGGTGCATTTTTATTTTCCTGTCACTTAGCCCTCCTCCTCTGTGTTCTCGCGGAGCAGAGCTCAGTCTCTCGCCCTCCCCTATTGCTCTCACTTTGAATAAAGTCTTCCTCACCTGTTTAATGCGTTCAGTGCGAGTTTCCCTTGACACTAAGGAAAATGCTGTTTAAATTCCATTCTGGTAGGAACTCCCATGTTGCACCAGGAGTCCAGAATGTAGTTTCAGGAGACATCATACCCCTCCCACCTCCCTCCCTCCCCCAAAAAAACTCCCACTTCATGGCATTAGAATTCAAAACGAAGTGCCCTTGAACCTGGAAAAGCCAGGGTTCCTGCTGCCTGCTGCCCAGCAAGCCCAATAATCAGAGACCGGGGCTGAATCTCTGTGGGCGCTGTATTCAGGTGGCCGGCGACCTGAGAAGATGGTGGGTTTGTGCCCGAGCAGACCATCTTAAATTCCATTTTAAACCGACCCTCTTTACAAGGAGAAGGAAAGTATGGGTAAGGGGTTCGGAATTCAGGGGAAACGTGAATCAGGTAAAAAGCCACAGCATTTTTCCCGCCTGGGCCCTGGGCGGTGGTCTTTGTCTGCGTTCTGGGCGGTAGGCCTCTCACCCTGGAGCGCAGTGGCCCAGGCGCCATCGCAATGGCTCTCGGTCCTCCTAAGGCACCCAGGTGGACCAGCTTGCGGTTTGTCTCCTGGAGTCAGGGTGGGGCCTCTCTCCAGCTCCGGAAACCGTAGATTTTTACCTACATACATTAGTTACTAAGCTTATTATTAGCTATTTACTTGAAACTAAAATTTTTCTAGCATTTGAGCCCCTCATCACCGTGGAGAGCCAGGAGTTTTGTCTTAATCTACAGCCATGAAACTCGTCTAATTTCACAAAGATGAGCTGCAGAGTCAAAAGATCAGAATCTGGTGTTTAAACGTAATTAGGATGTGAGTGTTTTCAAAACCCAAGATTCTTGTCCAAAGACAGCTTTTGAAGGTTCAAGAGGATTTAAACTCTTTCTCATGTTGATAAACTTTTGTTGCTGTTCCTCTCATAGCCTCCAGCCCTCAGGGCTACCAAGGCGCAGTTAAAGGAAAGAAAAATAAAGACTTGACTCTTGAGAAAGGTTCGCTGAATACTGTAGGGATTCTAATTTGTAGCTTCATTATTTAATTCTAGCTTCAGAATTAAATTAGATCAAAGTTGTGACTCTTTTTTTCCCCTGAACATAGAAAAAGGACATCAAGTTAACTCAGACTTTCTGCTCATCTGCAGTGTTTTGCGAGGTGCAGACATCGGTACTCTGGGAAGGTCCGCGTGGCATTGTGAGGAGGGGGACTCGGCAAGTCCCACGCAGTCACGGATGCTCTGATTACAGCTTGGCATCTGTTTCCTTGCTCTTGAGAGCAGACAGCCCACTGCCTGGGTTTAGAAACAGGAGAGACGGTGGGACCTCACCATGTGCACAGAATGCTTCTTGCCCTCCTGGTTTCCTAAGGCAGATGAGTCGCCCACCTTCCTTTAAAAATAACTTGAATCACCCGTGTGAGTGGAGACCGTCCTAGTACAACGGTCTGCGTACAGCTCTCTACCCTGTGCTCCCGAAACCCTTGTGTGGTTGTTCCTGTTTGGTTCTGTTTAATACCGGGGTTCCCGTTGCCTAAAGTGCTAACTAAAGGTTGTGCTTGTTAACTAAAGGTTGGTCTTCCGTTAAGGTGCCACTCATCTGTACATTTCGTGGCTGATCTGTGTTTCAAGATTTGCGATTGATGAAAGATAAAACTATTTTCATGCAATGTATTAACAATGCAGAGTACTTAGCCCCTCATCTTGGGCATATAAGCAGGATAGAAATGTTGATAGTGTCCGATCCTGTTTTTTTGGTCACCCGTAACAAGAGAATTGGATGGAATCTATTTTTTGTGTGTGTGAGAAAATTCAGTTTGCGATGAATGAGTTCCGAGTGTTACATGAAAATTCCTAGGAATTCATCACGCTTAGATTCATAAGTGCTTTTCCATTAGATTTGTATCGTTGACCAGGTAAAGCGACATGCTCCCTGATTATGAGAATCAAGAAGAGTGGCTCGCATCTCTGTGAATGCACCTGCAGGCAGGTGGGGCTGTACTTGACCGTCTGCCCCACACACTTGGGTCAGTCACGCAGGTCCTGGCGGAGGCTGAGCTGTTTCCTGCCGGAGCCCGGCCTCAGCTGCATCCCTGTTGCCCTTTGTCTGAGCACTCACAGGGTTCGGTTTCCCTGACCCTTCGTGGGGGGCGGGGAGGGGGGAGTGCTCATCTCCTCTCTGTCCCCTGCCACATCCCGTGGTGCAGGTGATGGTTGTGCCGGGTCACAGGCTCCTGCAGATATACCCCGACTCCCACGAGTCCGGTGGTGGAAGCTGGGCGAACCGCTGAATTCATTTACAACCTGTGTCGCCATTTGCGTGACACAGCTTGGTGAAATCCATACCGATGATGATAATAACGTAACAGAATACGTTGACCGAATGTCTTCTACAAGCCAGATACTGTGTGAATGGCTTTACATAATTACCCTTTTAAGTTTTTTCAGAAACCTTTTCAGAAACAGGTAAACCCTGTGATTACTGTGATTCCCCTGATGAGAAGCCAGGAGCACTGAGATGTCAGCCTTGGGAAGTCAAGCAGCTGCTCCCTGGGGGAGGTGAGGACTGAGCCCCAGCCTCGCGGCTCCCCAGGCTGGTGCCCTCCGCTAGGTGAAGGGCCTGCGGTATCATTAAACGTGTTCTGGGTTACGTTTGGCAATTCTTGCCAACTTAAGGCACCGAGAGTATGTTGGAATGCAAGTGAATTAGGGGAATGCTACTTTAGAGGTAGTCTACTCTAATTTGCATAAACAACAAATCACTCGGGAGCTGTAGGGCTTCATGAGCAATTACAGCTTCCGTGCAGCTCACCTGCCCTGGGCAGTCCTGCAGGTGAGAACTGACACTCACGGCCATCACTTTGACGACCGAGGCAGTGACAGTGCTGGGTCTCATCGGGACCCGGCCACATGCTGTGACACCCCTCTGTCAGCCACTCTGTGTTCCTCTCCCGATGTAACGTTCCCGACACTCTCAGTGGCCGCTCGTCCCTGAGCGCTGTCTCCGTAATTTGTCCTGCCTGGGCCATCATGCATTGACCTGTTTCCTGCTGTGTCCATTATGAAAGGTCCTGCAGAGGAGATGTTGATGAGCTCCTGGCGGTAGTGCTAAGGTTGGGGCCACATAGAAGATCTAATCCCGTTAGCAGATTAAGCCGACTCTCAGCATTCTCTTCCTCTGAGCTTTACCCTGGGAATCTGCGGCTTCAGGGTCAACACTATGGCTCCGAACCCCAGAGCTGAAATCTGGCTTAGCGCATGCCCGCGTGACTGTAATGGTCGGTGACTTAAGCACAAGAGGAATACAATCGCTCTTTCATTACTATAGGGACAAAAGCCCACCTCACCATATTATTTAATATGGGGGGGGCGGTGCCCGGCCTGCGGCCCGCGGGCCACGTGCAGCCCAGGATGGCTGTGAATGTGGCCCAGCATGAAATTGTAATTTACTTAAAGCATTATGAGATTTTGTGTGTGTGTGTGTGTGAGGATGCGTCTCTATGTATTAATGGGAGGCCCGAGACAACTCTCCTTCCAGTGTGGCCCAGAGATGCCCGAAGACTGGACACTCCTGATTAAATATGTGCAAAGCCAACCCTGTTGACCTCCTCTGTTTTGCCTCCTATGTTAGAGTCACTGACGGGACCCGGGGTAACAACAGGTTTATCATTTCTTCCTGCACTGACTCTACGTCTCCTCATGAATCTGTCCTTTATGGGACTTTTATAAACTTGATCAGTTTACCCGGCCGGAGTTTGTTAACCTAGAGCCAGACAGGGTCTGTGGCTGGGCTTTGAGCGTCGGCGATCTCGGTGAAATTATGGTGGAACACCAGTCGTACATGCTCATGGACCTTTTCCTGGAGGTGGGTTCGCTCGCTCTTATCAGTCTCTTGAATGACAGTGGCCACACACGATTAAAAGTCACCGCAGTGGCCCCGGCCAGGTGGCTGCGTTGGTTGGAGCATCTTCCCATACACCAAAAGGTTCAGGGGTTGATCACTGTCAGGGCACACACTTAGGTTGTGGGTTCAGTACCCAGCTGGGGTGTGTACAGGAGGAACTTGTCGATGCCAGGGAACGGATCCATGTTTCTTTCTTTCTTCCTCTCGTTCCCTCCCTCTTCTTCTCCTTCTCCCCCTCCCTCTCCCTCCCTTATTTTAGCATTGCATTAACTCCCAGACAGAATGTCACCCCTTTTGCTGTGACCCAGTTCCGTTCCTCACTGTTTTCCCTCTTGCAAGTTCAGGTTCCCCTTCTGAGCTGTCGTTAGTCTTCCTCAGTTTATTTCTCAGCTGCAGTTTTGTGGGTGACAGAGGCACTTGGCTACCTTCACCCAACCTTCATTTCATGACAGGTGTGGTGTCGTCACATGCGTGGCATTGCTGATAAGGTCCTCCTGTGTTCCTCCGCCCTCTTCTTGAAGAATCTCTCCCTTTAGGGGTCTGTCTGGAGTCATCCGCTGGTTTCTCCCTCTGACAGCTGGGCACCTGGGACAGGTGTCTTTTCTTTCCCGCCCGCTGAGGTCCCACCCTCACTGTGGCCGTCGGCAGATCCCTGCTTCCTGGCCTGGGGTAGGACTCGACCACCCTGGAGGTAGACAGGATGCTGCCCGCTTTCCCGTGGTCCCTCACCAGCCAAGGACCAGGAACAAAATGCAAAGAGATGTCTCCCTCCTGCTCTTAGGCATAAACGGTTTCCTGTTGTGGGTTCCACTCAGACCCCGGTGACCTCATCGGAGACAGATTCCTGTGCACTGTCCTCCCTCTGCTGGGATGTCATTTAGACGAGAACAGATTTTGTCTGTTGTGTTCACTGCATTATCCCCAGTGCTAGGAGGGGTGCCTGGCACAAGGTAATGAATGAATGGATGCACTTTAGAGGTAGTATTAACTGGAAGCTGGCAGCCGTTCTGAAAAGGGGTTTCTAATAGCAACAGTGCTCACGTTGTATGCTCACTTAGTGCAATATGTCAATTGTTTTCTTCTTTAAAAAGGAGTGCAAAAGTCTTATTCGACTTATTGAGAATGATAGTTAACAGTTCCGATCTGTCACCCCATTCTTTTTCCTCAAGGGAAGAGGGGAGGTAAAACTTTAAGCCTGTGATGAATATTAAGAAGGCTTAACCCCGTGAAAGGGCCTTTTAGTAAGGGCCTCTCAAAACAGTGATCCCTTCGAGGGTGCACCGACGAACCTCTGAAGACTGCTTCTAGTGGAGAAAAGCGTCCTTCCTCAGTAGGAGTTTCTGACTGCCAAGTTTGTCTGGCTTGCTGGAGACCAGTAGCTGAGGCGCTTGGCATGCAAGTCAGAAGGTAGGCCATCGTCTTCACAACGGCTGGGCCGGCGCTGTCTGTATGGGGCGATGTTGACGAGGCCGCGGAACAATGCAAGGCTCACAGGCATCCTCCTCCCATTCACTTCCCAGCTTAGAATGTGGAAATACGAGAAGACGACACTGTCTGTTCCGTGGCGCAGCGGCCAGCCAGGCAGTCCGCAGGATTCTGATCCCCTGATCCTAGCCTTGAGGTGGGGAACCTCGCCTGGGGATCTCCATGGTGGTCCCGAGTGGATAAGTAATGCAGGCTGGTGCTAGAACAGTCCCAAGGATGCAGACTGGAAACTTGATCCAGCTTACGGACAGGCAGTCAGACCACCTTATGTGCTTGATTGCTGGGAAGCATTTCATTGGTAAATCTGCCCGTTCGCCGTGCAGAGCCGTGCCTCGGGGTGGCACTCCTTGTACCTGGGTAGGTGGGAGGGCGGCTCATGTTCAGGCTGCGTCAGCAGGTGCCATCTTCTCCCAAAGGAATCTGCGCTGGTTCTGGCTTAAATCAGACGGTAATGAACCCCATTTTTAGAAGGGGAGGGATGTCTAAACTTCCCATGCCAGTCATTCCCTTTTCATAGTTTTTTTTTTTAATAGAAATTAACTTTCTGCAAAGAATCTTTCCGATGGCCTTTATCTAAACACCTCTAGCACAGGACAGGAGGTGACCTCTGGGTTGTCTGCCTTTAACCTCTGCTGGTCCGATTTTAGCACATCAATTCTTTTGCATGCTTTGAAGATCAAACAAAGCACATGAAAAATTTAGAAAGAATGTGTTTGGTTAAAGATGTTAAAAAACATGCTACGTCTCCGATTCCGTTTCCCATTTGCTCTTTCTCGGGGCGCATTATCTTCTTTGCCCTTAGCTTCAGCTGCAAACTCGATGCAAAAATATAACCCACAGTGACCATTTCTGTGTTTTTCCGAAGGCAGGTTTGTAGATGTTTCCACTCGGAGGGTTTCAAGTTTCCCTTTGATTTTTCTCCCTCTTGAACACATCACGGACTGAAAACCAGCACTTGGAAAACGACCCCTTTTATAAGGCGGCTCCGGGTCAGTCCTTTAGTGACGGGAAATGCAAATCTGCAGCCTTTTCAGCTTTAGAAGAATTAGGGGTGAGCCCCGATGATTCCTTCCACGTTCAGAAAACATTTCACGTTTTTTGGTGTATCTTACATGTTGATTATCACTTTGTTATGGAAATGTGCATGACTCTGCCCCACCCTTCTTTCATTGCCCTTTGCTTGAGTGACTCGAGGCAATATATACTTGACTAAAAACACGTTTTCATCTATATATATGTTTTTACATCTCATGATTAATAGATATGGTTTATTGGGTGGAGGGATAGCTTTTTCGTCTGATAACAAGCATTTATAAAACGATAGCACTGCACATTTTAAAGGATAATGCAATGCATTATCTAATACTTAGATTTAAATGGATGAAACTTTTTATTTAGCATTAAGTTGGAGAATTTTTCACTATACTTTTCAAGTGCAAAATGTAATTGCATCCTTTCGATATAGAACATGTGTAGTGTAACGAGGTTTGCGTGCACCTGTCAAAGAGAAGGTCACTTTATGATTTGTACTTGTCTCTTCAGACTTCGTCACCTAATGCTTCTCTGATAATTCATGTCCTTTATTCTTTTCTAAGCCTTCGATGGCATGACTCGCACCAAGGCCGTATCTTGTATCCAGCCTCCACCGAGTCTGACATTGCCATAATTAAGGATAACTGGACCATCCTGCACCTTCCAAGATCCTCTCTCACTAGTAAGGCCTTACACATTTCACATTGTTTACTTTTCATACTGTGACCTTATGGATAATTCCGTGGCCTCAGTTTCCTCATCTTTGAAATGTGAGTTCATTTTCATTAGATAACGTTTCGGTTCCATTCAAGAACTATCCTCCATTCGTTAAATGGAGATTTATTGAACAAGGGTTGGGCATTCAGAAAGATGCCAAATATTTTTATAATAATCATAGCTTTCCAAACGAGTTGGAAAGATAGGATGCATATGAAAGAATAGATAACAGTTTACAGTATGCAGTACCTTTGAAATGAGTGGGACAAATCACCTGTCTGCTGCAGGATGTCATGATTTTCAGACACTGGCACGCCCAGAGAAGATTGAGGAAAGAAATGGAGCTTTATTTGGGCCTTTAAGGAACTAAACTAATGTACCCTATCCTTTTTCATCTGAAGAACTCCCACTTTTAAAGGTTAGGTCTGGTCATGACAATTTATTTTTAGTTTTTCCCCACCAGAGAACGTGTCTGTTTTTCCTTCATCCCTGAAGGAGAGCTTCCCTGGGTGTAGCATTCGTGGTCGGCAGTCCTCTCAGCATTTAACAATGGCTGCGCCCCCTCCTCGGGTGCAGGGCCGCGGATGAGAACTTTGTCATTCTGAGCGGAGTTTCCTTAGAAGCGCTATGTCACTGGGCTCTGGTGGCTCTCTAGCTTTTCTCCTTTCTTTGGTTTTTAGGAGTGCGATTCTGATGATTCTTGGCAAGAATTGCTTGGGGTTTATTCAGCAGAGAGTTCACTTAGCTTTTGAATCGATGAGTTTATGACTTTTGTTAAATTTGGGAAGTTTTCAGCCTTTATTTCTTCAAATACTCTTTAAGCCCTCCAACCTACTCTTGTCCTGAGGATGCAGTGATTTGAATGCTGGATGTTTTGCTGACACTCCCCAAGTCCCTGAGACTCTTGTTGATTTTTTCCCCCTACTCTACTTGATCTGGCTTTCAGATCAGGTGAATTCTATTTTAAAAATTGATTGGTTGTCCATTTACCTACAGAAGACCATCTTGGTTGATTACAGTTTTTGGTAATTCTGAAGAAGGCTGCCGTGAACATTTTCATGCAGGATTTTATGTGGGCATGCGTTCAGATCTGTTAGGTAAATAGCTATGTTTAGTTCTGAAAGAAACTGCCAAAACCGTCTTCCAAAGTGACTGTGCTGGTTTACAGCAGCACTAGATGAGAGTCGGGCTTCTCCATGTCTTTGTCAGTGGTTGGTATTGTCAGTATTTTTTATTTTACCCAAATAGCTATGTAGTTATGTTTCATTTTAACTTGAAATTTCTTATTGACAAATGATGTCGGGTATCCTTTTTATACACTATAGATCTTCTTTGGTGATGTGTCTTATGCCCATTTTGAGAGCGATGGTTTATTGTTGAGCTGTACCTTTAAAAAATATATATATATAACTTTTGATTTTGAAGTTATTTCAGGCTTCACACAGAATTGTAAAAATGTTGTAGAAAATTACCATATAAATTTCATCTAGATGTACCAAATGCTAACATCTTATAAAACCATAATTTGATACAATTTTATTAACTAAGCTCTGGGATTTATTCAAATTTCGCTAGTTGTTAGCAATATTCTTCCTATGGTCCAAGATCAAAACTAACATCATACATTGCATTTAGCTTTCATGTCTCTTTAGTGTCCTGAAATCTATGACAGTCCCTTAGTCTTTGTCTTTTGAGTCCTGGAGAGTTTTGCAGAGAGAGTACTGGCCCAGGGGTTGGGTAGACCATGTCCCTGCGCTTGGTGTGTTTGATGGTTCCTTAGTATTAAATTCATATTGTACATTTTTGGCAAGAACAGCACTAAGTGATCATTAGTTTTTGCCCAATTGAAACCCAAACAAACTGTGTGGAACGAAAGTCTAAGCCCCTTGACATGTCAGTGTCAGTGTGAGAGTCCATGCTGTGAGAGGGGTGAACCCGGAACCGGTCACAGGCAAAACACTCGTTTGAATTCATGAGCCTTTTTTTTTTTTTTTTGTATTCTGCCTGGGTGGGACCTCAATTTCTTGTCCTGATTTTAAATCACAGTTATTCTAGACAATTTTTTAATGTTTATTTATTTATTTTTAGAGAGGGAAGGGAGGAAGAAAGAGAGAGAGAGAGAGAACCATCAATGTGCGGTTGCTGGGAACCGTGGCCTGCAACCCAGGCGTGTGCCCTGACTGGGAATCGAACCTGCGATGCTTTGGTTTGCAGCCCACGCTCAATCCATTGAGCTATGCCAGCCAGGGCTAGACCATTTGTTTTTAATGTCTCTTACATTCAAAACTTGGAGAGTTCACATAAGCACGGTGTAGTCTATCCTGAACCTCTTCTAATCTTTCTTTCCTTATAGCCCAGCAAAGGTTGTCTTGTGATTTTCTGCTTGTCTCCACAGGATTTCCCAGTCATATTTAACAAAATGCCATCAAAAATAAAAGTTTCTGATATCTGTGCCATTTATTTTTGTCAGTAGCCCAGACTATGAATATTTGGTCATTGCTGTATGGAACCTACACATCATTTCCTATTTTTCAAAAGATTTCCACATGCCACGGGCAGAACATAGGGCATTGTGTAAAGAAATCATGCTAAGTGAAGCCCTCTGTTTGTACAGCCGCATGATCACGTGTGACAGGAACATTCATCCGTTCATCACATCTACTGTGGGCGTGGCCCTGCATGCTGAGTGGAAACCGGGGCGAAAGGGCCATGCCGGGGGCACTCAGGGGACTTAAAATGCAGTGGGAGAAATGCAACCTTGTGTCACCCGAATACATAAGCACTCGTGAACTGTGCCAGGTTCCATGGAAGCGTAAGCGGAGGCAGAGCGAAGTCCCCCTGCAGGAAGGCAGTTCGGCGCACGAAGAGGCTCTGGTTAGGGGGCTCCCACTTCCGCAGACCCCAGGCCAGGAAGGAGTGAGGCTGAATGTGAGGCCCGGGAAGAAGGTTCCCGGGGCAGGAGGCAAGGCCAGGTGGACAGGGACCTCAGGCTGTGTCGAGGAAAGTGGTAGGTCAGGCTGACACTGGGGGTCTTGGGAGAGCGGTAAGAGAGCAGCTGCAGAGTTTGAAGCTAGAGGGGCGTGACCTGGGGTCCTGTTCTCATTTCCAAGTGAGCCGTCTGGTTCACTGCGTGGAAAACAGGGCGGGGTGAGAGCCGCCTGGTGCAGCGTGGGGGACAGTCTGGGGGGGGGGGTGGCGAGCCCTGTGGCCGAGCGGCAGGGACGCTGTGTCTGCCTGCAGTCCGCCCGGCTCACCCAGCACCCCTCTGAGACCCCGGCTTCTCTCCTGAAGACGGGATACTCTCAGTGCTTAAGGAACGGGTCCTCAGGGTTTCTGTTGCTGTCCTTGAACAGCAACAACTAGAAAGTAAGAGTGGACCATTCCCCACGTTTGGGAGTGTTTCCTGGTGCTTCCCGACCCTGACCACACCTTGCAGGCCCTGGAGACTTTCTCAGGTCACGGCCCTGGGCCTCGCTCCCGGGGGGTCAGGGGCTCGGTGACACAGCCCGACGTTCCGGTGTGATAAGGTCCCCAGCGGACTCGCCTGTGCGGTCCCTGCAGTGAACCCCTCTTCTGGGCCCCCCCACTTCTTTCAGGGGGCTTGACCCCCATGGGTCAGCACTTCTGTCTTAAGCTAGACATAGACTATTTCTAAGGTCAAACTTTTGTATGAAAACAGTTGGTGGCTTTCAAACAATACACATTTTTAAATGAACTATGGTGGGATTGTTGTCTGCATGAACGCAGTCAGGTGACTGGGGTCCGTGTTTAGCTTTGGGCCGTGTGACGGCTGCCTTTGGTGGCCACACGGGTTCTCAGAGCACCCAGCGGAGACCTGTGGTGTCTGTGACGGCCACCAGAGCTGGTCTGCTAATACTGCCCCACCCCCACCCCGTGCCATCACCAATCAGTTTGTCCGGAGGAGAGCTCCTCTCCAAGCAGAAGCTGCAGACACGTCCACAGCCCAGCTCTTCCAGGGAGCAGATGAAGCACCCCTGGGCGCCCTGCGGCCGTCTTCCCTGCACTTCAGGGCTCCGAGTTACTGCTTCCAGACGTCCGTCCCTCGGTGAGATGGAAAGGAACACGACACCGCTCGCCTTTTCTGCTGAAGAGCTGATAATGAGGGAATGTTATGTCTGTAGAGACCCCAGGAGAAATCGAGAGCGGCTTCAGCTAGCATCTCATTAGAGGCGGAAACCTGCATCATCCTAACTCACCAGATGAGATTCGTTGTCGTTGTGTGGTTGGTTTTCTTTTTCTGTTGTGGAATCGGGCCGGGGGGGTGGGGTGGGCGGTGCTCTGAAAGTCCCAACTGTTTTTTGTTTATCTGTCTATTTTTTGGTGATCTGGGATCCAAGAGGAATCTCTTGGAGTTGAACCATCACCAGTGCTGCCTTTGAATAAACTCTATGTTAAGGTCTGAGGGGGGAGATAGTTAATGTCATTCATTAAAATAATATTCTTTTGGAGACCGTAGATATTTCTTGAAAAGATTATTTAACCGAGGTCTATTAGAGTTTATAGGAACTATGTCCCAGATCACTTTGTGGTATTAGAATTGTGATAATTGCTTTTACTGTTTGAAACCCATAGGGCCATATCTATTCTCTGCAATATTATGAATTAGGAGATCATTATTTCTGTCACATTTGTTCTCTGCTATGTTCTGTCTGCATTCTTGCCCATAACTCAGTCACGTCCTGCTCTGTCCTGAAGCCCAGTGTGTGTCAGCTTGGCTACATAATAGTCCCCAGCTCCGTCAAATGCTAATCTGGGGTTTCCCTCCCAATGGGTGAGCTTCTTCGACTTCCATTGGCCTAGGGATCACCGGATAAGCTTGGAAAATAGGGCTTCTGTTCAGCCGTCTGGGGTGAGGCCGGGGGGGTTTATGCATGTCCACAGTCCCCTGGCTTGGAGGTGGGCGAACTCGGCTGACAAAGGGCCAAATGGGAAACAGTGTAGGCTCCGTGGCCACGGGGTCTCTGTCCGCGGCCACGACCCAGCTCTGCTGCTGCTGTCGTGCGGGACGGCCAGATCGCATGCACACGAGCGGGTGGTGCTCGTTCCAGTAAAGCTTTGTCCACAGAAAAGACGGTAGCGCAGGGGCCCTGAAGACTGCCCACGCCTGCCCCGGATTCTGCCGTGCCCTGGGCGCAGGGACGGCGCTTCCAGCAGCGAGGATTTAGAGCGGAGTCGGAGCGGCGGAGTCCGCGCCGTGCTGGGGCCCCCTACCGGCGGCTCGTGAAAGCCGCTTTCAAACGCAGGGGTCCGGCACAAAAAGCACCCCCCCTCCACTTTTTTAAATTGCAAAACCATAAGCATGTGATTCTGGAACAACAACATCACACTCAGGCACACCGTAGGCCATTTCAGGTGAAATGTTCAAGTGAAGACTGTAAATGATCTCACCCCTATGATCACCCAACCAACCACACTCACGCAGGCCTCACTGCTGCCGGCCCGGTACCGGAGAGTCCTGTGAGCCGGCGGTTTCACCGAGCGCAGGGCAGTCGGTGCGGGTGGCAGTGTCTGCGCCACAGAAACCAGCGCTGGAAATCGGGGCTCTTCCCGTTTTCCCCTGAAAGGGCGTTTTTGCAGCAGACACTGGGGTTAACGCCTTCAGGGTTCTTTGCAACTTGAAGTTTATCTAGGTTGACAGGATTATAGAAGCACATATATGTAAAATGGAAAATGAATGATCTCAGCTGATGATGTTCACTAAACATTTTGTTAAATTTTTGACTTCTGGGTGGAGTCTTTGTCCAACACGCCGCCAGGTGAGTTCATCGGATCCTCTTGCTGGCCACAGAGCAGTAAAAGCTGATACAAAAATACTCGGGGATGGCGGCACGTGTTTCCTTGGGAGTCGGAAGAAGGACCGCAGATGCTTTAGTCCGCAGGCAGCAGGCGGAGGAAGGAGCTAAAGGAACCTCCTTGGTTCCCTCGAGTGTCGTCCGAGCTCACGGAGAGGCAGCGCCGCACTGACAACCACATCATGTTGGGAGGGAAAGGATTTATTTTGAATTTTGTTGGCCATATCTACTTTCTTATGGGGATTCGGAAGAGAGATTTTTTAAAATTAAATATTAGTGTATTCCCTGCTTTGAAGTATAAGCTAAACTTATAAGCAGTTAGCATTAAAAATATTCTTAAAAAGCGCCTGCTCTAGGGAATATAGTTGATAATATTGTAATAACTATGGGTGGTGTTAGGTGGGTATAAGGCTTAGGTGGGTACAAGGCTTATCAGGGTGATCACTTAGTAAGTGATATAAATGTCTAATCATTGGGTTGTGCACCTGAAACTCATACAATGTATGTCAGCTGTAATTGAAAAATAAATTATTTAAAGTCAAAAAGACTCACAGACAGCAGGCTGACAGCTCTGGGGGGTCGTGTGGGGGTGGGGGGACTGAGCAAAAAGGAAAAAGGACTCGTGGACACCGGAAGCAATGTGGTGATTGCAGGGGCGAGGGAGGATCGAGGGGGGATAAACAGTAATGGGAAAATACAATTAAAAATAAAACATAAGTACCTGGCTGGCGTAGCTCAGTGGATTGAGCGTGGGCTGCGAACCAAAGTGTCGCAGGTTCGATCCCCAGTCAGGGCACATGCCTGGGTTGCAGGCCGTGACCCCCAGCAACTGCACATTGATGTTCCTCTCTCTCTCTCTTTCTCTCTCCCTTCCCTCTCTAAAAATTAAATAAATAAAACCTTTAAAAATAAAACATAAGTAAATAAATATGTAAAAAATACCTACTCATTTTCCACTTCATAAATATTTTAATGGAGCCTGAGAGGTGAAAGGAGTAATTAAAAATCCTCGTGGCCAGTAGACAGCAGAGCTGGGTCTTGAACTCAGGCCCCCCGGGGAATGACTCCCCCGAGGTCCCAACCGTCTGCTGGCCCCACTCGGTGTTTCTGAGCCCCTGCTCTGCACCGGCCTGTGTGCTAGGCTCGGGGCACTCAAAGTCGGGTAGAAGACGTCTCCTGTTCTCAAAAAGTGTACGGTGTCCTGTAGGTAAAGAAGTAATTCCAGTGTGCTGACAGTTTAAACGCAGGTGGGTGGGAGCCACCAGCGGGGAATAGACGTTGGAACAAAGAATTCTACGAAGGTAAGCTGAGACGACTTCTGAGGGAAGCAACATTAGTCAAAGCCAAGTTCTTGAAACGAGTGTTTGCTGAAGGATTTAACGAACGCATGCCCGATGGGGAAGTGAATGGGGCGGAATGATGAGCCCAGCACCGCACGGTAACGACATCTCTGTCGGCTGGTACCCTTTGCCTGACCATCATTGCCCTCTCCAGGGAGGGCGGGGTTTCTGCAGAGATGCGGGGCCAGGGGCATAGAGCAGAACCCCTCAAGGTCCGTGCATCCTAACAAGGACCACCTGCCTCCGGGGACGGCAGGGACACAGTCTGAGCAGGTGCATTCATCAGATAACCCAGTAAGAACTCTGCAGCTCAGGGGAGGAGGAGGAACAGGTGCCAGCCAGTGGTTTCTACAGCTTTTGTGGCCCTCCGCGCTTGGCTGTTAGTGTGTAAATCTCCTTTCTTTGGACTCCTCCACTGACCTAGAGGGAGGTGCGTGGCCCCATCTTGCATTGGCTCCTGAGAGGTAACTGTGTGCCCCTCCTTCCAATTCCATGTCCAGCGAGGGCAGGTGGGCAGCCTGCACCTGGCTGTGGTCAGGAGAACCCAGACCAAGGGGCTCAGCAAGCACCACGGATCTGGGACTAGTTTTGTAGAATAGGAGAGCTCGTTAACCAGTGCCTTCGTGTGCATTTGCCCGACAACTCCGCAAACTTGAGCGACAAGAAGGAGGGCGTGATGGGACCGAAGGCCATGCAAGGACGAGGTGGCAGCCAGAGTGGAGACAACAGGCTGGCACTGGGTGGAGGTTGTGATGTCAGCAGCGCTAGAAGGGCTGATGCCAGCAAGAGCCCCCCAGTGTGGGGACAGGGCACCAGTCAGGGCAGAAGAGTGGCTTTCTGTGCCGTGGAGGTGGGCATCAGGGTCCCCTGCGTCTCACCCCGATGGTCCTTGAAAACTGGTGCCGGGGTGTGCGTGTGCACACCAGTGTACGGAGAGAAACCCGTTCAGCACGTCGGCTTCCCCTGAAGGGGGCGCTGCGCTGTGTCGGGGCGCTGTCACAGGCTGGGGCGGGTTCCCTGGGGTCTGCTCTTCCCTCCGCTCCAAGACATGCATGGGGCATTCAGAGAGACCCTAAAACTGGCCTTCGGGTGGCCTTGGCGTTCATCTGGGATCTGTAGTGACAGGTAATTTAATTGTATTCCGTTCTTCTTCTTTTTTTAATAATGTGAGATTACGTCTTAAAAACAAGATGCTTAGCCCTCCACCTTTTATTGCTGATAGTCAAAAGTGTCTTCACTGGATTCCTTCTCAATTTCCCCCATTCTTTCTGGAGGTCCCCCTCCCCTTCTTTTTATCAGCTTGTTTCTCTCTGTTGGAAGATTACCCTTTCGGTTAGTGTGTGACAGCGAGAGGCGTCTTGCCTCCAGGTGGAATCAATATCGGTGACCACTCAGATCTTGTGCCGGCTGGAGGGAGTCTGTGCGTTCAGATCCCGGGGTGTCTCTTTTCCGGACTTAATTCTTGCTTGGCTTAAGGGACTACAGCAGTGTCATCTAGGAGCTGTTAGGGTCAGACTGGCCAGGCTGCTGCTTTCTTCCCTTCCATGTTCTCGGCCACTGCAGGCAGCGAGTGCTTAACAGTAATGGGAGTGCCCGGGTCTGACAGTACTTCGTCTTTGCGCTTCTCCTCGGGCAGCGGGGCTCAGAGACAGAGCTCCCCCCCACCCCTGGGGCCCCTGGGCGGGCATTGGTATTTCCTAACTGTGGTTGAAAAACAGTATTAAAGTGGATTGTGGACGGATTTGACCTTCAGTGCTACAATTTTGTAGAAATGACTAAAAGAGGACTTGAGTTTCGGTCACTTAATTAAACCCCTCGTAGCCACTTGCTCATTTTAGCTGAAGTCAGAACTGCCCAAAGCTAATTTGCTTAGCTGTGGATGAGGCCGTGGCTCTGCATGCTGAATCCTGGGTAATTCTTTCCCCGGGTTATTTTTGACCTCGTAACACAGATAATTTGAAATGCAGTCCCCCGAAAGCCAGTTTCTAGATATAGATCTTTCCTGAGTGTGATTTTGGGGGTTGGTTTTATTAAACTGTTCAGAGAACTAATAACAAAAATATTCCCCCAAACACAGCATTCGGTACTTAAACTCCAGTGTAAAATACAGAAACGGATTTGGAAAAGCTAGAAAAAGTATTCATAAAATTCTACTTGAATTTTAAATTCCCCAAAGTAAATATACAGAAGTATACCAGAAAGGAAATGGAACAATATTTATTACATTACTAGGAAGTAAGACAATAAATGTATTCATGACAATATTCTCTAATTTTCTTCATCATAATTAGAAGTATTTTTTTAAAGATTTTATTTATTTTTAGAGAGGGAAGGGAGGGAGAGAGAGAGAGAGAAACATCAATGTGTTGGTTGCTGGGGGCCATGGCCTGCAACCCAGGCATGTGCCCTGACTGGGAATCAAACCTGTGACGCTTTGGTTGGCAGCCCGCACTCAATCCACTGAGCTACACCAGCCAGGGCAATTAGAAGTATTTTAAACATGGAAAATAAATTTTCTTAACAGACAAATTTCAAAATCATGTATCACCAGCAAATTGCCAATTTAAATTTCATCCCTTCGGGGAGTCCTACTCGAAATGATTTTAACTATTAATCCCTTTTGACCTTTTTTAAAATTGAATTTATTGAGGTGACATTGGTTAATAAAATTATATAGGTTTCAGAGCTACGTTTTTATAATATTGGGTTGGTCAAAATGTCTTTAGTTTTTTCTTTGTAAAATAAAAGACACAGTTTTCATTTTCACCAGTGACTTCATTGTTTTGGATATTTTGAGTATGTTGGCTATCTCCCTCATGGTAGAATGTTGATGGTTCTCAATTAATGTCTTGATTTGATAAGTTTTCATATATTTTTGATACTTTTTAATGATTTTATTTGTGTTTTTTTAGAGAAGGAAGGGAGGGAGATAGAGAGAAACATCAATGTGCAGTTGCTGGGGGTCATGGCCTGCAACCCAGGCATGTACCCTGACTGGGAATCGAACCTGTGACACTTTGATACGTTTTTTAACAAAATGTATGCTGATGAGTCAGCTGTCCCAAACCAATCTAACAAAACCGATTTGAAAGACGTTACACACAGCTAAGCACTGCTAGTGCCACTGTATGGAAAACACCGAACACACTTGTTGGCCAGCGCACTCCATCACCTGTATACTGTCTTGTGTGCTCACCGCCCAAGTCAAGTCTCCTTCCATCACCATCTTTGCTTCCTTTACCCGCTTGCGGCTGCCCCCGCCCCCTTTCCCTCTGGTCATCACCATACTCTCGTCTGTGTCTGGGGTATTTTTTTCTCACCGTCCTCACCTTTTCCACCCAGTCCTCCCACCTCCTCCCTTCTACCAGCCCCTTTTGTATTTTACATCTTGTACGTAGGAAGTGTATTTAGAATATATTAATCTAGTATCATCTTATTTATTTCAAGTGCACAACCAGGTGTTAAGACAGGCATGAAAAGTTATTTTTTTTCAAGTGCTATTATAGGGGGGAGGGAAGCAAAAATATTGATGCACAGAGAATCAAGTTAAATTAATCTGATAATCTAAGTGAGTTGAACAAGCTGTGCAGTATAAATATTTTAATCACTTTTGGATGCAGAAGTGCCACATCTACAAAATGAGCAATTATGTTCTACCTCTTGGGAGTCGACTCTAATTACAAAGCAGTGGGATACAACTAAACGTTAATATATATAAACATCGGGTATCAGGCCCTTGAATTTCCATGTGATTTTAAGAATAAATATACTGGATATGTGTTTCTTCTAAACACTTTTGGCCCACACTCTATGGGGTCAGCAGTTGAGGAGTATTAATAGTCTTTAATCACTTTATTTATAGTATCAAATATTTCCCACTGATTTCTAAGAACAAATAAGTTAAAAATAGCCAATGCAGCTACATTTAGGAAGCTAGCAATGTAGGGTTCGCCGTAGACGATGCCAGAGCGTGTCCACGCTGGACTCACCTGTCACCAAAGGCACCTGGGAGCCAGGTGCGCTGAGAACCTGGACAGAGACAGACGTGGGCTTCGGCAGGCACAGGTGCCGCTTCCAGACCGGAGCCTGGGGAGCACTCTTTCCGTGAGGACATATCAAGGTCTGTGACCAAGGACTAAGTTCCTTAGTCTCAGAATCCTCCCCACAGGTGTGTCTTAGCCTGGGCACCTTACACTCCCTCTGCGGCCTTGGTTGTGAAGGAGACGTTCAAGTCTGGACAGATAGTACCTTGGAAAGACAGAAAAGTACTTGATGCAAAACTCTGGTGTGTAGCCATGAAGATCTCTTGGTCACAATCATTTTGCCTGTTAGAAACATTATTTTGGTAACATCTCACCTTATTCCAAATTTCAAAATTCAGTTTTCCCATCTTCTGGAAAACCTATGAGTCAGAGCCTAACCCTAGCTGTTGACTGTGAAGCAAAGCATCAGTTGGAACAGTGCTGACCCCCCATGTATACAAGGCCCCCGTGGAGGCTGGGAGGAAGTTGCCAAGGAGGGCAGTGCTGCCCCTTTCTCTGGGGAAAGGCTTCCCGGCACGTGTCACCGCTAGGTCCTTGATCACTGGTCGGGAGCTCCTGTGGTCACCCAATCGGCGGACACCGTGGGCGGCGCGCCAATTTCCTGTCCGTGGGGCGCACGGCCAGCAGCTTCATTTCAGCTGTCCGCGCGGGGATCGAGCACGGAACACTGACTGGTTCGTGCTCTGCACGCAAGACCCAGCCCCCGGCTTTCGCTCTTCCTTTCTCGTTTTTTGCACATTTTAGTCATGCGGGCCTGCACCGCATGTAGTGAAAAGTCCTTCTGTGTCTATTATGAGCAAGTTGAAGCATATACCGAATCTACCGTTCCCGCGTTGGAGATAAGAAAATAGCCTATGTTCAGGGACCCAGCCAAAAATCATGAGAATGACATCCGACTCCAAAACTCAGGTTCCCAGCTACTATAAAATGATAATAATATTATACCTTAAGTGTAATTTATAACAAGAAAAAGGCCACCTCTGAAGTTTGAAGCACGTTATTTTGAAAATAACGCAATCGGGTATTCCCCCCCCCCCCCGCCCCCTGCCCCCAGGGGCGTGCCCTTGGCCGCTGCAAGGTTAGACTCAGTTGCTTCTAAGGCCAGAATTTTCTGATTGGCTCATGAGCATCCGGTCTGTTACCAGGTGAAGCCTCTGAGTCCATGCATGCCGAGCTCGCCGTGCGTGATTCTCAGTGTGTTGCCCATGGAAACCCGCCTTCTCACGCGGTGACTAATGGTCTCACCCCGAGTCGCGTTGCCGAAGGCTTCATTAAGATGGAAGAAAGCCTCCGGCGACTCCAGAATACGCCACACCGACTGCGGCTGTGTCAGCTGGACGCTTCAGAGACTGGCCAGGCACCACCTGAGTTTGAACTCCGTCTTCTGTTTGTTTTCCTTTAAAATAAAAATGCATTAAAAATAAAATGACATTACCATGGTATGTAAATCATTTCATTTCATAAAATCACCCTGTTAAAATTATCCTGGAGTTTCATGAACTTAAATCAAGGAGCTGTTTGCTTCTTGAGTGTTCTTTTCGCTTTAGCTTTTACTACTCTACCCCCCCTCGCTCTCAAAAAGTACTTTGATTTTTGTGTATCTGTGTTTGCATGTGTGTGCCCGGCAGCTTCTGTGCCCATGACTGTGAAGCTTCCTCAGATGGCTGGTGCACCTAGCGGGAAAGAGGGCAAATTTGGAGCAAGCAGAACAACTGACCCCTAAGGGAAGTAGCCAGTGTTCTCCCTGTATGGACTAACATGCAATCACTGAGGAAAACGAGGGGAAATCTGTACGTGTTGACGGGAAAGTTAAATGTGATGTTGACATAAACAGTGCAGACTCCCAAGCAATGCACAGAATGTGCTCATTTCTGCTTTTTAAGGCTGTATACTTACTATACTGTAATTATATGTGCATGGGCATGTGCATATATGTGTATGTATATAAAGTCATAAGTTAATTTTCTGTGAGCTTAAAATATTTATGGGAAGTAGGGCTGGTGACCAGTTTTGGAGAAAGAAGAACTTTTCATTGTTGTCATGGCTTTTCATGGTTTTCATAAACCAATATACATTGGTTTATTATAATTTTCATCATATAACTTATTTTCATAAAAGAATACTGAAGGTCAAAGGAGTTATAGGGGGTTCAAAAGCCAGAAAGTTTCATGGTGCCAGAAACAGATTTGGCTTATTCATTGCTGTGTTACTAGTGTGTAGTTGAGTATCTGTGGGTTGGTCACAAAGCTCGTTCAGGTGTTTTGCCATAAGAAGGCTCTCCTAGCTCTTAGCTGTCTTTAACTTCATTTGAAACAATTGTGTTAGATTGTATTGTAACAGCTCTCATATCAATGTGCATTAAAAAAAACTCATAAAAATTGGTGAATTTTTTGTATCCATTTTAATATTGAGAATGGAAGAAAATATGGAAAATTTTCGGTATATTATGCTTTATTATTTCTAGAAAGAAAAAAAACTGAAATGCAAAGAAAGATTTGTGCAGCACATGGAGAAGGTGCTGTGAGTGATCGAATGCATCAAAAGTGCTGTGTGAATTTTCTTGGTGGAGATTTCCTGCTGGACGATGCTCCATGGTTAGGTAGACCAGTTAAAGTGGATAGCAATCAAATAGAGACATTAACTGAGGACAGTCAATGTTCTACCATGTGGGAGATGGCCAACAACCTCAAAATATCCAAAACAAAGAAGTTATTGGTGAAAATGATAAAAAGCATCATTTATTTAATGGAAGAGACTAAACAGACTCTGTGGCCGACCCGGTAGAATGTGCCAGGTGCGCCCGGTGTGCAGGCAGGGATGGCGGCAGGTGTCCAGGCAGCTGCTGTTCGCAGAGTCTGGGTGGCGGCCGAGATCGGGTGGAGCTCGGTCTCTCCAATGCTGGGTCTGTGGATTATGCTCCGTCCAATCGGAGAAGCTGGCCAAGGCTGGTGCGTGGTCAGTGCAGGTGGGGACAGCGCTGCAGCACTGGCAGGGACCTAGGGGTGCCCGGGAGCGAGCTGAAGCCCCGGTGCAGATCGAGGGTGGAGGCCACAGAACGTCACCTGGGGCAAGGCTGGCTGGGCACGGCGATCCTTCTGGGACTCCCACCAGTTGCTCTGATGGTGAGACAACCTGTTCGGCTCCACCAGCCAGGAGTTGACGGGAATCTGGCAGAAACACTGAGCCTGAAGGTTGGGGGCATGCTAGTCAGTTTGGGGACGATGGGACAGAGTGGGGGAAATCGCATGGTTGTGGAAGCTTGTTTCGTATTGGCGCAGCCGTCAGTTGTCAAGGCAGGTGGCACCCACCTTGCGGAGGGTCACTGTGGCCACCGTGCTGGTAAGAAAGGTCCTGAATGACAGCACTGGGATCTTGTGTCCTACAAACCTTTAAAGGGACGTGTACCATTCAGTTACTTTCAGGCAGTTGTCCTGACAGCGTTGAGAGTCACTCCGGGTGTCCCCTCTGTGTCAGGGACTGGGACACTCTGGCTTAGGAGAACCGGAGGGCCCCACTGTTAGCGCGTGATCACACCCCGCGAGAGTACCCGTTACTCTCCAGTCATTGCATGTATGTACATGGTCTGTGTATTTGCATGTCTATGCCTCTGTTTTTACCCATGACAAACCTGTTCTCCTGTACTGATATAGTAACAGAGGAAGCTATATTACAGGGAAGGTTTTTAAAGGAGGAGGTTTTAGGAAGACATAGACACAAATTTTCCAGTTATTCCCTCACTCCTTAATGTGCTCAGGCCGTCTCCCGGTGGCCGCCGTGTGTGGCCCCCGAGGAGGCAGAGCGGGAAACAAAGGCCCGGAGAACAGCAATGGATTCACAGGCTTTAGCACCGTCAGGCAGGCAGACAATGTCCGAGGAAGCGAAACACAGATCCTGGAATCAAACGGGGCTGTGGCTGCATTAAAGGGGGACCCAATACTAACAATTTCGCAATAGCTCCTTTTTTTTTTTTAATCCAGAGTAATGATGGTAATAGACGATAACAGCGTTTCCCTGGCCACGATGTCCCACGGGGGCCTTGGCTGCCATACAGTATCACACTCCCAGTTTCTGTTCTCCCTCCCCTGGAACCTGGTTTCCAACCCTGGGGAGTCCATCACGTCACTTCCAGACTCTTCTCGGAGGCGATGCCCTGTGAGAGCTCTAACTGTTGTCCCCGAGGCCTCCTTGATCCTCCGTGGGCATCTCAGAGACACACAAAAAGAAATAAAAAACACGGAAAAACCTCTTTTGCGGATCCAATGAAATATGTTGAAGAGACGTTTCAGAAGCCTGCTTTATTCCAAATACCCTGTTCCCCGAGCGCTCAGTCCCGACTGGCCCGGAGATGCCTGGGCCCCTCACGTGGGGGCTGCCAGCAAGCAGATCAGGGGGGTTCGGACACAAGGGGCGGCAGATGCTCCATGACCAGGCTCTGGTGAGTGACGAGGGAGAAGGTCGCCCAAACAACATGATTTCGGATGTGCCCATTAGCGCTTGTCTAAATGAATTCACCCCATTTCTAGTTTTCAAAAATGAGAAGATTCCACATGCTTTCAATGAACTTTTACCTGCCGTCTACTCTGGGTAAGAGTCTCTCTCTCAGTTGCAGAAATATACCCACGGTCCCTCTTCTCCCCAACATTTTACCATTGAATAGATGGGATGAGACAAGCACAAAAGAACTCATAAAGAAGGATTTCGTCTCTATTCCTTCCTCCGTTATCTAGTAGCCGTGGCCTCGGTCCGGAGCAAGCAGGCCCGCCTCCCAGATGGACACACTGGGCGGAGCTGCTCCGCTGAGGAGCCTTCGCTCCCAAGCGGCCTGTGTGAATGGAGATGGATGGACGATCACACACTCTCCTCTCAGGCCTTGGATGATGTGTATTTAGACCCAACCCTTGGCCCTATCCATCCTTACTATTCCCAGGGAGTAGCAATGTCAGGAAATGTCTACAAATGTCCCAATAGTTTGCTTCATTCTCATTAGTGTTCTCTTTCTTCGTGTCTCTGTAAATCCAGACATCAAAAGCCTTTCAGAGAATCCTAGCTCCCATTCCTGACAATGGGTAGCATAGTTCAAAGGTGTGTGTGCATTTGTTTTTTGTACTGTTAATAAAGACATTCTCCAGCTTGTATTTTCTCTTATGGCCCCATCCTTGTCTGCTAAAGGAACATAGGAGAAGGACCCTAGAGGGAGTGTGGACAGTGCTGTGCCGTCCTGGGGAGGCAGCACCGATTCCGGTCGGGTTTCATGGCATAAGCATTATTCGAGACGGGTCGGAAGGGCCGCAGAGTGGGCGAGAGCAGAGTGCAGGGGGAACCCACTCAAGATGGGATGACGAGGTGTTTCTGATGCAGCGCTGGTGGCAGAGAAAGGGAGCGCCATGGTGCTGGATCAGGCACGCGCCCCCAGTGGCTCTGAGGGCCAGGGTGGCAGCCTTAACCCGTTAGGCAGAAATGGAAAGGTTACAGCAGGTGAGCGGTGCTGCTACAATCACAGTCCAGGAAGGTTAACCTCACAGTCCTGTGTAGGGTGGGTAGAAGCTTGGAGATGTGTGTTGGGAATGTTGGTTAGATAGACGTCAGGGGCCAAGTGTGAGACAAACTGGGACATAAACATGGGTGGGACAGAGCTGGTGAAATGAGGTGAAGGAAGAGAATTTGGAAGTTTGCTCTTGGGTCTTTGGCCTCCAGTGATGTAGTTCTCAATAAGGGCATTAGCCAACCCCCACCCCCCCCAGTAGAGATGGAGTGGGGGGGGGTGTTGGTTTGGGTGGGGGGAAAGGGGGTGAACGGTCCTGGAAAGGGTTGAGTTCCACTGTCACATGCTGAGTTCAAGGCGTCTGCGGATGGTCAGGCTGTGCGGTCAGTGAATTACTGGATGTGTGTCCGGGACTCCAGGGAGAGCTTGAATTGTAGAATCAGAACAGGGGGTCATTTGCATAGACGTCAGATTTAAAACTCCAGTAAATGGCCCTGGCTGGGTGGCTCCGTTGGCTGGAGTATCGTCCCATATCCCAAAAGTGTGTGGGTTCTGCCCCTGCTCAGGGCACATACCTAAGCTGTGTGTTTGATCCCTAGTTGGGGAGTGAATGGGAGACAACCCATCGCTGTCTCTGTCTCTCCCCGCCACCACCTTCTCCCTCTAAAATCAATAAATATACCCTCAGGTGAGGATTCAAAACCAAACTTGAATAAATGGATTGGAAAGGGAAGAAACGGGGGAGGTGTGAGGCCCAGGGGCAGGACACTGGGGACTGAGCTCCGCGTTACCCTGAGCACTGTGCCAGACCCCGGGAACAGGGACATGGTTGGACAGCCACAGCAGCTGCACTTCCGGAATTTGAGTCTCGATTAAACGGAAGTACACGTGTGACCGTGTCTGTAACAGAGATGGAATTCTACGTGAACATGTGACAAGCAGACGGAATATCGTGAAGGCACTTGACCCCTCTAAGCAAAGGCATGTGAGAGATTTTTTGGTTTCCCTTACGTGACACCACCGTAGCTTTTGTATAATCGGACACGGCACCAAATCAGCAAACGGACGCACGTCTGTGCAAACAAGTGTGGCAGCCCGTGGCAACACCGCTGGGGCTTCCCGCCGTGTGTAAGGGAGGCGAGGAGAGTGGCAGTGTCTTCAGAATGAAGACTTGGGTCACGCTGCAGCCAAGTGGCTTCCTTACTCCGCCTGTTCCTAGGAGCAGTCCGGCGGTGCAGGGCTGACTAGCCTCGGGTTTAACAGAGGCAGCCAGAACAGCGAAGCTTCGTTAAGTTGTGTACTCCTTGTTCCGTACAATCCCACTAAAGTAAGTGTCCTGGTTAAATACTCGCTCCTGTTTGCAGTTTCTGAGCTTCCGTGTGACACTGTAACAGACAGAGAGGACATTTATCGCGCTCCTTCATTGCCCTCCTTCATTGTCAAAGGCCTTTGGCATTTCTTTAAGGAACACTAAGTCTCCTTTTTAGCCACTATTGTGAAACACAGGCTGTCATGGCCTCGCTGTGGCTGCTTCTGCACGCTGAGATCTTCTTTGATATTTTCCTATTTCACTAAGATCATTTATTTGGAACATGCTTAGAAATTGCCCATTCAGTGCCCCCTCTCCAAGGAGGTTTGCTACAGGCAGCAAAATGCTTTACCTACATGAATAATGTCTCTCTCTATGAACTGCGTATTGTAGTGAATGGATGGGTTATGTGTGACTCTGAACATCTTCCCTCAGGTTATCGTCTAATGGTTCCTAGCTGATGTCGGTAGGTCAGAGAAGGGGCGGACTCCAGGGCAGTGAGCAGGGAGATGGATAGCGTGTGTCTTCTCCATCTCCAAAATCCGGTGCAGATGCTCTCTTGGTGGTGGTGGCTGTTAGTGGTGGCGAAGGGGCGTGTGTGTGGATACATACACGCATGCGTGAGCTGAGAGACAAAGAGGTGAGAAGCGTAAAAGAGGTGAGGTGAGGTGAGAAGCGTAAGAGCAAATGTCCTAGAGCCATACTTCCCTGTTTGGACCACATCGTGCTCTTGACCTTGGGCCCGTGGCTTACCCACTCAGTGCACTGGCTACGTCTTCTCTAAAAGGGACATAATGATCGAGTCTTGCTCATCTTCTTGCCGTGATGATTATGTGAGTTTATGAATCCGTGTTCTTTAGCAAAAAGGCTGCTGCATAGAAAAACGTCTCAATTAAACAAAGGGACTCTCTTACTTCCAGCCGCTTAAAAGGGGCAGTGGAATATGAAGGAGAAACTCTTTTCAGCCTTGTGCAATCTGCTCCGTCACCCAGTGACCTGTGTAGGAGTGGTGTCAGTGGGGAAGCCAATCACCCACGAAGCAATTTTATCCAAATGAGCTAAGCCAGTAGGTGTGCAGTTTCCAATGCGTCTGATTGCACCACTTTTTCAACTAAGCCAGTAGGAAGAGTACCTGACCGAGGGAATAAAACGATACTGAAACCCGCAGTTTCATTTGTCTTAGAGACGGAAGTTCCCACTTGGAGAAAAACCCACGTTGTCTAGTTTCGAGTCCTGGGAAGGACTGCTCTGTGGGACCGCTGGATTAGCCTCCTGGTTGGATGAGCGCCCCCTGTCGTCAGCTGCAGGGATGTGAATGCCTCTAACTCAGGGGGATTTTTCCCCTGGGGTATCTGGACCCAGGCTTCTCGCCTGTGAATACACGCGTTACTTCTTCTGAGCTGGTTGCCTCTAAGTTGGAATTGCTTTATTAAAACATTGCTTATGTTCACCTTTTGAACCAGCCACTTCTGGGGAATTTTAATGACCGTAATGATCATTTCTAAATTCTCATTCGTGCACGTATAAATCCAAAGTCGGACTTACATCTCCTTTGACACAGTCTGAATGCTTTTACACTGTGTAACTTAATGCTGTTTTATCCTGTACATCTCACCATTTATTTCCTATGATACGAGGGTCCAGAGCCGTGCTGTCTCAAATTGTAGCCACTAGTCACAGGTGGCTATTTCCATTTAAACCTAAGTCAATTAGCTATAATAAAACACAATTCAAAATTCAGTTCTGCCACCATGCTAACCATATTTCAAGTGCTCAGTAGGCGCGTGCAGCTAGTGGCTGCCACCTCGGGCAGCGTGGATGATGGAGCATTTCCATCAGAGCCGAACGTCCTATTAACCAGTGATGAAATGCCAGGGCATTTAGACTCGAAACTGGGGACCGTGTCTTATACTTCTTTTAAATGCACCAGCGACCTACCACAAGAACAATTCCAGGGTATATGTCAGGACAATTTTGGGTTGAATAATGTCTTTCAGATTTGCTCCTTTTTGCCGGAGCTTGCCCAAACCCAACCGCAGTCTGGCCTGTTACCTGAGATTTTGATCATTTTTATTCTTTTTTAAAAGATTTTATTTATTTATTTTTAGAGAGGGAAGGGAAGGAGAAAGAGAGAGAGAGAAACATCAATGTGCGGTTGCTAGGGGCCGTGGCCTGCAACCCAGGCATGTGCCCTGACTGGGAATGGAACCTGCGATGCTTTGGTTCGCAGCCCGCGCTCAATCCACTGAGCTATGCCAGCCAGGACTTGATCATTTTTATTCTTCCAGAGAATTCTCTTTCCGTGCCCTTTGCCTCCATAAACTGCAGCTCCCCCACAGAGACGTCACTGCCCTCTGGAGTCCCTTGGAGGGGTCCCTGTTTTATTGAAACAGTCCCTTCCCCTGCTTCCCCTGGCCACCATCGGATTCTTCACCAGTGCTCTTTGGACGAGTGAGTGGGTGCGGTCTTGCATTGTTCTTGGTGGTTGTACCCAATCTTTTTTGAAGCTTATCCTCTCTGGCTTCACCATTCTCTTTTTCCCACTTCCTGTGAATTTGTCATGCTGAGTGTTTGTTTTTACTGATTTATTTTTTATTGTGCTCTAATTGAGCTGTAAGTGTACAATATATTGGTTTGATACACTTAAATGTTGTGAAACAATTACCACTGAACTGTCTGCTCTCTTGTTATTCTCATCAACAGAGTTTTGGATTTCTTCCTAAAGTGGCTGGTTTTTTGTGTGTTGTTGGTTGGTTGGTTGTTTTTGGTATCCTGGTATATATAACATCTTCTTAATCTTTAGATCATTACAATATGATTCTGAATTACTGGGTTCACCTCTCTTTTAGCTAAGATTTGCTTCCTCCAAGCTAGGCCAGTGAAATAGTTTTCCCCTAGAATTTGAATCTTTAATGGAGTTACACAAAATACATGAATCAGAAGGTAGTTTTTGGTAGCCAATGTTCAGAATTATGTTTGTCTTTTTTTTTTGACATTGATTCTTGAGGCCTCAAAAAATAAATTTCTAGTATTTTCTTCCATTTTTTTTCTGATAAAGTATGCAGTGTTGGCTTCTCTTACTTGCAGCTAATTTGAAGTGAAACAGAAATTGGTGCCATGGTGGGGTTTGGAGAATGGCGGACTGTAAAACGTGAATTTGGCTGATTCGAGGATATGCGGAGGGTTAGGAAGTTGGAGATTCTTATTCTCCAGGGGCAACATGGCTGGCCAAGTTGTTCCATGTCACACCTGGAGACTCCTGCCACGTGGGTTTTACAGATGAGGTATGATAGAGTGAATGTGCTTGAAAAAAAATTTTTTTTGTCATTCATTCATCTTGGTTCTTTCAGCAGACCCTGATTTCCACTGGGGAGTCCGAGTGTTCCCCAGTCTCAGTCTTTCTGGTTTGAGGGAGGCCTCCTCTTGTCCCAGGAGTGAGTGTGAGGCCCTGCACTAGCAAAACTAGTGCCTCCTCTTGCCTCTGGACACACTGCTGGCTCCGCGTTGGGTCCCCTTCCGGCTCCTCCAGAGCCTTCATCTGCGCCACTAGGCCTGCCCGGCGCGCATAGGGCACAACGTCAAGTTGAGAGCCTGCAGAGTGTCCCTGCCGCATGGAAAGGGCCCTAAAGCCCACCTGCAAAGAATAGCGAAGCAGAAACTCAACGGTGCAGAGAAACTTAATCCCAATGTCATGTAAGCCCTTAATCCGTGAAGCCAGCTCAGCATGGAAATTTCAGACACATGAGACAATGCATTATCCAGGTTCCGTAGATTTGGGTTTTCACTTACAGTGGAAATACTGCCCCCCCCCCACCTGCCCCACCGTTCACTGGAGATTTGAAGACAATGTCACAGTCTTTCTTTTTACTCCAACCATCATTAGAGTTGTAACTACAACCCCCTGTAGGGGATGTTAAGAGATACTGGCTGAAACTTTTTGTCTTTGAAGTGCTCTAATAATTCAGAAATGCTACATAACTGGGAAAGTGCTTTATGTTTGCGCCACTGTCCCTGTTTTTCAGGCCTCCATGAGATACTTGACTCCCTTGCCTCCTTCGGGTCTGCCATGGCCCCCACGCTGCTACCTCCTCTTTCCCTCACCCTTGCGCGGCCACTCTATCAGTTGTCTTGCAAACCATGCTTTACTGAGTAGCCCAGTTGAACGACAGCTCGGAGGAACCAGGGGAACTTGCATTCTCTGCTCCGACAGCGCAGCCCCTGGGCGGCTGAGCTCTGTCTGGCTGGCGGGAACAGACAGCCCTGCCCGCGAGGGCCGTGCCTCAGATGAGCCCGTGGGAGGAGCTACCTCCTGTGGGCAGGACCCCCATCCCAAATGTGCACCTTGCTCTTCAACCCCCCACTCAGTCCCTGCTCCCTTCAGCCTCAGGAGATAAGCTTGTTTTCCACGTCAACAAGGATACCAGGGTTGTCAGTAATCTTGTGGCTTTTCCACCCCTACACCTAATTTTACTTCTGCCAGCCCAGCCCATGTATTACCTCCCTCACGTCAAGAGTGGAGTAGGAGCTGTGTCTCTTCCTAACACCGATCTTGAGTCCGCCTCCAGCCAACTCCAGAATGCCCCTCTATCATCCCCCCTGTCTCATACACTTCACTCTCTCCTCTCCACGCAGCCCGGCCCCGCAGGCTCTGCACATGCTCAGTTCTTTTTTTTTCTTCCTAAAAAGAAAAAGCCACAGTCAGTGACAAGAGATGAGACTGGAGAGAGGGCCCGGGAGCCAGGCCACTCACAGCCTGGTATGCGATCTTTAGTAGTTTACACGCGTTTTGTTTTTTTTTTAAATCTAGCTTTGCTTATTTTTTTTTAAAGATTTTATTTATTTATTTATTTTTAGAGAGGGAAGGGAGGGAGAAAGAGAGACAGAAACATCAGTGTGCGGTTACAGGGGGTCATGGCCTGCAACCCAGGCATGCACCCTGACTGGGAATCAAACCTGCGACACTATGGTTTGCAGCCCGCGCTCAGTCCACTGAGCTACGCCAGCCAGGGCTACACATGTTTGTTTTTTTTTTTTTACAGGAGGGAAAGTCACCCAAGGAATTCAAGCAGGGCATTCCGTGGTCAAGTGAGAGCTTGGGGTAGATGACTCCATTTGCTTTGTGGATGATGGGTTGTGGAGGTGTGAAGTGTGTTCCTAAAATGGGTTATGCAAAAGTCTAGATGCTGTTAAGTGTTACTAAGATTTACTCAAAAAAAAAAAACTGTTTATGGACAAGGAAATGTGGCAACTTGGGCTTAAACAAACAGATCCCGTTCTCTCATGGCTTCTCAGCTTGAACCCACACTTTGATCAGCCCAGTCCCTCTAACTACCACACGCCTTATTTTCAGACGGCTGTGCACGGCGGGCCGTCCAGCTGCCTCTTTGTCCGTCCGTGACAAGGCGCTGTTCGAATCCCGTGTGGCACGTGGCTTGTGAGAAGATGGTCACAGGCAACTGCTTCTCATTCCCGCCCCAGGCCCAACGCCCTGCTCAGTCAGGGGCTAAATACTTATGTGGGTGCTGCCAGACTCTGGGAGTTTCTCGGTTATGTGGTCACGTAGCTGCAGGTATGTTTTAATCATCTCCTCTCATTAACGGGTTTGTTTGCCTCTGTGCAGCAAAGCCCAATTAAAAGAGAACAGGAGTTTGCAGCAGAGGAAGTAAAGGTTTACTTAAGGAAATGGGGCCAAATCTGGACCTGGCTCCCCACGGCTTTGCGGGGCTGGGTTACGTAGGGGAAAAATAATTAATCACGGCGCCTAAGAGAATTGGGGTCTAGGCCTGTACTGATTGGTCGGCGCTGGGGTAGTTGATCACGGCATCCGGCTCTGGTGTCCATGACGGGCGGTGTTCTGGTTTTGCAAAGGTGTGGTCAGTGGGCTCCGTCCACTTTCTGGGCCTGGAGCGGAAACAAAACTGAGGCCTAGATGTCGTCTCCAGTGTGACCGAAACTCTGTGTCTGGGGTCAGCAGACCGAGGCTTTGATCCTAAGATTACCTGATGCTGATCATCACCCCACTGTCCCGAGGGCTTAACGCCTAAGCACATGTAAGTGCAAGGGAACGGGAGGCGGGCTTTGTAGTGTCCAGAGGGTGAGGTGCCCCCAGCTCCCCTGCCAGGGAGCGGCGGGCTGCCGGGAGCAGAAACCGGCCACCTGGGGAGGAGCAGAGGTCCTGTCCCGTCTGTCGGAGGAGGCGGCCGGTGTGGCTCCGGGATCTCCTCCTTGGGAGCCGTGTCCGGAGGCTTCTCAGTTCCCTCAGGTGGCCACGAAGCACATGCCACCGAGCCTGGATGTTCAGCCTTGCACCCACACAAAGTGCAGTTGTTTCCCTTCTTCACCGCTGCTGGGGCCTGGCTTTGCTGCTATCCACTGGGCTCCCATGGAAGGAAGAAGCACTGAGACTATTAGCAAAACAATCTCCCCCTTTTGTTCCCGGTCCAACCATGACATCTCCAAACACACATTGATGAGACATGCCATCCGCTATGGAAAACAGGGGAATCAGTGCATTTAACACGTACGTACTGGATTCTAGTGGGTATTAGAACTGAGATTATTATAATGTGACTTTGCAGAGGTAAGTGCAAAATAGTTTTACGCAAACCTGAATTTCCCCGGTGTGTTTGTTCTAGACGCAGTGCATTACCTTACCCAGAGAGGCAAAGCATTCCATATAGTTATACCATCTAAATTTTGCAGGACTCGTAATTTTGGTAAAGTCAATTGTTTCCTTAGCTACTTATGTGTGAGGTAGATTTTGAATTTCCTGCAATAATGTGTGCTGTGGGATCTTCTTTATTTTTATGTTTCAATTTCAATATATTTTCCTGAAGAAGCAATATTTTTGAGAGGCACATTTTTCTTGTAAAATGCAGAGGCGTGACAGATAATGTCCTTTGAGATGCTCTTTGTGACTATGGGATTTTTAACTTTCTGAGTTCTAATTGTGTTTCAGTTTCCCCCAACTATTAGATTGGTAAACCGATTGCATCATCCGCTGAGCACCTGGAGAAAGAGGTTTACTATAGACAGAAGGAAGGTTTATAGAAACCTCCTATAGAAAGGTTTACTTAAGGAGCTGGCCACATGTAACTCTGTGGGAGCAGAACGACACTTTCCTGGGCCTCAGTAGCTCTGAGTCAGGGGGTCTCTGCCCCAGAAGACTTGTGGGGGGCTGCACTGGAGACCAGCTTCCGCCCCCTGCTGGGCTTTGAGGAGCAGCTGCTGGCCACGTCACCGGCAGGAGCGGCGGTCGTCCTGTGGATGACACGTCAGGTGGTGTTCGCTCGTGTTTGCCAAGGCGGCCTGAACATATTCTAAACCAGGATCTCGGGCCGAAATCAAAAGGACTCCATTTCTACTCACCATTCCAGCTTTTTTTTTTTTTAAAGAAATCTACCGCATTACTAAATAATGGATTTTATATTGTTTGCGGTGAAAAATAAAGGTTACTTGAGAATTTTATATTTGTCCCTTCACACCGTCCTGCTTAAGTCTTGAGTTTTGAGTTTCGCTTACATTCGTGATTCTCTGCATTGAAGCATAGAGCTGGCCTTTGAAGAGATCTCTAACATATGCTGGTGTTTTAACTCACATACATGGGTGATTTGTTTGGAATCACAAACCTTCCCGACGGCTTATCAAGGGCAGCGTCACTTTAGCAAAAAGCATAGCACACGGTGCAGGACCAGCACTCACAGATACACATAGCATGCATAAGAGATTGATGCAACTCCCCTTCCCCGGTGATTAATATTCACTTGGGCAGCTGTAGCACTCGGGTCTTCCATTCGCGGACAGATGTGAATGAGGGTTGCTTCTTGCCTTGACCAAACTGCTCTATCTTAATCCATGTTCACGGCTTAGGAACTATGAAATATGCTGCAGGAATATTTAGAACTCTCCTGGGGATTTCTTGTGGCTCCAACTGATTTTATTTTCCCCCAACAAATATATTAAATTGAATATTTTTCTTCAGGGCAAAAAGTTAACCGGCTTGAAACGCATGGGCGCAGAACAATAAATGAAATCCCGACTTAAATCTGGGCATCGGCCTGTGAGGCGCTGGCTGCTTCTGACACCCAGCGGAGAGGCTGAGGGGGAATCTCCACTTAGAGTCTGAGCACAGGGCCGTGATGGAGAACAAAGTGTGTTTCTGTTCCAGCGATAATCATCAATGTGCGCAGTCTTAGCTTTTATTTTGGAGAGTCAGAGAAGCGACGTGGCGTTTTCACTACCCGTGGCTAATATCCCGCTGATTACGACTTTGCCATTGCTTCATTTTATGCGTGATGAATTTGCTTTTTTTATGGACTTTGTGTTAAAATGATGGCTCCGAGATTCTCAAGGATTCCTATTTTTAGGTGTTTATTTAGCATGAATATTCTTTTGGATGGTACATCTACAGTGACAGAAAACAACAGAAGTAGCAACTACAAAATCTATGGTGTCTCACCAATAATGCGTGTGTAGTCTTGAAGTTCAAGGCGCGTGTGTGCGTCCATGAACACATGTAGACATAGATGAAGTATGTTTGAGAGTTAGGAATCGTGTATATATTTACCAATAGATACTTGGACTGTATGTTTATGAAAAACTATACCCACACACATGCATTTCCGTGTGTATACACATTTGGATATTTATACAGTGGGAATTTAATGGATTTTCAGACCTTGTTAAAAATCCTTAACCATATTTTCCTATGCATTTATTGACTAAATATTTGCTCATTTTATTAGATGCTTAGGATATAATGCTGTGAGGAACTATAAACAACCAAATGAGAAATTGTCTCTGCCTGTAATACTCAAAAATCTGATTGGAAAGTAAAAACCAAACATATGAATAGTTGAATAACAATATCAAAGTAAATTACACTTCTCTACATAATTACAAAAAGTGCGATAGTGTTGGTATATTGCCAACTATTGATTTTTCAAAATATCCTTTATTATTTTAAAACTAAAAATTAAATCTGTTGATTTAATACGGTTCGGAGGAACAGTGGCAGAATCTTAGTAGCGCCTCACCAGGGAAGGCCACGGGGAGACAGTAATACAGTTTTAAGGCCTGAATGGAGGGATTTTAAGGTAAATTTTTCTTTTTTTTTTAAGATTTTATTTATTCATTTTTAGAGAGGGAACGGAGGGAGAAAGAGAGAAACATCAATGTGCGGTTGCTGGGGGTCATGGCCTGTAACCCAGGAATGTACCCTGACTGGGAATCGAACCTGCGATGCTTTGGTTCACAGCCCATGCTCAATCCACTGAGCTACACCAGCCAGGGCTTAAGGTAAATTTTCCAAGGCAAGGGGGAAGGACTGGATTGGGGAGAATTTCACACACGGGTGGAGGGCAGCAGGAGGCAAGGTTTTGGAGCAAACATCGGTGCGCAGAGAGCTGGCGTCTACAGCTAAGCTGTGTTGCTGGCAGCGTGGTTTCTCAGCAGCATGCTTTTCCCGGACCGGACAGCCAGGCTGCTTCCTCTCATTCTCAGCGCGGCTTTATTTAGAGATGAGGCATTTGTGGGATTCTCACATTCTTCAACAAAAGAACGGGAACGTCTGTTGGTTTCAGTCTGTAGCCCTCGTTTTTGCGTTCTCGGCCTCAGCCGGAAGGTTGTTTGAGGACATGACGGGTCCAGATTTATCACTGCTCCCTGCATCGGGGTCGTGTACAAAATTCGTTATTGTGGCTCCGCTTTTACAAGTGTCAGGTTCTCTCTCTCTTTTTTTTCCCCCTAAAAATGGAGTGGGATCCTTATTTGTAGGACCCTTTGGTGGTGCTGTGGCTGCTGAGCATTGAAGGCTCCAGAGGACGTGGGTTTCGGCCCTGGGTGTCATGGGGAGGGTTCGCTCCCAGTTCTGTCATCAGAACATCAGGAGCCAAAAGGGCCCGAATGACGCCCACCGAGCAGATCCCAGGAATGGTCCTTACGGCTCTCGGAACCAGAGACTTGAAGACAAATGCAGAGTGCTACGTAAGGTCAGTAATTTTACAGTTTTGAAAGTCTAAGATGCAATGCACCCTGTTAAGCCCGTAACGATGAGTAAAAATAGTGGGGTAGATAAAGATGGAAACTTCAAGATTCAAATTGGACGATCCAGAGGTCCCAGTTTCCTGCATCTTCTCCTGTGGGTCTCAGGTGGCAGCTGTCCACTTCACGTGCTCGTTGTCTTGATCCTGACATCTTGCTGAGATGCTATTTCTTCCTCCAAGGCTGTTTCTGGAGGGTTCCTACAACTTCTCAGCCACAGGTCCCCAATCTGGACGGTTTTCCCCGTCACTCAAGGGTGGCTTGTGTCGCTTTAATGGAGAGAGATGTATCTGAGGATCATCTGATTAACACTGCACTCGTGTCAGCAGCGCCTCTGAGGAGGCCCTTTTCTTCCAGGCTTGTGATTAGTGTGCACAGTGAACCAAAGCTGTTTTAGAGTTTATCTTATTTTTAAAACTGAAGCATATATGACATAACCTGTAAAGGAGAGGTGTACACCATGTTCACGTGATGCATTTGTATAGTATGATATCATCGCCATTCGAGCGATAGTTAGAATTTCTATCTCATCACATAATTATTTGTTTTTATGGTGGGTGTAATGAAGACCTAGTCTCTTAGGAAGTTTGATGATTAAAATACATTTTTTTGGTCTCTATTCACCAAACTGTGCCTTAGATCTCCAGGACTTCCTCCTCTGCTGGTTGTAAGTTTGTAATATCTCCTCGGTACCCCCAGCCCTGGCTCTGGACACCACTCTTGTGCTCTGGCTTTAGGATTGTGGCTGCTTTAGACTCTGCAGATAAGGGGTATAATACAGTGTTTGTTTTCCTCTGTCTGATTTCTCAGCAGCCAAAGTTTTGGAAGCGAGTACTGGTCAACAAGTTGCTAGTCTTGATAAGTGAGCTGTTTTAATTGGTTCACTTATTTATTTTTTTCCCTAGAAGTATTTCCTGGAACAGATAACCTAACGATTTCTGCTTGTTCGGCATTCACATATGTAAGGACAGATTTCCTGCTGTCAGTTTTGTTCACTGCAGTTTTGTTCAGTTTTGTTCCTAAAGAAGAAACGTTTCACAGTCAGGTACGCTCCTTCGGATCTGAGAGGAAGCGGAATCTGTGGGCCATCTTAACAGCAACTTAATACGGACCGAAAACCGGGCATAGGAGTCTGCAAATCCTGTGACTTTTACGTAAAAACATGTTTACGTGTACTTCACGCTAATGAATTAAACCTGCGGTTTTTAAGTAGCCCGCCTATCGGAGGGTACAGTCCCATCCGTCCTTTGCACGTAGCTTCAGGTGAGACCCGTTTAATTAATTCACTGCAGGCTGGTTTTGCACCGCTAGAGCTTGACATGGTTCAGTGGCCCTGACCCTGAGTTAAACTTCCCACCGCGTGTGTAGCTGACACAGTCGCCAGGGAACTGGTAGTCCCATGAATCAGTTTCAGGAGTATGAGACTCCGTGTGCGTGTTCATTCTCTCAACCGATGTCCCTGAAACGGAGTCTCTTCACTGTCACTGGTGGTAAGTTCTCCGCCTGGCACCTTGCAGTTGCTCTCTGCCCTGTCATGCCCAAAGACAGCTGCTGCTACCACATTCTGACTTGCCCTGGGGTGCCTGACCCTCGCGATGCCGAGGAAATGGGAGCAGAGACTGTGGCTCTCAATGTGGAGGAAAATGAGTTTCGTGAGTGGCATTAGTACTTTACAAGTTGGTCCTAAGAAATTCTTATTTTCAACAGAGTTTTATAAGCACCTACCAGAGCTGTCTAGTACTAGATCAAAATGGAAAAAAATTTTGATAATCAGTTGCCATGTAATATTTGACATTTAGCTCAGAAGGAAGCCAAAGCATTGTCTATTTTTTTCTTATAAGAAAGACCTTTAAGTTTTTATCTAATTTCCATAAAAGTGTTTCTTAATACTTATAAACATAGGAATTAGTGTAGATTGATGCTTACATGTGTCTGATTTTAGCTATAAATAGCGTTCACCAATGGAGTCTTGAACTCTGCAGAAATATACTGAACAAAACAAATTTTAAAAGCCTCAGCCATCAATTGAGATATTCCAATAAAACTTTAATTTTTGTTTAATAGTTATTTTTCATAAATTTTTTGATAAGTTACATAAAATTGAAATGATTAGTAATTATACATGTATAATAACTACAATAATATCATAATAATTATCATAGAACATTATACTTTCTTTTTTTTTACTTGAGACACCAGTAGCATTTGTAGGTGGTGGGGAGGCTGTGGCATGAAAGACCCCAAATCCACAGTTTCGCTAGAGATGCTGTGTGCTAAAAATGTGGGTAGGAGACAAAGAGCGAAGTGGATGGACTTCTGGTGAGGATGGTGTGAAGAAGCAGGTGAGTCTTCACCCGCCCCAAATAAGCATTAAAGTGGGTGAAGTTGTGAAAAGAACCATTTCCATTCTTAAGTCAACCAATGACAAGCTCTGCGTTTTGATGTGTTTCTTCGATGAAAGGTCAGAGAGTCTGCCTCCTGCTCCTGCCCCCACCCCCGCCCTGCATCTTGCTCACATTTCAGTCTTGCCCCCAGTGGATTCTGGGAATGTTAGTCTTGCTGACCGGAAGGTGGGATACAGGAGAGATTCCTGTGCCTTAACCCTCCAAAATTTCGAGGTCTTGAAGCTTACTCAAGGTACAGAATGTTTTTTGGGGGATATTATCTCCCTCTCTGCTTATTTTTATCCATACAGTGTAGCCTGCAGTGTTAGACACTAAAAATAAAGGGGGGTGATTTGCTTAAGCAAAAACAGCAGTACTTACAACAATAGAACATTCTGCAAGTTTTAAGAAGTGTCCTGAGAATGCATCCATCTGAGAGATAAAGACCTCGGTCTCCAGGCGGACACAGAAATGAGGGAATACAGCATGCGATCATGTGAATGACAGTGCCTGAAACAGTCTGATGTGGAGTAGATCTCCAATAAATATTAGCTTTTTTTCCTCTTTTTCTCTATTTTGACATGTAGGCAATACCACTCTCCCTTTAAAGCAAAAGTCACTAATGTCCAAGGAGGTCTTTTTTAAAATTACGAACTCGGTCCTCTACTTTTGTCTAGCCACTGTGCACTTCACCGTCCACTATTGATGGGAATACCCTCGACTGAGACCGCGGGAGCCAGGCCCGTCTCCGCCCACAGAGCCTCGCCTTGCAACACCCGATCTCCCTTCTGCGTTTTAATTATCCTTTCTGAATCCCAGTGAGCTCAGCCCCCTATCCACATATCTGCATACAACTTATTATAAAGCCAAATATACTGCACAAGATACGTATTCTACAGATAAATTCAGCACTTTTTCAATCTTGTGCCCCAGTTTCACCTCTGTTTTTGTCAGGTGATGAATGCTCTCATTTTTAAAATGACACAGAGAAAGGCTTAGTGAATGAACTGCGCAAGGTTATTTACATTTTCTTATTAGTATATTTCTACTTCAGGTTGACTTGCAAAAAGCTTTGAAGTAGGCAATCTGAGGTAAACCACTAAAGGGAAAAAAAAAGATGATATCATTGCTTAATTATATCTAACTTCAGAATATTTGGTATTCAAGCTCCAAATGTCAAAGACCATACACTTCATCTTGACTTTTGCTCTAGCACTCTTCAGACATTTTCAAGAAAGAAGTAAGTTATAATTTTAATAAGCATACAACAGAGAGCCAGACATCACAATACTGCTCACGCCAAACTTGCACGGGACGGTTCAATTTTAGTTTCAATTAAATTAGCTCTCAGTATTCAAGTGAACATCATGTCACGTGATTTTAGCAGCCTCAATTTCTGGGAAGCTGCTTCTCTTATGAAACCCAGAGAAAGTTTTTAATGATAAAATATTTTGGGTTCTAGAAATGCAAAACCAGTCATTACAGATAGTTGGAAGGGAGAAAATTGTTAGAAAAATACTATGTTCAGGATCCTTCAGGCTTTATGTAAGATTATTTGAAAAGGTAAAATTGCCCCTGGCTATATTCCCTTAGAAGAATATAAAGTAGCTGGAAATTGCTTTATAGTCATGGATTCATAGGCAGTAACTCTTCTAAATAATTCTGTGTGATATTGTTCTCATCGGGTAGACAGAAGATAGTCCCCAAGAGAGCAGGAATGCTGCCTGGACCATCTGATGGCAGGTCAGCGGGGGATCGCAGTGGGGTTCTTGGACGGGTTACCTGGGCAGGCAGCCCTTCCAGACCCGGAAAGGATAAGCTGGAAGAATGATTTGTAATCGTGTGACTTTGTGGCTGAGCTTGATTTACCACTATGTCCTTTTAACAGTTACTTTGGGAGACTAAAGTTACAGCACCTGTACCCAACTGTTTTGGTGGCAAAGCCACCAAGGATGGTCACTGTTGCCTTAACATCAGAGAATGGGACTAAGTAGTTCCTTATGTCACTTAAAATTCTTAAAAATTGTGTTCAAAATACAGACTAACATCATAATTTCTTATCCTTCTAAACCTTTTATATTTTAATTTTTTCACTTTTTTCCTCTAACAGTTGCAACTTCATAGACTTTTTGTAGCTTATTTGATGAACTAAAATTCCTAGCCATAGTTATACCACAAAAAGTCTGTGGTGGTTTAAATAAAAAGGTTCACGTGGAATATGGATTGATCAAATATATTGAGTAAATGTTACTGCATTTACTTTTAGTTAAACAAAATACGAAGAATTGATGATTCTCAGAAGCACTGTCTTGTTTCTGATGAATATGTTGTGGTATGGCAGTGTCGTTGGGGCCATATGCCGGGGGGTCACAATGGCACCATTCCCGGGTAGTTGCTTCAAACGTCAAGTTGAAGGTATATGGGAAGCGCTCGGAGAAAGTCCCGGACTGGACTGCATCATATGTAACCTGAAGTATCACTTATTAGCATCACTTGAGGGGAAATAGGGTTGGCAGCAACTGATTACAAATAATAAACTGATTCCCACTTTAACTTATTAGAAAGATATATTTGCATTTTGGCATTTTAGGGAAAGTATAATATACTCTAGCCTTTTTCCTTTTATTTATATTGTCATTAACAGCCCAATGAAATAGAGCCTTTTAACATTGTGCGCTGAAATTTATACATATTTGTATGTTTATACATAGATTTAAGCGGATATTAATGTTTGCTAAATTGAAACCGAGAGATGCATTGTTTGAAATCCATGAATATGCATAGACTGTCTTGATTTATTCTTTGGGATTTAATGTAATATTTGAGAAAACAATCAACTTTCATTCTTCTACATATTTATATTTGAATTATAGTGAAATATGGAAGATTGCCTACACTGCTTATGCTGAGATGTGAGCTTATGAAAAAGAAAATGCAAACTCCTGACTGAAGGGTATCATAGCGTGAGGGAAATATGCAGATTCCCATCACTCCTTCCACGGCTTTTCTGCTCTAAAATGAGAGTGGTGCATGCGTCGGTCCAGGTTCCGGGATATTGCCGCTGATCGAGGGCTAGAATGAAATCAGCGCAAGCAGGAATGTCCGCCTTTATTAGATGGAGAGCTGCCTGCTCTTCTAAAGCACGTGTGTTTATGCCTCCTTCCATCAGGGCGTGGGTCAGGCTGCAAAAATAGTTCTCTCTTCAAGATGATCTTAATTAGTAATAATGCAGGGACAAGAAGTTAGGCCGTGTTTAATCAACACTGTAATGCCCACCAGAAGCCAGAAACCGAACAGAAGCGTATTATTCTCCAGGCTCCATAAACGCGGTGCAGTGGGGCTCACAGCTCGCTCTCCCGGGACTCCAGACGGAGGGAGGGTCTCCTGTGCCTCTCCTCGCCTCCCCTAAGTGTGCCGGTGGCGGCAAGAAAGCTTTCTGTCGCACGATTAACTGTCATGAGATGTCATTCAAGATGTCAGTCAATAATTTAGCAGTGAGTGAACTAGGTATGTATTTTTTCTACAGGGAGAGTTTTGTGGAAATCTGTTTCATTGCCTTGAAGTTGCATTCTAAATGTAATCCATTTGTTTTAGTGTTTGCTGGAAATCGTAAAGCAGCGTTTTTACTCCTGGTGAATTTGCACACCAGAGGGACAAAATGTGATGCATGAACACAAAGTGGAGGAAAATAAATGACTTCCTGAAACTTTGTAGTTTGGGGGCAATTCGGATGAGCGGCCTTTGATAGCGGCGGACTCGGCAGCTTCCACAGGGGTCAGCCCAGCAGCAGCACGGACTCGCCCTATCGCCCCGGCGCGCTCCCCGGACAGCCCCACCAGGCTCTCTGGGTGAGGAGCCCGGAGCTCAGGCTGCTCCGGCAGCTACCTGAGGTCACGCAGGTGGGGCAGTGAGGCAGGGACTGGGTCCGGTCCCTGACACTCAGGCCTGCCTCCCTCCACCAGAGGAACATTTGTTTTGAGTGAAAATCAGGTCTTACTTCATTATTCCAGTAATATAGCAAAAAGCCAGGCATCATCTCCATTTAATATACTGCCTACATGATCAAATTGAGTTGGTAGGGTGTTTATTGTTTCTGGACACTGCTCATACCTTGAACCGAACTCCTCTTGGGGCAGAAGGCAGAATCGGATGTTGGCGTCATCCTTAATAGCCGCTGTAATAGAGCGTGACATTTTCATATGACAGGGAGGAAATTAAACACAGAGTCCTTTCTCTGATGGATCTCTGATCATTTGAATAACAGACACCACCTAAACTATTATCCTGAAGTCTTTGGCATTTCAAGTCTGTCGTTATTTAAAATCCTCCAAGGAACTGCAGAAGGTGGGCATTTGTTTACCTGCAAAAGGTGGTGTAGCACTTTGTTTAGCTCGGTGTCAGCTGTGACTCTAAAAACCAGAAAAATATGGAGAGCCTCTGAAAATGTTCTAGCGTTATCCATGAGCACTGAATAGCCTATTAAATAAGATTTCATCGATGAATTAAGAATGCCTCATCTTACAAAGAACTTTTGTATTGAAAGTTCAAATGTATTCTGTGAGCACACAAAGACGTGTAAGGTGACAAGTCACTTTGGAGTTACTTGAACCTGTCCCCTCCAGAATGCTGAGTGAAGGACATATACACTGAGAGAGAAAACTCATAGGCTTTAATGTTTAAGCTTGACCTTCCGTTTTCTGTTATTTTCGACGCACATGCGTGAATCTGCTTAGCCTCCAGCAAATGCATCTTCTTGGGACCACTAGGTGTCATCCTATCTGTGTGTAAGGTTTTCAGCATGCCAGCGGCTCTTAACACATCTTCATTATTTAGAAGACTTTATCAATGATCTCAAGAGTTCAGCCTAGATGACGAGTATAAGGGAGGGAGGGCCTCTGATATAATGAGAAAGAGCAAAGCAGATTCTGGGGAAGAAAGCATCTGGATGATGTTTTTAGGATAAATAAGACGATAAAATAAAAGTTTGGGCATTTTATGTCTGTTCTTGTTGTAAGACACTGATGTTACACAACATTATGCTAGTTCAGGTGCACAGCCCGGTGATCAGACATTATATAACTTACTAAGTGACCGCTCCGCTGAATCTGGTACCCGCCTGGCCCCACACACATTATTATGATATTACCAACTATGTTCCCCTGTGCTGCGCTTGACATCCCCGTGGCTGTGCTGTGACCACCCAATCTGCACTTCCTAATCCCTGCACCCCATTCACCCTTCCTCCCACGGAAACCTCCTCCCACCTGGCTGCCATTAGAATGTTCTCTGTATCCATGAGTCTGCTTCTCTTCCGCTTGTTTATTTTGTTTTTGGATTCCACATACAAGTGAAATCATATGGCATTTGTCTTACTCTGTCTGACTTATTTCACTCAGCATAGCGCCCTCTAGGTCCATCCGTGGTGTTGCAGATGGCAAGATTTTATGCATGTTTTTCTGTGGCTGAGGCATATTGCATTGTATACCTGTACCACTTTCATATGGTGACAGACATTTCATCCATTCATATCGTGGCGGACACTTACGTTGCTTCCACAGCTGGGCTATTTAAAGAATGCTGCAATGAACATATAAATGTACATGACTTTTCGATTTAGTGTTTTCGGTTTGTTTGGATAAATACTCAGACATGGAGTCATGGGGCCTTTCTTTGCTTTTGTTTCAAAATCTGTTTTGTCTGGTGTAAATATTGCTACCCCAGCTTTTGGTTTGTTTCCATTTCCATGAAATACTGTTCAATGAAACAATATTTCCATGAATATTCCGAGGGATAGATGGACAGTCTATCCCTCGACTGCCAGTCTGTGTTGCCTCTCGGTCTGAACAAGTCTCGAGTAGGCGGCATACGTAAGGGTCTTGTTTTCTCGTCCATCCCGCCTTCCTATGTCTTTTGATTGGAGCATTTGACCATCTGCATTTAAAGTCATTGTTGACAGGTATTTATTTACTGCCATTTTATCATTCATACTTTTGATCTTTTTCTTCCTTCTTAAAGAAGACCCTTTAATATTTTCTGTAATACTGGTTTGGTAGTGATGGACTTCTTCAGCTTTTTCTTGTCTGGGAAGCACTCTAACTGCCCTTCGATACTGAATGCTAGCTTTGCTGGGTAATGTAATCTTGGCTGTCGGTCCTCGATCGTTATCACCGTGACTGTTTCTTTCCAGTCCCTTCTGGTCTGCGGAGCTTCTGTCGGGAAGTCAGCTGCCAGTCCAATGGGAGCTCCTGTGCTTCCTTTTCTGATGCAGAAGATGCCCAGGTGCCACAGGCTGGCATTCGGCGGGGGGATGAGAGAAAAGGCCTGGTGGACCGTTTTCCCAGACCGAGACTCCTGCTAAAAGTGACACACACAATTCGAAAATTGTTTCAGAACATCTATCTCAGGAGGCGAGGATGCCGTGGAACTCCCAAAGTTCATAAGCCTCCGCTGGCAGAGAGCGGTAACGGGTTCCGGAGCAACCCGGAGCCGGCACTGAGAGCGCGCATTGATTCACACCGTCCAGGGCGGTACGGAGACCGGGGGCTGCGGGTGCTAGTAAGCCCACCGCCCTCCCCATTGTCGGTGTAGTTGCTAAGAATCCCTGCAAACTAGTTACACACTAAACACTTCAACCCGATATTTAATGATTATACATTTCTGTTACATCTTAACACTAGATCTCTTTGATGGAAAGAATATATAAATATACCTATGAATGTGCACACTCGCATATATACTTAAAAATAATTAGAACTCAAATAACTTGCAGTTGTAGTATAAAGCCAAAATAAGTGTGGGAACATGAGAGTCAGCTAATGCATTGGTATAATTTGAAGAGCTAACGTTGGCCACTTAAGCCCAAACTGTGCTCTTGTTATCAATAGTAGAGATCATTTTATATATATATATATATATATATATATATATTGATATGTGTCAATAATGCAATCCATTCGTTTTCCCAAAATTTTGCATCCATATCTAATTAGCATTTTATAAAAGTTGGTGTCCGTATTTATTTGGCATAACCCTCCAGACTGCAGAAAAGGTTTAGGGCTGGCCTATGGAAAAGATGACTTGGTGAAATTACAGAAGATTCTTGAAACTCCGCATACATTTTGATACGTGCCAGACATTGTCCACAGTGTCTGTGGGGGGCCGAAGAAAGCACCCCCTCCACACTGGCTCTGTCCTGACCCTGCAATCAGTGAGGAGGCTCCTCAGCAAGTCAAAGGGGCTTTCACAGATGTGGTGCAGGAGCCTGAGGTGGGAGATTATTCTGGGTTCTGGACTGGCCCAGTGTGATCCAAGGGCCCCTCTAAACGGAAGGCCAGGGGATGGGATTCAGAGAGGATGTCAGGACGGCAGCAGAGGCCGCAGAGGAGAGAAGTCACCCCTCCGCTGGCTTTTGGGGATGGAGGCGGACCTCTGTGAGGCCAGGAGGGGGTGGCCTCTGGGACTCTAAAGGGGCAGGGGGACAGAGGCCTCCCTGCGGCTTCCGCAGAGAGGTGGCCACATGACACTTTGATTTGGCCCCGGGAAACTGGCTCCAGATTTATGGCCTCCAAACTGTAAGAGAGTAAATTCACGTTCCGTTAAAACTCACATGGGAACGAGTCGATGGTGGATTGATGATAAGTACAAGAACACTGTGGATCTCATGACCCCTTTTTGTTTGCGGCGTTGCTAGTGGCACAGTCGTAAAGAACAATGGAATGCTCGGCTGTTGTTTTCATTGTTGTTTTAAAAAGTAAAACCTTGCTGTCCTCGGGGTGGGAAGAACTCAGAAGGTGACATTCACTAATGACTCCTCGAAGAAATTGACAAAGATGGATACAGTGCCTTTGCTGGTGGCCCCCGAGACGTAAAGTGCTTTCGAAATGACATTACAGCTCGGGGAAAAAAGCTGTTTGCTTTTGTTTAGAGAGAAGAATGTTACGTACCTTAATTGCATAATGCATATTTTATCTTAGTTTATAAAGCCTCACAAGTCTCCTATTTAAACATAGATAGCTAATTATGCTATTTGCCAAGATCTAATAACTTCGACATTTTGACTTAATATTATGCAGCGCCTTACCTGAGCGAGCATCAGTAAAACTTACATATACTGCACGAGTGAAATTCTCCCTCACTGGTGGGTGGAGTTTGTATAGAAGGCTCTGTGTTGAAATACTATGCAAAGGAAGGCACGCGACTGAAATCTGGATTCAAGTGAGGGTTGCTGGTGCCAAGCGGAGAAACCCCAAATTTCTAATATAATTCGATGGCTTTGGCTAGTCTGTGGACACTTTCTGATCGTGGAATTGTTTCCTCGCAGGAAAGGGTTATAATAGCATGGCTTCTCTGTTCCCCAGAGAGGATCGTTGGAGACCTGAAGGGACCGCTCTGTCCCCGGACTGGTTTGGCGTGTCCTCACGTCCCTGTCTCTAGCTCGGTCACCCCCTTCCCCTTTCCCGATGTTCGCACTGCAGGCACGGGTCCTTTCAGGCTCTCCCGCTCCCTCCAAGGTTCATTCTGGGCCACGTGTCTGGGGACCGGGGCAGGGTCGGCCGCTCTGTGCTTCCTCTTAGAGCCGGGCAGGAATGTGCCGTCAGGACAGGCCTCAAGGGCCAGTCCCAGCTATGAGGCCCACTGAGGTCCTGACACTCAGGGCTTTGAACTCCAGTGTGAAGCACTTCGCAGCCTAAATAAATAAACCGCTGAACAGGCTAATGGGTGATGGGTTGAGATGGCTGCCCTCCCTTCAGGACTGGGCTAATCATCCCAGGGACGTGCCGAGTATTAGTGATGTGAATTTCATCACAAGAAGCTGTAGGTATTTTAAGACAGAATTTGGTGTGATCTATGCATTTCCCAAATGATTATGGAGGATGCAGCCTATCCATATATATGCATAGCAATGATATTGATTTGATTTTCTTTCTGAACTGAAAGATTCCATAGGAACATACCCTTGGGTTTTCCCTACTGTTAATAGTGCTTTTTTATTCGACCTTTAGTTTTTGAATCTAGTGTCTTTGTATATATAATAATATAATTCTTTAAGAAATAATAAACATTCCAAATGCATGTAAAATAGATGCTTATTTTTCTACATGCAATAAAAAGCAAAATTACACAACATGTCATTATTTAAAGACAACATTTACTGCGTAGTCCTTCATCCTCACTCACTCAAATCGTATTAGACGGCCTGTACGCACAGCTAGTGGACTCAAGTGTGTCCCCTCCCGTGTCCGCGTAGCTCTGTGATGTGAGAAATCAATTCTCGTGCGGCTGCTACTCGACTCTCTCTCTAGGAAACTGCTTCTCGTATTAGGTTTTGATACCATTTGACAAGGAAGCTTGTGGACCTCGAGACTTGCTAATGCGAGTTGTATTAAATGGGGTATTAGTCCCGACGGCTGGTAGATGGCCGTTTGGTATTCCGCGGCACGGGAGCATTAAGCCCGACCACTCCATCACTGCTTCCGAAGACATTCTCTGTGAAAAAGTGGAAAGGGGACATTTTCTTCTCACATGAAACAGAAATGGCTTTCAAAACCATTTTCCTTGTCTACTTTTTTTTTTTTTTCCCTTAAGGAAACTTGGACCATTTACGGTAACCGATGTCCGTAACTCGATGATAAATTCCTGTATTCTTAACCTGTTTTTGAAAAAAATTAAAGCCCATGATGCAGTGCGTCAGCGGTAGAGTCTACCTGTGCTGTACGTGGCAGTTAGATTGGTTGTACACATCCCACTGCTCGTGGACCTTTCTCGTTTGTTCGCGTTTGCACACGTGTGTGAAAGCGGCAAGCTGACGCAGGGCACACAGTTCATCACGGCTACCGCCAGCGAGCTTTTCCACCTCGGCCTCGTCAGACGAGACGGGAGGAAAGCAACCAAAACAAGACACAGTATCCCCCTCACGGTGGAGTATCAATGAACTTGTCTGGAGGAGAAGCGTTGGGTGGATCAATAAGACATTTTCCCACGTGTCCCTGTGGGCCACAAAGCCTCCAGTTTCCACTTTTGCTATTAATTGAGTCAAATGATATGGGATGGCATTGTTTACAAGGGGATCAGACCGCGGCTCCTTGCAATCCTTTCTAACTCTGAACCGGTCTTGGTGAGTTCTGTTCTGTAGAACCAGTTTGGGATTATGTTCGTCTTTTCTTCTCTGTCTCTCTTGAAATTGCACCAACCACTTCACAGTTATTCGCAGTATTTGTTACTGAGTCTGCAGCATATCAGAAAATTCTTTAATCTTTTAGTAGAAATTATATTCGAGACATCCGATCATTTTTCCCAATATGTTTTTAGATTCCTGAATATGTACTTTCTATCACACTGTTTTGCTTATACCCAATAGAATAAGCCTCTGTAAGCTAATAGAATAAATATAGAATAAGTCCCTATAACCGAGCCCTTAGTTGAAACGAACTTTATTTTTCACCCACGACCTTTAGCTGCTTCTTCACTTACTTTTTAGGACCCGCAGCAGACCTGACCTGGGGCCGAGCCTATATAGTGCTAGGAAATGGGACACGGAGAACTCTGGTCCTGCAGCCGCACCCAGCCGTGCGTGCTCCCACGTCCTCACGCTGTGCACGGGCGTGTTCACCTGTCTGTGGGGTTGGGAGCCCCTCTGAGGGCTGTGCTCATCTTCGCCTGCACCCTGGCCGGCCCGCCCCTGGGTGGGACCTCCTGCACCAGGAGTATGTTCTTCCGGTGGATCGAAATAGCCATGTGCGTGTCTGTGTGTGTGTAGTTTTCCTGTCTCCAACACTTACAGGTTATCGGATGGAATTGCACCTTGCCGACCACTTGGAGACATCAATTTTGAAGTGTGAGCTGGAAAACTGTGTCCTTTAATACTTTATTTTGCATTTCTCAGTTATATGTTTAATTCAAAAAGACATTCACCCCAGTGTGAGTTTATGAGGAATGTGCAATATAAAAATACACTCCACAGAAGAAAGGGCGGTAGTTTCACTGCTTTCTTGTAGGCTCTAAGTCCCTCAGGAGGGCTGGGGCCCATTCTTCCTGCTGAAATCTGGGTTTCTAGACATCCGTGGGTCTCGGATCCAGATGAACCTGTGCGGTTGATGATGGGGAGTGACCTCTGAACTTTCACCTTCACCCTATCGGTGTAGGGTGTCTGCGTGGCTTTGTGGTGGTGTGGCTGTCATTTCACATTTGTCGCTCACATTCCCCTGTCATTTTGACTTTATGATGACATATCCACAATCCATAGTCGCCACGCCTCATTGATTTCACGTGGGCGCCTCTGGGCTCTCTCTGGGAGCGCCTGTGCGGGTTTCTCAACACTGCAGATCTTCTCTGACCCCGAATAAATCACCATCAGGGTGTGTGTTTGGCAGAGACAAAATTACTTGCAGCAAATGCTCCCCCCACCACAACATATTTGACATATTTTTGATAAATGTGATTTTTTAAAAGGTTTGTAGAATGTACCATTGGCAGGTCACACATTTTATAAAATTTACTTTTCTATCCAGTATAATGTACTCTTTTTAGTGTGTAGTTTTATGGGTAGTGATAAACACATAAACTAGGACACCCAGTTATAATTAGAGTATCGCTATTCAGGCCCCTTTTTTTAAGCAAATAAACAATAAGTTCTTGAAACTGTAAAACTTTAAAGACGTTTTTGTTTCATAAGAAAATATAGTTATTTGCAAAGCAAACTACTGTCACTAAGTAGACTTCTACACACAGTTGCAATGGGTGATTATTATTGTTTTGAATAAGAATTTCTCAAAACATGTTCATTATTTTAAGATTTCTGAATTAGGAAACTTATTCTCATAGAGTGGAAAAGATTATTTGAATTATCATTTTAGTAAATTGTTTTTAAAGAAGCCAGTCTTCTTTTTTTAAGATTTTATTTATTTATTTTTAGAGAGGGAGGAAAGAGAGAAAAAGAGAGAGAGAGAGATCAATGTGCAGTTGCTGGGGGCCGTGGCCTGCAACCCAGGCATGGGCCCTGACTGGGAATCGAACCTGCGATGCTTTGGTTCACAGCCTGCACTCAATCTACTGAGCTATGCGAGCCAGGGCCATTTCAGTAAATTTTTAAAAAATGATCAATTTTTACTTATTCTCTATATTCTTCAAAAATTGATAGAGTAACTACCTGACGATATTATTTGGAAGTTCTTATTGAGTAAAGTATTAGCAACTGTGGGCATTTTCAGCATTGTATATTTTAGCAATATCTTTAAGAGACACTATTAGAAAGTTTGGCTACTGAATTCTTTACATAGTAAGCCATTTTCTATGAAATGTGATCTCGTGGAAATTTAAAATTTTCATTCTTAAATCAAAATATCTTTTGCAGTGGCTTGTCACATGCCTGAAAAATTTCACTAGTATTCAGCTGTGATGTGTTTTTGCTGCCTTAATTAAGAATCCCCAATTATGCTATAAATGAAGAAAAACTACATAGTATGAATGAAACTACTAAAATCTCATTATTTATGCTAAGCAGGGACAATGAATCATTTATAAACATAGTTGAAACTCATAAGCTGTGTCAGGTATATGTACTAAATGTGTAAATAGCCTCTGAGAGATAAACAGAATTCATAAAATGAACTACGTTGATAAGCAAATTACTTACCTATGAGACCTGCCAGATAAGACATAAAATAAGAGTCCATATGCTGAACACAGATAGGAGGAGATGGAAGGGGCCAGCGGTAGCTAATGACGTTCAAGATCTACAAATACACATGATGCACCCGGAACATTCAGCACTCAGGAGATTTTAACGTGGCCGCCCATTGGGAACAACCATTATGATCCCGGACTCCAACCGTCTTCTGCCCAAGAAACTATATAAAATCCACAGCTCCTCTTCCCATTCCAGCTGGGACTGCAGCTCTCCATTAGAGCGGCCACGCGTTGGTTCCAGGCCTTCCGGTCCACTCTGCCCCCTCATTCACGCATCAGCTCTGGGTTTCATAGCCACCGCAGCCTCAGCAGTGAAGGCCGATGGGCCCAAGGAGCAGAACACCCGCATTTCCGGACGCCGGGGGACCTGGGGCTCAGGTGGTGAGCTCTGCTTCCCTGCCTGCACTCTGTGCTGACTGTGTTAGCATGGCCCGTAGTTTTTCTCTTCTTTTCACTGTGTGCGATTTAAGCATCTTAATGCCGTCAGTGCGCTTTTCTGTTCTGTGACCCCTGGGAAGCAGCTGGCCAGCTAGCACACTCAGAGGCCGGCAGGGAAAGACGGCAACTTCCAACCCAACAGCAGTCATCTCTTCCGGTCAGCGGGTGGAATGCTCCCTTTAAAAAAAACCCGAACACGTGTATGGAAACCATTATCGAAGAACACCTCAACTTTAACTAGTTTTTCAGGGAAGTTAGCCAATAGATGAGCGGAGAACCATGGAAAGAGCATGAAAATGGTGATGCTGGAAGACTGGAGAAAACGTGTCCCCGAAGCAGGAGACACGTTTTGGGGTGGACAATACGTGGGTTCCCAGAGAAGACTCGGTGCAGGGTAGGTCGGCCTAAATCTGGGAGACGGGCACAATAATGTTGAAGCTCATCCAAGTGATATAAAAGGATGATGTGAAGCATCCTAATGTCAGGATTGTAGAGCACATGACTGTGTATCTGTCCATCCATCCATCCATCCATCCATCCGTATAGTACCTAACATTCTGGGTAAGGAGGTAAACTATGAGAACTGAGTCAGATTAGTGCTACAAAATTAATTATCCTTTTATTTGAGACTTTTTAAAACAACATTGGGGACTTGATATAGATTTCTCTATACTTTGTCATGTTGTTCTACCTCTACTCCCTAAGGAATGCATCCTTTATTACGGCTTATGTGAGTGCATCCCAGTCCCAATGTTGCCCTCGGGGTATGGGACTGTGTGTGCAGCTCCTTTGTGTGTATCTTTGTCTCCATGCGCACAGGAATCTGTGCCCGAGATGCCCACACTCAGCACCTTGTTTGGTTATTCCTCAGCCTCCAGTATTTTTCCTTCCGCACGCTCCAGAGTCACTTCTGTCCCATAGTGCTTTTGTCTGATGAAGATACCGAAGTTGAGGCCCAAAGAGACATCCCAGGTTTCTCTTTTCTTTCATCAAGACACCCAACTACATACCACATCCTGCAAACTTCATCAACATGTCTCAAGTTTCACCCTTTGTGCCGCATGCCCGTTTGCCTTAACTCAGTATTTTGATGTGATTCCAAACAAATCTTAAACATTCTCCTGGAAGTGGACTCACTGCCTATGTTTTCACCAGCTGGGCTTTGGCAGGGGTGGCACCGTTCAGGCAGGGCTGGGGGACACTGCGTGACCTGCGTTTCATCGGGTGAGATGACTAAGGGGGCTCCTCTCCCCTCTGGGAAGCTTTGCTCAAGTCCAACTCGCTGCGGAGCCCGGGGGAAGCGGGCAGCGGTAGACATGAGATTTTATTACTTTAAAAATCTTGTGATGTGTGGAAGTGGGAGAGAAGAGGACTTACAGTGCGAATGGAAGATGCAGGCACCAGACACGGAGGAGCCGCACAAGAGCGAGGCGCCTTAGGGTGGGGGGAGTGGGGGAGAAGATGCTGCAAGTCCTCGTGGGTGATGATTTTCCGATCCTATCAGGACGACTGGGTGGTTTCAGACTGAAACTACTTTCACTCTGAGTTTTGTAAAATAATCTGATTTCCTTAACTGAGCCAATTCCCCTGTTTTGCTCTTGCCTCTTTTCTTTTCTCTTTTCTTCTTTCTTTTCTTTTTTCCCTTTTCTTCTCTTTTCACTATTCTTTGCTTTTCATTCTTTCCTTTCCCTTTCTTCTTTCCTTTTTTTCCTCTTCCCTTCTTTGGTCTGCGTGGTCCTTCATGACGTTCTGGCTGAGCCCCTCCCCGCTCTGCCTCCTCTTAGGCGTCCTGTCCTGGCTCCGTTAAGCCACTCCCTACATCCAGCCTCCTGTTGACTCCTCATCCAGGTCTGCCCTCCTATCTCACTCTCTGCAAGTGCATTATCAAACTCAGATGTATCTTCCCCAATGCACGGTTCCTCCCCATGCATTGCTGAGCGTGTGGTTTCTGCAGAAAGAGGGTGCCTGAAAGGGCCAGTCCTCTCCCGTCATCTTCTCGATCACTGGGGACTCCCACCTGTGACAGGCTGCAGCCAGGTGAACACAGCCCCTGCACGTGCTCCAGGGGCGAAGGGTCTCGTAGGGGAGTGGGGGCTCGCACACATGCAGGAGAAACTGGAAGAGGGAGGGTCAGGGAAGCCGACACTGAAGGGCACAGGCCTCGGCCCCGAGCTCTGAAGCAGGTGCTCCTGAGACACGGTGACCACCCTGAAGAACTGCAGGGACGCCCGTGAGTGAGCTCAGGCTGCAGCAGGGAAGCGTGTTTCTCCAGAGCCCCCCGGGGACCCACGGGGACACCTCCCATCTGCCACACATCTGGCTGCAACTCCCTCTAGAGAACAATGGCTTGTCTTCCTGCATTCCGTTCTCATACAGGCGCTGCCTGGTGGCAAACTCGAGCCAAGGTTCATAGGGTCAGTGAGATCTGGAAGGTGCGTCTGCTCTCCTTGTCACGAAGAGGAGAGCTCAGAAGGGCCAGGCAGTGCGGCTGCACCGTCCACGCCATCTGGGCTGCCATTCCTCCCCTCTCCCAGCCCTGCAGCTCCCAGGCACCTTGGGCCTGCGCTGTGACAGCGCATGTGCGTTCGTCTGGATCACGATGTATACGGGCAGACAGATGAGCCATGGAAGGAAAAGAGAGAAAGCCCAAAGCAGAGGCTTTGCTGTCTTTAACCCTTCTGGGTGCCATCCATGAAGCCAGGGCCATGGTTAAGGGACAGAGGGTCGGTGTGAGGGACAGAGGCGTGTATCAGGAGCAGTGTCCCCCACTGAGTGAAGAGGGACACTGACATGTAGCGAAGGAGCTGAGAGCATCCTTAGGCAGTTTTGCATGTTTGTATCCATTTCACCTTGAAACATCCCCGCTGCCCCTTTGTTAGAATGTGGTGGCGTGTATCACGTGCTCCCTAGCGAGTCGGTCCCCACGGGGTGTGTGGGACGCCAGGGGCCGTGTGTTGCCCTCTCTAGGTCGTTGCTGGCTGGCAGAGAACTTGCCCCTAGGAGACACTCAGTGAGTGCCGGCTGCTTGATGGATGACCCATATTTCTGCAGTGTTTCGACTTCCCCAGTGAGCGCGTGTTGTCGGGATCCACGGACGCCCCAGACGGAGAAAAATGGATGTCATAAAACAGTCTGCAGCAGACGGGCTGCTGGATTGACGGCGGACGCCCTGAAAAATGGGCCGTAAATTTCTCCTCGGAGAACATGCATCAAGTGTGCTTCATTCCTTTGTGATACGTGAAAGCAAGGGGTGGTCGTCTTAAAATGCTCCTGCATGTCTGCCTTTCCAAGCATCCATGGGCGGCAACACCTTCTCAAACGGGTTGAACCAAACACACTGAGATGAGATTTTAAAAGTTCTGACTTTATACCCCTCATAATAGTAGAAAACTGAACAAGAGTCACCAAAGGAAAAACTAAACGATGGGAATTGAGAACTCAGGACACTCGGTGGTTAGGACGGACTAGGGCACATGATCGCTAAAATAAGGTAACCGCCCAGAAGTGTGTGGCCCAGACAGAAACAGGGGTTTCTGCCTCTTGAAGTGACTCAGGAAGCCAGACCCCTCCCGTCTTGCAGCTCTGCCGTCCTTAGGGCGGGGTGGGGTGGGGTTGGTTTTCTGCCCCACCTGGGTTCCGGTCCGAAGGACCCGTGTGTGACACAGGTGAGCGCTCTCTCCTGAAGCCGGCGGTCGGCAGCTGCACACCGCAGGGCCGGTGACCATTCCCCGGAGTGTGCGTAGGCCTTGTCCGGTGGACGCGGCCACCGTCTATAGTTCCTTGAACACTTCAGGGTTGTTTTTCAGTGTGGCGGCTGCTTCATCCATTAGAGGGAGACGCTGGATTCCACAGCTAGGGTGTTGTGGCGTGAAGTTCTCAGATGTCCTCCATCTGTGGGGGAAGCCCACAGAGATACCTTTCACCATATGCTGCCGCTTCTTTATTCTCCCCTGAAAGAGCAATAATTTTGACACTCTTGTAGCCTATTCTTGTCTTCTTCATCTTTAAGATATTTTGGGCTTTAGATTGTGAATTTTAAAGTTAAAGAAATTCTTATTGATATGTGTATTGATTTTAGATTTGCTATCCCTCGGACTTCATGCTGGTCAGAAGTACTGATTGATTGTTGATATGTAATTGCATTATGTGTGCAGGGGGTAACAATAAATATTTAATAGTTCAGTTGACATCTCTGTGAGCACGCCTTTGGCTCTGCTGTCTGACATGTTTTAAAAAATTATGTACGGGTTTTTTTTCCTGCTAATGAAATCTGTATTTAAAACTAGAAATGAATTATATATGTAACGCATGCAAGTTGTATTTCTTCTGTATCTTAAAATATATTTGGTGGGGTAAGTTATCCTACCACCTAAGACTATCGTTAAAATTCTGAGCCTTTCGAAGGAGGTGTTTGAAAAGGCAGAGAACACTTAGTGGAACCTGAGAAGTTTGGTGATGGGTCCACACGGATTCCAGGGTAAATGTCACGTGGCGGCTGATTTAAGGAACTGAAGCAGAAGTCAAGGACAGCCTTGGCCTTCCAGTATATAATGGTTCTTAATTAGACTCTTTCTGTTGCTTCCAGTTAAACAGAAAGACTAACAGAAAAAGTGGGAGAGAGAAACACTTTGGCTCGCAATAAGTAAGCTTCCCACCGCTTACGTCACTGGCCAGGCCGTGCACAGTAGGGCAGCGGCCGACTGGCCCTTGGCCAAGAAAACTGTGGGGAGAGAGAGACGGTGACGTGGGAAGTACCATTAGACCCTGGCACTCCCTCTGTCAGATTCTAGGACAACCAGGCACTGTTGGGTTGTTGTAGAGAGTTTCTCTGTTGTGTTAGGTGGCCACGAAGCAAGTTCAAGGAGTTTGTGAAGAAGAATAATAAGAGGAAAAAGTAAACTTGGGGAAAGATGTGCCCCTTCAGTGGGAGGTCTCCTCCTAGAGTTATTTTTGAGAAAGGTGGGCTGAAGTAAGGCCACAGGGCAGGAGCCAGGATTTAATAACATGTCTACAGCATCTCAAACAAAAATCAGCGGCAGCCTGATGTAGCCAACGATTCGACCACTGTCTGAACCGAAAGGAACTCTCTAATGCGCGAAGCTCTGCATCTGCTGGGCAGAAGCGTGTTCAGAAACAGACTCTCACACGCCAGAAAGAATAAGGTCATCCTTGAACAGCTTCCTGTCTTCTTCATCAGAGGTAGTTTTGTTGCCGATGGAAACAGGATTCTTTCGTGGTATCACAGGAAACACATTTCAAGGATACATGCATAGGAGGATGGGGGGGTGGTGTTGAGGCAAGACTTATTGGCGTGAAAACAAAGGACTGCCCCTGTGCCCCACCCAGGACCAGGTGGCTTGGCTCCAGCTCTCTGCGGAAGTCCAGCCTCTGGGGTCTCAGACTTGCACTGGTCCCCACAAGACGGGCCAGGGCCCAGAGATGCTGTGCCGTTAGCCCGGCATGGGCACAGCAGCTGACGCTTCCTTCGGCAGTTCGGTCCAGGCCAAAGCTTCAGCAGTCCAGCTCAGTTGCTCTCCCTCTCCGGCTAACTTGCTCTCTGTCCCGGCTGCGCTCCGGCTGGCACCGCGCCACGGCCCTCAGGCCCACGTCTGGGTGCGCGCGGCTGCTATGGAGAGAGAATGTGCACAAGGGAACGGACGAATGAACCAACCCTGCGCCTTTGTTCAGCTTTGAGCGTTTCATTTCAGGCTTGGGAAAGAGCAGATTGTCTTTCAAACGAACCAATCTCTTTCCTGGCTCCTTGTGGGCTTGTGCTGGGCCCTTCCCCTAACCAATCTCTTTCCTGGATCTTCCAGGGTTTCATGCCCTTACCCAATCCCATCTTGTCCCCGGATTTTGCCAGGCTAGACTCCTCCCCTTTATAGTTGCCGTTTTGACTCCACTGCCTGGTGCCCCAAAGTTCTGCTCCACGGTCTGAACTCTCCTGCGCAGGCGCTTACCCGCCTTCCCCCCCCCCCCACCCCCATGGCTTCCACTGCGCATGTGCCCAGCAGGGGCTCTTCCCCTTTACTGATTCTCCCCCTGCCCACCTGAACCAACTGGTTGTCCCCTGGAGAGATTGAGAACCCAGCGGGAGGGGTTTTAGTCCCCTCGTGGGGCGATGAGGCTATCCCCTGGAGCGCCTGGGAGCCATAGCTTCCTAGTTAACTCAGCTTGATGAGAGGTGTGGCCCCACTTGCTCCCTTTCGTGGTCAACAGCTTACTGGCTGCCGGGCTAACCGAGCCAATCCCTGCGGAAGCCTCGGAGCCTCATCGGCGCAAAGACACGCCTTCGAGAATGTAACTCTTTTATTTAGAATGCATAATTGCGTTCAAAAGTTTTGTTTCTTTAAGCCAAGTTTATTGTCAACTGTGTCATTTCACAGAAAGCATTTAGATAATGAGATGAAAGGCTTTAGGGTCCCACACGCCGGCGCTGGCGAAGGAATGGAGCCCCACCTCCAGCATGCCTCATTGGGCGCCTGTCCTGGTTTCTGCCGCGAGGATGAACAGATCCTTGAGAGAAGAGCCGGTGTTCACTGGTATCTGTCGAATGGATGGGCAGGGCCATTTTTCCCTCCTGGGCCCCAGAAATAAATATTTCAGTTACATCTAATTCCCTAAGACATCCGATAGGGCATACTTGTTAAGTACGTTTTTTTCCAAAGATTTCACATTTGTTTTCACCTCCTTTTATGGAGACCTATATGAAATCGCTTCTCTTCCATTCAATTGGAAAAAGAGATTGTTGAGTGTCAACAATACAGTCAGTTAAAAAAATGGCATGGTTTCTGATCTTGTAGCAGATACTGACCATGCCTTACCCATATCACTGTGGTGGCCCTACCATTTGGGGGCCCAAGGTGTTGTGGCTCTATGTCCTTTGGCCAGAGGGTTATTTTTTCTCTTTTTCATATCCTGACGTTACTTTTCCCTCGAAGACAGCAAGCAGAGCCACCAGAGACAGTGTCACACCCCAGGACTCCCACACAGCAGCTGCAGATGGTGGGCGTAGAAATATTTCAGTACGCTGTCTGTGAGGCGGGCAATTCAGGGGTTAAGTTAGTCAGAGGATACATGATTTCCCAGGGCCTCCCTGTGTTCCCAGAATTTGCCAGCTTAGGTGTGTGGCTTCCTTTTGCTCTTCTCGCTTTCTTACCCCTTTACTGGTGTTTTCTGGCTCCTCCTCCAAACTATTTCCACTTGAATCCCCACGGCGGGGTCCTTCCCAGGGGAGCAGAGGCCGGGACTGTTCTGAGAACAGAGAAAAGGGGGAAATCACAGTTGAGAAGAACTGTGTGTGTCCCTGCCACGTTTCGGCAGGTCCGGGGGGTAGGAGCCCTGGCCGCCTCTGTTCTGGGCTGTGATGTCAACTCGTGTGTGTGGCAGCCATCTGGGAAGGTGGGGGCAGTGTCTCCCTCTGGAGCAGACGGAGGATTTGCTTCCGTCTGCTGTTGTAAAGATGACCTTTCTTGGGGGCGAAGGTCAGGCATGCTCACTCCGCACTGGGAGAGATTCGGGTCCCTGAACGCATGGTCCCACCCTGTCACTCAGCCTTCGGAGGGGGCGGGCACCCACTGCCCTGTTCTCTTCCCGTTTCCCGAGGAACCTGGGCTTGCAGGTCTCGCAGGTGCGGTCCCTCTGGGTCCTCCTGTCGCTGTAATAGCGCCCTCTCCCCCTGCCACAGGCGTCGGTGTCTCCTCTCAGCCTCCCTTGAAAGGGGCAGGTTAACTCGTTACCTAGTAAATTGGTAAAAATCTCACAATTCACAGTCCTGACAATACCAGTCGAGGTGAAATCATCACAAATGTGATCGATACTTTTCAGGAATTGAAGAAAATGCTTTCTAGCTCTGGCTCGAGAGAGAGAAATTGGGTGAGGTGAGGAAGGAGCCAAGGTTAATAAGATTCATGACAAGATGCGTGAAGTAGTCTTTGGAGGGCATCGGGCGGCCGAGTGTGAGGCTGGTGCTCTTTATCGGAAACCGCTCGCGGAAACGCAAAGGGATGGGGCCTTGATGTGACAGGGAGGGGACGAGGAACCGTCTGAGGCGCTGTCCCAGTCCAGGTGACCACGGAGGATGCCTGTGTCCTACCAGAAAGACCAGGCTCTTCCCTGTTCACGCCAATCGATGTCATATCATTTCTCCTTGAACCCTAAGCACGTTTCAGTCCTAACTTTCTCATACGTGGTATCAAAGAGGCAGATAATCTCTATTGTTATTAGAGTTGCAGTGTCCTAAAACATGCCATGTTTATAGTTGTATGTCCAAATATCAAGCAAAATTATAAGCCAAACATGAATAACCCCTCCCCCCCAAAAAACAAGAACAAAACCATAGTCTGAGGCTAAAAGAATCAAGGTGCAAAAAGGATTTCATTTGAAAACATTTTACATTAAGGCTAATCCAGATTTTATTGTTTGTAATAGATTTTGTTTTTAAATCTAGAAGAATTTCCCCCCAATATTCTTATATTTTTTAAATCCTTTTTTATATGATTCAATTTTTTATGAACAAGACTACAGCGAGGTGTGCAAGGTGTTTGTAACGATGTAGTTGTGCAAACCATCTTTAAAGTGATGTGAGTGAAAGCTTGCACTATGTGGTCTCCTACGAATGCAAAGTAGTTTTTAAGGGATTGTTTCAGGGAGAACATTCTGATATTTACTCACATTATAAAGGAAAATAAAAAAGTGGTGAGGAAGCTATTTTTTCTAATAAGACTTTGCAGAAATTTATTAACATTTACTAGTAACTTTGTTTTAAAAGTCATTCATTGAGCCATCCAACCTACAACAAATTTTGAGTGGCACCCATGTGTGGGACAATATAGCAGCTGGAGAGCGGGGGGGAAAAAAAACACACATAAAACATTGTATCGAAAAGGGAAGGGTCGAAAAACTCCCGCCTGTGGGCCGAATCCAGCTTTCCATCCTGCAGCTGCTGCAGTTATTTCTCGATCGTCCCTCCACTTGCTGCTCCCCAACAATTTCGAGGCCACAGTCCACGCAGGCGCCTTTCCGCTGGGTGGCCGGTAGCAGCGGGCCAGTTCCCGGGAGGTCGCCGATACGGCGGCAGTGACGCCCTCTCCGTCCACCCTGAGGAGCAGCAGGAGACAGGAAGCATCTACTTTCCCCTGCAAATCCTCAACCGTACTTTCGGTTGTCATGAACTCTAAAACAAGCCCTTTCTTTGCATGAGCATTTTTACATGTAATTTATGTTTCGGTTGCTTTCACCTGGCCTCTTGCCAGCATCAAAGTGTCAATGACTTGCTCAGTCTCATCAAGACATTCAGCAGCCTCAGAGTTTACGGACCCTTCTTTGCCAAATTTGCAGTTGAAGGCACCAGCCGAGTGTCTGCACAAGGACGTGCTGTCAGCCCGAGGATGCTTCTCGATCAGGTGTGGCTCTGACACCTTCCGGTCCTCGGCTGTTTGTGAACTCACACGGCCGAGGCCGTTACAGGCTCGGTGTGTGTGTTCAGCGGACACGAGAGTTCCGGCTCTGCCCTCCTTGCCTTCCCTGTGTATGTCCTGCAGTCCGCGACAGTCCCGTGTTGCTCATTCACTGGGTCCAGCCGGTGCCCCGCCAGTGAACGTGAACTCGGCAACTGGCAGTGATGAGCAGCTGACCTTAAAAATAAACCACCGATGCTTTGGTTCAGCTAAGGAATCCGACGAGCCAGCAGAGTCCTGAGGTGAAGGATCCATACCGATGGTGGAGGCGATGAGAAAACACGTGGGCGGTGGCAACGTGGGAAGACTCGGTCTGTCTGGTGTGAGCCTGGAGCCGTGAGAGCAGACCGCCCTCCCAGGGCGTCAGACACACGGACGCGAGTTGAGAGGCATTGGCAACGCGAGGTGAGCAAGGGTGTGGGGGACAGGGAGCCCCGTTTCACCGCCATGCCCAGAGTCCATGCACAGCTCCTGCCGAGCGTGACTTCAGCAGCGGCCCAAAGGTTTGCGAGCGGGCTGGCGGGAACGGGCGCTTTGGGAATGGGTCGTTGGGGTCCAGCGTGATCACGTTGTCTCACAACGCTCTGAAGTTTCAACCACCTGCATCTGTGCATCCGTGGGGTTTGGGCTGCTTCTGGCGTTAGTTCCTCCTGCTTGTAGGCTGTGTATCCCGTGTAAAGAAACGACTTAGCTCTTTCTATTCAACGCATCCAACGGCCATTTCCTGTGAGGTGGCCACTCTCCAGGGTTTATTGAGCCCAACGTCTAGTGTGACCTTAGGGCTTCGAGCTGGAGCCTCCACCTGTGCCAGGATGACGGATCTGATGGTGCCTGTGTCGTCACGTGACACAGACAGGCGGTTCGCTGCGACTCACTACGGCGCTGAGGGCAGACTCAGCCATTCTGGCACGGAATGATGCGCACCTTCAATCTGCAGAATCTGTGGATCTAATTAAAGTGTTACATCAGCCATTGTACTCGAGCGAGCGTCAACCGTTTGAAGTATTCTAGGTAAATGCTGCCTCCCACTATTACCACGATTATGCTTTGCTGCTCTCCATGTGAAAGTTTTCATTTATTTCCATTTCTTATTTGCTCATTAAAAGTTTTTCTTCCAGTGTTGGGTTCAGTTCAGGAGAGCTTCCCTGTTGTGTTAATTAAAACTTGGAGCGTCGAAACACAGGCTGGGGGAGATGCTTGGATAGACAGCATCACTCTGTTCGTTTACCTCCCAGACTGCAAACATGAAAGAAAAAAATCCAAATGTACCTCTGCTTTTTCCCCTTGGGGCATTTTCTTTTTGAAATATAGCATTCCCTGAAATTCAGGTTCTTCTGCTGGAAGGTCCTTGGTTCTTGTAGGAGATGAAAGGAAAACCTTTCCCTATGTGCAGCTGTCTGTCCTGTATTCATCATTAGCTTTTCTTTTATGCAAATCCTCTTTAGCTTTGAGGATACAATGAAAAATTTTACAACTGTAGACAGATGTGACACTGTGGTTAGCACTGACAAATCTAGAGAAAAATGATGAGATATATATCAGATGAATAAATCTGAATAATTACTGTAGGGTCTAGCCAGGGTTATTTAGAGTCACTATTCTTTGTCAATGAAATGGTCTTGGGGGCAGGTTGAGACTGATGGATCATTTGTCTAATGCGTTGACTCTTCCCTAACCTCGATTCAGGAAAACCTGGAGTAACCTTAGTGCCACAAACAAGGGCAGATTATGATTGCAAAATGAAATGATGGTCTAGAAACCCACAGAGAGCTGTGCTGCACAGATGTCAAGAAGCAACCAGCTTCTGTGACTCTTTGTTAGGTAACCTGAGAAACCTCGTCTTTCCGTCTCTGGCACATCAGGAGAACTCTCTTTGTGTGAATAAAAAAAATGGGTCACTTTACCACCTACCTCTCCTAGCGTTAAGTCCTATGTGAAACGTGAAGGAGCACCCTCCCATGACCCAGGGTACTCCTGGGGTTACAAGGTTCACAGATGATGCAGTTAGTTCTCTCCATTTACGATTCCAGCAATGACACAGGTTAGGTTAGGGGCCGGAGGAAGAACAGTCCTCGAGTCAGGCTCCGTCCGACTCAGGCAGGGCAGCCAGCCGCTGCGGGGGCAGGAGGAAGGAGGAGGGCCGTCCGGCTCTCTTCCCGGAGTCTGGACAGCGAGACGCTTGCAGCCGTGGGAGCAGCGACGTCTCTAGTGGAGTCAGGGCTGAAGGACGAGTGAGAGCGTGGACTGGGGTCTAAAACCCCCGGGAGTACGTCGTGTTTGGATTTATGTTACTCTTGACCTTTATTGCCACAGTAAAGTCTTGTTTAAGGATGTTTGAGTTCTTCCATCTGACACGATGTGGAGCATCAAGGGAAGGTCCCTGGGCTGTGGTTTTAAAGGCGGGAAGTGCATGGTTTTGTGAGCAGTGAGAAGCGAGCTCTCGGGGGAACGGCGAAATTCAGGAGAAAACGTCATGGTTTTGAGGTATGGCCTCGTTCCTCCCATAGAGATTCACGTTTTGTTGCCAGTCTCAGTAAATCTTGCTCTCTTTTATTGCAGAAGTGTTTTTTTTTCTTTTAAACTCTTAACCTCAGTTGTTTGTAAAGGCGATATACCCTGTCGAGCTGCAGAAACATGCTTTCATTCAATATAGCTTTAAGAAACCCAGCGCATCAGGCATTGGGACTACCAAATCCAAACCACGTGGCTGGGGCCCTGAGGAGCTGTGGTAGGCTGGAAAGAATTTTTTGCAGCTTCTCACGGACTTGCGGGTTCCATGTCCCGATCCCTACACTCGGCCTTGTGGCCTGCTTTGACCGACAGAAGCTAGCAAAAATGACGGGGGCTCTGATCTGGGGCTTGGGAGGCCTCAGCTTCTGTTCTCGCTCCGGTGGAGTTGGGGACAGCCACGTGAAGGTGGTGGCAGCTGCCTTTTGAAGACGCGTGGCTGAGACCACAACCAGCCTCAACTGCTGGCAGTGTTAGGTACCCAGGTCCTTACAGCCCCACCGCCCCCCGACATCACCAGAGCGTGTGCACTGATACAGGGAATAGTGTTCGGCCTACAGGGGAAGCTATCTGCAACACCGTGGGTGGGCCTGGAGGACGTCAAGGCAAGGGAAATAAGCCGGAGAGAGGGAGACACATGTTGCGTGACCTCATTCATATGTGGAATCTAAGATGAACTCATAGAACCAGAAAACAGTGGCCGCCACCAGGGGTTGGAGGGCTCAGGGTTATGACAGTCAAAGGGCGTGGGGGCTTCGCTTGTGCTGACACCCGATGGACAACAGCGTGAACACAGCTAACAAGGCTCCTGCATACTTGAAACTTGCTGAGAGGGCACATCTGAGTCACAGGCACACACACAGGTGTGCACGCTGAGCACTTTCAGGAAAGAGCAGCTTCAAACGAGGCACACAGCTGCACACGGGGGCAATTTTCTTTTGTTGTTTTGTTTGTTACTAAGTTTGGGGATGATTTGTTATAATCAATAAATAACCGACACAGAAGATGATCACTTTTTCAAGGGGAAGGTGGACTTGTGAAGCAAGCACATGTTTTACAAATTAATGGCATTTTCCTGGGAACACACAGAATGCCCGGTGCCGGCTGAAGCAGGAGGGCTGGCCACCTCTCGGAGCCCCTCAGGGCTGGGCCTGTGTCCTCAGGGCCGAGTCCGCCTTGTGCTGCCCGCTGCCTGCACCCAGTCTGGGCCCAGCACCCCCGCCACCTCCCCCCTCTCTGTGGCTCTTCCTTACTCTGTCTGCCCCTTGAAAACTGTTGGCCCCTCCCAAAACCGCATGCTCGCCTGTTGTCTGTTCATTCTGGAAACTTCTAGATTTGTCTATCTGCTTCCTCTCTTACTGAAGATGATAAATTCTCTACAGCCAGTTATTTATCCAGTAATAGACTTTCCAGTTGGATTACTTCCAAGTCATGATAAATTCAAGATGTCTATAAAATAATATAACCTAATATTTATTTAGTGCTTGCTCTGAGCCTGGGGGTTTAATTAATTTGTAAATCCTCACTCGTTTAGTTCTCACAGCGTCCTGATGAAGCAGGTCGGAATGATCTCCATTTAGAAGGGAGTTTCAAGGAGTCAGGTGACATGCGCAAGGTGGGGCTGTGTGACTCTCAGTGTCATAGGTCTCCCCTCTCAGGGCGCTCTCCCAAGTCAGAAGATGAGGACTAAACAAGTGACACTTAATCAGTGCCCCAGCACTTTCAGGGTCTCCCTCCCAGACGCCTCTCACGTGGTTTGCGACCTCCACTTTCCCACGGCCACCGTCCAGCGTCAGGCTCTCCTCTCCTGCTCTGGACTCTCTCAGCGGTCACCTCGCTGGTCTCCCTGCTGCTGGTACCAGCCCCGGTAGTGCAGCCGTGTGACTGCTAGCGACACAATCTCCCCAGTGCCCGTCTGATCACACAGCTCCGCGGGCGTCTCCCCGTCATCCAACCCGTAGGGTCAAGCCTCGAGTGCCGGTTTGGGCATCTGTCCCAAGGCTTTTGCGAGTTCATCGCTGCCTTAGAGGAGGAGCCGTGCAGGTTCGACTCCTTCACTACCTGTGTCCGCGTTCACCTTCCGTCACTGTCTTTCCCGCCTGTGAGCCTGACCACACCCATTTCGGTCCAGTTGGGAACATCTGCCCCTGAGCTCCGCCTCTCCCCATCCTTGGAATCCCCTCTCCCTACCGCTGTCACCCCCACCACAGACACCCTCACCCCCACACTGCTCTGCCCGGAGACCCGTCAAAGCTCAGACAAGGGGTTGCTTTCCCTGGAGCCTCCTCCCCGGGTCTTCAAGCTGCTGCAGGCCTTCCTTCGCTGCTACCACCGAGTGTCGGTGCACAGCCGCCTGGGTAACACATCTGGTGGTGCCAGTACACCTTTCTCGCCTGGTGTCTCCTCTTCCTGAAGGCGGGGTAGCTCACGGGGCTTATCATATTTGTATCCGAGACCCCAGTGACAGCGCCCATCGGAGTGCGCCCTTACGTGTGTGTAGAATGAAGGAGACATGAAGACACCCGCTATGGTTCCGTGGCAACAGAGACTTCCCCCGTCTTTTCTGCCCTGGCTCATTGCCGACTCCGGCACTCATTCCCATTCCTGGGCTTCTGTGCCTCCGCAGGAAGTGCGCGTGTGCATGTGTGTGTGTGTGCGTCCACACAAGTGCACATGTGCCGTGAAGACCGGAACTCACCGAGGACACGGCTGTAACACTACCATGAAACAGAAGTGTAGCAGTTTGATTCAGGGCCAAGGCAATCTGCGGTCTCCCCGTGATACATTTCTAGCCAAGGTGCTGTGATCACGTCCACAGGATGACGAGACGATCTCCTGTGACCCCAGGGCCCACCACACGTGATAAAATGCAAGAAAAGGGCTGACACTGAAATGATCTCAGCTCCGAGATGTGAGGAGATGAGTAGCGGGCCGTGGCCCGAACAGGAGGTTAATTGCCGAAACACACAGCGTCCCGCGGGGAAACGCTGCCCGAGATGTGCCCTTTAACCCCGGGGCGCGAAAATCCCAGCGCTTGTCATCCGATAGTCCAATTACGTGCTCTGCACAAGTACTTCTTTATCACAGAGAATTTGAAATCCTCTAATTAGCCGGGATTTCAAAAGCAAACAGAAAATTGAAATGTCAAAGGTCAACACAAACAAAAAGCAAGGCGACCCGAAGCCTGGATGGAGAGGACGCAGGAATCAGAACATTCCGGAAGAGCTAATTAGCCACGTCCAGTCTCGGAAAGAACCAGGCAGCAATTATAAATAATTATAGTGACTAGCGCTCCGTGACCGCGAGGGGTTAAAAAAGCATGCCTTTGGTATTTCCGCGAGTAATTTCAACACGCTTGACATTTGCGCTGCAGAAAGAGATCATAAAGCTGAATTGTGGCTTTTTTTTTATCTAGAAGCATGGTTTTTATATTAAAGTTTGATTTGTTTAGATAGTTTTAACTTTTGTGGGTTCTGCACTATGGTACAGTGCACACATATATACATTTTTAATGATCTGAAGCCCCGCAGTCTCAGGATTCCCCTCACCCTTTATCAGTTCTTCAGACTCAGCGGCCAGATTCTTGTGCCATTTCCCCCCGTGGATGCGTCTGCTTAGTCTCTCTCGTGAATACGAATGCATTTTCATTGTCCTTTAGAAGGTTGCTTAAAGAAGAAAACATAGAAAATTTCCAAATCTACGTCCTAAGTTCCTAGCTGGGCTCCTTCTGATCAAGCTTAGGTATGCTCTCTCAGAACCAGAATTTTTGTGAAAATCTTCACATAAAATCATTTGGAAATTCCTTGTCCCTGGGAGCATAGCGGACCACCCTCTGCCCAGGCTGGTCCAGGCCCCAGCACCCACTGCCTGTGCTATTCGGTGAGGCTCCTGACTGGTCTTCCAGCTTCTTCCCACGCCCTGTGACGCCCCGCTGCACCCAGCATCCCGAGGGATGCTCTGGGCAAAGCCCTCCATGGTCCCCATCTCGCTATGACCTGTGACCTCATCTCCTGCGACCCTATTTTTGCTCCAGCTACTAAGTCCTCTTTGCTTGCCTGGAAGAAATGCCCTGCACCTTGGGGCGTAGGTCGTTCACACTGACCGGTCATCTGCATTGGGGTGGTCGTCACAGGCATCCCTGCGGTGTGTTCCTGTACTTTCCCTCCTGCTTATGCCCCCTCCTGAGCGACGGCCTCGCTGCCCACCCACACCCTACGTGAAGCTACGCCTCTGCCTGTCTCCAGCTGGTGCTTCCTGCATCCTGGCCGGCTTTAAGGTTCTTTTGTGAGTTTACCCCTACCTAATAAACAACACTACATGTCGATTAATATTTTTCTGCCCCTTCTGTAACAGCAAGAACACCTTGTTCCTGGAAAACAGGTGGGCAGGTGCTCAAGAAAAACTCGTTGAAATCTTTACCCAGTGAAAACACTGTGAATTTGGTTCCTCCTTTGACCGCTGGCTGTCTTACTCTCAATGATTATTTTCACTCTCCAAGAGCTAGATTTTTGTTTCCTTTTCTCAGCACTAGGGGAATGCACAGCTCTCTTGCATCTAGAACAATTATGACATCCACTCTTCTGCCTTATGGTCCTGGCAGAGCCTGAGCAGGGACCAGAGCGGCCCTGCCCCCTACCCTATCACCGCACAGAACACAAAGTCTTGCACGTTGTAGGTCCTCAGTATTTATTAAGTAAATGACCGAGTTTTACTGAAATATTGTGGAATGATTTATGACATATTGTTATGTAAAGTAAGAAAGTTACAGAATGCGCTGCATGATACGATAAAACATTTGCAGAGTGAAATTAGAAACCAGAAAACAGTCTGCGTATTTACATTTGTTGTATATGTTTGTATAGGGAAAGTAAGAATTTATGACTTGTTATTAATTTTCAATGTTTAACACAAGAAATTTAATTGGATGTGGCAGTGGGGAGAGCATTAATTATATTTTAGACACTTCCGATTTTTCAATTATAAAAAGCAGCCGTCTGTAATTTAAATGGCTGTGAACAATCTTAGGTGTAACACTAACAAATAGAGAGCTTGAAAAGAACTTATAAAAGCTTATTTATTATCTCATTACTTTCTACAAAGTGTTTAAAAGACACAAACAATTAAATTATGATATCAGTAATATAGATAGTGACAAGAAATGCCAAATGCAAGACAATGTTTGCATCTACAGAAAATCAGTAAAAATAAAATCATTTTCTTCATTTCAAATATTAAATATTTCTTTCCCCCTATAAGTCTAACATGAGCAACTCGCTTAGTTACATAATTCTCCCTGCCTTTCTATGACTTTATGTTCTGGCAGACTTTTAATGCTTTCAAGTTGGAGCTTAAGTAATTTTTTTTGGAGAGGTGTTTCCCTTGTTTTATTAGGGATAATTAATTATCTCCAGTCTGTGTGTTTCCATTTAGTCTGTAAATGACCGTTATAATTTTTCCTATATACAGGCATACCTCAGTGAAAACAGTGGCATTTTATATTTGTGTTAATGCCTATTACTGTTGGATTTCCTTCTTGAGGTCAATAGCAATGCCATTTTATTCCTACGTGCCCAACTCTAATATAATGCTCTGCAGCAGCAAACATTTAGCGTATACTAAATTATCATATGCAGTATGTGGTCTCTCGCCATGGAGGTGAAAAATTGAATAATATTGAGCACATTTAGTTTTTACTTAAGCTACTTGAAGAAACCTAGAACTTTCTACATACAGGGTAGGGCAAAAGTAGGTTTACAGTTGTGAGTATGCAGAACATGGGAGTTTATTCTTATATTATTACTTGTTGATTATTATTTTCCATGTGAACAACCGTGAACCCGCTTTGGCCACACCCTGCATCTTAGTTACGGCGGAAAGTCAGGACTGAGGAGTGGAGTCAGAGGTGGTGGTTCTGCCTCCTGGAGCAAGCCCTCCCGGCAGTCCTTGTAAGAGCCCATGGTACGTTCTCGTCTTTGGCACTGTGGCTCCTATCTTGCACATTCATCCCTTTTCTTCCAATTCCATGCCAAAATCTGCTCTTGAAAAGGCACAGAACTCATCAGTGGTGATTTGACAATGTGCTATCTCATTGACATGAATTTTCTTTGTAAGGATTTCTCACATTATAAAAAGATTTTCTTTCCCACTAAAGAAGTTCAAGCGCAAAAAAGGAAGTGATTTTGCGGGTGTAGGAGGTGTGTTCTACATCCTCTCGAGCCTTGGACACATATTTAGCAGGTATCCAAACCTGATGGTGACTTTTTAAAAGTCCCCTGTAGCATAATTGCATAATATATTTACAGGTAAAACATTTGCCTTTACATGGCATAAAAAGAAAAACACACTATACACACACATATCTCAAAACAGTATATAACATTCATGATTCACTCATTCAATCATTCCTGAGTGCTTTTTATATTCCAGACACTATTTTAGTCTCAGATGCCATGATAAATAAAACAGAGCAAATCCCTATTCCCATGAAGCTTAAATTCTACTTCAGTAGGAAAGTCAAAATACAGCAATAGCAATGGGTCACATGTAGTAAGTCTAATCAAAGATGAATAAGTCAGGATTAGGGGGTAGAGAATGATGAAGTGAGAGAAGATGTGATTGAACGTAAACCCGCAACAAACCGTGTCTGGGTTGGGAGGTATCGTTTTGAAAGAACAAGGAGTAAGGTTATTTAGAAAAGATGGAGAGACCACCTTCTTTGGTCAAGAGCCTGAAGAGTTGATATATATATAACTCGTTTATACCACTAACATCAGTAATTATATTACTGTAATTTACTGTATATTACTGTAACAAATGTAATTATAGCACACTTTTAGGTATTAACGTGTTATGCTAACATTCCCAGATATTAGGGTCCAATTTTTGACTTTGATTATTAGGAAAACTTAGAAATCCATAATTTTAGGTCACAAAGACTCATTCTATCATTTTTTTTTTGGCCACATTTATTTTGATGCTCTGTTGTTAGGTCCATATGTGTTTCAGATTCTTATGTCATCTTGGAGAATCAGCACCTTTTTCCTTATGTAGTTTCTATGGGATGAATTGTGTACCCCCCAAATTTGGGTGTTGAAACTCTCACTGTAGTACCTCAGTGGGAAGTAGATCCTTTAAAGAGACGGTTAGTTTAACAGGAGGCTGTTAGGGTAGACCCTCACCCAATCTGACCAGGGTCCTTATACAAAGAGGACATTCGTACACGCAGAAATCAGGCACGCAAACACTCAGAGGAAAGACCACGTGAGAACACATCGAGAAGGCAGCCTCTGCAAGCCAGTGACAGAAGCGGCTCAGGAGAGACCAAACCTGTCAACACCTTGATTTTAGGCTCTAGCCTCCTGTGTTGTGAGAAAATAAAGTTCTGTGGTTTAAGCGGCCCCATCTGTGGCATTTTGATATGGTGCTCTGCTGTGCAGAAACCATGATCCCCAAAATTTGTATGTTGCTCTAACCCTGCAGGTGACCGCATGCGGAGACAGGGCTGTAAAGAGGTAATTAAGCTTAACCTAAGGCATGAGGGTGGGGCCCTCAGTCAGCAGGCCCCCTATTCTTACTAGAAGAGGCACCAGCAAGCAAGCCCCCCCTCCCCCTCTCCTCCCACCCTGAAAACACAACGGGGAGGTGATCACCTGTGAACAAGGGGAGTGCTCTCACCAGAAACCAGACCTGCCGGCACTGTCATTTTGGACTTCCCAGCCTCCAGGATTACTAGAAAACAAATCCCTGCTGTTTACACCACCTGTCTCTGTTATTTGGTTGTGACGGCCTGGGTAGACAGAAACAGACCTTGCAAACTCATACAATAATGCCCTCTTTCCTTCTGATTGCGCTTCTTGTTCTCAAGATTGCTTTGTCTAACCCTGAGGTAGACACTCCAGCTTTCTTTTGCTTCATATTAGAATAGTATATCTTTTCCCATCCCTTCACTTTCAATGCGCTGGTATCTTTTTATAAAGTAGGTTTCTTGTAGACAGCATCCAGGTGGGTTTTTTGGTCCATGTCGAATCTTTATTTTTTAATTGGTATGTTTAGACCATTAACATGCAAAGCGATTTTTGATATACTTGGTTTACTATCTACCATGGTTGTGGTTTTTAAATTCGTTCACTTGTTCTTTGTCTCCTACTTTCTTTCACCCCAGTTTTGTGACCTGGTTTTAACTGAATATTTATATCATTCCATATTATCTCCTCTCTTTCTGTATCAACTATATCTATTTCTTTTTAAAATTAGTGATTGCCTGAGATTTCACGATAGCATTTATTTTTATTTTTTCATGATATACACTTGAAACCAATATAAATCTACCTTCAGACACGCGGCTCCATGGGCAGGACAGCAGCCTGGGAGCAGTGCATCCCCACGCCCCCCCCAACCTTTCGTGCCTGTGACGTCTCTGGTTTTCCTCGGCCACGTGGCGCCCACTAAGCAGCCTGCCAAAGCCATTCTCTTGTTGCTGCTGTTACCTCGTTTTGACTGCAGACATTTCCTTGTGATTCTTTTATACACTTTCCGTCTCTCTGTCTGTGCTGCCCGCCTGTTCTTGCTCACCGTTCACTGTTTCCATTGACCTTTTTCACTCATGAGCACCGGTGATTTCAACCCATGTGTCTCATCTGGTTCTGCTTCTGATGATTCTTTGTCTTTTTAGGTTGAGTTTTTAGTGGTCTTTAGGCATGGCTTGTCATGTTTTGTCGAAAGCTGGGTGTTTTGTATTGGGTAACATGATCTCAGGTAAATGGTTTTTCATGGCGGAATGATGGATTCTGTGCTACCAACCGCACTAACTTTTATAGCTTCTGGGCCCATAACTAGAGTTCTGTCCCAACATGTGAATCATAGACGGTGCAAGGCCTGTTCCAAGCTGAGAACACCTGTATAACCAGGAATGATATTGCCAATATGTATTTCCGGATGATTCTGCCTTGTCTAGTGCAAAGGTACTGAGAAGTTGA